>NC_064619.1:407715649-408340649 GCF_023898315.1 Schistocerca nitens | reverse complement strand
GCTTTTCAGAGCAGTCACACAAGGTTGGCGCCGGTGGCGACACCTACAGCGTGCTGACATGAGGAAAGTTTCCAACCGATTTCTCATACACAAACAGCAGTTGACCGGCGTTGCCTGGTGAAACGTTGTTGTGATGCCTCGTGTAAGGAGGAGAAATGCGTACCATCACGTTTCCGACTTTGATAAAGGTCGGGTTGTAACCTATTGCGATTGCGGTTTATCGTATCGTGACATTGCTGCTCGCGTTGGTCGAGATCCAACGACTGTTAGCAGAATATGGAATCGGTGGGTTCAGGAGGGTAATACGGAACGCCGTGCTGGATCCCAACGGCCTCGTAATACTAGCACTCGAGATGACAGGCATCTTATCCGCATTGCTGTAACGGATCGTGCAGCCACGTCTCGATCCCTGAGTCAACAGATGGGGACGTTTGCAAGACAACAACCATCTGCACCAACAGTTCGACGACGTTTGCAGCAGCATGGACTATCTGCTCAGAGACCATGGCTGCGGTTACCCTTGACTCTGCGTCACAGACAGGAGCGCCTGCGATGGTGTACTCAACAACGAACCTGGGTGCACGAATGGCAAAACGTCATTTTTTCGGATAAATCCAGGTTCTGTTTACAGCATCCCGATGGTCGCATCCGTGTTTGGCGACGTCGCGATGAACGCACACTGGAAGCATTTATTCGTCATCGCCATACTGGCGTATCACCCGGCGTGATTGTATGGGGTGCCACTAGTTACACTTCTCGGTCACCTCTTGTTCGCATTGACAGCACTTTGAACAGTGGACGCTACATTTCAGATGTGTTACGACCTGTGGCTCTACCCTTCATTCGTTCCCTGCGAAACCCAACATTTCAGCAGGATAATGCACGACCGCATGTCTGGATACAGAAAATGTTTGACTGCTACCCTGGATAGCACATTCTCCAGATCTCTCACCAATTGAAAACGTCTGGTCAATGGTGGCCGAGCAACTGGTTCGTCACAATATCCCAGTCACTACTCTTGATGAACTGTGGTATCGTGTTGAAGCTGCATGGGCAGCTGTACCCGTACACGCCATCCAAGCTCTGTTTGACTCAATGCCCAGGCATATCTAGGCCGTTATTGCGGCCAGAGGTGGTTGTTCTGGGTTCTGATTTCTGAGAATCTATGCACCCAAATTGCGTGAAAATGTAATCACATGTCAGTTCTAGTATAATATATTTGTCCAATGAATACCCGTTTATCATCTGCATTTCTTCTTGGTGTAGCAATTTTAATGGCCAGTAGTGTATAAATATTTAAAAGCGTCATTTTTCTCCTACTGTTATGTGACGGAGATTAGTGTGACGATGGTGCAGAACACATCAGCGCTAAATGGAAAGCGAGTAGCTCTAGTGCGTGAAGTGAAAGCACCATCCCCATGGGGAACTACCAGACGACAGTGAAGGCAATGGAGCCTCGTACAGAGGGAGCACAATGTCACTCGGCAGCAACTGCGCGTAAGTTACTCCAACAGTCATCCGTGTTTGCATCATCGCATTTGGTTATTATATGCTCGAGGACGGCGTTGATAAGCACAGTGCGTGAAAGAGCTGGATTTCGTAGAGATTATTTAGTGAGCCAGTGGATTTCTGGCTGTTACTCTTGAAAAATTTGATAAACTGCCAGTACTTGATACTTTAATCTGTGATTTCACACTGGTTTACAGTTCCCTGAAGCTTTGCCCCTTTGATTGAAATATCGCCCTTGAGTGACTACAACCGCGTGCCGTGAAGTCTCACTGCAACAAGACCTCACGTGGCTAGCTGGAAATTTAACTTAACAATATGAAAGTGCCGTTACTGCTGAAGGAAGTTTTTTTCTCTCTCTGCGTGAGAAATAGCGAAAGCGAAACGTAGTTCGTTCGATAACGTAATTATTAACTGGACAGTTGTAAAAATCTGAATAAAGATCAGGGGAGTGGAAAATAAGTAAGTAAGAATCCAAAATTATATAAAGAGTGATAAAGCAGTGTTCAGAAAATTAATACAATATCTCATGTGCAAGTGCTCTTCTACGGACCGTGTGTCAAAAAATAGTTCAAATGGCTCTAAGCACTATGGGACTTAACATCTGAGTTCATCAGTCCCATAGAACTTAGAACTACATCAACGTAACTAACCTAAGGACATCACACCCATCCATGCCCGAGGCAGGATTCGAACCTGCGACCGTAGCAGCACCGCGGTTCCGGACTGAAGCGCCTAGGACCGTGTGTCACCACATGACCTTATATCTAAAGAAGACAAGAAAAATCACACCATGATATTATTTACTGAGTAGAAAACCAATGATATTATCAACTTGCAAATTTGGATGGCCGAACGGAAGTTGAATATTGATTCCCACGTGTTTCAACAAAACTGTGAACTCGAGCAAAGACCTGATATTGCCCCCTCTCCTCCCCCCATTAACTACGACTGCAAAGCATTTCGCGCAAGTAAATCTGACGTTATTTACGGTACAGGGTGGCCCAGCAGGAAAGGTACATTCTTTGAGAGGTGAGATGGTTGCTTCCTTAATGTGTTTTAATTATACTAATTGGGTCAGGATAGAAGGTACAGACGTCGAGGGGTAATAGTATTAGTGACCCTGAACAAAAAACTTCATATGGACATATGCCCTATTCTGAGTGGTTTCCGAGATAGAACACTTTCCACTTTTGTACGTTTTACTGAATAACTGGAAAATCGCACCTGTCACCGAAAACGTGTCGCAGTACAAAATTAAACTACAATAAATTTTCTCCAAAAATGTTACATTCATTTTTGCCCTAGGACTAATAGATTGTGCAAAGAGAGCGCGAATAAACAAAATTTCGCTCGACGCGCATGCTGCGTAAATAAGGTAGTTTTTCTAGGCCAATTTGTGATAGTTTCCAAACTTGAGAGACTATAAGTGTCTGTATGAAATTGTTCGTCTCAGCTTCCTCTACCCCACTACGGCACGTTGTAAGCAACAACGGTGTTTGAATAATACACAAACTAAGTAACAAATGTAAATTAAATTTGTACTATCTTGGATACCATTCGGAATAGGGCATATGTCCATATGAAGTTGTTTGTTCAGGATCACTAATACTATTACCTCCCAACCCATGTACCTTCCCTCCTGACACACCCATGATAATAAGACACATTAAGGAAACAACTATTTCACCATAATCCAGGCCGATGTAGCGTCAACTTCCCATTTCTTTACCATAAGAGAAAGCGTTTATAATAAACAGCTCAGCACATCCTCACGACACCAGGCGGAAGAACAGGGTGTGTCGCTATGATCACTGGCCATGTGCCGCCCTCTAAACCATTCTGACCTCCAAGCCTTCATATTGGCTGGCTCACTTCAAAGCGAGGCAACTTGTTGAGACGAACTCACAGTCTTCCTTAACGATAAGTTACTCTTTCTGACAGTTGTCTAAATTCTTTGACACAGAGAAGTCGCGGGCATGTATACACGGCATGAAAAGTGTCCGACAGCAAACGAAGTTCCTACCGACGCGCGTATGAGTTCACGACTTGTATTGTGTTTGATAGATGACAACTTTCGAATATGACGCATAAGCTAGGTAGCATTGTTAGTGTCAGAGGGACTTGTTGAGGCAGCAGCATATTAGTACATCTATGGCTGTACTCGGTAAGTCATCTTGGGGTGTGTGGCGAAGGGTATTTCTGTTTGCACTATCATTCACCTTCCCTCCCACTCCCGTTTCATTCGAGAATGGTGTGCTGGAACAAGGTCAATCGGTAAATCACCGTATGAGCTCTAATGTGTCTGAGTTGCTGCTGTGGTCATTTCGCGAGGCTTTGTGCAGGGATCTAATATGTTGCCTCAGTCTTCCCGGAACGTACGATCTCGGAATTTTAACGATAGAGCTCGCGTGATGCATGATGCCTGTTCTGTAGCGTCTACCACAGAACTGTGATAATAATCTCCTTAACCGCCTTGTAGTTACTTAATTATCCCGTGACGAAACTGGTCGCTCTTTCACATCTCTTCTGTGAAATCTTGTAAGAGTTTTAGCCCGATGAGCAAACTCAATAATCAATAGAATGAGTGTTTTGTAAGCCATTTCTATCGTGTATGAACTACAGTTCCTTAGGATTCTTCCAATGAACCTGAACTTCTGCTTTTCAAACCCCTTGTTTTATACGTTCATTCAGTTTTATGGTACAATATCAGACTTGGACCACACTATCACACCAGCAGCTGCTGATTGTACGATGACCGTAGGTGTACACAGATTTCGCTTTTCTTCCTTTTCTCCGCACTGGCTCCACTTTGGTCATTGTCAAATGACAGCGGAAACATAGGAGAGGTGAGAGAACTTGTTTCATGTATTTCGATAATGGTCTCGTTTTATCATGAATTACTCTGCCACCGTGACCATTCATTGAACTACCAAGCACACCATTAGCACACTAAAGAGGTATGGCTCGGCGACGGACGAAAGGTCCACCGTTCGGTCATCAGTCGGCCCTAGGTTTTTTCCAGTCAGTTACCGCTTTTTCACATCTGGCTGACATATGTTCATGTGAACTACGTCACGTTCCACCGTGATTCAGGAAGCACGTTTAACTAAAGCTGTCTATAAAACTGGCTGGGTAAGACTGGGTAGATACATATGAAACAAAAAAAATTAAACTCCGGTCGAACAGGCCGTGAAGGCTCAAGGTACCGAAGGCGACACCGGATGCGGATGCGAAGGGGCATGTGGTCAGCACACCGCTCTTCCGACCGAATGTCAGTTTACGATGCCGGAGCCACTACTTCTCAATGAAGTAGCTCCTCAGTTTCCTTCACAAGGGCTGAGTGCACTCGCTTGCTAACAGCGCTCGGCAGACCGGATGGTCACCAATCCAAGTGCTAGCTCAGCCCGACAGCGCTTAACTTCGGTGATCTGACGGGAACCGGTGTTACCACTGCGGCAAGGCCGTTGGCATACGCATGACATAGTCTTGCCTATATAGGATCCAAGAACTTCACAAAGACCAGAAATGAAACCTCCGTCCGAAAGTCCGTAGTATACTGAAGATCCATATTACGACATTGTCGAAGTGAAAAAAGGAGAAAAAATTAGTTTTCGGAATGTTTGCGGAGGAATGACAACGCTAGACGCTGGGTCTGGAATGAAGTCGACGTTTTAACTCATCCCAAAGGTGTTCAGTTGGATTCAGGTCGGGTCTATGGAAAAGCCAATCCCTTTCAGAAATGTTATCATCCACAGACCATTGTCTCACAGATGTTGCTTTATGGTATGGTGTGTTGTCATGCTAATACAAACAGCCGCCGTCCTCAAATTGCTCCTTTACTGTACCAGTGCACAGATGTAAAATGTGTTCATTCCTCCCGTATCTAATGTTTTATTAAGTGAAATAAGGGTCCACGCCATAAAAACAAAAAACCTTACCATAACACCACCTCTTCCAGACTTCACTGTTGGCCCCATATGTGCTGGCAGGTAATGTTCGCCAGACGTTCGCCAAACCCAAACTCTTCCATTGGCTTACTGGAGGGTATAGCATGATTCATCACTCCAAATAACTCGTCCTGCACTGTCCAGTGGTTTCGCTCTGTACAGAACTTCAAGTGTCGCTCAGCATTGAATACACACATGAGGAGCTGCTCGAGCATTGTATCCCATTCTTCTTAGCCCCCTACGCACAGGCATTGCGCCAGTAGTCTGCTGGCAGGTGTTTGGATCCCTTTTGCTGGTTTCGTACGACTTTTACAACCCCCCTCCACAGTTGTTGGCTGTCCCTGTCCATCAGTACGTGAGATCTGCCTCATGTTGCTTTAGCTGTAGTTCTACTTGACAATCACATCACTGACAGTCGTCTTGGGCAGCTTTAGAAGATCTGAAATATCCTTCATGGATTTTTTACTTAGGTGACATCCAATGACTAGTCCACGAACAAAGTCATTGAGCTCTCCTGGCCAACCCAATCTGCTTACTGCTTGTCTACTGACAACACTATACACCCCGCCTTCTTTTACTGGCCTTTCGTGATATTTAGTGGTCACTTCAGGCTACACAGGGTGCAACTGGTACAAGTGCAATATTTTTATGTGTTCTATTTTCATATGTACTTGTTTTTTCTGTGTCCAACAGTTTTCCCACAAACATTCCAGAAACTTTACGACCTAATGTTTTCTGCATGGCCATACGTGGGCCGCGAAGTGAACGACACCTGGCAGTATAGACTAACCGCTTTCGGTCCACACATCCACACTTTAACACCTGAGCTGCTACCCAAGCTGAAAAACAGCATTGCCACATGTACTTGGAGCTATTAACCAACCTAAAAACATACTACTTGTAATAACTATAATTATGAGTCTGCAGTTGACGTAAATACCGATGTAATGTTGTTCAGCATGCTGTCTTCAGTCAACAATAGAAATAGCTGCTTGTATTCAGGTGTCCAGATACTTTTGATCAGATAGCGTACTGTCGTGTTCCAATCATCCTTCAGACTGGGAACAACCTTAGTTAAACTTCAAAAGTACGAAAGTACAATGTGACTAAGTTATTTATGACAGCCTTCTATTCACATGGTTTTGAGTCTCTATGACAGAAAAGTGTTGCTGTATAAGAACACAATAGCAGACAGTCGAATGCTAACATTTGCCCACATTATATGCACGGCCATTTCCGCAGCAGCTTTTACATACCAGTTATTATTGGCTTTTCCCTCTTAGGCTTATTGCAGTTAAAGAGTATTTTTCAGCAGATGTGTTTCACTTTTATTTGTAAAGGATGTTCTATGGTCATTCGGGAAATAAGGTGCACTTTAAATGTGTTTATGTTTCGATATTTACATATTAAAAGCAGAATTTTTTCACAAAATTTCATAAAATTTGCTTACGGTGTTTTTACCTCTTGTTTACATTTTCTGAAGTCTACTGCTTTTTCCTTCGTTGTTAGCGGGAGCTTCACAAGAAACATGATTGCACATTCTCTTTTTGCACTTTTATGAATCCACTTTTTTGCAGTTTCGCTTCGTTTCGCTTCGCATTTGTATCTTCATAAGAGAAATAATTTTGCGCGTTCCGTCTCCAGCACAGTGTTTTTGTTTATTCGTTTCTTTTCATTCACAAAGTCTATACAATTGAAAGCAAGGAATCCTGAGTCGTTATCGCTGGCTGGCTTAGCAGTCCTGTCTGGTCTTAGGTAACTAGCATGAAGCAGATGCCTCACTAAAAGTGAATGTTTTTCCTTAGAACACATTTTTGATTCTCAGATAATATGATGTACTAGATAAAATAATTCTTAAAGAGACTGGAAGGAGTTTGTGGTTGTTTCTCAGTTATATCCATTTATCAATTTTTTTCACGTAGCCTATGCATAGCTGCAACACAGGTGAAAATTAGTGCTCGAAATTTTGGCCAACAGTGCCACAGAACGCAGGTTCCGTCATTTTAGATTATGCCTTGCCCTCTCAGTCTTTGCGAGACAACTAATTTTATGTCGGCGTCCTATGCGATCTCACACACGGTGGCAGTATATATCCTTATATAGCGAATCAGGGAGAGTCCTGAGGACAGGTGACATAGCTGCAACACAGGTGAAAATTAGTGCTCGAAATTTTGGCCAACAGTGTCACAGAACGCAGGTTCCGTCATTTTAGATTATGCCTTGCCCTCTCAGTCTTAGCGAGACAACTAATTTTATGTCGGCGTCCTATGCGATCTCACACACGGTGGCAGTATATATCCTTATATAGCGAATCAGGGAGAGTACTGAGGACAGGTGGCGTCGCCGACCAAGGGAGGGGACGTCTGTATCCATTGTTCAAAAAATGTCTCTCTGCATGCAGATTGAGAGAGGGCTGGCCGTGTATCATATGTTGGACTTCGTGACTAATGTGCAGCTTTAGATTCCAGATTCCTAAGTAGAAAACGCATGCTCTTAAGACATGTACTTGCCTATAAGATATATATTAAAAATGAAGAAATTCCTCCAGCTGTATTTATGATGTCGATTTTATTTTGGCAACTAGTTTCAACGTTATAACAACGTCATCTTCAGGCCCTACAAAATATACCATCAGACAACAACCAAAATGACATCAGTAATCTATGAGTTATTATGTAAACAAATATATTATAAACATATGACACAATGGACGAATTCAATAAAATTAATTATATTTTGGCCATTTCATTAAATGCAATCATTCTGGAAATTAACAATTTATGTGGTACCAATAAGTGCAAATGAAATTATACAGGGTAGGTCACCTAACGTTACCGCTGGATATATTTCGTAAGCCACATCAAATACTGACGAACCGATTCCACAGGCCGAACGTGAGGAGGGGGGCTAGTGTAATTGTTTAATACAAACCATACAAAAATGCACGGAAGTATGTTTTTTAACACAAACCTACGTTTTTTAAAAATGAAACCGCGTTAGTTTTGTTAGCACATCTGAACATATAAACAAATACGTAATCAGTGCCGTTTGTTGCATTGTAAAATGTCAGTTACATCCGGAGATATTGTAACCTAAAGTTGACGCTTGAGTACCACTCCTCCGCTGTTCGATCGTGTGTATCGGAGAGCACCGAATTACGTAGGGATCCAAAGGGAACGGTGATGGACCTTAGGTACAGAAGAGACTGGAACGTCCACATGCTAACACCTTTTTATTGGTCTTTTTCACTGACGCACATGTACATTACCATGAGGGGTGAGGTACACGTACACACGTGGTTTCCGTTTTCAATTACGGAGTGGAATAGAGTGTGTCCCGACATGTCAGGCCAATAGATGTTCAATGTGGTGCCATCATTTGCTGAACACAATTGCAATCTCTGGCGTAATGAATGTCGTACACGCCGCAGTTCATCTGGTGTAATGTCGCCGCATGCTGCCACAATACGTTGTTTCATATCCTCTGGGGTTGTAGGCACATCACGGTACACATTCTCCTTTAACGTACCCCACAGAAAGAAGTCCAGAGGTGTAAGATCAGGAGAACGGGCTGGCCATTTTATGCGTCCTCCACGTCCTATGAAACGCCCATCGAACATCCTGTCAAGGGTCAGCCTAGTGTTAATTGCGGAATGTGCAGGTGCACCATCATGCTGATACCACATACGTCGACGCGTTTCCATTGGGACATTTTCGAGCAACGTTGGCAGATCATTCTGTAGAAACGCAATGTATGTTGCAGTGCTCTCCGATACACACGATCGAACAGCGGAGGAGTGGTACTTAAGCGTCAACTTTAGGTTACAATATCTCCGGATGTAACTGACATTTTACAATGCAACAAACGGCACTGATTACGTATTTGTTTATATATTCAGATGTGCTAACAAAACTAACGCGGTTCCATTTAAAAAAACGTAGGTTTGTGTTAAAAAACATACTTCCGTGCATTTTTGTATGGTTTGTATTAAAGAATTACACTAGCCCCTCTCCTCACGTTCGGTCTGTGGAATCGGTTCGTCAGTATTTGATGTGGTTTACGAAATATATCCAGCGGTAACGTTAGGTGACTCACCCTGTATATACGTGATCGTTTTATATATAAAACTTAGGTGAAACCGTTTCTCTTACGGATAATAAACAGTGCTAAAGAGAATATGCATTGCTAATCAGACATATGTAGGGTAAGATCCCTTTTCTATTCTATAACAATGGTTCTTACCCTACGTATGTCTGATTAGCAATGCATATTCTCTTTAGCACTGTTTATTATCTGTAAGCGTAACGGTTTGTCACCTTAG
Source organism: Schistocerca nitens (assembly GCF_023898315.1). NCBI lineage: Eukaryota > Metazoa > Arthropoda > Insecta > Orthoptera > Acrididae > Schistocerca > Schistocerca nitens. Next base: position 408,330,872 of record NC_064619.1, on the reverse strand, counting down.
TTTTACATATATATATATACTCCCATTTCATTTAATGCTTGACATTGATCTATAATAAAAACGATCAAGTATATATAATTTCATTTGCACTTATTGGTACCACATAAATTGTTAATTTCCAGAATGATTGCATTTAATGAAATGGCCAAAATGTAATTAATTTCATTGAATTCGTCCATTATGTCATAGGTTTATAATATATTTGTTTACATAATAACTCATAGATTACTGATGTCACTTTGGTTGTTGTACATATGGTATATTTTATAGGGCCTGAAGATGACGTTGTTATAACGTTGAAACTAGTTGCCAAAATAAAATCGACATCTTAAATATAGCTGGAGGAATTTCTTCACTTTCAATATAAATTTATACCATCTGACGTCCCACTGTCCTCCATTTCAACTATGAATGTACGAAGATGCCTATAAGATGGGTTATCTACACGTTGTTCTTGAAATCAGATTGTGAACTTCTTACAAATGAGTGTGAGCAGAGAATTCATACAAATTTTCATTTACGTCGATTGTTCTTTCCGTTGCTCAAAGTAAGTTGTAAATACCCTTCAGCATGTCCCTTTCTTATTTGAATTTGTATTACAGATCATTTGTTGGGCCTAAAATTTATGTAGACATTCGGGTCATGTTTCTGAAGACATATTATCATGTACTGAGAATATGAGGGTAGTAGGCTTACAAAGTTAGACATTTGGTCCCACAGTAAGAGAGTTATGCAAGGAGGGTAGTACATTTTGAGAAGAGAGCACAATTTCTGTATCTCCTGCAGACACAATACGGATAACAGGTGCATCACAATGCGCGTGTGGAATTACGTGGCAAATGAAAATATACTCCATGGCTGAAGTACGCAGGACAGTACCATTCTCGTGAGCAAAACGTCTAAATTTCACACTAATTTACTGTGTACTTCTGGCGGTGTATGGACTATCCGCAATGTCGCTTCCAGCCGTAGTGAAATAATGCCAACACTGTGACCGATGCCACAAATGGTTCAAATGGCTCTGAGCACTATGCGACTTAACTTCTGAGGTCATCAGTCGCCTCGAACGTAGAACTAATTAAACCTAACTAACCTACGGACATCACACACATCCATGCCCGAGGCAGGATTCGAACCTGCGACCGTAGCGGTCTCGCGGTTCCAGACCGTAGCGCCTAGAACCGCGCGGCCACTCCGGCCGGCCCCAATGCCACATAGACGTGGATGGTGCTCATCGGGAAGCCCATATCTTGCAACATGCGGTTTCCATTTTTCGTCAAGCAGAAAGAACATACGGGAGGAAGACATTTTCCAATGAGGATGTTCACACAACGTCATTAAATGGCTTCGGTAACAAGGAACGGATTTCGTCGTCAAGGAATTGAGAGATTGGTACACGTTGGCTTGGTTTTAAAACTGCAAGGTAAACCTAGCAAGTGTTGCACTAACATTAGGGTGCCCTCCTAAATAAACTGGGAGAACTTATGCCTACTAAATGAGACATCAATCAGAATTACTTTGACTTTTTCCGATAAAATTATTGATAAAATAAATGAAAAACATTGGCAACATTAATGTAATAAGACTTTGACATATCTGACGTAGGGGTTGGGGCGTTTATCACTGGCATATGGTGCCTTCTGAAGAAACAGACAACTTCCTGCATTTGGGTACAATAGTACCTCCTGTTAAAAAGCGAACCTTCTCATTCCACTTTCAGGTTGTAAACTATTTTTGCCAGGAGTTTGCGCCAGTGCGGGACATTCAGGTGTGGCACATCAAAAGCATGGCTGATGCCTGGTGGTCTGTTGACCCTCGCCTCTCCCTCGGCAGACCTTCTGCGAATTGGATCTAGGGTGGCGGCCGACTCCACTGTCCCTGGGGACCCGCGTGCTTTTTACGCCACTCAGGATGCTTTCAGCATTCTCTCACTTCTGCAGGTCCTGCAAATCTGAATGAAGATTGAGAAGTAAGGGTGCATTAGTCAGTTACCGACAGTCACTGGTACGGCTGTTTACCACATTCCTTTGCGTCAGTTAAATATTCCGCTGAAATCTGTCTTTCTTTACGATGTTGCACACGTTATGTGACTGTTTCGGGGAAAAACGGTCGTTTAACAAATGTTCTAACCACCATGTACAGAGACTTGGTGACTTTGTTTGGGAAACAGTGTCATGTATTTGTGTCACTTTGAAGAATAATGCACCATTCAGTAAGAGTTACTTGGCCTCCCATAAAAATGTGTAGCTTACATTTTATAGTCAACTCACACGTGACAAGTCGCAGTGACCATTGTAAAGCTGTATGACCTGCAAACAGGTGTCTATTGGTGCATACGTAGAAATCTATTTTCTTTGAAAAATACCAGTCTCATCACGTAGATACTAAGCTACGAACAGAAGATAAACATCAATATAATTCTGGAAGTAGCAGCTTAGTTCACATGAACGGCATTGCTGCTAATTGACTACGGTATAGTTAGACGGAGTAAGTAGAAACAGTATTAAGCCCTGTAGTTGCAGTTTGTTGTTAATACAGAGTGCAAGATAAATTTCTTTGCCTTGCTTGTCTGTTGCAAGTGTAGACCTTGACTCGTTCCACATCTCTGAATATTTAGTTTCATGCAGGGATCTGTGGAACGCAATGAATGTGTCCGAAACCAGAATTATCCACTATGGTGTAACACGTGTTACTTTGTATTCTCTGTTCATTTATTTCTCTCAGGGAAAACCCGTTTCACCACACACAATTAAAACATATAATAAAATCAGCAGATATTTACCTGACATCTTTACCAAATGTAAAATACAAACTATTACGTAACGATGTTGTACAAAGATAAGCGTTTAAACGCTTGAGCAAGGTAATTAGTCTGACTGCACCATTACAAGAGAACACAAATTTTTAATATAAAAACTAATTTACAAACAAAAAAATGTAAAATAAGAAAAACTCTTCAAATTTTGAAGCTATTTTTTGTACAAGGACGGACGAAATGGCAAATACATTTGGATCTATTCATGCAACTAAGAGTTACCCTCGCCTAGAATGTGCGTAGAGGCTTTTTATTCATTGCCATATTCTCTCGAATTTCTAGAAATTATTGCCTGCGACCCCACTAAACTGCAGATTTAACATTGCCGACCGAAACGAAAATGTTGCAGGCGTTAGCACTCATTATACAGGATAGCTCGGGTTTTCCTAGTTTTCACTCTGTTCAAGCGAAATTATAATCGGTTCCGTGGTGTGGCTGCGGGTTTGGTGTCGATCTACAGTCAAGATGGATGCGAACCTTCACAGAACGGTGCCGAAATAACATCGACACCTTTTCTGTCGCTTCCTTTTTTCAGCCCTTAGCGTGCTGCAGAAAGGAACTAGTCTCTCACCACGGCGCACTAATTCCATCGCCGATTCCCAACACATGACGAGGGCAGCAGTAACCATGACAGTGATCCGTCCCCATTTCCCGTAAGGACCCCGCCTCCCCTCGATGGACAACGGAATCACAACAGTAGTCTGCTATTTGCCTGTGGAAAAAGAAAACTCATGATTGCTTGCTAAGTCCTTGTTCAGTTTTATGCAAAAGAGCTATTTTAGTACACTCGTAAGAAGATACCCATCCTAGTTTGTAGGCATTTACATCTACACTTAGTCTCAAACACATCAATCGAAAAAAGAAAACACCATTTTCTACGCTAGGGCAAAAGTGTGAAATTCGAAGATCGAAAAAAAAAGTGCTCTGCAGGACAGGGACCCAATCAAACTTTATGGATAAAACTTGTAGTCACAGAGGTATGAATTCTGCATTCGAGTTGGCAGTAATATGACAAAGTGGAGAGGCGAGGATTATCATGGTGCAGTCCTAGGTTGATAAATGTTGAGTCTACCGGAAAATTTGAGGACAGGTTTGGGAGATTTCTCACATTCATCTAACCGTTTTCTGGCCTTGCGCTTCACTTAGCATAAACAACCCAAAAAATGTAGCTTTCAAATCACATTTCATTAAACTTTATATAGTCCAGTCAACACTAAAAAACCAGAAACATGGAAGTCGTGCAATAAATGTAGTAACGTGAGCAGATGTGAAGTTTGTAGGAGAAGTGTTATAGATGGCTTCGAAGTTGAATATGGCTTCAAAGTTGAATATGCCTTCTTAAACATTTATTACCTATCTCCACACCTCGAGTAGTACTAATGAGGCATTTCTATTGACACCAAGGACGAGCATAGGACAGTTTGTAAGACTGGGGGGTGGGGGGCTAGACGTATGGGTGTGGTGTATTTCTAATATTTTGGAAGGCGAATGGAAACTTGTAAATAGCCCTGTTAAAAACCTGCGTGATACCGACATTGTTTTTTTCGTTTTCCTGAGAGCTAGGGCGGGAGGCAGGTGTTACCAAGCAGGATTTTCTCAGTCTTTCTGACTATTCTTTCCTATTTCAGATTTGTAATTTTCAGTTTCAGCCTAACGTCAAAGGAGTATGAAGAAATTATTTTGTGGATTTTTTCTAACTTGATTTCATAATTCTTTGCATAATCAAGAACAGAAGCTTTTGAAATACAGAAGAAAGCTGAAGATTATATGGGTAGTTCACGTAACTAATGAGGAGGTACTGAATAGAACTGGGGAAAAGAGAAATTTGTGGTACAACCTGACTAGAAGAATGGATCGGTTGGTAGGACACGTTCTGAGGCATCAAGGGATTACCAATTCAGTACTGGAGGGAAGCGTGGGGGGTAAAAATCGTAGGGGGAGACCAAGTGATTAATACAGTAAGCAGATTCAGAATGACGCTTGCACAGGATGGAGTAGCATGCCGGCCGGTGTGGCCGAGCGGCTCTAGGCGCTTCAGTCCGGAACCGCGCGACTGCTACGGTCGCAGGTTCGAATCCTGTCTCGGGCATTGATGTATGTGATATCCTTAGGTTATTTAGTTTAAGTAGTTCTAAGTGTAGGGGACTGATGACCTCAGATGTTAAGTCCCACAGTGCTCAGAGCCATTTGAACCATTTTGAAGAGTAGCATGGAGAGCTGCAGCAGCCAGTCTTTGGACTGAAGACAACAACAAAAACAGCAACAACAACCTAGATTTAATCATATGAGGATGTAATTTCAGATCTTTGAATCAAGAAGATGCATTCATAGTCATATTTACAACATAAAAATATGTACTTTAGATGTAGTATTGAAATTTGCTTACCTTTTAGACATCAAAATAATCTAACTTACAAGTAGTAAGTAGGTATGTATCAGTCTTTTGGAATGCAATGATTAATTCTTGTGTAGTTCTTGTTAAATTTAATTCTTGCGGGACGACATGCTTCCAAACTCAACGAATCTGTTGTACAAAAAATTAGAAGTTTTGTATCTTGGTCCTGTTTGGGAAAATTTCTGCGGACGGTCATGGCTACAGATCTCCATGAGGTCAAGACTTCAGAGAACTAAAAGGTGGCATTCCTCGACTTCGGTTTTCATGGAGACGTCTTGCGAAACCGGTTATTTAGTACTGCTGCAGTGGCAGTTCGTAGATTCACCGACTACTGAACATTAGCTGCAAATCAAAGCGGGAAAGTTGTGTACTCGGAAGTTCGTTCGTTAATAGTTTTTATCATTCCAGAATGAAAAAAAATCGACACCGACGCCAAGAAGAATTCCTCGCCCATATTTTTTCCTCGGATCTTTCCTTTCCCCATTATTGTCAGTTGTAACCCAATAATTAAGCTAAATCATATGCTCAAATATTTGTAATATGATCGTACATACATTCGTGGAAATTGATTTTATGATCGGTTCAACTCTTTTTTTCGGGTTAACTTAAGACTCCTCCTTTTCCTGCGTTACAACTGAGTATTAATTTTATTTGAAAATTATGTTCATTTGCTCTGGTTTATCATACATGTTTTGTATAGTTACATGTTATCCTACAAGCTTTGCATAGTTAAACGACTAGCCTCAACATCATACCACAGTTCCTTGCAGTATAAATTACCGAGCGAGATGTCGCAGTGATAAGTCGTCACTGGGTTTGCACTCCGGAGGTACGGTTTTAAAACGCCAGTTTCATCATCCAGATATAGATTTTCCCTTGTGTCCCTACTTACGCGAAGGAAGTGCCACGATAGTTCCTTTGAAAAGAGGTAAAGGTCTATTTTCCCTAGTCTCGTCTCTTCAGCACTTTTGATCCGTCTCTAATGACCTCGTCATCGAAGGTTCAAATGGTTCAAATGGCTCTGAGCACTATGGGACGTAACTGCTGTGGTCATAAGTCCCCTAGAACTTAGAACTACTTAAATCTAACTAACCTAAGGACATCACACACATCCATGACCGAGGCAGGATTCGAACCTGCGACCGCAGCGGTCGCGCGGTTCCAGACTGTAGCGCCTAGAACTGCTCGGCCACCCCGGCCGGCCCGTAATCGAAGGAATACTGAACACTGACCTATTCCGTTTCATAGTTTTGCCCTAAAAACTTTTGAATTTTCACGACCTTGACCTCTTAGCACCTTGATTCAGAAATGGATATTAACGTAGCCACGTTGCAGTGCCATAGTGCTTACATGTGGACACAAGCGCTTAATAGCACAACAGTGTTTGCGTCAGTTTCGAGTCTCGGCTATTACAGTGAGTTTCCAGTTTTCTGGAGATCACACTGTTAGGGCCCATGAAATATTACTTGGCTTCATTTCTTTTCTGGACAGACGCTTTCTGCACAGATTTTTTTATCTTTCATTCCCTACTCAAGCGGGCAGAACGAGCCGTCGCAAGAATCTCGCTTCTCTTTTCAGCCATGTCCCAGCGACGCGGGAGTGAGGGTATACTTTCTATTCTATGAGGTCAGCTAGATTTGTAAGCTGCGAAGAGTAAATCACACTACAGACTTTCCCCTCTCGTAAAGTTGCTGATCCCGCAACCTTTAGCAACAGTAATTAAGTTTCTAAGAAGCGTTCCATACGTAGTGGTGAGACAGTGGCAGTAACAATGGAATTACAAGAGAAACGTGTTCGCTCTGGCAGTCCTTTTTATATGAATTATAAGGGCGGCTGGTTTGAAGTTACATTTTGTATTCTGAATGACCACAAGCAAGGGGTATGCAAGGCTTATCTAGAGGCTCGATTTCGAGAAAGGCTGAACAGATTATACATTAGAAAGATTTGTTTTCAAGTGCCGTAACTTGAAAAGAACCATGGGTTTTGCAAACTGAGCGCTAAGGAAAACTAGGCGCAATCTTAATAGATTACGTTCTAGATTATACATTAGAAAGATTTGTTTTCAAGTGCCGTAACTTGAAAGAACCATGGGTTTTGCAAACTGAGCGCTAAGGAAAACTAGGCGCAATCTTAATAGATTACGTTCTTTCTTTTTCGCTTTAATCTCCGAGAACAGAAGTATCATTAAAGATGGAAAGATGGAAGAAGATCCTGCGAGAAGAAACCTATGGTAAACATGTGACAACTCGGAAATCCAAAGCAAGGCCGTTGCACTGGAATTCGAAGTTCACTAATCCTTTACATAAGTCCCTTGTTTCTATAGTTTGTATCAAATGTGGAAAACCAGATGTTAGGATTTGACAATAGCATTAAACAGCCGCTGGGGCTCATTTCTTCGTCTCGCCATCGTAATGTGGTTTTTCGCAGTTACCCTAAATCGCTAAAGATATGTGAGAGAATAACTGCAACTACTAGGACACAACCATTCTCTCCTTCATACCTCTGTCTACCGCAATATTTCCTCCGATAAAAAAAAATCGCATAAGACTGTTCAGGTGTCTAATCACAGAGAATTTTCTTCCTCTACACACACTGGTCCCTTTCTTTACAAAAGAAAAACGAAAGTTGTTTTAAGTGTGGCTGTTAGCACTGATGATTATAATGGACATGTGTGTCGTCTGTGGTCACGTGAGAGGCAGGGGGTGGAACACCGCTGTCGAGCACCAGCAGAGGGGCCGCCAACCGTGACGTACCCATCCAACGGACGGATCATCATCAGCAGTCACATATGTCCTCACACGGTGACGCACTTCAGAGAAGTTTGGAAATTAGTCCAGGACACCATCGCAAAGTCTTCTGATCAGCAACTTTATGTCACCTCCCCTCAGCCCCTTGGAGTCCAGCGCTGCTGGCGATAATTTCTTCCACATGAGTACTCAAACCGGCTACCTCAGCAACCGTATTTCGCCTGCAGTCGGTCGTTCGCTTCGACTCGCATCTTGTGAGTGATTTACCGAGCGATGTCAAAGAATATTTCGAACACCACTGTCCTGAAGATCAGCTATAGAAAATGAACTGCTATGTTCAGCAGCAGTGGCAGTTACTCTGCGTTTGTACAGTAACTGGTAAACCTCAGATTCTTTAAGGAATCAAACTTTCATGATTAAAACAACATAAAAATATGTTTACTTTACAAATCAGTTAATGCGTTAAATATTTGGCTCTGAGCACTATGGGACTTAACATCTATGGTCATCAGTCCCTAGAACTTAGAACTACTTAAACCTCACTAACCTAAGGACATCACACAACACCCAGTCATCACGAGGCAGAGAAAATCCCTGACCCCGCCGGGAATCGAACCCGGGAACCCGGGCGCGGGAAGCGAGAACGCTACCGCACGACCACGAGCTGCGGACTTTAAATATTTGACGTTAATCATGTAAGTGAGAACATTTGACGTTAATCATGTAAGTGAGAACAGGTACAGAAAAGCTTTGAAATTATGTATAGAGTTTGTTGGATGTCGTTAAGTAATCTTATTATGAAACATTGGATGCATATAGTTTGTGTAATTTGAGCTTCATTTCAAGGAAAAGCAAGTTTCTCACACATGCCACTGTTTATGACGTCATATTTCTTTAACTACGTGTCGAACAATGATATAATGTTGCAGGTACTTTCAGTGATATACACTGAAGAGCCAAAGAAACTGGTACACCTGCCTAATATCGTGTAGGGCCCCCGCGAGAACGCACAAGTGCTGCAATGCGACATGGCATGGACGACTAATGTCTGAAGTTGTACTGTAGGGAACTGCCATCGTGAATCCTGCATGGCTCTCCATAAATCCGTAAGAGTACGAGGGGGTGCAGATCTCTTCTGGCACTTTGCAAGGCATCCGAGTTACGCTCAATAATGTTCACGTCTGGGAAGTTTGGTGGCCAGCGGAAGTGTTTAAATTCAGAAGACTCTTTCTGGAGACACTCTGTAGCAATTCTAGACGTGTGGGGTGTCACATTGTCCTGCTGGATTGGCCGAAGTCCGTCGGAATGGACAATTGACGTGAATGGAAGCAGGTGATCAGACAGGATGCCTACGTGTGTGTCACTTGTCAGAGTCGTATCTAGACGTATCGGGGGTCCCATATCACTCGAACTGCACACGCCCCACACCATTATAGAGCCTCCACCAGCCTGAACAGTCCCCTGCTCACACGAAGGGTCCATGGATTCATGAGGTTGTCTCCATACCCGATACAATTTGAAACGAAAATCGTCCGACCAGGCAACATAGCTCCAGTCATCAACAATCCAATGTCGGTATTGACGGGCCCAGGCGAGGCGTAAAACTTTGTGTCGTGCAAGGGTACACGAGTGGGCCTTCAGCTCCGAAAGCTCATATCGATGATGTTGCGTTGAAAGGTTCGCACGCTGACACTTGTTGATGGCCCAGCACTGAAACCGGAAGGGTTGCACTTGTGACACGTTGAACGATTCTTCTCAGTCTTCGTTGGTCCCGTTGTTGTAGGTTCCTTTTCCGGGCGCGGCGATGTCGGAGATTTGGTGTTTTACCGGCTTTCTGATATTCATGGTACATTTGTGAAGTGGTCGTAGGGAAATTCCGCACTTCTTCACTACCATGAAATGCTGTGTCCCGTCGCTCGTGCGCCGACTATAACATCACGTTCAAACTCACTTAAATCTAGATAACCTGCCATTGTATCAACAGTAACCGATCTAACTACTGCGCCAGACAGTTGTTGGCTTATATAGGCGTTGCCGACCGCAGCTCTGTATTCTGCCTGTTTACATATCTCTGTATTTGAATACACTTGCCTATACCAATTTCTTTAGTTCAAATGGCTCTGAGCACTATGGGACTTGACTGCTGTGGTCATCAGTCCCCTAGAACTTAGAACTACTTAAACCTAACTAACCTAAGGACATCACACACATCCATGCCCGAGGCAGGATTCGAACCTGCGACCGTAGCGGTCGCGCGGTTCCAGACTGTAGCGCCTAGAACTGCTCGGCCACTCCAGCCGGCCTCCATGATAGTCGCTTAGTAATATTGTATCATCCCACCCGTCACTTATCTGGTTTTGGCATGTGTTCAACCCAGCTAATTGACTAACAGATCAACAGAGAGTGCAAAACTGCGGCAATATCGGATAACGCAAAGAAAGTAATTAGGCTCTGTGACTCGTGATTGAACTGCAGTGGCAGTGTTGACATTAATTGATTCAGAATTGATCACTTTTAATTAAAAAAGGGTGCACATTGATGTTATATTCAGCTATTGAACACCAGATGCAAATGTTGAACATAAAATTAATTAAGAAAGTGACTTGGGATTTCAACTACTTGATTTGAAAACAGATGCAGTCGATTAGCACAAATTTATTTTACCTCTCGACCTTCAATCATCACATTACATGACTCTCCTACGAGGCAATGGTAATAAATTGCGTTTACGTGGCGTAAAGCGCGATAAATCAAAATTAATTCCTATCGACTGACCCAGGCGTAATGCGAAGTGCGAGAAGAATTCCCCAATACATTGCCCATGAAACCCTCATGGAAACTTTGCCGATGTGATCCAACAAATTAATCAGTGGCCTAATTCATGCTGGAACGGGTGCAATATCACCGAATTCAGCGTGGCGGGGCGGTGTCGTTGTGAGGACATTGGCCGGCCTCTTGGTGCTGCAAGGCTGCGCTCGTCTATTCACTCGTGGCTATCTTGCTCAGTACGTAGCTGAACCAAAACTTTCTATCTCCAAGTTCAGTCGTTCCATTTGCTAAGGAGGAGGAGGAGGAGATCAGTGTTTAACGTCCTGTCGACAACGAGGTCATTAGAGACGGAGCGCAAGCTCAGGTGAGGGAAGGATGGGGAAGGAAATCGGCCGTGCTCTTGCAAAGGAACCATCCCAGCATTTGCCTCAAGCGATTTAGGGAAATCACGGAAAACTTAAATCAGGATGGCCGGAGACGGGATTGAACTGTCGTCCTCCCGAATGCGAGGCCAGTGTGCTAACCACTGCGCCACCTCGCTCGGTCAGTTGCTAAGTCCTAAACTGCAGAGATGCTCACTCTTTCTCAGGCAAGCTGAGTTAAGAATGCCACATCCGCACTCTAGGCAAGCTGGGAACGGAAGACTACTATGGAGACTTCTCCCAGTCTGCTCTTCGCCTCGGTTTCCTCTCCAGCAAAATCACTTACGCCAATTGCAGCGCAAGTCGCGTTAATTATGCGTCGCTTCCCAGCGCCGACCAATGCCTGCTCTGGGAAGTGAACAAATTCCCACAAAATTTCCCTTTCTCTCAAATTTTGTTATTTAGCTCCTCCCAGGCCACCCATCAAGGTTAGTGTCTGCACAAACACCTATTTTTCCGGAATTCTGACTCCCAGAAGAGTACTTCAAATTCCTTGGTCCTACATTCCCATCGGAAACTGGCGTATTTCATTCTGTCGCTCTTCACCTGATTTACTTCAGACTCTGCGGACCGTGAATTCAGCGTGAAGTTGCTAGTCACGAACAAGCATATTTTGGCCTGTGTTGACCGCTCCACCGTAACTTTGTGTGGCTTTCTCGGATGTTTCACTGAAAACGGGTCGACGGACATTTATCAACAGGCGTACAAGTTCTCCGTCTGCTTCCCAGTACACCAGCATGGGGTCAACCACCCCCTCACTGCCACTCATCTTAAGGCAGCTGGAGGCCGCATCCCATTACTGCTTTCTCAGAGCTGAGCCGCTCTAAGCTGCCTATTGTCGCTTCCCTTCGCCATTCCCCAGCTGACCACGGTCAACTTTGAATACTTCCCTGAGATAAACTAGCCTCCAGTAAGTCGACGTGTTTCCACAAAGTTTTTATGTCATGTGAATTACTTTAAAACCATTACCCGACATTAATTATTCCAATATGTCCATACTATACCCTCTACAAGATGCATTGTGCCTGGTCAGTAATTTTTGTTCAGCCCTACTGTTCGCTCAACGTGAGTTCGGTGATGTTTAATGACTTCATGTAAGGGGAATAGTTCTTGCCATCTTACAATATAGAGACAGATAGAAACGCGTATTGTAATTTATTAAACTTGTCTTGAAGCACTGTTATGTGAACTGTACGGTACATTTCGTTTTCTATTGATGCCAAGTGTGTTATTTATACCTTTTCTGTCTGTATTTCGCAAATACTTATTAAATATTTTCATTCCATTTTCTTATATTAGTATTTCCAGAGTTTTCAAATCCCTAACTGTCATTAGAAATGTTATGAAACACATCACTGCTGGTTTCCATAAGTCTTGTTGTAAATATCTGTGCAAGAGAAGAGGTAGTCTAAAATGGCAAGGATGTTAATATAACTGTAGAACAAGTACGTCTGAAACATTGAAATAAAAATCTACACATAATATTGGCTCAATTTGTTCAGAAGTTAAAAACTTTAGTAATACACCTAGGTGTTTTCCAAATAAATCAAAATCCCCAGATGTTGCTATGAACTTCTCTCGAATTTCTACTTCTTCAGCACTAGCTCCAAAATACCTATAACTGCAAAATCTGAGGATGTCAATGCTTTTTTTATACGTTTTCCTTCTTAATACAGGCGTCTTCTCCGCCTTCAATTTCACTTTCCAGAGTGATTTGTGCTCCGTGAGTAACTATAAATTCTAACATAAAGTTCTTACTCTAAATGGGCACAGCGAAATGAAATAAAGCTATAAACACACTTAATTTCTAGACAAACAGGCAGCCGCACTGTCGCACGTCGCATGCGATTCATCTGATTGCTTGGAAATTCCGAGCGATCAGCGATAGGTGACTGAGATCTGCGATTTGCTCACACACGTATGATCTGCGTACAAATCGCGCGGCCTGGCGAGAGATAGTTGCGATCTGTCGACCGGTCTGCGCCCGATAAACCTGAGCATGCTAAACAATGCGCATGTGCAAAGACAGGGGACGAACGTGTCGCCTGATAAGATCAGAAGTTGTAAACAGTTCTCGCCACACTCATAGTAATAGATTATAGTGTTATAGTAATAGATTTTGTGTTTTTGTGTCTATCTTATCCCTTCCTTCTTCTTAGGTTTGTTTTAGTGACGCACTGCACAGGTTGAATCAAGACGATTTATTTTTCGTGGTAGTGCACAGTAGTATATGAGAGGCAAGATACTGTATCTGAGACAAAACGTTATTTAGGATTTGCCATACCTGGAGAAAGTAAAGCTTACATTTTTATAAATAATTTCATAAACAGATGAAAAACATTTTGTTGTGATAACTCTTTCATCAATAAGAAAGTCAGCTGTATGAAAAAAATTGTTTAGGATGTTCCCTCGCACTTTGAAACAAAGCAAAACGCAAAGGATTAAGTGAAAAGGTACTAGATACTGACTTGCAAGTATTGTTTACTGTGTTTAACGTTTGTGTTTTGAAATTTTAAGACGATATTTTTCTATTCTTTCAAGTTCTCAACAGAATGGAAAATTTATGGTACAATCGTTGTCAGGAACATCCTTTGTGAATACTATGATCATTACTCAACTCTATGATCCTAACGTTTATAACTGTCAATTCATCACAGGCTGATCGTGACTGTAATTTATAAGTAAAGAATATTTTTGTTTTTAATTTACTGTCTTCCATCAAAATATTTTATTTCCTTGTTTCAAGTCTGAAGAACTACTATGCAAGGACTCTGTAGGTCTTGAGAATGAGGTTGTAACTTGAAAACAGTTTGGACTAAAAAGTATAAAATATTGTGACGGAAAACAGCTCATTAATAAAAAAAATAACGGCAATCGTTTATCATTGCTAGATTCTTAATACTGCTACTATATACCGACTCTTTTATAACAAGGAAGGGCCGACACGCCACGCTTCTACGAGAGGCACCAAAATGTACAACAAGACAGCATTCGGTACAAACGTAATTTTGGCGCCGGCGTTTAAACAGAAGAGCCCTTTCGAGGATGGCGATGCACGCTGGTCATCGCGGCTCAGTTATTAGTGAGACTCATCACTGAAGACAATAGTTGCACTCAATGAAATTTCATGCTGAAGACGTGTCTGGGGATGCCCCGGACAGCGCTGGGATACACAGCCGACTGTGGCCCGCTAGGGTGCCATCTATTTTCACAGCGACACTCTTACAGCACAGTGGTACGTCCCCTTCACGGTAACTCATCCTGGGCTTCCATTTCAGCAATGGTATCCCTCAGGAGGACATCCAACAACTTTATCAATCAGTGTCAAGCCGATAACTGCTTTCATAAGGGCCAGAGATGGACTAACGTATTTCTGAATTTTTGAATTTGCAGAGCTCTTTGTCTTAAATAAATCATTCAATTTTTTTGAAATTGTAATCAGTTGTTTGTCTGTAAATGTACATCATATTTACCGATTTCCGTCGCATTCGATTAATTTCTTCGTTGTACGTCGGTTCTTTTTTGTTTCTTTTTTCCTAAGAGATTATTAAGTTCAAGGAATTTTGACATCGAGCACTTCCCCTATGTTCAGTGATGTGGCACAGAGAATCGAGTGCTCTGGTCAGCTGTGACGCCTCCCTCCTCTCCTGCTCCACTGCTTAGCCGACAATTAGGGGAAGGCGGGGCAGTATGGGGAAGCTAACTTTAAACTCTTACAAAAGGGAAAAAAATAAACAAATTCAAGTAGGTTTGATTATCATCTGTTTACTTAACCATTGAATTCCAATAGCATGCAAAGAAACCTGCAAACTTGTTACATTTAGTTAGAAATATCTCGATTTGAAACATAAACTATCAATTCCCCGTCTTGCCCCATATGCGGGGTAAGATGGGGACCTACCATGAATTCATCTCTAAAGCTTAAATAAGGATTAACGAAATCATGTGACGATAATGTTTCGAAACATGGTTCTGCGGATTGTAGAATCAGATATTACGTTTTATTTAGGCCTCTTACTTTCACATAGTACACAAGTGTGGACAGCCTCGTCATCATCACTTTCTATCCCTGCACAAGTGTCGTGCGCCCAGCGTCCGCAGCTAATACACCGTATCCAGTCGCCTTCAGAGAAGTCATAGCAGTATAAACATTCTTCACTCTCTTCCTCGTTGTCATTCGACCTCAGTTTATTATCCCTTGAGCATGAAGGGTTGGTTAAGACGTCAGTAACGTTCGTCACTTTTTCGTTGTAATTATGTCCTTTTGGTGGTATCCCAGGTTTATTTAACGTCTTTGAGAAGAGTTTTCGCGTACATGCAGCACGTTTGGGGACTCCTTTTCGTTTAATTTCTTCAGATAGTTCACTCCTATAAGGAGATTCGGTTAAAACAACGGGTTTTCCACGCCTGTTAGATGGTAAACACACTAGTGATTGGTCCTAACCTTTTCACTACTGTATAGCCAGGATTAGCACGTTTCTTTGCCACATGTCGTTCAATCGTTGTCTGTCGCACGTTGAACTGTCCAGCAGCCCTGAAAGAACCCATATGACCTTCTATAACAGCATTTACAGCGCCTTCCATTGACTCCAATGACCAATCTTGTCTAGACGTTTGTCGCCGATACTTGCGAACCATCTGAAATAAAACACGTGGAACGTACTATTGACTCAGATCATTCCTGGTAATCTGTATTATACGTATAGTAAATACCAGATTTCCAATAGCCAGTCGTTAAAGCATAGTAAGAATACTGACTTTGCACATTTTGTGTATTTTTATTCACCATATAGCCTAAGGCATACTTTGTAATTAATTAGGAAGCGTTGGAATAACGAACAGCATTCTGTTTACAATTGTATTCAACGTATAATGTACGTGTTCAAAACCCGCAGCGAGGTAAACACGTGAGATGATAAGAACGTAATGGTTGTACAAGTAGTAGGGGCAAGACGGGCAAGCTCCCCATCTTTCCCCACCCCGTCTTGCCCCCTACCATGCTGTCAGGTTATGTTACGCCTACATGAACACTATTTAGTGAACATTGACTACTGACACAGCAGTTTACCGTTAACAAGACGTACTATTCAGTGCTATATATACAGTCTGGACAAATGTTGACGAAACACATGTTTTAGGAACTCGAAAGGTGGAAAACATTGCAAATCAGTATAACAATTGTACATACCCTGCAAAGCTCACAGAAACCGCAGCGAAACTAAGGTTCAGCAATGTCAACACACTAGGACCTGTGTATTGATGATGTTGACGTAGCTATCCACAGATGGCAGCACTCTGACTGTAGCTTATAGCCCTTCCCCGTCTTACCCCACTTCCCCGTCTTGCCCCGCCTTCCCCTACAACCAAAAAACGCCTTAGCGACATTTTTATTCCAGACAGCAGTGTCCAGTTGATCTCCTTGAGTGCTCCTGTTCCATGATTGCTTGATGTTCTGAGTGCGCTTTCCAGGTTCAAATGGTTCAAATGGCTCTGAGCACTATGGGACTTAAATGCTGAGGTCATCAGTCCCCTAGACTTAGAACTACTTAAACCTAACTAACCTAAGGACATCACACACATCCATGCCCGAGGCAGGATTCGAACCTGCGACCTTAGCGGTCGCGCGGTTCCAGACTGGAGCGCCTAGAACCGCTCGGCCACACTGGCCGGCTGCGCTTCTCCAGCCCTTTCGTGAATTTACTCTATATTTTTGTTCACTTCATAAAGACGAATCAGTTGACGAAGATATGGCTGAAGAAAGCAAACTATCTGGTGCATATTTTCTAAGCAAAAAACCACAAGAAAGAAGGAAAATGAAAACAAAGTCCTCTTTAAGCTGCCTCGTACAAGTTGGGAAAAATCTGATAAACAACTTACTGTGAGCTCAAGTGACGACTTCGTGCAGCTGGAACTGTCTCCTTAATTGCTAAGCGATTCAAATGGGACAATGTGGTTCCAGATATCTTCTCAAGAGTTAATCATCTATGATGCATACAGTGTGTTCCAGAAGTGGTGGTCAATATTCAAGCATATAACAGGATTGATCATTCGAAACAAAAAGTAAAGTAAACATGGGGTCTACAAAGCACACCTTAAGAGCTATGAGCAATTCTTGATCTTCGATACTGTGAAACAAATCTCTTCTACTGCAAGCTCTTTGCTTTCCATATTTTGGGAAGTGGCAATATGGACCAGAACAAGAAAAAAAGTCCAGTAAACATGTGCTCGAAAATGCGTGTTTTAAAAGTTATGAGCACTTGTTCATTAGAAGAGTTGTGTTTTAAAATAGCGAAGATGAACAAGTGCTCATAGCTCATAAGTTATGCGTTTTAGGGCACGTGTTTACACGACTTTTTTTCTTGTTTTAGTCTATACTACCACTTCCCGAAATATGGAAAGCAAAGAGCTTGCAGTAGAAGAGATTTGTTTCACAGTATCGAAGATCAAGAGCAGCGCGGGGTAGCCGTGCGGTATAGGGCGCCTTGTCACGGTCCGTGCGGCTCTCCCCGTCGGAGGTGTGTGTGTGTATCGGGCATGGGAGTGTGTGTTGTCCATAGCGTAAGTTAGTGTAAGTTAGATTAAGCAGCGTGTAGGCTTAGGGGCCGATGACCTCAGCAGTTTGGGCCCATAAGACCTTACTACAAATTTCCGAAAAAAAAAAGGATCAAGAATTGCTCATAGCTCTTAAGGTATGCCTTTTAGACACCATGTTTACTTGAATTTTTGTTTCGAATGATTATTCCTGTCATATCCTTGAATATTGACCATCACTTCTGAAACACCCTGTATATGCAGACTCAAGTGAAGAATGAAAATTTGTAACAAGGTCGGAATTTGGGCCGTTGGAAACCTTGTTTAGAATCCCGGCCTTGCACAAATTTTCATTCTTTACTTCAGTCTGCATATATACATCATAGCTGAACGATTGATGGTGCAGGGAAGGTTTTTTTTAATTACTTGTCGGTAAACTTAGTTTCTTGTTCCTAAATATTTATGAATTTCATATGAGAAATTGAATTTTGTTTCTGTAATTCTTTATTACTGCAATCAGCAGATAGCTTTGTAATCAACAGAGTACAAGTAAAAAAATCTTTAAGTAATGAGGAATACAGTAGAATCTCAGCTCTTTGTCTCACGACTATCTGGTCCTCCATTCTACATAGCTTCGTCAACGCGTTGGAAGCGAGCGTCTGCCTCGATCCCCCTAAGTATAGTGCGCAAATTTTCGTTGTCTCACGTACATTCTGGATTTATTTGTGTTACATGTGCACCGTTTCACGTTTACTACAGTTATCTACACTCTGAAAACTTGTATGTCAGTAAATACGTTAAATGGAAAATAATTTCTTCCTCTTTTAATATTTAGCACTGTTTTCTTGTTTCGTTTTACAGAAGAATATCTCAGCAGCACTTCTTTTAAAAGAAAAACAAAAAGCTTCCACGAGCCCTAGATTTATATTTATTTTTAATCGTTTTATCTAGAGACCAGGGAAAGGAAACTAATTTCTGAATGAGGGAGAGCGGCGCCAAATGATTTGTCGCTTGCGTGAAATAATGATTTTGAACCGGCCGTGCTTGTCAGGACTACATGAAAGACATACTACGAACTATGGATGAAGAGCAACAGATAGATTACGTGTTTCTAAAGCTTCGAAAAACGTTTGACACGGTACCCAATTACAGACTGCTAACACAGGTAAAAGCATACGGAATATGTTCCCAGATACGTGACTGGCTCGAGTACTTCTCACGTAATAGAACACAGTATGTTGTCCTCGACGGCGAATGTTCATCAGAGATAAAGGTATCGTCAAAAGTGGCCCATGTAAGAGTAATAGTACTGTTGTTATTTTGTGCAGTATGTACATATATGATTTGGCAGACATAGTGGGCAGCAGTGTGCGACTGTTCGCTGTGGTGTACGTGAATGAGTCGAAGTTGAGTGACTGTAGGAGGATACAACATGACTTAGACAAAATTTCTAGTTGGTGTGATGAATAGCAGCTGGCTCTAAATGGAGAAATATGCAACTTAATGCGGGCGAGTAGGGAAAACGAACCCATAACTTTCGGATACAGCATGAATAGTGTCCTGTTTGGCACAGTCAAGTCATTTAAAAATCTGGGCGTAACACTGCAAAGTGATGTGAAATGCAACGAGCCTCTGAGGACTGTGGTAAGGAAGCCGAATGGTCGAATTCGTTCTATTGTGAGAATTTTCGGAAACTGTTGTTCATATGTAAAGGAGATAGTATGTAGGACGCTAGTGCCATCTGTTCTTGAGTACTGTTCGACCGTTTCGGATCCGCACCAAGTCAGATTAAAGGAAGATATCGAAGCAATTCAGAGGCAGGATGCTAAATTGTTAGCGCTAGGTTAGAACAACACACTATTGTTACAGGATGCTTGTGGATATAAAATGGTAATCCCTGAGGCAAGGAGACCTTCTTTTGCAGAAACGCTGCTGAGAAAATTCAGAGAACCAGCATTTGAAGCTGACTACAGAAAGACCCTACTGTCGTCAATATACAGGGTGATTATAATTTAAGTTAAACTTTCAAAACGCTGTAGAAATAACGCCTCTGGTCAGAGCGTCGTCAAATTGCAACGGAATATTATCGGAGAAGAGGGAAAACGTATGGCAGAAGAAAAATAAATAGTTACAAAATTTAGCAATAGATGGCGCTGTACGTGTCAGAATACGTAAATGAAAACACCTGTCATGCGCACGACCCATTGAGGTCGGTATAAACACGCCGGGTACACGGCTCTTCTTGCTTTCGCGTCTGCGACGTTCGCCATGACTGTCTCAATGCAGAATCGCGCTCTGCTTGTAAAGCTGTATTACAAGAATGATGACTGTGCACACGTCACTCTGCAGAAGTTCCGGACACTGAAGGGTTTGAAAAAAATGACGTTGGTCCGATGACTGTCATGGGTCTGGAGAAAATGATTCGGAAATTCGAAAAGACGGTTTCTTTTGGTGTGCAACCTGGTAGAGGGAGGAAACGAATTGATTCGACGTCAGTGGAAGCAGAGGCCACAGCAATGCAGGAGGAGACGAGAGGGGTGTGGAAAAATGTAGTGCAAGGGGTTGGGTTGGGTTGTTTGGGGGAGGAGACCAGACAGCGAGGTCATCGGTCTCAGCGGATTAGGGAAGGACAGGGAAGGAAGTCGGCCGTGCCCTTTCAAAGGAACCATCCCGGCATTTGCCTGGAGCGATTTAGGGAAATCAAGGAAAACCTAAATCAGGATGGCCGGACGTGGGATTGAACCGTCGTCCTCCCGAATGCGAGTCCACCTCGCTCGGTCAAAATGTAGTGCACGGAGAATTGCCCGAACATTGGACACCCGTGAGCACGGTGCGTAAAATCATACGAAACATCCTTCTTTGCTATCCATTTAAAATTATTCATGTGCACGAGTTGCTTGCTTTTGATCTGCCAGCAAGAGAGACCTTTGCTTTAGAATTTCTTGCTCGCATGGAAGTGGACAACGATTGGCTGTGGAAGATTTTGTGGACAGACCACTTCCATCCGACAGGCTATATCAATATACAGAATGGTCGAATAAAGGCAATGGAAAATCCACACGCAAATCAACAAGTACCACTTCATCCTGAAAATGTCACTGTGTGGTGCACGTTTACGGCACCATTTATCATAGGGCCACATTTTTTCGAAGAGACATGTGCTTCCGGTCTTGTTATCTGTACCGTCACGGTAGGCGCTATGAGTGCCTTTTGCGCAACCACGTCTTTCCAGCTCTCCAACAGCGTGGTTGTGTGGATGAGATCATTTTTATGCAAGATGGGGCTCCTCTTCACACTGCAAATCCAGTTAAGCAGCTGCTGAAGCTCCATCTCGGGTAGGCTATAATTAGCAGCGGCCATTTCCCTACAGCCTGGCCGTGCCGATCACCTGACGCGGTGAAGATAACTTCTGAACAGCACGTTGCAAGGCATCCCAGATGTGCTCAATAATGATCAGGTCTGGGGTGCTTGGTGCCCGTCGGAAGTGTTTAAACTCAGAAGTGTGTCCCTGGAGCCACTATGTAGCAATTCTGGACGTATGGAGTGTCGCATTGTCGTGCTGGAATTGCCCAAGGCCGTCGGAATGCACTATGGACACGAATGGATGCAGGTGATAAGGTAGGATGGTTACGTGCATGCCACCTGTCAGTGTTGTATCTAGACATGTCAAGGGTCCCATATCACTCCAACTGCACGCATCCCACACCATTACAGAGCCTCCACCAGCTTGAACGGTCCTCAGCTGACGTGTAGGTCCATGGATTCATGAGGCTGTCTTCAGACCCGTACACGTCCATTCTCTCGATGCAATTTGAAAAGAGACTCGTCCAACCAGGCAACATGTTTCCAGTCATCAACAGTCTAATATCGCTGCTGGCGGGCCCAGGCGCGGCGTAAAGCTTTGTGTCGTGCATTCATCGAGGGTACGCGAGTGGGCCTTCGGCTCCGAAAGCCCATATCGAAGATGTTTCATTGAATGGTTCGCACGCTGACACTGATGGCCCAGCACTGAAATCTTTAGCAATTTGCGAAAGGGTTGCATTCCGTCGTTGGTCCCGTTCCTGCAGGACCATTTCACGGCCGCAGCGATGTCGGTGATTTGATGTTTACCGGATTCCTGATGTTCACGGTACATTCGTGAAATGGTCGTATGGGAAAATCATCACTTTATACTGTGTCCCATGGCTCGTGCGCCGACTATAACACCACGTTCAAACTCACTTAAATCTTGATAAGCTGCCACTGCAGCAGCAGTAACCGATGTAACAACTGCGCCAGACACTTGCGTTATATAGGCATTGCCGGCCGCAGCACCGTGTTCTGCCTATTTACGTATCTCGGTATTTGAATACTCACGCCTATACCAGTTTCTTGGCGTTTCAGTGTAGAACACACATGTTAAGCTTGAATGTAAGGGGATAATAAGTTGAAGGCGTGAATTGAGGTTTGCGTTAGGGAGGGCGTTTGGCTATTGTAGTGCGTGCAGCTGTGTTACATGTTCTGCTGTGGAGGATGACTGTGTAGTACGCCTGTACAGAGAGCAAGGAGACCCGGTTTCAGGTCCTGGCCTTATCAAAAATTTTAATTCATTTCTTCAGTTTCTATCATTATTGTTAAGTGCAAGTGTTTAGCTTCAGAAACAAAAAAATACGTAAATCAACAAATGCATGCACCAACAGTGTAAAGCGAGAATTACAATCAGATGAGCGTCAGGTTAAATGGCGTTTAGGATGCTGGTCCACTTTTAACGGATTGGCCAAACTATGGTCAGCAGAATGAGCGTATAAAAACAACGTACGACACTTGATGATGACAGGGAAGAAGTTGGTCTCGTGAACGGTCACTAAAAAATTATCGCCAGTCAAATATTGAGCTCATCGCGGTTCCTGCAAGAAGCCGATGTCAATTATAGACGATGGAGGTAGCCATGTCCACTTATCAACGCAACACGGAACTTGCCAAAACAAACTGCAGTTTCCTCGTCTCCTCGGATACAGAAAGAGGCCCGAATTCTTCAATAGGCGAAGGCACGGTATGCGAAGTAAACACCCGCCACCCAAACACAGGCAGCAGCCCACCACAACACCTCGCCACAAGTTACACTTCCAAGCAGAGCTCCGTCCAATGGCCATTTTCCCGCCGACCTCCAGCGAACAGCCCAATGAGCAGCCAACTCCCGTTGCAAGCTGTGTGCACACTTAAATCGTCCTCACATCGCTACAAACGCACCACCAAACCTCACGCTCAAGAAGCCGGAACTTAGCAATGCACCCAAAGGGCCGAAGACGGTCAACAAGTACCAAAATAAAAGAACAGATACAAGGGCACGGCTCAGTTGTCTCCCCCCCCCCCAAAAAAAAAAGGTAAAAGGTGAAAATCCGGGGAGGGGGGGGGGGGGGTTGACTAGGAGCGGGCCCTGGGATTCAAAGATAAATCTGCAGTTGAGCGCTCTGATTTGTGCAGCCGGCCGGTGTGGCCATGCGGTTCTAAGCGCTTCAGTTTGGAACCGCGTGACCGCTACGGTCGCAGGTTCGAATCCTGCCTCGGTTATGGATGTGTGTGATGTCCTTAGGTTAGTTAGGTTTAAGTAATTCTAAGTTCTAGGGGACTGATGATCTCAGTAGTTAAGTTCCATAGTGCTCAGAGCCATTTGAACCATTTTTTTTTTATTTGTACAATTAATTTTGAGATGACTTCTTGGTAGCTCAGTCCTGGACCAGAACACTGGCTGGGGAGAAGATCTTGACGACCCCACAAATTGAGGGAGCATCTTAGCAGTAAACTTCTGCCCGGCTTTGCTCTGTGCCCAAAAATTTCTTAGAAAAACGACATCGGCCACCTTCAGCGCGGTAGGGCGGCTGTCTCTGTCATACCGCGCAGCCTCCCTCCGGTGTGCTAGGCAAACGTTGTTCCTAGCAGTTTCCCAATTTTCTTTGAAGTCCTTGGGATTAATATCCTCAGGAAGGAGGACGTTTATTGACCACAGATTTGATACCATCGAGTTAACTGGAAATGCAAACATCAGCTTGGCAGTGTAGTCTTATGGGTTTTGCGCACAGCTGCGTTAAACGCCGAATTAAGGCACCTGATGGAATGGGAAATGAAAAATACTCAAGTCTGACTTCAGGTTACGATTAACTTATCCCGCAAAGAATGGCTGGGGGTAATAGGGGGCGGTTGTGAGGTGAGAAAGAGCTCTATTAAAACAAAACTTTCTGAATTCCCAGGACAGAAACGCTGGCGCTATATCGCTCACTAAGACCGTGAGTGCCTTAAAAACCGAAAATAGTTCGGCCAGGTGCCGAATAGTACCCCGATTGTCATGGATTTACTCGGAAGTAACCAAACTAAACGAGCAAACGCCTCAACCACCACAGGTGTGTACCGGTTACCACATTTAGTGGAAGGTAGAAGTCCAAACAGTCAATAAGTAGCTTATCCATGGGGCTCTCTGCCTAAATAAAATGTAGATCTCTCCTCTGGATATTAGAATTAGGCTTAGCCATTTTACGTTCCTCGCATTGGATGAGTATTTTCCTTGTGTCGTCATTCAGAGTTCTCCAAGTTAGAAGTTTTTTAACACACATAAAGATTTTGTTAATACCGAGATGTCCTTCGCGTAGAGACTGATGAAAGTATTTGAAGTTTGCAGGAACCAGTTCAAATGGTTCAAATGGCTCTGAGCACTATGGGACTCAACTGCTGTGGTCATAAGTCCCCTAGAACTTAGAACTACTTAAACCTAACTAACCTAAGGACAGCACACAACACCCAGCCATCACGAGGCAGAGAAAATCCCTGACCCCGCCGGGAATCGAACCCGGGAACCCGGGCGTGGGAAGCGAGAACGCTACCGCACGACCACGAGATGCGGGCAGGAACCAGTTCCCTCGGAAGATAAATCTGAGTCATCCTGTTATAGCGGGCACAGTAGCGTAAGAGACCTTTACTGATAAAATAACCCGGCATATGTTTGCCATCCGTAAGCCCTTGCTTCATATTTTTTAATCGAACACCCTCGTCTTTCTTTCACCTAAACTACGAATCAGCCAGGGAATCTCTCGCAGAATGCCAGAAACACGCACAGACTCCTGGTGAACTTTCTCCATCTCAACCACTTCCGATTCACGCTGAAACATGCAGCTGAGAGTGCCAGCCACTTGGTTGTCGAATCTCTAACATATTTTAGATGAAAACAGAAGGCAAGAATTTTAATTGCCGAACGGACAACCCTTCCGTTTTACAGGACCTAGCCAATACCCACGTCACAGCCTGATTATACGTTTCCAGTTGAAATAATTTGTATTCAAGGTAGAATTTAAGTATCTCGAGTCCGAACAGGACATCCAAGGCCTCCAGTTCGTGTACTGACTACTTGATTTCGTCCGGAGACAGGGACCTCGAAGCTTACGCTGAACCTCACACTCTTAAAGTAACACGGCCGTTTTTCCTCAATTACAAGCATCGGCTTGCAAAATGAATTCAAATGGTTCAAATGGCTCAGAGCACTATGCGACTTAACTTCTGAGGTCATCAGTCGCCTAGAACTTAGAACTAATTAAACCTAACTAACCTAAGGACATCACACACATCGATGCCCGAGGCAGGATTCGAACCTGCGACCGTAGCGGTCGCTCGGTTCCAGAGAGCAGCGCCTAGAACCGCACGGCCACTCCGGCCGGCAAAATGAATTCACAGTGGAAGTAAGTAACGGGTAAAACAGGGGCTGTAGTCATGGCCATGTTCAAGGCCTCGAAGGCGGACTGATGGATGTTAGTCCACTGAAAAGGTTCATCCTTCCTGCACAGTTGATTCGGTGGGGCCAACTGGGAAAAATTAGATACAAGCGTTGGAAAAAAATTTACTGCCCCTATGAATTTCTGCTCTGGTTTTTATACAGACCGCGTATCAATCTCTTGTCTCTGCAGTCTGGTATCTGTGCAGTCAGTTTTCCAAACAGTATCTTTCATCCACTCTAAAAAAGTCTTCTCTAGATCAATGAATGGGGCAAACGTTTTCTGTTAATCTGAGATCTTCTTTCTAAGATCACGCCTTTATCTTTTTCTATGCAGCATACGGATGTTACTTAGTATTTGAATTTTTTGTATCGACCAAACTTATTTCATTCGGCCTATTTTGCTCTTTTGTAAGACCCAGTATTTCTTGTGTAATTCGTGGCTTCCTTGGTTGGGTATCGGAAAACCCATAGCGGGTTTTCGGGGAAGTGAAGTGCAGCGGGCGGTGTGGCAAGACTTCGGAGAAACGCCCGCGAGTGCGCGACCGGGCGGCGGTCGGCTCGGCCAGGCGGCTTGCCAGCGGCGGCGGCGGCGGCGGCGGTGACAGCGGCCTTCGGCTCGAGTGTTGCTGCCTGCGGCTGCCTGCCAAGTGCGAACCCCCTCCGCACCTTGGGCGACACCACACGCACTCACACACTCACCGCGAGGTGTCGCCGGCTGAGCTGCTGCACTTCCAGTTCAGTTCCAGAGTCGCGCTCTGATGACGGCAGAAGCCGCATTTACACGAGCGACACGTGTCAGACGACTAGACCACACCTACATCCACATACATACTCTGCAAGCCATCAACGGTGCAGGGAGAAGGGTACCCTGCACCACTACTTGTCGCTTCCTTTCCTGTTCCACTCGCAAACAAACGAGGGAAAGGGACTGCCTACATGCCTCCGTATGAGCCGTAACTACTCATTTCTTATCTTCGTGATCTTTAAGCGAAATGTACGGAGTGACTGTAATTAAACATTCAAACCGCTGTAGAAATAACACCACTGGTCAGAATGACGTCAAGTTGAAGCGGAATATTATCGGAGAAGGGGGAAACCGTATGGCAGAAGAAAAATAAATACACCACTGACCATTAAAATTGCTACACCAAGAAGAAATGCAGATGATAAACGGGTATTCCTAGGACAAATATATTATACTGGAACTGACATGTGATTACATTTTGCCGGCCGGGGTGGCCGAGCGGTTTTAGGCGCTACAGTCAGGAACCGCGCGACCGCTACGGTCGCAGGTTCGAATCCTGCCTCGGGCATAGATGTATGTGATGTCCTTAGGTTAGTTAGGTTTAAGTAGTTCTAAGTTCTAGGGGACTGATGACCTCAGAAGTTAAGTCCCATAGTGCTCAGAGCCATTTGAACCATTTGATTACATTTTCACGCAATTTGGGTGCATAGATCCTGAGAAATCAGTACCCAGAACAACCACCTCTGGCCGTAATAACAGTCTTGATACGCCTGGGCATTGAGTCAAACAGAGCTTGGGTGTCGTGTACAGGTACAGCTGCCCATGCAGCTTCAACACGATACCACAGTTCATCAAGAGTCGTGATTGGCGTATTGTGACGAGCCAGTTGCTCGGCCACCATTGACCAGACGTTTTCAATTGGTGAGAGATCTGGAGAATGTGCTGGCCAGGGCAGCAGTCGAACATTTTCTGTATCCAGAAAGGCCCGTACAGGACCTGCAACATACGCTCGTGCATTATCCTGCTTGAAATGTAGGGTATCGCAGGAATCGAATGAAGAGTACAGCCACGGGTCGTAACACTTAGAATTGTAAAGTCCACTGTTCAAAGTTCCGTCAATGCGAACAAGAGGTGACCAAGACGTGTGACCAATGGCGCCCCATACCATCACGCCGGGTGATACGCCAGTATGGCGATGACGAATACACGCTTCCAATGTGCGTTCACAGCGATGTCGCCAAACAAGGACGCGACCATCATGATGCTGTAAACAGAACCTGTATTCATCCGAAAAAAATGACGTTTTGCCATTCGTGCACCCAGGTTCGTCGTTGAGGCTCTCCTGTCTGTGATGCAGCGTCAAGGGTAACCGCAGCCACGGTCTCCGAGCTGATAGTCCATGCTACTGCAAACGTCGTCGAACTGTTCGTGCAGATGGTTGTCGTCTTGCAAACGTCGCCATCTGTTGACTCAGGGATTGAGTCGTGGCTGCACGAACCGTTACAGCCATGAGGATAAGATGCATGTCGTCTCGACTGCTAGTGACACGACGCCGTTGGGATCCAGCACGGCGTTCCGTATTACCCTCCTGAACCCACCGAGTCCATATTCTGCTAACAGTCATTGGATCTCGACCAACGCGAGCAGCAATGTCGCGATACGATAAACCGCAATCGCGAAAGGCTACAATCCGACCTTTCTCAAAGTCGGAAACGTGGTGATACGCATTTCTCTTCCTTACACGAGGCATCAAAACAACGTTTCACCAGGCAACGCCGGTCAACTGCTGTTTGTGTATGAGAAATCGGTTGGAAACTTTCCTCATGTCAGCACGTTGCAACTGTCGACACCGGCGCTAACCTTGTGTGAATGCTCTGAAAAGCATATCACAGCATCTTCTTCCTGTCGGTTAAATTTCGCGTCTGTAGCACGTCATCTTCGAGGTGTAGAAATTTTAATGGCCAGTAGTGTGGTTACAAAATGCAGTAATAGATGGCGCTGTAACCATCATAATTTAATAGTGGTCGACTAAAACTGATAAATGAATCATACAACAATGACTAAGGTGTATGTTTGACGTTAAACAAACTGTACTACCCAGTGTGCGTGGGTGTACACGTGTGATACTGTTAGTTACGTAAACCCATCCACCGCGGCAGGGTCCCACCACATCGAATGGGAAAAATCGGTTTTTAATTGTCCTGAGGCCAAAAACCGCATAAAATAATCACTCACATCAGTTTTTTACTGTCGTGAGGGCAAAAACCGCATAAAAAGCGTCAAACAAAATCAAATCGGATTATTAATTTCCGTGTGACTGGCGCAAAACATGTTCAATAAGCTGTCCGCCGTTTTCTGCAACAGGTTGAAATCGAGAAACAGCATGTTCCGCAACTGATCGAAGTGTTTCCGGGGTCACGTTCAGAATGTTTTGCGCAATGCGTGCCTTCAGTGCAGCTAAGTTTACAATCGGAACACTGAACACAACATCTTTCAGATAGCCCCACAGCCAGAAGTACTTCTGCGTGCTCGCGGGGGCCCTACATTATATTAGGTAGATGTACCAGTTTCTTTGGTTCCTCAGCGTATTTCCACGTTGTTTCGGAGGAGGCCTGTGTGGTCTTTCACTTGCTATCCGATTTGCGTTCTGAGTATATGTTCTAGAATACATTCTGCTTTTGTACTGTGTTCACGATACCCGACAGCAATGCCTTTTCGTAATCTGCAAGCTTGTAATCAAATGTAACGGCTTCTTCACCCGAATTACAGCAAATCTAAATCTTTTTAATAGCAATTTGGACTAATCTAAAAGTCAGCGTCACTGAATTCAAGTACTTTCTTTGGTTTAATACTCGTGGCCAAAAAACGACTTCCGTTACATGTTCACATGTCACTGTTGTGTTTAAGGAGCCTGTACAATTTGTCATTCTCTTCCTATGTAAGTCTAATTCAAATTCTGTGTATTACAGAATCTGTTCTGAATTGAACAATCTCCTGGATTCGTAAAAGTAAAGCTGTTGTTTATAATTGAAAGGTTTAGGTCCGTTTCATGGATATGTGTAATTTATTTTATTTTAAAATATTGTTATTAACCTC
Source organism: Schistocerca nitens (assembly GCF_023898315.1). NCBI lineage: Eukaryota > Metazoa > Arthropoda > Insecta > Orthoptera > Acrididae > Schistocerca > Schistocerca nitens. The sequence goes on along the minus strand of NC_064619.1, from coordinate 408,301,614 downwards.
CCACTATGCCTATTCCACAGATGTGTACAGTTTGTTTCTTATTTAAACGTTTGATTGTTTTACCTGTTTTTTTTTTTTTAGTGTTGATGTAAAACATTCAACCTTATCTGCTTCACAGATGTGTATAATTTGTCGTTCTTGCCAACTTTTGAGCACTAATGGTTTCACTCGAGTGCTTTGATAAGTTTTGAACGTACCGTTGGCTGTGTTTCACGGACAGGTGCAACTTTTTCCATTTAAAAATTGTTTTGCATTTTTTATTTCACTGCGCGCCTCACAGACACGTGTTGTTGTTGTTGTTGTTGTTGTTGTTGTGGTCTTCAGTCCTGAGACTGGTTTGATGCAGCTCTCCATGCTACCCTATCCTGTGCAAGTTTCTTCATCTCCCAGTACCTACTGCAAACTACATCCTTCTGAATCTGCTTAGTGTATTCATCTCTTGGTCTCCCTCTACGATTTTTACCCTCCACACTGCCTTCCAATGCTAAATTTATGATCCCTTGATGCCTCAGAACATGTCCTACCAATCGGTCCCTTCTTCTCGTCAAGTTGTGCCGCAAACTCCTCTTCTCCCCAATTCTATTCAATACCTCCTCATTAGTTATGTGATCTACCCATTTAATCTTCAGCATTCTTCTGTAGCATCACATTTCGAAAGCTTCCATTCTCTTCTTGTCCAAACTATTTATCGTCCATGTTTCACTTCCATGCATGGCTACACTCCATACAAATACTTTCAGAAACGACTTCCTGACACTTAAATCTATACTCGATGATAACAAATTTCTCTTCTTCAAAAACGCTTTTCTTGCCATTGCCAGTCTACGTTTTATATCTTCTCTACTTCGACCATCATCAGCTATTTTGCTCCCCAAATAGCAAAACTCCTTTACTACTTTAAGTGTCTCATTTCCTAATCTAATTCCCTCAGCATCACCCGACTTAATTCGACTACATTCCATTATCCTCGTTTAGCTTTTGTTGATGTTCATCTTATACCCTCCTTTCAAGACACTGTCCATTCCGTTCAACTGCTCTTCCAAGTCCTTTGCTGTCTCTGACAGAATTACAATGTCATCGGCAAACCTCAAAGTTTTTATTTCTTCTCCATGGATTTTAATACCTACTCCGAATTTTTCTTTTTTTTCCTTTATTGCTTGCTCAATATACAGATTGAATAACATCGGGGAGAGGCTACAACCCTGTCTCACTCCCTTTCCAACCACTGCTTCCCTTTCATGCCTCTCGACTCTTATAACTGCCATCTGGTTTCTGTACAAATTGTAAATAGCCTTTCGCTTCCTGTATTTTATCCCTGCCACCTTTAGAATTTGAAAGAGAGTATTCCAGTCAACATTGTCAAAAGCTTTCTCGAAGTCTACAAATGCTAGAAACGTACGTTTGCCTTTCCTTAATCTTTCTTCTAAGACAAGTCGTAAGGTCAGTATTGCCTCAAGTGTTCCAATATTTCTACGGAATCCAAACTGATCTTCCCCGAGGTCGGCTTCTACCAGTTTTTCCATTCGTCTGTAAAGAATTCGTGTTAGTATTTTGCAGCTGTGACTTATTAAACTGATAGTTCGGTAATATTCGCATCTGTCAACACCTGCTTTCTTTGGGATTGGAATTATTATATTCTTCTTGAAGTCTGAGGGTACTTCGCCTGTTTCATACATCTTGCTCACCAGTTGGTAGAGTTTTGTCAGGACTGGCTCTCCCAAGGCCGTCAGTAGTTCTAATGGAATGTTGTCTACTCCGGGGGCCTTGTTTCGGCTCAGGTTTTTCGGTGGTTTGTCAAACTCTTCACGCAGTATCGTATCTCCCATTTCATCTTCATCTACATTCTCTTCCATTTCTATAATATTGTCCTCAAGTACATCGCCCTTGTATAGACCCTCTATATACTCCTTCCACCTTTCTGCTTTCCCTTCTTTGCTTAGAACTGGGTTTCCATCTGAGCTCTTGATATTCATACAAGTGGTTCACTTTTCTCCAAAGGTCTCTTTAATTTTCCTGTAGGCAGTATCTATCTTACCCCTAGTGAGATAAGCCTCTACATCCTTACATTTGTCCTCTAGCCATCCCTGCTTAGCCATTTTGCACTTCCTGTCGATCTCATTTTTGAGACGTTTGTATTCCTTTTTGCCTGCTTCATTTACTGCATTTTTATATTTTCTCCTTTCATCAATTAAATTCAATATTTTTTCTGTTACCCAAGGGTTTCTACTAGCCCTCGTCTTTTTACCTACTTGATCCTATGCTGCCTTCACTACTTCATCCCTCAAAGCTACCCATTCTTCTTCTACTGTACTTCTTTCCCCCACTGCTGTCAATTGTTCCCTTATGCTCTCCCTGAAACTCTGTAGAACCTCTGGTTTAGTCAGTTTATCCAGGTCCCATCTCCTTAAATTCCCACTTTTTTGCAATTTTTTCAATTTTAATCGGCAGTTCATAACCAATAGATTGTGGTCAGAGTCCACATCTGCCACTGGAAATGTCTTACAATTTAAAACCTGGTTCCTAAATCTCTGTCTTACCATTATATAATCTATCTGATACTTTTTAGTATCTCCGGAATTCTTCCATGTATACAACGTTCTTTTATGATTCTTGAACCAAGTGTTAGCTATGATTAAGTTATGCTCTGTGCAAAATTCTACCAGATGGCTTCCTCTTTCATATCTTAGCCCCAATGGGTAATTGAGTATTGGTTGAACTGTGTAAGCATTCACTTGAGCACGAACAACTGCTACAATTCCGCACTGCATTGATAATGACCTGACACAGGTCGAAATCTGATCTGCGTGGTGACTATAAATGTCATATTAAAGCAACTTAATCCTACGACTGATTGCTGCTCTATATAAGAAATAAATAAAAAAATCTTAAGCATATTTTCGTTTAAAACGTAATAAACAACTTGTCATAAAGGATGTGTATGTTCAATACACTGAACTCGCACATCGTAATTCTTAGGCTTTTGTAACCATGCATCAAGAAATAGAAAATCCCTTAAAGACACTGATTTAAAATGATCGCGTTGCTGCATTAAATTTGTACAGACGACAATTGTACTAATACCGGGGTTATTTGATATTATTAGTTACATATACACGTCAGTTAGCTCAACTAAGAAACTGATCAGTGGAGTGGAAGGAGTTGACCACCAATAAATGCTTTAGGTTCCACTTAAACTGAACTTCATAGTAGTTAACTTTTATGGCTGCTAGTAAGTTATTGAAAATGTGTGTTTCTGAAAAATGGACGTAGTTTTGGACCAAAGTAAGTGAGGTTAAATATTTTGGAGTTCATGCTTATTTCTAGTGCAGATTCCTTTAAATGAGTTGTTGGTTTGAAACTGGAAGTGCTTCCGTTGCGTTCAGTTATTTGTTAATTAGTCTGTTCTGTAAGAAAAGTGTAGGGCTTAAATGATTTACTTCAAACAGTCAGGATTCAGTGCGACCCTTGTACGTGCAGTTAGCGATTCAGTCCCTCACGATGCGAGCCACAGCTAGCAAAACCTTATCTTGTATGGCAGCACAGCTATAATTCCCCCCATTTTCATGACAATTCGAGAGTGAGATCATTTCACGCTTAAGAAAGAGCTATAACTATAACCCCTCCCTTTCACAGTCCGTTGATGAAAATTCCTCAGCACAGTTGTTAATGAATTTCATCTGTTGGAACGGAGAACACAAAACGGCGTTTTGTAGCTTGACTCGCATTGGGAAATTAACAAAAGGGAGAGGTAACTGCACCACAGAGACCCCTAGCGGAAACCACTTGAACCGACAATTTACAGTTGGCACCAAGGTACACTTCTAGTTCCGAGGCGTGAGTCAAAATTCGCCCTAAGTCTCTGTCTTCATTCATGTAGAAGGAAAACTCTTGCGAGATAGGATGATATTTTTGAAAAACCCTGTATTTTTCAGTAGGTCGCTATCGCGCAAACAAATTAATCAAAATAAGGTGAATAGCAGGAAGGGGATTTCCAGTTCTGGCGCAGTCCTCCCCTTGCCGTCAAGGGGAGCATGCTGAATACACTAGTTGGAACCAATTACGAAGCTCAGTAGAATCCCCTTGCCTCTCTCCGTCATTAAAACGAACGAAATAGCAAAGCACAAGCCGCTTAATCTCTGGCTTCTGACAGCAAGTGAATCCCTTGTGGACGTGTTAACCTGAGAGACTACGTTAGTCATTAGTCTCCCATTCACTGCAGCGTCTCGACTCTTGCATTCCTCCCAGAAGTCCCTGACATGAGTCACGTCCTCGTATCTGCTCGTCAGTGTTGATCCATGTCATACAAATTCGCGAGCGGCGCATAAATAACAGTAACGTACACAAGCAACACATAATTTCGACGAAATCCAGTCGTAATTGTTTGCAGGTCACATTTTCGCTTCTATACGTCGACGTCACAAATATAAGACGCACTGTTTGTCCATTTTCATTCATAATAGTGTCCATTATGCGTTTCAGAGTAGCCTCGGTGTACAAGGTTCTCAGTCGTTTCACTACAATAATCGCCGACGCACGGATACAACTTCCAGTCTTGAGGTTGTTAAGATAAGATAAAGAGCAGAATTTTGTTGGCAAGTAGACGAAATGCGTTGGCATACAAATTCCTATCTGGTACTCTATGTAATAATTTATTTGTATACACTATCTGATCAAAAGTCTCCAGACATCACAATCTAATAGCCGGCCACTGTGACCGAGCGGTTCTAGGCGCTTCAGTCTGTAACCGCGCTGTTGCTACGGTCGCAGGTTCGAATCCTGCCTCGGACATGATGTGTATGATGTCCTTAGGTTAGTTAGGTTGAAGTAATTCTAAGTCTAGAGGACTGATGACCTCAGATGTTAAGTCCCATAGTGCTTAGAGCCATTTGAACCATTTTTGAATTCTTGAAACTCCCCACTGAACGCTCTGTAAACTGTAAAAGTTAGCAATCTGACTGCAAGAATTTTGAACAATATAAACTGCCTGAATAATGAACTATGACATGAAACCTAGAGTAATTGGTTTGCAAAATTGATCACAAAAACTGTCTCTGAATAATGTAAGTCGGCCCTGACTGAATATATATTCTCCTGCGCCAATCTGGATAACGCGTTGCAGTACTGCTCTGTCTTGCGCGCTGCTAAGCTAAAGCTGCAAATTACTGTATCTACACAGAGACACTCGAGGTGTGCAATGAGTTTTCTGTTAATTGCAAATCGAACTGTTTTTCGAACACATTTGGTTGGGTGATACATAGAAAAAATTGTAAGATTTAGGTTGGTAAGAAAATGAAATACGCGCATAAATGGCAACAATAAAATTTTTGTATTTTGTGAAAAAGTGCTGAAGGCAGATTTTAAGTTTAATTAACTTGTTAACATCCAAACAATACACTTTACTATCTCTCAAATCTAGCAACTTTCAGTACAATAACCAAGTTAGTTCGATGACGCAGCAATAGTCAAAAAACTAACGTCATCATTAGCTTTACCTTGTACATTCCATTAGACTTTCTCCTTCATGTGTTGATTGAACGAAACGATAAATTTAAACCTCAAATTTGAAACATATTATTGCCATTGATTCCTCACACTAATACAGGTTAGCATTGCCAGCTTCCTCACTCTGGCACTGCTTAACATTATCAGCTTCCTCACTCTAACTCACCTAAACATAGTCTACTTCTCCCTACCACAGCTAAACTTCGACTACTCTCTCTACCAAAGCTAAACATTGTCTGCTCTACTGCGCTCTCGCGCAGCTCAGAGATACTAGCTTAACTATTGCGATACAGCATACAACATCGCTGCTCGCTCGCAATCGATTCAGATACCAAACTTATACTTGACACCTATCGACATTAGCATGGCAGTTTACTCTGTCATAGACCAGCATCTGTTAAACAATTTTTGTGGACAATAACACTTCTGAAACCCCCAGTGTCCCGACCTGAACCCAATGGGACACCTTTGGGATGAGTTAGAACGTCGACTTCGCTGCAGATCCCGACGTTCAACACCACTACCATCGCCGGTTTTGGTTCCTGAGGTCGCCATTCCTCCACAGACATATAGACACGTCACTGAAAGTGTTCCCAGTAGAATTGAAGCCACCTGAAGGAACAAGGGCGGATTTATCCCATATTAATGTCCAGATACTACTGACCTTACCGAGCGAGGTGGCGCAGTGGTTAGACACTGGACTCGCATTCGGGAGGACGACGGTTCAATCCCGCGTCCAGCCATCCTGATTTAGGTTTTCCGTGATTTTCCTAAATCGCTCCAGGCAAATGCCGGGATGGTTCCTTTCAAAGGGCACGGCCAACTTCCTTCCCCGTCCTTCCCTAATCTGCTGAGACCGATGACCTCGCTGTCTGGTCTCCTTCCCCAAACCAACCAACCAACCAACTACTGACCTTACGATGTGTTCGAGCGTACTTTTGGTATCACTATCTGTACCTCTTTCCCTGTTCCGTTCGCAAATGGCGCGTGGAGTTGCTCAGATTTTCTTATTGTGGTCATTTCGCGAGGCGTCACTGATCAACCAGAACGTTATAGCCACCTGCCTAACAGCTAGTATGTCCACCTTTGGCACGGATAACAGCGGCGACGTGTGGTAGCATGGATGCAATCAGGCCTTGCTAGGTCGCTGGAGGGAGTTGACACCACATCCGCACACGCAAGTCGCCTGATTCCCATAAATATCGGTGAGGGGGCGATGGGCTCTGAAGCCAATTCAGTCACATCCCAGATGTGTTCGACTGGGTTCAGATCTGGCGAGTTGGGGGCCAGCACACCAATTGGAACTCGCCATTGCGTTCCTCGAACCACTCCATCACACTCTTGGCCTTACGACGTGGCGTATTATCTCGATGAAATATGTCACTGCCGTCGGGAAGCATAATTGTCATGAAGGGGTGTTCGTGATCTGAAAGCAGTGTACGATACTCCTTGGCCGTCATGGTGCCTCGCATGAGCTCCACTGGACCCTGGATGCCCATGTGCATGATCTCCAGAGCATAATGGAGCCGCCGCCATCAGTACAGGTGTCAGGGAGCTGCACACCTGGAAGACGATGCATTCGCGCCCTCCCATAGGCATGATGAAGAAGGTATCGGGATTCATTCGACCAAGTAACGCACTGCCACTACGCCAACGTGCAGTGCCGATGGTCACGCGCCCATTTTAGTCGCAATTGACGAAGTCGTCGTGTCAACATCGGCACACGCACGGATCGTCGGCTGCAGAAGCCCATTGTTAGGAGTGTTCCGTGCGCTGTGTGTTCAGACGCATTTGCACTCTGGCCAGTATTAAACTCTGATGCTAGTTCTGCCGCAGTTCGCTGGCTGTCCTGTTTTACCAGTCTGCCCAGCCTACGACCTCCGACATCTGTAATGGGCGGTGGCTGCCTAACCCCACGACGTTTGGATGTGGTTTCACCATGTGGTGAAAACAGTCACCACAGCACTCCTCGAACACCCGCAAAATGCCGAGCCTCCAGGCCATCACAGTCTGCCCTCGATCAGACTCAGATAGATTGCACGCCTTTCCCATTCTACATTCGGATAGCATACGCACTGATGCCACATGCGCCTTGCATCTGTCTGACTAGCAGTCAATCCTCGCCAGGTGTCGCTGCTGTCGCCTGGACGGGTTTTTATCAAAGTTGGTCGGTGGTTAAAATGTTCTGGGTGATCAGTGTATGTGTGAGGAAGCAGTATGTTGGCAGTCTGTTGCCAGAATGTACTGTATTGAAATTTCAACAGGAAAACTTTCCTTGAAGCACAGCTCTTCCGCCGGCCGGTGTGGCCGAGCGGTTCTAGGCGCTTCAGTCTGAAACCGCGCTACCGCTACGGTCACAGGCTCGAATCCTGCCTCGGGCATGGATGTGTGTGATGTCCTTAGGTTAGTTAGGTTTAAGTAGTTTTACGTTCTAGGCGACTGATGACCTCACACGTTAAGTCCCATAGTGCTCAGAGCCATTTGAACCATTTGAACAGCTCTTCTCTTGTAACGTCTACCACAAGTGTTTGCTGAGGGTCTCTGTAATGCTGTCGCACCGACTGAACTATTCGGTGCTGAAACGCACCGCTCTTCGTGGAATATTCTCTCTCTCTCGTTCTCTTCAATGCCATGTCCCTCTCGGTATGGTCTAATTCTCTCGACGCCACGTCTGCGGCTTCTGTGTCACTGCCGGTGCTTTATTTCACTCAAAGAGCTTTTTATTTGGCCTTGTGATAATGACTGGACCCTGTTAAAAAATCCTTAGAAACATGTGGTGCCTGGGAATCGAACCTGAAGCCAGCAGCAGGTAACCATTTCAATACGGAAACAGGCTCTCGTGAAAAGATAAGCGTACCCGGCTAAAAGTTAGTCCCCCCAGAGTCATCAAGCTGTAATAGCGCGTAACTCCGTCTCTATTCCAAATAATCCAAGACACTTTCTGTGCCATTAGGATCGGGTGATTTAGGTGGCCAGTATGGTTGCGATAAGTTGGCTGAGAGGTGGCCAGACCAGGAACGTACACGTGCAGGCCTGTGGAAGCGTTTTTTGTCATCTCAAAAGATGTATGTGTACACAGCATACTTATCGTGAAGATGTAGAAGAGAGGCATATTCTTGGCCAATGAGAGTGTTGAAATACACTGATGAGCCAAAACATTGCGACCAATACCCACCGCGAGGTTACGCTGGCTGGTGGCGTTGAGGGCACCTGACGCGGTAAGAGAAGTATATGAGAGGAGCAGAGACGAATGGGGAATCATTCTAGCAACGGTAAATGCGGGAATCCCCCGACTTCAGCGGCTTTGACAAGAGCCAGATTGTTGTGGCCCAGTGCGTTGGAGTGAGCATCTCGGAAAGGGCGGAGCTGGTCGGCTACTCGCACGGTACTGTCATATCTATGGAAAGTGGTTGAAGATTGCTGAAACCACGAGTTCGACGTCCGTACCTGATCACAGAACATAGGGATGGCAGGCTTGTTCACTCACTGAAGCAGGACAGGAGGCGGTTTGTGCCAGATCTGACGAAAGAGTAAAGCGCTGGCGCAGGCACAAGTGTTTGGAGAAAATCGTTCAGAGCACATTGTTGAACATGGTGCTCTGAGGCAGGGTACCTCTACGTGTTCCATGCTGACCCAACAACATCGTCAGTTATGATTACACTGGGCATGGAATCGTCGAGATTGGACCGCAGATCAATGGAACCGTGTCGCCTAGTCGAATGAATCCCGTTTATTGTTAAACAAGGTCGATGGTCGTGTCCAGATACGCCGCCAACCAGGCGAACGGGTGCTCGAAACATTCAGGCCACCATGGACGCAGGGCGTTGGGGGCAGTATTGTGTTGTGGGGGACATTCACCTGGGCTTCCATGGGACCTGCGGTAGTAACCGAAGGCACCGTGACAACTGTAAGTAAGCTGTTTAGGTTTTTTTATTGGTAACGCCACGTAGCGCTCTGTATGAAAATCACTAGCTGTGCTGCGTGCAGTCTGTGGCTGGTTTGCATTGTTGTCTGCCGTTGTAGTGTTGGGCAGCTGGATGTGAACAGCGCGTAGCGTTGGGCAGTTGGAGGTGAGCCGCCAGCAGTGGTGGATGTGGGGAAAGAAATGGAGGAGTTTTGAAATTTGTAAGACTGGATGTCATGAACTGCTATATATATTATGACTTTTGATGATATTAAGGTAAATACATTGTTTGTTCTCTATTAAAATCTTTCATTTGCTAACTGTCCCTATCAGCAGTTAGTGCTTTCCGTAGTTTGAATTTTTTTATTTAGCTGGCAGTAGTGGCGCTCGCTGTATTGCAGTAGTTCGAGTAACCAAGATTTTTGTGAGGTAAGTGATTTGTGAAAGGTATAGGTTAATGTTAGTCAGGGCCATTTTTTTGTAGGGATTTTTGAAAGTCAGATTGCGTTGCGCTAAAAATATTGTGTGTCAGTTTAAGCACAGTCGTGTATAAATTTTTCAAAGGGGACGTTTCATATGTCGACCCTTAGCCGAGGATACCTCACTGGAATCTTCTGATTTTTTTCTTGTAGTTTGTGTAATTAGTGTAGCTTTTGTTTATTGCTAGCGCGTAATTATACAGAGAATTTCCTTTGTAGTTGTAGTTTTTCATTGTCGTACACAGTTGTGGCATGCATGTAGATTTGCACCAAGTATTTCGCAGCTGCGCTTGCAATTAACTAGATATTATTTTCAAAGCTATGTTAATGTGTTTTGTTATTTTGCTCTTCAAATTGTGCTTTTTTGTGTTGTCATGTGAAATATTGTGACAATAATGGCGTGTGAAAAACGTAACACTAGGCTCCAAAGTAAACTGAGAAATAATAGTGACGACGAGCGTAGCTTATCAGCACCGCTGTGTAATGAATTAACAGACATTCAGAGTAGTAATTTGGTAATTGTGCATACGGAAATGGAGCGGGCGGCAAATAATGGTGTAGGCAGTGAAACAATTAGTGAACTGGGAAGCATTATCGATCGATCGGTCGGCAACAGCTCGCCTCAGGAATCCGAAATGACAGAACACAATATTGCAAATACTGTAGACTCAGGTTTTGGGTCCTCACCGTTTTCTCAAATGAGTCAAGACACATTTTCTGCTTGTCAAAACGTGAATGTTGCCGGTGAAAATGCACTGCCAAAAAGCATAGAGAAACACATTCCAGACACTAATTCATTATTATTGCAATTAATGCAACAAATGGAATAAAATCAGAGACAAACACAGCAAAAGCTTCAAAAATTAGACTCAATTGAACAACACCAGAGACAAACACAGCAACAGTTAGACGCAATGGAACAAAATCTTCACACCACATTTGAACAAACACGTGAAGATTTAACTACTGAGTTACATAAAATCGAATCGAAATGTCAAAAAGTCTGTAACGACGTAAAAACACAAATTTGTGAGCATTTCCAATCTATTTTTTCGCGGCATGAAAATGCATTACAGAATCACGAAGCAGCCATAAAAGAACTGCAAACCATTGTTCATCAAAATCATGAGACCTTGCAAGCTAAAATTGACTCAGCTGCATCTACCGATTCGGTTACGCAACTTGCAAAAACTCAAGAAAACTTAAAGGACACAGTAGATACTCTGAAAATTGGTTCAGAAAGACACATGGAGGAAATTAGTTCATTATCAGAGAAAGTAGTTGAACTTTCGGATCAGCTAAATAATTTATCTACGAAGGTAGATGATAATCTGAATGACACAAAACCGGTAGTCTTTAATGACACAGAAGAGTGCGAACAAATTAGGAAATTCAAAAATATCTGAATCAAATTAATACGCAACACCAAAGAGAAATCTGGGAAGTACAAGATCAGTTGGCACAAGTAATACAAGAGTTACATATTTCAGAGGACACTCACGCTCCAGTACGGGAAGAGGGACACAGAAATACGGAGCAACCACAAAATAATAACACAGGGCATTTCGGAAATTATGAAAGAAATTGGCAAGGTGCACCGAATTTTGAGATGGAACCGCCGAAACGAAGTAACAATGAGCGATATGCGACTCGCCGACACGATGATTTTGACTATAAGCTGTTCATTACTACACATAAATTCAAAATATTTAAGAATTCTGGCAACGACATTCATCCACGAGCATGACTCCATCAATTCTCTCATTGTTTTCCTCCCAACTGGTCATTGCAGCACAGATTAGAATTTATGTGTGGCCACTTAGAGAATGAACCAGCTGAAAGAATGCGATCGGTCATTCACGATTGTCACAGTGAAGGAGAATTTTATCATGCCTTCCTCTCAGCATATTGGTCTCAAGCTACACAAGACCGAGTAAAACATAGCATCATAATGATGAAACATTTCGAACAATCTGAATTCTCCAGTCTTGTGAAATATTTTGAAGACATGTTGCACAAGAATCAGTACCTGTCAAACCCATACAGCGCCTCAGAACTCATCCGCATTTGCTTAATCAAATTACCTGAACATTTACGACATATTATTTTGGCAGGACGTTGCAAAGACGACATTGAAGCTTTTCAGGGACTCTTACAAGAATTAGAAATTGACGCTGACAATCGCGGAACGCGAAAACAGGAACACAACAATTACAGGTCACATCCGTCGCAATTCCGCGATGAAAGAAATAATAACTGGACACGACAAGGCTATTCTCACAACACAAATCGTGACCAAATCAGACACCACCCGTATGACAACCACTGGCAGAGTAATAGTTACAGAGAAAGATCGCATTTCCGTAGTAATGAATATGATAGAGATAACCATGGAAACAGACAATATGGGAACCAAAACATTTATTATCAAGGGAGACAGAATAACTTCAGACGCAACAGTTCGGCGCACAGTTACGATTCAGGGAGAAATTCTCCACCACGTGATGGACAAGGAAGAAACTACGGAATCAACCGACATGACGACAGACGATACTCGTATATTCGTAACGACAGACCTGAATTGCATGAGAGCTGGCGGGATTTAAACAGGGCAGGGCCTTCTCGGCAAGGTGAATTTGTAGAAGTTAGGTCTCCTAATCCCAATAACGACGCGCGCCAACAAAGAGACAGACAATGACTCGCACCGCAGGCAGCCACGTGCGCCCGCTGGCTCAGGGAAAAATAACATAGACGCTAACCTTGAGAAAAATTCCAGTATTCTTTACCGACGTATACCACATGATAATTGCGTTAAAGATGAAACTCTGCATACTAGGAAGAGCAAAGGGTTACACCACATTTCACATGTAAAACCATTTATTGAGAGATAATCTGCTTTCTTAATTTAGTCTTTGCTATAAAATTTTTCACTTCACGTTACTAGTACTCTTTGTCACACTTACAAACTGTTAACATGCAACTATGTTTTAAAGCTAACTAACTATCCAGTCAAGAACATAGGTAACTTAGAAAAGTAATTGCGAATGCATTGTTATAGTGAACAGACGACACAGTGGTTAGTTTATGTGACAGCTACACGAATTTATCATGACGCTACTAATGAGTGACAATTTACAATGTTGCTTTTGCGGTGTATCTGTTTTATATCTGCACAGTTTTTCTGAATTATTCTGGAAAGTAAAACATGTTTTAGTAGTAAATTTTGTGGTATAGCTACAATGAGACAGCCTTTTCCGTAGCACAACAATACGTTACAGCATAGTACTTCCTTCGTCACGGCAATAAGCGTAATAACTAAGATATCTATACGCAAAGCAATTCACTTCGTTTTTTACGAGGTAAGTACATTGACTTCAGCAGAACTTTGCTTACAGAGGACGATAACTACGACACTTCCACAGAATTATCTTACAACAAGACGCACATTTAGCGCTACAGGACACGCATTTGAGTGATTAATTTTCTACTTGAACCATTTATTTTTCAAGATTTTTGAATTACAAAGGTTTTCCGAGATACATTTCATTCCATTGCTGTAATCTGTTACACATGAGGGTATAATTACATTAATCCTCAGGGGGGTACACACTTACTTTGTGTACCATATGTTTGGCAAGCACAAGGAGCCCTAGCTAATATGGTATTTGCTTATACAATTTTACACATCGGTACCATATTTCTCTAACACACAAATTACACAGCTATCTGATCATTTAACTGAGAGATAAACGTTTTTTTTACTACATCAGTGACACATGTTTACGCAATTACACAGTTGGGTAACTTCACACTTACGAAATTGTATTTTGTATGTACTTTGTGAACTGTTCATATTTTTTCGGAACCATTGTGACATTATGAGAGCTTTGAATGATATATTTGGTATGGGACCACGATCTTTAAAGTATGTTTGAGGTAGGTGACGCTATTGAAATGAGCAGACAATATTTTTTAGGGTTTGAAATTATTGCAGAAAGCTACGACGTTTTTGAGATTTGACTGAGGTGTTATGATATTATTACGATGACAATGTGTATTATGCTGTTGAGATATGTTTATGATCAATAAGCTGATGCTATATGAGGAATTTGATTATGTTTTGTATTTATTATGATGAAATATTGAAGAAATGTCGACGAATATGTATCTGTGTAATAAGGTAAGGAATAATGAGTAGTGGTTAGGGACTCTGATTTGTGAAAAAGGTTGTTGGAAACCGAGAATCGTACTTTAAGAGTTATGAAATGTGTGTAAATGCGTGAATGTATCACAATGCCGGCGAAAATTTTTTGGACACTGTTATATTTATAGGATTTTGTTTCTACAGATTTGCAACGCAAATTCTCAACCTATGAATTCTTTTATATGAGACTGCCACTATAGCGGAAACTGCTGTCGTAAATATTTCGGTAAGAAAGTTAAGTGACCACCTTCACGTAATGCGTCGTGGGCACCCAGCTGCGCGACAGACACCTGGAAAAAAGCCATTAGTGTGTGCCTTTCAGAGGCACACGTGAAAAAAAAAGGGAGGCCATTATCCTCGCTATTGACATTTCTTTATAGAAAGCGTCGCAAATACGACACACTCAAACTTGAAAACATATGATTACACTGTGGAGCTCTTACTAAAATGCCTAATGAAATGATGAGAAACATTTTACATCTATTGTCTTTCTAGTTGAGAGATTGCTCATTTTGTTTAATATCTAGTTTCTAGCTGCACTGCAGCATTGGTTAAAATAAAATTTAATAGCTGTACTAATATAGATATTTTATGCCTACTGAACCAGTAAACAGTAATTTAATGATGTACTTAAAAAAAACGAAGGACCACAAAAAGACATTTCCCTTCACAGGAATTGCATACAGAATTTTCTTTTCAAGTACTTGGTAATTTCTTTTGTAGAATAAATTGTGATGCATCACTCTAGTGTTAAGATGTGACATAGGTATTAAACATGGCCATTTTTACTGTAATATTTTTTCTGCTTGAGCTTTGTCATGTTTACATATAAGTTATTGCATTTGCTGCTGCTGTTTGCCAGACATAGTGTTACTGAATTTGACTTTTTATTACTCTGTTAAGCCAGTTTTACTACGGATTTATTTTTCTTGTTTGCTGCACAGTGCCTTATATGAGTTGTAATATTGCAATTGCTTTGCCAATTTCCATTTTTTTGTCATTGCTGTTTGTGTTAATTGTTTTGCACTGCTGCATTACTTCGTCCCTTAGTTTAGCATCTGAGCTCAGTAGATTTAAGTTAGCTTAAGAGGTGGTAGACTATATATGAGAAGGAGTTGTGATGAATTGGATGAAATGCATTGAGAAGGTTTAAGAAAATGGTTTGGCCATAAATGGATTTTGAAAGAGGATATGAACAAAAATTAGGGTTTAGGGACAACAGGTTTAGGTAGGATTTTCTTGGAAATAAATGATGAGGTAAGATAATGGAAAATAAATAATGAGGTAAGAAATATGTGAACATATAAATACAGAAAGCATGCTTGGATAGGATTTTTTTAGTGGAAACAAATGTTGAGATAAGGCGAAAGATCTATGGAATAACGTTTTGGGTTGGACTGCAGTACCAAATGTTACACTGAAAACAAACCCTGCCCTGTTTTTTGTGGTATTACACTATGTGAATTTGTCTTTTCCCTGTATTTGTGTGTTTAACTAATAAGATTTATGTTGTAGAATTTTTCAAATACTAAGTTATTTTCTTTGTAAAGATGTTTGGACATTATTTATTCTGTTCTGTTTTAATGCTCATATGTGAAATTAATGTTTCGAAAACTATTCTCATTATTTTATATATGTACTTATGTCATAATTCTTGTAACACTGATGTACATGTTTATTCCTATTCTTTTGTAAAGCCCCTATTACTACAAATGTTATCTGTATTATTATGTTTTTAATGATGTATTTTGTACCTTTGTAATTGTATTCTTATGTTATAAAATTGTAATTGACACCAGTTCATCAAATTAAGTAACTTGTAAGTTCCATTTCACTGCACACATTTCTGTTGGTCATAGTATATGGACAATTTGTGAGAAGTGGGGACTGTTAGTGTTTGCACGTATGTTCATAATTCAGCAAGGGGCTGGATAACATCATTGCTGGTTCTGAGGACAATTCCAAAAACTTTGTGAGTGCACAAGTGGTGGTTGATGGACTTGCTATATTCTCCGCAAGACTCTTCGATGGTGATTGTGCACCTGCACAGTCGCAACAGATGGCTGCTGGCCGTCTCTACAAGGACTACAATGGGTCTGCACCTTTGATCACCCACCAGTACCATTATTTCTACAAGGACTGCAGTGGGTCTGCGCCTTTCGTGGCGCACCAATACCATTATTTCTACAAGGACTGCAGTGGGTTTGCACCTCTGGTGGCCCACCAATACCATACTCTCTACCAGGACTACAGTGGGTCTGCTCTGTGATGACCTACCTACCAATATTCTTCAAAACGTCGAATGGCTCTGCTGTGGGTTTGCTCTGTTGTGGCCCATTACCTGTCAGCATGTCAAGAGTCAGCACTGTCTTTCCGTTGGAAGGACAACACTACTTCTTCAAGACGGCATGGAAATCCACTACTTCTGTGTGCAATTTCTTTTACTAATGAGACTTTGTGAAAAAAACTGTAATTACTATTATGATGAATGATCAGGACTGTCTTTATGGACTGTGAGGAAATTTTAGCTTTTGACCAACATTGTATCAATAAGTGTGTGCATTTGAATTCTTTGTTATTGTAATTGTGAAAATTTTTTAACAAATATGTATTGGCCAGTGCCCAAAACAATTTGTAAAATTTTTTGTGGGAGCATGGGGGCTATGTAAGTAAGCTGTTTGGGTTTTTTTATTGGTAACGACATGTAGCGCTCTGTATGAAAATCACTGGCTGTGCTGCGTGCAGTCTGTGGCTGGTTTGCATTGTTGTCTGCCATTGTAGTGTTGGGCAGCTGGATGTGAACAGCGCGTAGCGTTGGGCAGTTGGAGGTGAGCCGCCAGCAGTGGTGGATGTGGGGAAAGAAATGGCGGAGTTTTGAAATTTGTAAGACTGGATGTCATGAACTGATATATATATTATGACTTTTGAACACTAATAAGGTAAATACATTGTTTGTTCTCTATCAAAATCTTTCATTTGCTAACTATGCCTATCAGTAGTTAGTGCCTTCCGTAGTTTGAATCTTTTATTTAGCTGGCAGTAGTGGCGCTCGCTGTATTGCAGTAGTTCGAGTAACCAAGATTTTTGTGAGGTAAGTGATTTGTGAAAGGTATAGGTTAATGTTAGTCAGGGCCATTTTTTTGTAGGGATTTTTGAAAGTCAGATTGCGTTGCGCTAAAAATATTGTGTGTCAGTTTAAGCACAGTCTTGTTTAATTGTTCAAAAGGGGACGTTTCACAGCTACCGACTACGTGAAATTAGGGACCACCTGTAAGCCCTTAAGCCTGATGTCTTCCCCAACAGCAATGGCATCTGCTAGTAGACTAGCTGTCTGTGTCACAAGGCCAGAAACAGGCAGCAGTAGTTACAACAACATGATAGTGAACTCACGTAGATGTCATGCCCAACAAATTTGGATTATAGGAATTCTATGAAACTCAACTGGGACGCTATCGGACGCCGGTTCTGCACCCACAAACCAACCACCCTTAAATTACGGAAGTTCGTGATCTGTGCTTACGTGCCTGGTGCCACAAACCTCTGTAAACCTATCAATTACTTGTGGAATCCATGGCAGGCAGGATAGCTGCTGAATTGCGTTCCAGAGATTAGCCAACACACCTTTCAGCAGGTGATTATAAAATTTGGGCTAATCAATGAGCCGGGCGATGTGGCCGAGCGGTTCTAGGCGCTTCAGTCCAGAACCATGCTGCTGCTACGGTCGCAGTTTGGAATCCTGCTTCGGGCATGGAAGTGCGTGATGTCCTTAGGTTAGTTAGGTTTAAGTAGTTCTAAGTCTAGGGGACTGACGACCTCAGATTTTAAGTCCCATAGTGCTTAGAGCCATTTGAACCGTTTGAGCTCATCAGTGTAAATCCTGGTTCCTTCGCATGGCCAATGACCGTTTGCGATGTACCAGACTCCACAAATCCGTTCCTTGCAATTCCGTTCCCAGTCAGTGTTTGCTCTGAAACTAATCGAGGTGACAGTAACTGACAGCATCAATTCTTGTCCGGCTTGAAACTGATTGTCACTCTTCTCCGGTTCCTGTCGGATAGGATAGTCTTACGACCATCGTTCTTAAGCCGTGTTACACGGGTGCAAGCGATACGGTATTCACCGTAGACACGTCGGACGACTGGCGGTGCGTCGTTACATCGACAAACTGGGCAACTTCATTCATAGTGTTGTCGTAAGAATGAACACAATAACCCCTTTCTCCAATTCAGTCAGCCCATCAATCTTTCTTACTGTGCTGGTGGCATAAACCGGTTGGCACATACACACCACTGTACTACCACATCTTATGCCAGTGGCGGAGGGTCAGATGTTCGCCTTGTTCCAATTCTATCCGTCTACTACGCTTCAAATCGACCAGTGTGCTCCATTAGCAGGATGATTAATATTTTGTTCGGTGACTTTATATTACGAGTACGTGCTAAAAAGGAATGCCTCCGAATTTTTATGTAAAAACTCTTAAAGCATTTTAAATGAAACAAGCGTTATTAACAGTGTACATCTTTATTCTTCATGTCTACATATTTATTTCTCATCACAGTCACGCTGGCGACGAACACATTTTTGCCAACGGGAGACCAGTCACTATAGAATGTTTGACTTTGTTGGCGGATCCACAATCTCAGCTCTGCTTGCACTGCTTTATCACTGTCGAAGTGAAGTCCTCGAAGGTATTCTTTATGTTTCGGAAACAGATGAAAATTGGGTGGGGCGAATGCAGGACTGCATGGATATGTGGTCTGGCAATGACATGCTGATGGAAGGGGTGCTCCGTGTGCGGACGAACTCTTCGAAGTCGAAACTCGATTACAGCACTTTGTTTCTTAGTACCGACGTAGTTACGTTACACACAACAACGTACACGCTACAATTCGGAGCCATCCTCTAGTGGCAGACGGCTGCAAATTTGCAGACATAGTGAATTAAGATGGAGAATGGTAGTAACGTTTATTTTATTTCAAAAGTTTTAAGAATTTTCACTTAAAAATTCGGACGCATTCTTTTTTCAGCACGCCCTCGTATCTCACATTTTATTACATTTGACGACGCAGAAAACATCCTTGAATTGAACTTGTTCAGTTATTGATTTTTCGTGCCTGAGATTTTGCAATGAGACGACATTAAAAAATTCTTGAATTCGCTCGGAGTTGTTTGATAACCTCGAGAATGTCTTCCATCCGTTTTAAATTATTTTCTACATGGTCCAGTCACATTAATGTGACCACCTGTCAAAAGCCTAAATAACCAGCTGTTACAGCGAGGACGGGTAGGAGCAGCGTCAATGAGATTCTAGAAGATACCGCCAGGGATGTGGAGCCATACCGACTCCTGTGCCGTGGCCGTCTGTGGTAAGTTTCTCGGTTGAAGACCCATGGTGTGAACAGTCCGATCGAGGTGATTCCCCAGCCCTCGATTCGATTTAAATCTGGGAATTTTGGCGGTCAGGAGTACGGTAAATTCATCCTGCTGCTTTTCGAATCACGCAAGTACACTGCGAGCTCTGGGACACTTTGCGTTGTCCTGCAAATAGATGCCTTAGTGCCGAGGGTAAAGAAACAAACTGCATGTAGGTCTGGAGATGGTCTCCAAGTGTAGGTGCATTCATGTTTTGATCCACTGTGCCTTCCTTAATGACGAGATCACCCAGGGAATGCCATGAAACGTTCGCCAGACCATAACGTTCTATATTCTGTTCGGGGCTGTTGCAGGTCCCTGCAAGCCAACAACCGTATGGTTGACGGAGCATAAAACGTGACCTATATGAAAAGGCTACCTGTGCGTGCAAATTCCAACCTTCGTGCCGTCTGGTGTGGCCGAGCGGTTCTAGGCGCTTCAGTCTGGGACCGCGCGACCGCTACGGTCGCAGGTTCGAATCCTGCCTCGGGCATGGATGTTTGTGATGTCCTTAGGTTAGTTAGTTAGGTAGTTAGTTAGGTAGTTCTAAGTTCTAGGGGACCGATGACCTCAGATGTTAAGTCCCATAGTGCTCAGAACCATTTGAACCATTTGAATCCAACTTTCGTCACCGGAGAACAGCAGTCAGCATGGGTGCATGAACCAGACCCCGGCAGCGGAGCCCCATACGCAGGAACGTTCACCGGTTTCGTGGTTCATTTAGCTGGTCGGTTCCTTAACAATTCCACGTCTATTCACACGTACACATCTCCGCACCCGTCGTTCAGCCGTGTCATCTGTGGCCTGTGGGGCAGAACAGTTACCTCGGCGCTGGTTTTGGGCAACGCCATTTTGCCATGCACGACATCCTATAACCACGGCGGCAAGCGAACAGATTACAAACTTAGCCGTTTCGGTAATATTTCAACCATTAGCCCGAAAACTAATAATTATGTCCGTTGGGTCGTCAGCTAAATCGCTGCGTTTCCGCATTACAATAAGGACTGAACTGGAAATTTTCCCTGTAACCCCCCCCCCCCCCCCCCCCTACCACGACACGATTTTTATACCATCCACTGTTAGAGCTGCCACTGCCGTCTGTCAGTGGTTATTGCACTTTGACGTCAAACACATGTGGTCACATGGTCACATTAATTCGACTGGCCAGTAAGTAAACTCAAATTTTTTTAGAAGATTTAGCCATAGTTATTGTTAGGCCGTTTATTATAAGAGGATTGAAACTTTAATAGTGGCAACTATTTATTTACCCCTCGTACAAAATAGATACGTTTTTCAAAGTCGTACTGACGTTCAAAGTAGTCACCAGCATTGTGTATAACCCGTTGCCAGTGAAGTGGAAGTCGTAGGATACTCTTAGCAGTGCCAGTTGTGTCGACAGTTCGAGCGGCGCGGTCTATTGCCCGACGAATTTGCAGCAGTTTTGAAGCGAATGCCGTGAAGTGTTTCCTTCAGTTTAGAAATCGATTTGAACTTACGAAGGCTTAAGTCACGGGAGTGCGTAGCTGGTATAGCACTTAGTAGCCCTATCAGTCAAGCAAATCAGTAACAGCTTGCACTGTACATGCTTGAGCATTGTCCTGCAAAATGATGGTCAGGTCCTGCTGAAAGTGTCATCACTTCTGTCTCTATGCTGTTCATTTTTGGAACACAACCTATGGCCAGCTTAGAGACAGAAGTGATGACACTTTCAGCAGGACCTGACCAACATTTTGCAGCACAAGCTCAATCACGTACAGTGCAGGCTGTTACTGATTTGTTTGACTGATGGGGCTGCTAAGTGCTATATCATCTACTGCATTCCCATGACGTAAGCCCTCGTAAGTTCAATTCGATTTCTAAACTGAAGGAAACACTTCACGGCATTCGCTTCAGAACTGCTGCAAATTCGTCGGACAGTATCCTGTGACTACTACATCGCTGGCAACGGGTTATACACAATGCTGGTGACTACTTTGAAGGTCAGTAAAACTTTGAAACCCGTATCTATTTTGCACGAGCTGTAAATAAATAGTTGCCACTATTAAAGCTCCAACCCTTGTATTTACTTTTTTAGTTCACGTTTCCTTAGTCCGTCGCCGTAGCTCTGTAGTCAGCGCAGATGACTGCTATGCGGAAACACCCAGGTTCGATTCCCGTTACTCCCAAGGACTTTCTGTCGGTGAGTTGCAGTCAGCATCGTGATGCCAACTGAGGACCTACTTCATTGAGAAGTAGCGGCTCCGAGGTACGAAAATGCGGCAAAAAGACCGGAAGAGAGCGGCGTGCTGACCATTTATACTCCATACCGCACCCAGATGACGCCACACGGCAGAGGATGACGTCCCTTGGGCCTTCGATGCCTGGATGAGAAGTTCGTTTGTCTCGCGGAGTTGAGTGATTAACTATACTCTGTCTGTTTGAATTCATTGTATCATTCGCAGCATCAGACGCAGTTGCATTACGTCGCTATGTCGGAAATGGACTCAGATTCCACGCAGTCCACCCCAGCGTTGTCCGCTGGACTTGGGCTCGGTCCGTCGTTGTACGGCGCATCTAGGCTGGGCAGGCAGGCGCTCCTGTAGCCCGCCAACCAACAGGTTGTACCGGTATCCGCGCAGGCACTTGCCCCACCAGGTACATTGACCGGTCCTGCATTAGCAGCTGTGGTTTGCTGTTATTTTTCGTTTCGTTTTTTTTTTTTCCTAACCTGCGATTTGGAGCAAAACAGTCAAGAGAGCCGCAGGCCATCCAGGTGGTGCGTTCAGCGATTTGTGGCAAGTGCAGGTGCTAAAATGACACATGAACTGTTTTTCATCCTTCTCGAATGTAAGTCGATGTTCCTCGCTTTTGAAACGAAGACGATTCCAGAGAGATAAGTTAGTTCTGTTTCGCCTTCTTCATTAAAACAAGACAATAACCATTTGTTCCGCCACTACATAAAAAATATATTGTAGTATTGTAGTTTGACGATCTATTCGAGTGGCTATTATGTTAAAAACCAATGCTAACATAAATAGACTTCTCAGTGCTGTGTTAAAAGAGGAAGTAAATGAAATTAAGGTAAGGAACATTGTAATTTCATAATGTCTTATGTGTTACTAACATTACTACCCCACTACCGGGGTGGCCGAGTGGTTCTAGGCGCTACAGTCTGGAACCGCGCGACCGCTACGGTCGCATGTTCGAATCCTGCATCGGGCATGGATGTGTGTGATGTCCTTAGGTTAGTTAGGTTTAAGTAGCTCTAAGTTCTAGGGGACTGATGACCTCAGAAGTTAAGTCCCATAGTGCTCAGAGCCGTTTGAACCAATACCATTTTATGCTCCAGAGCTAAACTCGTGCACAAGATGGATACAAAAAGTGCTTAAGTTGGTCGGGAATGGTATACCAGGAATAGTAAGGATCTGAACACATGCGAATTCTTTTTGTTGGGCTGTATTACACAAGGTGTACAGCAATAACCCCAAAATCATAGCTGAGCTAAAAACAGTCATTCAGCATCGATGTTCGGACACTTCAGCGGGTCATGCAGAATTTCGCTACTCGTCTGTGCCACATCATCGCCAATTACGGCAGGCATATCGAACATGTCATAACGTAAGTCAGGATATTTGTAGTTACGTTTACATGCTGGATAAAGTGTGTGCACACCGTAGTTTGTAACTAACTTACGTTTTTTTCGTGTAGTTCAATAATTGTCACCCTATGCAATGGAATGGTGACAAAACCACGTTGTGTTGAGCTGTTGTACAGAGACAGCAACTACATCATAGCGCTATATCTGCAGGGGATGGTCAAATATGTGAAAATATCAGAAACACATCACCGGTGTAGAAAAACCGTGGGGATTCAAAGTAGCTCCCAGTCATCTCGGAACGGATAAATACAGGTCCTGTATGGTTTTCAATGGAACCGTGAATCTATTATTCCCGAAAAACAGTGGTAAGTTCAAGTAACGATGATGGAGGTGAATAGCACCGTTCTCTCTAAAGGCTCAATAATATTCATATCTGCTGATTATGGTGGCCAGGGAGATGCGACAAGTCATCCTTGTGCTCACAAAACCGTGCATGAACACGGGCCTTGTCGTCTTGGAACACAGCATGACCACTGGGGAACAAACACTGTACCACGAGAGGGACCTGATCAACCAAAATGGTCACGTTATCCATGGCAGTAATGCGAAATTGCAAAGTAACGGAGAGGCACCTGGAATTCAATGTTACGGCTGCCCAAATCATCACCGAACGCCCGCCACGTACTAAGCACATTGCACAGGTGCCGTCCGTGATCAAATACAACAGCCTAACATGCAGACTTGTCTGGCATCTGCGTTTATGTTCAAGCTTGCATTTCCAGCGCCGTTTCCATATTTTTGTCTACTCACTGTACATGTACATGACTACTCTGCAGAGGGTTCACGGAACTACTCTCGGACTATTTCTCGACCGTTTAACTTTGAACTGAGCGTGGGAAAAATCAACAGTTAAATCTTTCCGTGCAAGCTCTTATTTCTGTTATTTTTTTCACGGTGATCGTTTGTCTCGATGTAGGCGGGGGTCGACAAAATACTTTCGCATTCGGAGAAAAAAGTCAATGATAAAAACTTCATGGAAATGTTTCGACGCAACGAAAAACACTTTTATTTTAATGATTACCTCCCCAATTCGATAATCATATCCATAGCAGTCTTCCTGCTATTTCACGATAGTATAAAACAAGCTTGCCTTCTTTGAACTTCATGAATCCTGTTTGGTAAGGATTACATATCGGGCACCAATACTGAAGAAGAAGACGGACAATCGTAGAGTAAGCAGTCTCTTTCGTACATTTTTTGCATCTTCAACGTGTTCTGCCAATAGAACGCTGTCTTTGATTCGTCTTCCCCTCAAAATTTTCTATGTGACGGTTCCAATTTATGTTGTTTGTAATTGTAATACTTAGGTATTTAGATAAATCAATAACATTTAGCCGGCCGGGGTGACCGAGCGGTTCTAGGCGCTACAGTCTGGAACCGCGCGACCGCTGCGGTCGCAGGTTCGAATCCTGCCTCGGGAATGGGTGTGTGTGATGTCCTTAGGTTAGTTAGGTTTAAGTAGTTCTAAGTTCTAGGGGACTGATGACCTCAGAAGTTAAGTCCCATAGTGCTCAGAGCAATTTGAACCATTTGAACCAATAACATTTAAATTTGTGTGGTGTATCGTGTAACCTAAATTTTACGCAATTTCTTTAGAACTCATTTGTAAGACCTTAGGCTTTTTATTGTTCAGGGTCAACTACCACTTCTTGCAAAACGCAGATATCTTCTCTAAATCATTTCGTAATTCGCATTGATCTTCTGACGATTTTACTGAACGGTAGGCAACAGTATGATCTGCAAACAGTCTAAGGGGGTTGTTTAGCTCGTCTCCTAAATCGTTCACATAGATTAAACGCAGCAGAGGACGTGTGGCACTTACATGAGAACCATAGGTATAACTTCTTTTGTAAACCCTAGTCGCCAGTTTTGTAAAGGCCTCGTCGCTACTGCTGTGAAGGCCGAGTTGCCACTTTTGTTACAGTAGGCCGAGTTTGCGAGTTCGTGAAACGGCTTTTGGTGCAGTACACCGCTAAGACAATTTCTGCCTCCCACTATTACACAGCAATGCCCCAGGGTCAGGCAACAGGATATGACAACGCAAGTTACAACACTCCAACAAATTAGTAACTCAGTCAGACAAAGTTAAAAAGGTTTACTTATATTTGTGTCTTGGCGAATAATGAAGTCTGCAACACTGCATTAATGGCTAAGTGCTCACAATCGTAGGTAAACAACAAAGTACATTGCAAATGGAATTTACAACTGCCTGTTCACTTCTAAGAGTTCCCTAAACATTCCCTGTCTAAGTCAGCCCTAGACGATGATCTGTAACCAAGTGGGCCAGAGCTGCTCTTCTAATTTCGGAGTAGACGTCTGTCCATTGTCGTCCGGTCATTCGTGGATTGCACTCCGCCGGCAATTAACCGAGACGAAGTCGATATCTTCATCCTCAGCGCCGGCCGTGGCGCTGGAGAAATTCGTGCAAGTGGTGAGTCTCTATGTCACTGGCACCAGCTCGCGTCTTTGCGCAACTTCAGTTTCGCTCGATGACTTGGTCGGTTCCTCCTACGGGATATGGCGATACACTGCGTTAGTTGTTGTAGATTTTGGTGACTGCATATTACAGTCATTTACATTGTTGTTAAGGGATGTTTACAGACAGAAAGATAGTTGACGGAGTTGCATTGTTACACCGTAACGGGCCACGTCGCATATTCAAAACACAAAATATCCCAAAACTATATTCTATCTCTCCTTTTATTTGATTTTAAATTTGTGTAATACGTTACGTTGTGTCTTACGAGGGCAAATAATAAGAATTTCAGATGCATGTCATTGAGAGAATTTCCAACAACGTAACAATAAAAGTTTGATTTTAAATCATACTCTGTTATATTGCGTACGGAAAAATGAATAATAACATGAAGTTAATCCTGTGGTGTGATTTGCTATCAGTGCGAATTATACAGAATTAATTATTT
Organism: Schistocerca nitens; assembly: GCF_023898315.1. Lineage (NCBI taxonomy): Eukaryota > Metazoa > Arthropoda > Insecta > Orthoptera > Acrididae > Schistocerca > Schistocerca nitens. The sequence continues at coordinate 408,275,552 of NC_064619.1, read as the reverse complement.
GCATTCTATGGTCTGAGTACCTAAAGAAATGGTAAATTGAATTGTACCTGTTCACTATTATTTGCTATATCACTTGATTTTGTTTATTAAAACTTATGCTAAGAGTTACAAACACGTTATATGTTATATCGCTACACTTAAAAAATATGCAGTGAAATTCTTTGGCACGATAAAATATTTTTCCCAACAAGCCTTTGGAGCATGACACACAAAATGCAATTGTTTGATTTTTTTTACAGTCAGATCAGACCTGACCCATCAGGAATCTTACCAAAATTAATTATTTTCTTTGAAAGTTTACGTGAAATTCAGAGTGCAGCCTTTGCTTATCTTTGACAATGCCTAGCTAACAATTCACAATGAAATAATATATTCTCCTCCGCGTCTGCTAATTTAACTGAAAGAGAAACTGATTGACGTTATTTCCTGTCATTACTTTTCTTTCTCCCGCGCTGTAGGCGGGCTTCTGAAATATTTAATTTCGATGCTCGTAGCGGTGGTAGCTTCCGCGAACCGTCGTTCTGCTCGGACTCAAAGAAAACTAAATTTGCTGTAAAAGTAGGTATAATGGCTGGGCAAGCTATCTACAAAATTAATAGCACACTTTGTCATATATTATTATATTCTAAAACATAAGTTTCTTACGATACACACTTTTTTTACAGAATCTTGCCCCTAATGGCGGCTAAACGTTTCAACAGACAACACACGACTACTGTAGGTAAAGATACAGCGCTACGTGCGTCTGCACTCGTCGGCAAGTCAAGAAGAATAAAGAAATTATCACCCTTAATTAAATTTTACCATCTTAGCTTCCGCAACCAATTAATTGTCTGTGGCAGTCTCTTTCTCTGCAGGCCACTGCGATCAATTTTACATCTTTGCCTTTACGTTTCACAAAGAAATAAAAAATGTAAATGACGCCAAGTACAATTTCTCATGATTTCATATATTGTTTATCTAAGAGACGTTATAACTATCTGCGAAAGTTTGCTGGCGGAGTTTGAATTCACCGTGAAGACGTGCGTGCATTTCGAGTAGCGGGATACGGAAATTTTGGAAGCACTCGGTCTAAGGAGGGAGAAGGAGGAGGTTAGTGTTTAATGTCCCCGTCGACAGCTAGGTCATTAGAGACGGAATACGAGTTCGGATTAGGGTATGATGGGAAAGGAAATCGGTCGTGCCCTTTCAAAGGAACCATCCCGGCTTTGCCCGAAGCGATTTACAGAACGCAGCATGTCATTCTCAATGAAGAGAAGTCTTCCGAAGTAAGAGTGATTTCAGGTGTGCCGCAGGGAGTGTCGTAGGACCGTTGCTGTTCACAATATACATAAATGAGCTTGTGGATAACATCGGAAGTTCACTGAGGCTTTTTGCGGATGATGCTGTGTTATATCGAGAGGTTGTAACAATGGAAAATTGTACTGAAATGCAGGAGGATCTGCAACGAATTGACGTATGTTGCAGGGAATGGCAATTGAACCTCAATGTAGACAAGTGTAACGTGCTGCGAATACATAGAAAGGAAGATCCTTTATCATTTAGCTACAATATAGCGGGTCAGCAACTGCAAGCAGTTAATTCCATAAATTATCTGGGAGAACGCATTAGGAGTGATTTAAAATGGAATGATCATATAAAGTTGATCGTCGGTAAAGCAGATGCCAGACTGAGATTCATTGGAAGAATCCTAAGGAAATGCAATCCGAAAACAAAGGAAGTAGGTTACAGTACACTTGTTCGCCCACTGCTTGAATACTGCTCACCGGTGTGGGATCCGTACCAGAGAGGGTTGATAGAAGAGATAGAGAAGATCCAACGGAGAGCAGCGCGCTTCGTTACAGGATCATTTAGTAATCGCGAAAGCGTTACGGAGATGATAGATAAACTCCAGTGGAAGACTTTGCAGGAGAGACGCTCAGTAGCTCGGTACTGGCTTTTGTTGAAGTTTCGAGAACATACCTTCACTGAGGAGTCAAGCAGTATATAGCTCCCTCCTACGTATATCTCGCGAAGAGACCATGAGGATAAAATTAGTGCGATTAGAGCCCACACAGAGGCATACCGACAATCTTTCTTTCCACGAACAGTACGAGACGGAATAGAAGGGAGAACCGATAGAGGAACTCAAAGTACCCTCCGCCACACACCGTCAGGTGGCTTGCGGAGTATGGATTTAGATGTAGATGTAGATGTAGGGAAATCACGGAAGACCTAAGTCAGTATGGTCGGACGCTGGTTTGAACCATCGTTCTCCCGAATGCGAGTCCAGTGTGCTAACCACTGCGCCACCTCGCTCGTTTCTGCTTAAGGAACGCAAATTACTGCCATCTTTACACGATACAGCAGTTCCACGAAAGCCGCAAATTTCACTCGTTTGGAAACGCGCCGTGTTGCACAGGCGGTTGAGCGCGTTTCGGAAAGCGCAGCGCGCGGAAAGCCCGGACCCGTGGGAGGCAGGACGAGCGGCCCGCCGCGGCGCGTGAAATCGCCGGACTTTGCGGTGTCTGGCCAGCCCGCCTCCGCAGTCGCTGCTCCTCTGCCCCTCTCGCCCCCGCCGCCCCCGCCGCCCCCGCCGCCCCCGCCGCCACCGCTGTAACTGCTCCGCGTCCCTAATGCTCCTTGAATGAGCGAGATGGCGTAATGGTAACGAACTGTTCAACGAACCTGGCGTAAGCTCAATTGTGCGTTACACACAGATACCCTCTTCGATCCACTATTAAAATTGATACGCTGCCTCAAATCGTAGACCGCATTTCCAGAATGAGATTTTCACTCTGCAGCGCAGTATGCACTGATATGAAACTTCCTGGCAGATTAAAACTGTGTGCCGGACCGAGACTCGAACTCGGGACCTTTGCCTTTCGCGGTCAAGTGCTCTACCATTTGAGCTACCCATGCATGACTCATGCCCCGTCCTCCAGCTTTACTTCTGCCAGTACCTCGTCTCCTACCTTCCAAACTTTAAGAAGCTCTCCTGCGAACCAGCAGGACGGGGCGTGAGTCGTGCATGGGTAGCTGAGATGGTAGAGCACTTGCCCTCGAAAGGCAAAGGACCCGAGTTCGATTCTCGGTCGGCACACAGTTTTAATCTGCCAGGAAGTTTCATATCAGCGCACACTCCGCTGCAGAGTGAAAATCTCATTCTGGAAATGTGGTCTTCGATTTGAGACAGCGTATCAATTTTAATAGTGAATCGAAGAGGCTATCTGTTGTGTAACACACAACTGAGCTTACGCCAGGTTCGTTGAACAGGTCGTTACCATTACGCCACCTCGCTCATTCGTGGATCATTAGGGACGCGGAGCAGTTACAGAAGGAGTAAGTGCTCTACCATCTGAGCTACCCAGCCTACGAAAGGCAAAGGTCCCGACTTCGACTCTCGGTCCGGCACTGAGTTTTAATCTGCCAGGAAGTTTCATATTAGCGCAAACTCCGCTGCGGAGTGAAAATCTCATTCTGGAAACATCCCCCAGACTGTGGCTAAGAAATGTCTCCGCAATATCCTTTCTTCCAGGAGTGCTAGTTTTGCAAGGTTCGCAGAAGAGCTTCTGTGTAGTTTCGAAGGTAGGAGACGAGGTTCTGCCAGAATGGAAAAAAAAAGGTTCAAATGGCTCTGAGCACTATGGGACTTAACTTCTAAGATCATCAGTCCCCTAGAACTTAGAGCTACTTAAACCGAACTAACCTAAGGACATCACACACATCCATGCCAGAGGTAGGATTCGAACCTGCGACCTGGCCGGCCCAGAATGAAAGCTTTGAGGACGGGTCGTGAGTCGTGCTTGGGTGCTCAGACAGTAGAGCACTTGCCCGCGAAAGGCAAAGGTCCTGTATTCTAGTCTCGGTCCGGCACACAGTTTTAATCTGCCAGGAAGTTTCGTAGACCACGTTCTTATGTATCTTTAATCTGCAGGTTCTTTCTAATCGACTATTCGACGAAATGCAGGCAAAAACTCTCTCACTTGTTGCGACTAAGATTTTGCACAATGTTAGCGTAGTCGACCGTCTATAACCATAAGGATCAGAGATAATACAACACTCTGTATGCAGAGCAATGTCTCAAACATATTCGAACTAGCTGAGTACCCAGCGTGCTCGTGTGTTTATTTATTACAGTCTCCTATTAGTCCATCTGCTCCTCCCCTCTCTCTCTTTCCATCTCATCCTCCCCCTCTTTCCGTCCATCTCCTCCTGGCCCCTAGCTATGTACCTCTCCTCCTTTCCCCTCTCTGTCTCTTCACCTCCTCCTCCCCCACCTTTCTTCGACCATTACCCCCACCCCAACAGGAGGCTGATGGTTCCTATCCCCACAGTATTTGTTTCCAGCTATTAAGTAACATGTATACTAAGTTTGGTTGAAATCGATCCAAGGGTTTAGGAGGAGCTCTTTATCCGCGGCTTGACCCATGTACTCACATATTTCCCACATATTTATACACATCGACTGAAGCGCCAAAGAAACTGGCACAGCCATGCATATCAAAATACGTACATATGTAAACAGGCAGAGTACAGAGCTGCGGTCGGGAATGTCTACATAAGACAACGAGTGTCTGGCGCAGTTCTGCTGCAATGGCAGGTTATCAAGATTTACGTGTGTTTGAACGTCGTGTTACAGCCGGCGCACGAGCAATGGGTCACAGCATCTCCGAGATAGCGATGAAATGGGTATTTTTCCGAACGACTTCACGAGTGTACCCTAAATATCAGGAATCCGGTAAAACATCAAATCTCCTACATCGCTGCGGCCGGAAAAGATGCTGTAAGTACGGGACCAACGACGACTGAAGAGAATCGTTCAACGTGACAGAAGTACAACGCTTCCGAAAAATTACTGCAGATTTCAGTGCTGGGTCATCAACAAATGTCAGCGTGCGAACCATTCAACGAAACATTAGAGATATCGTCTTTCGGAGCCAATACCTACTCGGGTACCCTTGATGAATGCACGACACAAAGCTTTACGTCGCGACTGTCGATGACTGGAAACATGTTGCCTGGTCGGACGAGTCTCGTTTTAAATTGTATCAAGCTGAGGGACGTGTACGGGTACAGAGACAAACCTCATGAATCCGTAGATTCTGCATGTAAGCTTGGGACTGTTCAAACTGGTGGAGGCTCTGTAATGATGTGGGGCGCGTGCAACTGGATTGATATGGGACCCCTGATACGTCTAGATACGACTCTGACAGATGACACGTAGGTAAGCATCCTGTCGGATCACCTGCACCCATTCATGTACATTGTGCATTCCGACGGAGTTGGACAGTTCCAGTAGGACAATGAGACATCCCACGCGTCCAGAATTGCTATAGAGTGGCTCCAGGAACACTCTTCTGAGTTTAAACAGTTCTCCTGGAGACCAGTCTCCGAGACATGAACATTATTGAGCATATCTGGGATGCCTTGTAACGCTGCTCAGAAGAGATCTCCACCCCCTCGTACTCGTACGGAGCAGGAAGGCGGCAGGTGTCGGAGCAGGAAGGGCTCTTCAGGCACGGTGTGTTGTGATCTGGGCCGTGCGAGTTCTCTGTGGAACGACTGGACTTCGGTATTCCATTTGGGGTCGCGCGTTCGAGAATAAGTTTTCATCTTTGCGGCTCCGGAGGACACGAGGCGGCCGAAGCTATTCCTATTGCGGAAGTCCGTGGTTGTGGCGTCTTGTTAAAGAGGGAAGCGTACCGTCTTAGAAGTGCGATGAGGTACCTTACTTCTGTTGAGTGAATTTGGGGACAGCGTGAAGTTCACAAAATGTTCCTTTCTATCGTCTTTCACAGTGTGTCGCCGTCTGCTTATGTGCTTACCCGTCTTCACGGCTATTAGAACTCTAAAAATACCGGCTCAATTTTCCTGCTTGCTTAAGCCCCGGTTGTGGACACGTTGAGAGCGAGTTCAAGAGGTATGCACGTGTTTGTATCAACTGTGTAAATTTTTGAGTCTCTGTAATTAAGACATACTGTGGTTTTCTTGTATATGATAGCTTTGTGAACTTAGGTTTAAGTTACCTGATTTTTTGATGTGAGTAGCTTTGATGCTTGCTAATTAACTTGTTAATTCTGGGAGAAAAGGATTCATGCCAATTTCTTGGAATTTACGATACTGTCTGCTAGTGTAATTGAAGTTCGTTTGCCGAAGTGTGCATCCATTCAAAGCTTATTGATTTTCCGTCCCTCGTGGCGGCCCCTTTACGCCATTCGGGATTGTTTTGAAACTGAATTGAGGTTGGCGGACGAATCTTCTTATCCCCTTGTTGAGATTTTGGTTTGTGTTCAGTAACAAGACCCCGATTGTTCTTTTGCTATTAATACTGGAGGGGATCTGCCCCTTTATCGAGATGTGGGTGTGTAATTACACTCGTAGCCAAATATTGCTCAGTTCGATGACTGAGAGGCTAAAGGATAATTTATTATTCGATTATTTTCTGAACTTAAAGATCCTTTTTCTTACCAGGTAGTACTGTCAGTTATTACCGTCATGCGCAGAATTGTCTCGATTATCCGGCAGATGTCTATATCTGATATACGCTGAGTAACTACTTGGCTGTAGCCGGTTGGATTCTGACGTCATGGTCTGAGCTGCATCTTCATCAACAGTATTCGCGTGGCCAAGAAAATTGCTAGACACAACATTGTACCTGCCTTGCTTTTTTTAATATATATTATGTAGTTTTTGAAATGTGTGTTTGTCCTTTTGGGGAACTGAATATAAATTTTAAGGTTATTGTCTTAATAAGTTCCCATTCCTTCGGTCAGCAGTGTTGTGGAACATTCTGTGATACCAAGCAATTATAATTCAGTAAACAGACTGTCAGAAAATACGACAAGGTGAATTGACAAACTGTTTGTTCAAAAAAATGGTTCAAATGGCTCTGAGCACTATGGGACTTAACATCTGAGGTCATCAGTCCCCTAGAACTTAGAACTACTTAAACCTAACTAACCTAAGGACAACACACACACCCATGCCCGAGGCAGGATTCGAACTGCGACCGTAGCACAAACTGTTTGTGACACAAATTCTTCTGATTGTAGTTGTCGATTTGGAGCACAGCTACTGTATTAAATTTTTGCTTCGTTCTTCTGTCAGTAAGTTAGTACTAAAATTTTTTTCTGTGTTCTAATAGTTACATGGTATCAGGAATTGAAACTTAGTGATAAGCTATTAATTCTCAAGGAACAGCAACCAATTTATTTGTCTCTGTGATGTGAGTCGTTGGAAATACTTGCTTCCATAACTGTGATAATTAAGTACAAAGCTCATTTGTTGTCTTTGAACACAGATATTTTCATAACCATATACAACATTTTGGGTTTGCTATGTTTTTAACAATACATGGTGGGTCATTGTGATCGTGTATTAAAGTATTACTTGAATATAAAGTAAACACTACAGCACATGTTCGGGGATGTGCATATTTATGAAATCTAATCACCTTTGAGATTTGTGGTTTTTGTTCTAACGTGTTTCTAATTAACTGTTGAACCCTCACAAATGCATTTTTTTTGGCCGATTTGACTGATCTTTGTAAGCACACGTTGTTCAATAAATATTTTGGTCGCGAATGATGTTGGGCAACCCTTACTTGGGCCTAGTCCTCTCCCTCTCAGACAACCCCACGCGTTAGATGTGTACCATACGCCATGTAAAAAACTTCAGTAATAACATCTGCGTACTAGCAATCGTGACTAAGCAAAAACAGAAACAGATTTGTTCTGAAAATTTTTCATCACATTCCAAGGGTCATTTATTTTCTTACGTTACTATAATAACGGCCAAGGGAATGAAGTGCAGCTTCTTCTCGCGATACATGGCCGTCCACGTAGTGAGGGTTTCATCTGGTGACGAAACATCCTCGTACAGGGAGAACTACCATCGGCTCCCCCTCGATTTCCGCGCCCTCATACAACAGGGAAGTCTACAAAAGGTGCACTGTAGTTTTTTCATATTAGATTATTACTACCATAAAAAACTATTAACATTGAAAGAAAAAATTATAAACATAGTTCACCACATCGTGAATGCGACAAGACTATCTAGTGACACGTCGTTATACGACATATCACTGCATAAGACATTGAATGTGCATTTATGACAACGGCGACTCGAATCCTCGTCCTGCCACGCATATGTAACTTTTTCGTGGTTTCTCAAAATTTATTAAAAACACGTCAGCGCAACCTCTGGATCCTGAGCAACTGGCACTCGCACCGCATCGCCTGGGAACGCGCCATTAGACGAGGATGTCGACAACCTGGACAGAAACGATTTTGGTAATACCCCAGTCTGTAGTATAATAGGGAATGAGGAGTTGCGGTTTAAGATGAACTTGCTAACAGGCAAAATGTCAGCTGAAATTACAATGAAATGAATACCCTTAGCTGCAAATAGGCGTTGATGTAAGTCAGCGGGGACAGTTGAAAATGTGTGCCCCGACCGGGACTCGAACCCGGGATCTCCTGCTTACATAGCAGACGCTCTATCCATCTTTTTTTTTTATTGTTGTGTTTGGTCGTTGCGGACGTCACATGACATCCGTTAAAGATCATTTGTTGATCGTTCCACTCAATTTTTTATTACAGAAGCCAACCAGCTCTCTGACCGAACACGCTGAGCTACCGTGCCGGCTGCATCTGAGCCACCAAGGACACAGAGAACAGTGAGACTGGAGGGACTAATCTCTGGCGCGCCTCCCGTGAGACCCACATTCGCAACTTATTGTCCCGCACTATATTCATAGTGCCCCTGCCTATCATACTCATTACTCGCGGCTTTACCGCCGATTCCCGTAAGAGTTCGGGCACTGTTTGTGCATCCGCACACAAGAAGATGGTCAAATAAGACTGGTGCTAGTAGAGCCAGTATGAGGATACAAATCAGGTTTGCTTTAAATTCACGTTTTAATGGTCGCGAGCGTTACTTACCTTCGAGACTAGACGTGGTGAATTGATGTTAGTCAAGAATGCCTTTAGGGCGACAAAGACGCCGTTATCAGCACCTCACTGAGTTTGAACGGGGTCGTGTAATAGGGCTCCGAGAAGCTGAATGTTACTTCTGCGATATTGGACAAAGACTTATCTGCAATGTGAGCGTTGTACTTGATTTCTGGTAGGGTGGTCACGAGAATGTACGGTCGCAAGAAGACCGGGCTTCGAACGGCTATGTGGCACCACCGAGAGGGAAGACCGTTGTGTTTGGCGTATGGCTCTGGCGCATCGTACGCCACCTGCAGCGACAATCTGAGCAGCGGTAGGCACCACGGTGACACAATGAACTGTTAAATTCGTTTAGTTCAAGGACAGCTCCGAGACAGACCCATGTAGCGTGCATTCCACTGACCCAAAACGAGACCCATCTGCGACTTCAGTGGTGTCAAGCGAGAGCTCATTGGAGGGCAGAGTGGAGGTGTGTTTTCTGATGAAACCTGGTTCTGACTCGGCTTCAGTGGTGGCCACGTGTTGGTTCGAAGGTGGCCAGATGAGGGCCTGAATCTGTCTGCGTGCTAGACACACTGGACCTATACCTGGTGTTATGGTCTGGGGTGCGACTTCGGATCACAGAAAGAGCACTTTCGTCGCTATCCCATGCATCCTACTGCAAATTTGTACGTCAGCCTGTTGATTCGACCTGCTGTGCTGCTATTCATGAATAGCATTCCAGGAAATGTTTCCCAACGGGATAACGCTCGCCCACATACCATTGTCGTAACCCAACATGCTCTGCAGAGTGTGGTCACGTTGCATTGGCCTGTTCGAGCATCAGATTTGTCTCCAATCGAGCACATATGGGACATCATCGGACGACAACTTCAATGGCATCCACAAACAGCATTAACTGTTCCTGTATTGACCGACCAAGTGGAAGAGGCATGGAACTCCATCCCACAAACTGACGTCCGACCTCTGTACAACGCAGTGTGTGGACGTTTACAAGCTTGCATTCAACATTCTGACGGTTACACCAGTTTGTAATGTACCGGCATTTCCCATTTGCAATGGCTTATCTCGGGCTTACATTAACCTCTGATGTTGCAATGCTAGTCACTGAAATATGTTACCTAGGCAAATGTATTTCCGGAATTTCATTACTCTATGTTAATTATTTTTGGTGTTGCGATTTTTTCACGTCACTGCAATTGAGAATACAAAGTGCGAGTGTTACTCTGAGGCGAAGAGGAATTCGTGACTGCCGCACGAATCCAGTCAGTTGAGGGGGATCAAGGTTACAGCAAGCAAATTCAGACTCCTGTAGTAGTCAGCAGAGATGAGGGACTTACACAGGACAGACTAACGCGGAGACCTGCATCAAAAACAAATCTTCGGACAGAGGGCTACAACAACGACAGATATACACTGCTCAAAAGAATTAGGGAAAATGAGTTTGGGCGTCTTCTATACTCTACTGAGCAATAATTGAGGACTGGGTATGTTATCTATCTTTTATCTTTCACAAGTGAAGTGCACCACAAAAAATCATTACAACCTCGATTATTTAAATATAAAGAACTGAAATGTCCGATAGGTGTGAAAACAAAGTGGAAACTCATTCTACAGCTATATATATACTTTGCAAGTCACCGCTCGTTGCGTGCTGGAGGGTGTCCCGTACCTCTGCTAGTCATTTCCTTTCCTGTTCCACTTACAGACAGAGCGAGGAAGAAACGACTGACTATATGCCTCCGTATGAGCCCTAATTTCTCGATATTATCTTCGTGGCCGTTACGCGAAATATATGTTGGCGGTAGTACGAACATTGAGGAGTCGGCTTCAAATGCCGGATCGCTAAATTTGCTCAATAGTGTACCTGGAAAAGAACGTCGCCTTCCCTCCAGGGATTCCAATCTGAGTTCCCGTATCATCTTGGTAACGCCTGCGTGTTGTTCGAACCTACTGGTAACAAATCTAGCAGCCCGCCCCTAATTGCTTCAATGTCTTCCTTTAATCCGACCTGGTGCGAATCCCAAATACTCGAGTCGTACTCAAGAATGAGTCGTATTGACGTCCTATATGTGGTCTCCTTTATGGATGAACCTCACTTACCTAAAATTCTCCCGTCATCCTGGGTGCTTTTTATGCGCTCCGTGAGCGTTTATCACTGACTGGCATCTACGTGCTGTGCTCCGTATACACTACGTGATCAAAAGTATCCGGACACCCTCAAAACGATACGTTTTTCATGTTAGGTGCATTGTGCTGCCACTTACTGCCAGGTACTCCATATCAGCGACCTCAGTAGACATTACACATCGTGAGAGATAGAATGGGGCGCTCCACGGAACTCACGGACTTCGAACGTGGTCAGGTGATTGGGTGTCACTTTCGACATATGTCTGTACACGAGATTTCCACACTGCTGAACATCCCTAGGTCCACTGTTTCCGATGTGATAATGAAGTGGAAACGTGAAGGGACACGTACAGCACAAAAGCGTACAGGCCGACCTCATCTGTTGACTGACAGAGACCACCGACAGTTAAAGAGGGTCGTAATGGGTAATAGACATCTATGTAGACCATCACACAGGAATTCCAAACTGCATCAGAATTCACTGCAAGTACTATGATAGTTAGGCGGGGGGTGAGAAAACTTGGATTTCATAAGCCACACATCATGCTGGTAAGTGCCAAACGTCGCCACGCTTTGTGTAAGGAGCGTAAATATTGGGCTGTTGAACAGTAGAAGGACGTTGTGTGGAGTGACGAATCACGGTACACAGTGTGGCGGTCCGATGGCAGGGTGTGAATATGGCGGATGCCCGGTGAATGTCATCTGCCAGCGTGTGTAGTGCCAATAGTAAAATTCGGAGGCGGTGGTGTTTTTCATGGAGGGGGCTTGCACCCCTTGTTACTTTGCGTGGCACTATCACAGCACAGGCCTACATTGATGTTTTAAGCACCTTCTTGTTTCCCACTGTTGAAGAGCAATTCGGGGATGGCTATTGCATCTTTCAACACGATTGAGCACCTGTTCATAAGGCACGGCCTGTAGCGGAGTGGTTACACGACAATAACATCCCTGTAATGGACTGGCCTGCACAGAGTCCTGACCTGAATCCTATAGAACACACTGGGATGTTTTGGAACGCCGACTTTGTGCCAGGCCTCACCGACCGACGTCGATACCTCTCCTCAGTGCAGCACTCCGTGAAGAGTGGGCTGCTATTCCCCAAGAAACCTTCCAGCACCTGACTGAACGTATGCTTGCGAGAGTGGAAGCTGTCATCAAGGCTAAGGGTGGGCCAACACCATATTGAATTCCAGCATTACCGATGGAGGGCGCCACGAACTTGTAAGTCATTTTCAACCAGGTGTCCTGATACTTTTGATCACATAGTGTAAGTCTATGGATCCAAGAGGATCTATTCGATGTACTGGCTGGCGGTATGACGACCATGGACAACGAAAAGATCTGTGTGGCTGTGAACAATGAAGCGTCCACACAAAATCACAGAACCTTCGAAATCTCTCGATTTCTTGGACAAGCGTACAGTACTGGTGTTTGCACACGAAAGCGGCCATCCTGACTCGTCTGTCAATAGTACCTTTCGCCAGTCACGAAGTTTCCAGTTGACATGGGAACGGCAGAACTGAAGGTGAGCTGCGAGATGTTCTCGGGTCAAGCGGGATACTCGAACAGGACGTCTGGGTCGTATGGTCGTTTCTCGTAACGGGTGTTCATTACAGTCTGATCGGACACAGCAGCTCCAGCGGTCGTCCTGTGATCGTCTCACAGTGCTCTGGCAGTATCCGTACGTCACCGCGAAGCGGGTATGGCCAGAGCTGGGTCTCCACGTGGGGTTGTAATGCGTCGGCAACTTATCAAACTCGCCTTGTATACTGACCTGTAACCCTACAGCGTGTCCACAACCTATGGATGACACGTGGAGAGGCATTGGTACCTGCAACAACACGACAGAAAGTCCATGCTTCTTGGATGAAAGAGACTGCCCTTGCAACTTGTACTGCGTTAAGATATTGCACTGCACGTGCTTGGTTGAATACGAAGTCCACAAATGACAACTGCCATCTGTGTTCCTTCCCAGAAAGCATTGGGACACCAGTACACACTTCTCCTTCCGAGGGGCACCTGACGGTGTAAAGCATAAAACAGCCACTAGATGGAAGCGAAGATCCCAAGCCGTGCAATGAGACCACAGATACCTAAATAGATGTAACATACCGGACATTAATTCTTTGGGACAGACTATATTTCACCTTCCCAAACTTTCTTTGTCTGGCTTCGGGAAGCCTTTGTTGCACACCCTGGGAGCAGCACGTGGCCCGCTGAACGCCCTAGAAAGCTGTACCGAGAACAGCTCGGCGGCAGCGGAACCGGGCGCCAGATAGCGGGCAGGCTGCTACCGCGAACTGTTACCGCGTCTCCACCACAGGCCGGCCCTGGGCTGTGCGCGCTTTTCCAACGGAGGGAACTGCTCGCGACTGCAGGGAGCCACTGCGCCAACCTTAGCCATCTTAAATCACTTTTACGCGATCGACTTTCATGACACAACTCACTACTCGAGACAAGAGCGTCTACTGCAGCTCTCCTGGTGGTCTATCCCCGTACTTAGCCTTGTCTGCTTTGAGTGGTCACTTTCGTTTACAGATCACCGCACAAACTGCCGGTGTTGTGAGAGCTATCTACTGTGCAGTTAGGCATCTGAATGCTGAAAGTGGCGTTATGAGGGACTTTTTACGGAAAAATCGAAATACGGTAACAAAATGTAGGAACAAGTAATGACAGTAGAGATTATTAAGGACCAAAGCAGAATTGAGTGTGGAAGTTCTTGTCAACGGTCGTGTGGTAAATTCTCTACACTGACGAGAGGTCAAAGAATAGGAAGAGTTTCAACCAAACATTTCAGAACATATGCAAATATTTCCTCGAGTATATACACTGAAGCAACAAAGAAACTGGTATAGGCATGCGTATTCAAATACAGAGATATGTTGTAAGTAGGCTGTTTAGGTTTTCATGTTGGTGACGCCACGTAGCGCTCTTGTTTAGGTTTTTATGTTGGTAACGCCACGTAGTGCTCTGTATGAAAATCGTTGACTGCGCTGTGGGCAGTCTGTGGCTGGTTGGACTCATTATTCGGATATTCGCTAGTGTAGTGTTAGGCAGTTGGATGTGAACAGCACGTAGCGTTGGGCAGTTGGAGGTGAGCCGCCAGCAATGGTGGATGTGGGGAGAGAAATGCCAGAGTTTTAAGATATTAATATGAGCGGATGATCTGGACGTGTGTTGTTTGTTCTCTGTCAAAATCTTTCATTTGTTAATTATATGCCTATCAGTAGTTAGAGCCTTCAGTAGTTAAAATCATTTACTTAGCTGGCAGTATTGGCGCTCGCTGTACTGCAGTAGTTCGAGTAATGAAGATTTTTGTGAGGTAAGTGATTCATGAAGGGTATAGGTTATTGTTAGTCAGGGCTATTCTTTTGTAGGGATTATTAAAAGTCAGATTGCGTTGCGCTAAAATATTGTGTGTCAGTTTAGAAATGAGCAGAATAAGTAAAGAGAAAACTGTCTGAATACGTTCAGTTTTACTCAGCTGTTTCTGTATCAAATATCGTAGAAGTTTACCAGCACAGTAATTCTTTACATTCAAAGAGGCAGTTTCAATGTAAACAGGCAGAATACGACGCCGCAGTCAGCAACGACTATATAAGCCAACAAGTGTCTGGCGCAGTTGTTTGATCGGTTACCGCTGCTACAATGGCAGGTTGTCAATATTTAAGTGAGTTTGAACGTGGTGTTATAGACGCGGCATCAGCGATGGGACACAGCGTCTCTGAGGTAGCGACGATGTGGCGATTTTCCCGTACGACCGTTTCACGAGTGTACCGTGATTATCAGGAATCCGGTAAATCATCAAATCTCCGACATCACTGTGGACGGGAAAAGATCTTACAAGAACGGGATCAACGACGACTGAAGAGAATCGTTCAACGTGACAGAAGTGCAAGCATTCCGCAAATTGCTGCAGATTTCAATGCTGGGCCATCAACAAGGGTCGGCGCGCGAACTATTCAAGGAAACGCCATCGAAATGGGCTTTCGGACCCGAAGGCCCACTGGTGTACCCTTGATGACTGCACGACACAAAGATTTACGCCTCGCCTGGGCCCGTCAACACCGACGTTGGACTGTTGATAACTGGAAACATGTTGCCTGTTCACGCGAGTCTCGTTTCAAATTGTATCGAGCATATGGACGTGTACGGGCATGGAGACAACATCATGAATCCATGGATCCTGCATAACAGCAGGGGACTGTTCAAGCTGGTGGAGGCTCTGTAATCGTGTGGGACGTTTGCAGTTGGAGTGATAAAGGACTCCTGATACGTGTGGATATGACTCCGACAGGTGACACTTACGTAAGCATCCTGTCCGATCACCTGCATCCGTTCATGGCCATTGAGCATTCCGACAGACTTCGCCAATTCCAACAGCACAATGCGACACCCCACACGTCTAGAATTGCTACAAAGTGGCTCCAGGAACACTATTCGGAGTTTAAACATTTCCGATGTCCACCAGACTCCCCAGACATGAACATTATTGCGCATTTCCGGAATGCCTTGTAACGTGCTGTTCAGAAGAGATCTCCACACCTCGTACTGTTACGGATTTATGGACAGCGCTGCAGGATTCATGGTGTCAGTTCCCTCCAGCACTACTTCGGACATTAGTCGAGTCCATTCCATGTTGTGTTGCGGCACTTCTGCGTGCTCGCGGGGTCCTACACGACATTTGACAGGTGTACTAATCTCTTTGGCTCTTCAGTGTATGTAGAAGGCAGTAAATGGTGCCTTTTTGCCTTATCCTTTGTATTTTGCTTTCTTGCTGAGTGCCAAATGAGAACGAAAATTATTTTTTTGTCGAATAGATCTGACTTCTTCAGTTGAAATAATTTTCATTAAAACACGTTTATCTGTTTGTATTTTCGTTTTTGCATAGTATGGGTTGACCTCTGTAAGCTGTAAATACTTTTTTCTTTCAGATACTTCGTCTGTCTTGTAGGAGAATACTAGTACGAGAAAGTAGGAGGACCTTATGTAGCTTTTCAATATGCCACGAAAACAAAACAAACATCATAATAAGGACAAAGAAGACACGGAAGCGCAAAAATCAATTTCTATAAAAGGAGTGAGATTGACCCAGTAACTTCCGATACAAACAGACGCCGCCAGATTCCTTTATCTTGTGCTTAGTGTGCAGCATACTCGGAAATTTAGATCTCTACACTCGGTACTATCTATGGACCATTGCCGTCATGGACACACTCGCGTCGTGGTTGGTTGTTGGTTTATACGCAGGCAAGAAAGGCGCACGCACTTCGAGTAGTCGATTTTGACCAGAAACTCGCTCGTGTAAAACGGGCTTCAGAGCCCACACTACCCTTTGATACAAGTTCCGTCTGTACACAGAAGAAACAGTGAAAGAAGCTAAGGATAAGTTTCGAAAGGGAAAGGTGAGGGAAAAGAAATGGAACATTACAGATTTGGCGACGACTAACATTGTCAGAGAAGGCCAATTACTTACAAGATCAGCTGAAAGGAATATATAGTGTCTTGAAAAATGGTTATAAGATCAACGCTGTATGAACTGTGTACGGTTGTAACTAAGTTCACCAGAGCATTCTAGATAATTTATTGCTTCTGCAGAACAGCACATACGAGACATATTCAAGTAAAATAAGCGTATCGAATACAGTCGAATTAAATCAGATAGTGCTGAGGAAATTAGTCTAGGAAATGAAACGCTAAGAACAGTAGACAAGTTTTGCTGTTTGGCCGTCTAAATAACTGATCTGCACAGAAACAAACGGAAAATCAAATGTAGACTAGGAGTATCAATAAAAGTTTTCCTATAAACTTGTAACGTGCTGTTCAGAAGAGATCTCCACACCTCGTACTGTTACGGATTTATGGACAGTGCTGAACCAAAACATTATGACCACTGCCCATCGCGAGCTTGAATATCGCCTGGTGTCACTGCTGGAATGTAACACGCCAAAGAATTTGTACCAGGTGGTTATAATTAAAGTGCGGCTACTCACGCAGATCCAGCCTGGGCTGTAACTATCGTGTGGCAGCCAATGTGTTAATGAGGAACTGATTTACGCTGGAGAAAAATTAGTTCCAGGTTTGACCACCAGGTACAAATCTGGCGCTGCACGCTGTTTATATGTATGCACCACAGCCACGCTGTTATTAGAGACGCCGTAACGTGAGTGAGCAGCGTGGCTATCGAGAAGAGAGACTGTGCCTTGTTAGTGAAACTGTTTCGAGTGAACGGCAGTAATTTCAGTGCTGCATTGAAACAGTACCGCCGACTGAAAGGTCCGTGGAGAAGCCCAATGTCATTAAATGGTTTAAAGGAGATGATAATGAAATGCGGAAACACGGATGAGCTTGCTGTGTCGTCCTATCCCAGCGGAAGTTACTGACGGGGTTGCTGTTATTGACCGTGCAGCACGTATCCCGAGTAGTGTCAGTACTCGTGCAGTATCACGAGAATTGTACACCCCATGGTCAACGCTACAGAAAGTTTTGCTGTCTACATCACATTGGTATACGTACAACACGCACACGGAACAGCAACTGAAAGCTCAAGATCAGCAGAAACGGTATGAATTTACTCTCCGGTCTCTGGCACGGATCGAAGTTGATGACATGTGACCGGACAATATTCTGTGGTGTGACGAGGCTCATTTTTCACTACAGGGTTAAGTGAATACCCAGAACTGTCGAATTTGGGGTTCTGCTAAACTGCCTGTTTTCCACGAACAGCCATTGCACTCGCCGTAGGTGACAGTATGGTGTGGATACACAAGCACGTTTATCTTTGATCTGCTCTTTTTTGAAGAGAATACACCCAGAGGGCCTGTCGGGTGTACCGTGACGTCTGCACCTTACCGGTACCTACTTGCACAGCATACGATTCCTGATTTGGAAGAGCGCAGCTGTGTGGAAATCACTGTTTTCATGCAAGATGGGGCAACACTCGTGTCGCTCACACAATGAAAGGTCTACTTAATGAAACCTTCCACGAACGTGGTATCTCCAGAGGTTTTTCAGATGCATAGTCTGCAACATCAGCTGTTCTGAATCCATGTGACTTTTGGCTCTTGGGTAAAAGATCGTGTTTACCAGGGACACTTTCGGTCTCTATCTGATCTGAAGGCCAGTAAAGAGCAACACTCTGCTCAGATTCCACCGGAACTGCTGCGAGCAACTGCTGATCACGTCTTTTACGCCTCCGGTGTTCGTACTGAATAAATTGTGTAAGCGGCGGTTAGTAATAAAATCAACATTATGTCTTTTCTTTGACTTTTTCTGCTCACGTCACGGTTATCATCCATTTCATATGGAAAAATTTCTATACGTCTTTCGTCCGTTCACAGCGCCAGATTTGCATCTGGTGGCCAAAATTGGAATTAATTTTTTCCAGCGTAAATCGTTCCGCATAACGCGTTGGTCCACCTCCAGCCCTTATGGAAGCAGTTTTCCGCTTGGCATTGATTTATAATGCTGTCGGATGTTCTCTGAGGGACATCGTGCCAAATTCTGTCCCAACTGGCGCGTTAGATCGTAAAATCCCAATCTGGTTGGAGGGCCCAGCTCATAATGGTTCAAATGGCTCTGAGCACTATGAGACTTAACATCTGAGGTCATCAGTCCCCTAGAGTTAGAACTACTTAAACCTAACTAACCAAAGGACATCACACACATCCATGCCCTAGGCAGGATTCGAACCTGCGACCGTAGCAGCAGCGCGGTTCCAGACTGAAGCGCCTAGAACCGCTCTGCCACACCGGCCGGCTACCCATAAAGCCCCCAAAGTTCTGAGTTGGGGAGAGATCCGACGACAACATTGGCCAAGCACGAAGACAAGCAGCAGAAATTCTCGCCGTATGTGGGCGGGCATTATCTTGCTGAAATGTAAGCCCATGATGACTTGCCATGGAGAGCAATAAACTGGAGCGTAGAATTTCGTCGGCTCACCATTGCGTTACAAGGGTGCGCAAGTGAACAGCAAAGGGGTCCTGATATGAAATCCCAGACAGTCACTACTGGTCGTTGGGGTGTATGGTGGGTGACAGCAAGGTTGGTATCCCACCGCTGTCTGGGGGGGATATCCAGATGCGTCTTCACTGCTCACTGGGGCTCAGTTCGAAACAGGACTTACCACTTAAGTCAATTCTCAATTCTATTCCAGTCAACGAGATAAACCGAAGACTTCTCTGGAGATTCCCCAGACAACGCTGGGGGGTCAGTTTGACCGTCGCCCGCCACCCACAACCAGGACTGGGTACCATTTCTTTTCATAGCAGGACCTCTTTGACTCTCATCCATGGCACTCTTACAGCACAGCGGTAAGTCGACGATATTCTACCCCCTGTTTTGTTGCCCTTCATGGCAAGCCATGCTGGGCTTACATTTCAGCAAGATAATACCCCCTCTAGCACACGTCGAGAGTTTTTACTGCTAGTTTTCGTGTTTGCCGAACTCTACCTTCGCCAGCAAGGTCGCCGGATCCCTACCTAAGTGAGAACGTTTGGAACGTTATGGGCAGGGCCTTCCAATCAGCTCGGGGTTTTCACAATCTAACTCAAAATTCGACCGAGTTTAGCGTGACATCCGTCAGGAGGCATCCAACAATTCTTTTAATCAATGCTAAGCCAAAGAATTGCTTGCATAAGGGCCAGAAATGGACCAACGCGATAACAGAACGCAGCAAGTCATTCTCAATGGAGAGAAGTCTTCCGAAGTAAGAGTGATTTCAGGTGTGCCGCAGGGGAGTGTCGTAGGACCGTTGCTATTCACAATATACATATATGACCTCGTGGATGACATCGGAAGTTCACTGAGGCTTTTTCCGGATGATGCTGTGGTGTATCGAGAGGTTGTAACAATGGAATATTGTACTGAAATGTAGGTGGATCTGCAGCGAATTGACGCATGTTGCAGGGAATGGCAATTGAATCTCAATGTAGACAAGTGTAATGTGCTGCGAATACATAGAAAGAAAGATCCCTTATCATTTAGCTACAATATAGCAGGTCAGCAACTGGAAGCAGTTAATTCCATAAATTATCTGGGAGTACGCATTAGGAGTGATTTAAAATGGTATGATCATATAAAGTTGATCGCCGGTAAAGCAGATGCCAGACTGAGATTCACTGGAAGAATCCTAAGGAAATGCAACTCGAAAACAAAGGAAGTAGGTTACAGTACACTTGTTCGCCCACTGCTTGAATACTGCTCACCGGTGTGGGATCCGTATCAGATAGGGTTGATAGAAGAGATAGAGAAGATCCAACGGAGAGCAGCGCGCTTCGTTACAGGATCATTTAGTAATCGCGAAAGCGTTACGGAGATGATAGATAAACTCCAGTGGAAGACTCTGCAAGAGAGACGCTCAGTAGCTCGGTACTGGCTTTGTTGAAGTTTCAAGAACATACCTTCACTGAAGAGTAAAGCAGTATATTGCTCCCTCCTATGTATATCTCGCGAAGAGACCATGAGGATAAAATTAGTGCGATTAGAGCCCACACAGAGGCATACCGACAATCCTTCTTTCCATGAACAATACGAGATTGAAATAGAAGGGAGAACCGATAGAGGTAATCAAGGTACCCTCCGCCACACACCGTCAGGTGGCTTGCGGAGTATGTAGATATAGATGTAGAACGCGTTACTGACTATTTCAATTTGTGAGGCTCTTTCTCTTGAATGAATCATCCAGTTGTTCTGAAATAATAATCATTTTTTGTGTATATATGTAGATCACACCTACCGATTACCGGCCTATTCGTATAACTCCATCGTAGTGCGTCGTTTCCTTCTTTCTTTCTTTTTCTTTCTTCTTTTGGTTTAGCGTGTATGAACGTGCACATTATACAGGGTGTTTATAAATGAATATCGACGTTTTAACGCTTTATAATATTTATTACATTAAACTTACATTTATAAATGATATGTCAAATGAAAGAGCAACTCAAACAGTTTTACCAAGAACCTTATAAATGATCAATGTGAGCACACATCAAGTCTATAGCCGAGTTCTTCCCAAACGTTGGTAACTGTGTCTTCAGCTGCTTCAATACGGTTTCTTAATTCAGGGAGGACTGCTGGTAGCGAAGGCACGTACACACGATCCTTGATGAAGCCCCAAAGGAAAAAATCGCATGGCGTTAGGTCGGGTAAATGTGGAGGCCATGCAAAGCAAGCCCCGTCATTGGACCCCGTGATTCACTTTGATAGCTATGCTTCACGTGAAATAGTTCTAAGAGCGAAAAATAAATCTACATAATCTTTGAGTAGGCATGTTATCTTGAAATGTAAAAAGGTTTTATTCAAAAACATTTGAACAGAGTATTGAATGAGAACCCCCTGTATACAAAAATAAATAAAACGAATTTAGTCACAGATCTAGCAAATACTTGCCTTGTGCAATGATTTCTCTGTGCCAAGGGTTTATCTTCCTGTTACTACTTACTGACAATTTATTGCTTATTTTCAGCAAGAGCTGATGTTATACTTAGCCACTTTTACTCCTGAAAGTCGGTGTTTTGATTTGAATTATCCGAGAGGTTTTAAATGACTAATGATAAAAGTCTTAGTGGAGTAGATGGTGATAACAGTATATCTATCTCTGATATGTGACGTGTTCTAGATAAGAGAAATGTAGCTGCAACGAAAAATTTCGCTTTTCTTCTGACAGCCAATTAAGTATCTGACCGTAATTAGGTACTTCAGACACTGCTGAGATAAAGCAGTTCTTAGAAATATCATAGAGCATCTGTTGTGAGGAACACGTCAATCACAGGTCACTTGGTTTTTGCGCTGATGCCGAAACATCTCTGAAATTTATACTGGAAAGACCATTTTCGTTGTCTAGTATGAATTATAGTTACGGCGAGCACGACTGAAGCAAAGCACATTCGAGCAAAACAGCATGGGTAGCATCAAGAAGAACTATCTGTAACATCTTAACAAAACCTACGTGGTTCGAAATGCATTATCGTCAACAAATAAAATGCTCTATTTTGCAGGGAGCAGTTGACTTACATTTAGACATCAAAAATAAGAAAATTCTTAAAATGAAGATATGAATTGCTGTGATACTACCTTTAGTATTTTGCCTATTTACACAGGACTTATCAGAATCATATATCCTTTTCACAATGGTTTCTGGTGTACCACTGATGTTAGAAACAGGTGGCAACAGAAAATCTGTATTTTATTATCAACTCACTCTAATAATTTATGTTCAAAAAGAAAGTTCAGGCACGGGACGAAATACCTACTCGTCTATTAAACGCTAGCTCACGCGTTAAATAGGAATGTAAACTCCAGCTCCGATTAACACTGATTCGCACACGCTCTGAAGTACAGGCACACTGAAGTCCGTGGTGAGACGTTTGACGCCGGCCGGTGTGGCCGTGCGGTTCTAAGCGCTTCAGTTTGGAACCGCGTGACCGCTACGGTCGTGGGTTCGAATCCTGCCTCGGGCATGGATGTATGTGATGTTCTTAGGTTAGTTAGGTTTAAGTAGTTCTAAGTTCTAGGGGACTGATAACCACAGCAGTTGAGTCCCATAGTGCTCAGAGCCATTTTGAGACGTTTGACCACGAGTTGTAAACGGACATTGGTAATAAAACAGAACATAACAAGTAGCGATACCATCAGCTGTTCCGTTCGCGTTACTGATGGATTCAAAAAGCTGTATCTCCAAAATCCATTGGAAATGAAATGAAATGTCGTGTGACGAGGGCCTCCCGTCGGGTAGACCGTTCGCCTGGTGCAAGTCTTTCGATTTGACGCCACTTCGGCGACTTGCGCGTCGATGGGGATGAAACGATGATGATTAGGACAACACAACACCCAGTCCCTGAGCGGAGTTAGGACACAGAGTTACGAAATGCATTCCCCTCGTACAGGTTCACGCTACATGTTCACGTACGACTGTTCTCCCCTAAGATACCACTATATATTCCTTAGTACTTGAAGAATAATTATGGTACAGTTAACAGCAATTGCTATTTACTACAAAAATGGCTCTGAGCACTATGCGACTCAACTTCTGAGGTCATTAGTCGCCTAGAACTTAGAACTAATTAAACCTAACTAACCTAAGGACATCACACACATCCATGCCCGAGGCAGGATTCGAACCTGCGACCGTAGCGGTCGCTCGGTTCCAGACTGTAGCGCCCAGAACCGCACGGCCACTCTGGCAGGCGCTATTTACTACAATCTTCAAATTTCATCTTACTTTTTCGTGAAGTGAAACAAAATTTAGATTTTCATTCGTAACCGAGGTGTGAAGTCAGTAAATTACAAGCAATACTGTTTGATCTCTTCATAATGTCATATTTGCGTACTAATCAGCCCGGTGTGAACCACGCAACACTACGTTTGATACTCCTCATGCCAGTTGTTTAGATTCAGAGAGAGACGCACGGGCACTTGGTAGTTCCCTCCGCAGACGCTAGATGCCACCAGTAGGTCTAGTCCCTGTTACGCGAGGCTGTTTGCAAGTTACTGCCGCGTTGTTTTAGTCTGCTTATTATTAGAATCTCGTCGCTCATTATACCACTGAAAATTTAGGCAGTATATTCATGAAACTGCTGGGTGGCTATAAAGCTCATTATCATGTAGGAGAGCGAGAAAAATTTAGTTCTCTCTGAAATAACGCGTGTAGTGCCTGCCAAGTATTTGTGCGGCATAACTTGCAGGGGCGCTACATAGTTGCCACTTCCTCTCGTAGGTTCTGTATGTACAGGAAACATATACGACATGAAACTAGATCGCAATGCCTCTTGGCAATGTTGTCTAACAGACAACAAATTTTTTTCTACTCAAACACACACCATAACTTTTCTAAAAACACTGCCTACATATCCAGGTTTACTAAGGGTTTCATATACCGCGTGCTTCAACATACAACCACTTGCTGCGGTTTCGTTAAAATTTGTTCAAGATTCGTTAGATAATTTCAGAAGGCAACAGTAAACTTATTTTTTTCGATATTTTTTATCTGTATTCGTATGAAGACCGCGTACTGTTCTAACAGGCACGCCCTTATAGTTTTCGCACTATAAACCTGCCAGTACGTTGCTGGTGTCAACTTTAGGTATTCCGTTATTACGTTTATCGACGAAAGAATTGGAGCGTTGCGAAGAGACCATGTGGGGAGCACTAACTTACTGCCGTAACTGTCTAACGGTGCGATGTTTATAAATCAGTGAACATTTACGCCCACACAGCTGAATCACCGACAGAAAATGTGTGTTTTGTTAAATTTTCACCAGCTGAAAGAAGGTATTAATGATGATTTTCATGATTTAGTATTAAACTAAACATCTCATCTGTGACTTTTGATTGTTACTTGTAATAAAGTACAAGGATTAAAGCCTTAAGCAGTCATTGATCTTCACTTTTTCGTCATCACTCTTCGTTTTGGATTCTATTCTCCATTTTCAGACAATGTAAAAGTTTACAGGTCCTTTTGGATTTCTTCTGTTGCAGTTAAGGCTCAATATCGTCGTAACAAACTGTTGTTTCGGTTGACACAAAACTTTACTCACTTTAGATACTAGAAACGTCACCAGACGAGTGCACAAATGAAATGGTACTTCTTAATTCATTATGTTATTAGTCCTGACAATTTTTGCACAACGTTTTTCTGTTTTTGTGTATGTGTTGGTGCTACGGTCTATTTCTGTTACAAATGAGAAGTGTATCAGGTTGAGTGTTGTCAACAAACGCCTTAAACAAGTCGATTATAAACGAGGAATAATGCATACAGATAAAAACTACAACTATTTACAACTCGTACAATACAGAGTTCTGATCAAACCATGAACAGTTCACAACCAAACAATTTTTAATACTGTGAAATGTATGTTATAAATTACAATGGGTCGGGGGTGATCGTTCTTTGTCTTCCGATACAGTTTGTTTCCCTGGGCAGTCGCTTATGCTTTCTGGGCAAATCTAACTCGCATCCAAACAGACAAACTTATCAATTTATCAGTCTGAAGAATGAATACTGACGAGAAGCAAAGGTACAAATAGCCATTTTTCGTGAAGTCTCAAAGCTACTTCATAATTCAGTGCGTAACATGAGTACCCTGCCCCCTGTTTACCTAAATAATATTTCATAGACTGGGTAAGCTTTTGGTAAGTTTGCTGCAAATGTGCACTGGGAGGTGTGTAGTAAGAAATGTCAATGCAAATTGGTCCAGCAGTCAACCCTTCCTTACAATACTAGAGGACAGAATGGTTCAAAATGGCTCTGAGCACTATGGGACTTAACTTCTGAGGTCATCAGCCCCTTGAACTTAGAACTACTTAAACCTAACTAACCTAAGGACATCACATACATCCATGCCCGAGGCAGGATTCGAACCTGCGACCGTAGCGGTCGCGCGGTTCCAGACTGTAGCGCCTAGAACCGCTCGGCCACTCCGGCCGGCACAGAATGGAATGCTTCTATATTATGGTATGGTTTCAGAATGCAATGTACGGTTTCCACGCACGAAACTTGTGACGCACCGGTAATTTTTTTTTTTTTGTATTAAGTCAGACAAGAGCCTGGAAGCCAAAATAAAAAACGAATCCTTAGCACATACAGACACGCTGAGGTTAAATGAGAATTATGTAGGACATTCAAGCACTTTGTCGCTGAATGCGGCAATACTGTTGGAAACTAAAAGCGCGTCGCGTACTAAACGTGGCTGCAGCCCTCTATGTTGGGTGTGTCGCATCGCCCGTTGACATCCTGTTCGGACAAACGCCGTATCGGCAAAAAACAAACGCGACAGAAACAAAACGAGCGGTGTGTATACGAGAGGATATGGCGCCGTTGACGGAACACAGACGCCAGGGTGCGTGCGCATGGCGCGAAACCACCTGTTGGCACGCCAAGCGCCGTGTCCAGGCAACGACTGAGGCTGCCGCTAGCTCCATGGCAACCGTCCAGCCGCGCGAACATTCGAGAAGCGGCAACCGCTGGCTGCAGCGCACGCAGCGCAGCGGAGGCACATACACCGCCTGTTTGCGAATCACGACCCGCCGCTAGACCCGCCTCCAACCGGAGGCGGTAAAAGAGGGGGGAGCAATGAAAGGGAACGACCGCAGGCGGCAAACAGGACGGCGCAGTTCTGCGCAGAGGAGCAGCGAAAGGAAAAAGGAAAAAGTCGGGAGCGAGCCGGCCAGTCGGGCGCCTTATATGGAATTAGCGCGCAGCGGCCGGAGGCGTGGCCGTACTGTGCTGCGCTCTAGCGGCGCCGCGCGCGCCTGCGAGCGAGGCCGCCATTGACGTCACACTGGTGGCGCGCCCACCTGACGTCACGACCCGGACCTGTTACGTTGCGACGGCTACGTCATGACGCACCTCCAGAGACATGATTTCACGACTGTGACGTCCTCGCTGCTGACGTCAACGGAAGAGAGAACGGGCCGTTGCGCGATGCGTCAGGTATGTCGCCCGGATTGTTGTTGTCCCTGGCGACCAGCTGTAAGCGAACGCGCCAGTCCCGCTGGGCTCGGCGGCAGGCAGCATCCCCTTGCAGGGCGCCAGGCACTGCTAGGACGGCAGGCGCAGTCGGCTTGCACAGGAGTGCTGTTGAAAGAATGTGAACACCGCAAGAAGCTGCCTGGTGACACATAGTGACTGTTTTATTGTTTTAGTCTCAGGTCGCACAGATGATATCTAGTCATCAGTCGTTCCTCCCGCGAACCATACGCGACTGGAACAGGAAAGGGAGGTAATGACAGTGGCACGTAAATTGCCATCCGCCACACACCGTTGGGTGGCTTACAGAGTATAAATATAGATGTAGATTTCGAAGTAATACAGTATGCCGTTGGGCGCACTGATTGTGAAGGAAAGTACGCTGTACCACTGGTGACAGGTTTGCCTCTTTCACTCCTGGGGCACATTCATCCCAGTTTGAAGTTCCAGCCCAAGGCAGCTATTATACCGAAATGTAACATCATCTCAAAAGTATTCCAGGCTCTGGTAAAATCGCTGGCAAACTAAGTTAAACAAAGTTGATGATTGCTTAACGTTTCTTGCTCTGGAGAGCGAAACAATTAATGCTTAACGTTTTGCGTCAGTAGTCCAAGAATATGCGATGATGTGAGCATTTCTTATCATGCAACGCTGCAGACGTGGGCCTATACTGAATGGAAGTGACGAAAGGGTAACACATTTTCGTTTCACCAGTGTTAGTATGTGTCGCCGACCGCGGTGGCCACGTGGTTCTAGGCGCTGCAGTCCGGAGCCGCGCGACTGCTACGGTCGCAGGTTCGAATCCTGCCTCGGGCATGGATGTGTGTGATGTCCTTAGGTTAGTTAGGTTTAAGTAGTTCTAAGTTCTAGGGGACTGATGACCTCAGACGTTACGTCCCATAGTGCTCAGAGCCATTTGAACCATTTGTTAGTATGTGTGTGTGTGTGTGTGTGTGTGTGTGTGTATGTGTGTGTGTGTGTGTGTGTGTGTGTGTGCGTGTGCGTGGATTGAGTGGACTGGGGAGGGGGTGGGGGGAGGAGGGTGTTATATTTTGTCAAAAGCGTTTAGTTGCATTTTTTAATTTCTTTTCTCCTTATATTCAGCCTACAAACTCTTCTTCTTTTAATGTCTCATTTCCGGATCTAGTTCCCTCAGAACCAGCTGATTTATTTCGACTACATTCCATTACCATTGTTTTACTTTTTTGGATATTCATCTTATAGTCTCTTTTCAGGACACAATGCATTTTCTTAAACCAGTTTGAGTGAATTCCCGTCTATGACAGAATTACCATGCCTTCGCCAAGCAAACCTCAAAATGTTTATTTCCTCACGTGAACATTAGTTCCCTTTCGTAATTTCTTCTGGATTCCCTTTACAGTTTCCTCAGTGCACAGATTGAATAACATCGAGGATAGGCTACAATCTCATCTCACGCCTATCTCAACTACTGCTTCCCCTTCATGTCCTTCAACTCCTACAACTGTACAAGTCGTTCGCGCACAGTATTTTATACCTGCTACCTCTACAATTTCAAAGAGTGCATTCCTGTCAACGTTGTTAAAACTTTCTCTAAATCTACATGCGCTGTTAACATAGGTCTACCTTTCTTTAACTTATCTTCCAAGTTCAAATACCAAAACTATTCCATTACTTTCAGTGTATTTCCTAATCTAACCGCCTCCACACCGCATGATTTAATTGCACTACATTCCATTACCTTTGTTTTACTTTTGTAAAATCTCCTTTCAGGACACTAACCATTTTATCCAACCGCTCTTCCAAGTCCTTTGCACCTATGACAGAATCATAATGTCACCAGCAACCCTCAAAGTTTTCGTTTCTTCTACTTAAACTTGAATTCTTTTTCTGGATTTTTCCTTGCTTTTCTTTACTGCTTGCTGTGCGTACATACTTAATAAAACCGGCGATGGACTACAACTTTGTCTGACTCCCTTATTAGTTACGACTTCTGTTTCGTAACCTTCGAATCTTTTTACTACAGTCTGTTTTCTTTACGATCTGTAAATAACTTTTCGCTCCCTGCATTTTAACGCTGCTGTCTTCAGAATTTCAAACAGTGTACTCCAGCGACAATGTCAAAAGCTGCTTCTAAGTCTACAAATACTATATAACGTAAGTTTGACTTTCTCCGGCCTATCAGCTTTCATTTCATTCCGGAACCCATACTAATTTTCCTCGGGATCGGCTCTTACCAATTTTTCCTTTATTCTGTAGATAACTCAACTCATTATTTTGGAACCCTCTCTTATTCTCTGCATAATAATGATTTTTTAAATTGTTAGCCTAGTGAATGCAGCAATGCAGTACTCAAAATATTAATTTATGCAATATGACTCAATAGTACGTAAACAAAAGTCCTTATTATTTAGGAAGAAATCCAAATAAAAGTAGCTAATGATACAAAACTATTAATCAATGTGTTGAACTGTGTCCAGTGTTTTCAATTACGTGACTTTCTTTTATTACCCTTCGATTTTCGTCTACTTCAGCATGCCTTCGAATTCTGCTTACAGGTACAGCCTCCTGAGCATTTACAGGTTATTTTGTATTTTACGAGTAGCCCTTCGGTATACATGGCGTTTCACAGCCCATGTTACACTCTTCTACAGGTTATAAAGGGAAGTTATTAGAACAAGATGTACATAGGAATCCAAGTTTGGAAAGGTCATCTAACGGCGGTCCACAGAGCGTCAGAGTTAAAGGCGCCGGCGCCTGTAAATGTATGTATATGCAGGGTGATTCCGTGATGATGTTACAAACTTTCTAGGATGATGGAGAAAAATAAACGTAGTAGTTTGAGGTAAGGGTCCCTGTATAAGCGAAAACCATTCTGATACTTTTGACAGTGGAATACATGTGCTGCTACTGTTGTTGTTAAGATTGTAGGGTACGCAACTTTCAGTAGTAGTATGGAGCAAACAAGGAAAAAATATCCAGTAAACATGGACTACAATAAGCACTTGTTCATCTTTGTAACAACATCACGGAATTACCGTGTACATACTTACATTTACAGACGCCGGCCCTTATAACTTCAACGCTCTGCAGCGTCGTTGAATGACGTTTCCGGACGTGTGTTTTACATAGGGAAACTTGATCTAATAAGTCCCTTCTACAACATCTAGAAGTGTGTAATACGATTCGTCAAAGACCCTGTATATCAGTTACTTAATTGGAAACATCAATGGGACGACTCTAACACTATGAGGTAATCACTGAACAAACCAGAGCCAGACTAGTGGGTGTAATCGCTTATTTATAATAGCATTGGCCAAATTTTTGCTTCTCAGTGGCAAGTCATAACGGAAAGTTGGAATTGTGACATTGTTTGGGGAAATATTCATCCACTCGCATCCTGTAATTTAGTGACGACACAGTTCAGACGACCTCACGGCAAAAGGAAAACTGACTCTCCTTGCAACTTGTTTTCGCTGCGCGACCTCCTCAGTCCGGCGTCTCGGGTAACGACCCACCTGCAGCGACGAGGAAGAGGAGTGGATACGTGCGGTGTTTTCCTCGAAACTGCAAGGGCGACGTATCAAATAAATTCATTGAGGCTGCCATCTGGAATGGGCTGGTTAGTTTCCTACCCTGAAATTACGACTCTTCCATCTAGCAGCTAACTACGAGAGACCGTGACACGTATACAGGCTTTCGATCTGCGCTATCTGCATCCGTTGCTCATTTTCTGTTTCCGAGGCCCGTATCTCAAGCAGCGTCGTTCTTATCTGAAAAAAAAGTTCAGCCTTTGAACCAGACTTATGTTACACTTCCTTTCTCTCTCTCTCTATTTTTTTTTTTTTTTTAATGCAGCCTGCCACGAATTACTCTCCTGTGCCAATCTCTTCATCTCAGAGCAGATCTTGCAACTTTCGTCCTCAATTATTTGCTAGATGTATTAAAATCTCTGTCTTCCTCTACTATTTTTACCCTCTACAGCTCCTTCAACTGCCATGGAAGTTATTCCGTGATGTCGTAACATATGACCTATCATCGTGTTCCTTCTTCCTGTCAGTGTTTTCCATACATTCCTTTCCTCGCCGATTCTGCACCGAACATCCTCATTGTATACCCCATCAGTCCACCTAATTTTTAATATTCTTCTGTAGCACCACGTCTCAAATGCTTCGATTCTCCTCCGTTACAGTTTTCCCTCAGTTCATGTTTCTCTAGCATGCAATGCTGTTCTCCAAAACTACATTCTCAGAAATTTCTTCCACAGATTAAGGCCAATGTTTGATACTACGAGGGGCGTTTGAAAAGTCCGTGCAAAGTCCGAGAGATGGCACCACCGACGCGTATCGAGGTCATGTTTAGTTAGTAGCATCTTTGGAAAGAACGCACAGCAAGTTTTAGCCATATTGGTCTATTTCTTTGTGTGTGGCATTCGTGTGAATCAAGGAAGTCGACTGATTGTCAAAAAATGGACGAAGAAGAATTTCGTGTGGTGATTAAACATTACTTTATGAAAGGCAAAACGCCTGAGGAGCCTAAAGAGAAGCTTGATAAGCATTACGGTGTCTCTGCACCTTCGATTAGAACAGTTTATAAGTGGTTTCAAAATTTTCGGAGTGGCCATATGGGCACAAGCGGTGCTGAACGTTCTGGACGCCCTGTGGAGGTTACGGCCACCGAAATCATTGATAAAATCCATGATAAGGTGATGGATGACATTGCTAGTGCTGTGGGCATCTCGAATGGACGAGTACATAATATTTTGCACAAATATTTGGACATGAGAAAGCTATCCGCAAGATGGATTCCACGATTGCTCACACTTGTCCAAAAACGGAATCGTGTGAAGTGTTGCAAGGATGGTTTGCAGCTGTTCAGGAAGAATCCTCAAGACTTTAAGCGTCGTTTCGTCACTGTGGATGAAACATGGATACATTACTATAATCCTAGGACCAAACAACAATCTAAACAATGGGTTACCAAGGGAGAATCTGCACCAAAAAAGGCGAAGACCAGTCCTTCAGCCGGAAAGGTTATGGCGAATGTCTTTTGGGATTTGCAAGGGATAATCCTCATTGACTATCTGGAAAAGGGTAAAACTATTACAGGTGCATATTATTCATCGTTATTGGACGGTTTGAAAACCGAACTGCAAGAAAAACGCAAAAAAGTCCTTTTCCATCACGACAATGCACCAGCACACACCTCAGCAGTTGTGGTCGCAAAATTAATTGAAATAGGATTCCAACTCGTTTCAAGTCCCCCCCCCCCTCTGTTCTCCAGACTTGGCTCCATCAGACCACTATTTGTTCCCCAATTTGAATAAATGTCTAGTGAGACAAAGATTTTATTCAAACGAGGAGGTGATTGCAGCAACTAATAGCTATTTTGCAGACTTGGACAATTCGTATTATTCGAAAGGTCCTTTTTACCAGTGCTAGTTTGCTTTTGATGTCCTCCTTGCTCCGTCCCTCAAGGATTATTTTGCTACCTAGGTCACAGAATTCCTGAAATCTATCTACTTCGTGGCCATGGATTCTTATGTTAAGTTTCTTGCTGTCTCATTCTGCTACTTCTACATCTACATCTACATGGATACTCTGCAAACCACATTTAAGTGCCTGGCAGAGGGACTTTCGTCATTCTTCGATTTACTCTCAGTCCATGTTCTGTACTAATTAGACTGTGCATTCCATTCAGCAGATCGTGCAGTTCTTCTTCACTTTCACTCAGGATAGCAATGTCATCACCGAATCTTATCTTTGATGTACTTTCACCTTGAATTATAATTCCACTCTTGAACCTTTTTTTTCATCATTGCTTCCACGATATATGTACTGAAGAGTAAGGACGAAAGGCTGCGTCCTTATCTCACACCCATCTTATTAAAGTATTTCGCTCTTTGTATCCCACTCTTATCATTCCTTCTTGGTTCTTGTACAATTTATGTATTAACGGTCCCACCCTACAGCTTATCCCCATTTTCCTCAGAATTTCGAACGTCTTACACCATTTGACATTGTCGCCATGATTTTTGCCACTGCTAGTCTGCTTTTTATGCCCTCCTTGCTCCGTCCATCATGGGTTATTTTGTTGCCTACGTACACGAGTGGGCCTTCGGCTCCGAAAACCCGTATCGATGATGTTTCCTCGAATGGTTCGCACGCTGACATTCGTGCATGGCCCAACATTGAAATCTGCAGCAATTTGCGGAAGGGTTGCACTTCTGTCACGTTGAACGATTCTCTTCAGTCGTCGTTGGTCTCGTTCTTGCAGGATCCTTTTCCGGCACGAGTGATGTCGGAGATTTGACGTTTTACCGGATTATCTTGATAACCGGCCATTGTAGCAACAGTAACCGATCTAACAATTGCGCCAGACACTTGTTGTCTTATATGGACGTTGCCGTATTCTGCCTCTTCACATGTCTGTGTTTTTTAATACGCAGGCCTATACGAGTTTCTTTGGCGTTTCAGTGTATAATGGACTATAATGGTGTTCGCAGTATTATTATTATTATTATGTGCCCATATTTTAACTTGGTTGTTTTTAAATGGGGTAGCAATGTGCAGGTCAAGCAAGTGCCGAATGGAGAGGAGTAAAGTAAGGGATGTATGTTTTGTAACAAGTGCCTACTCTCATTTTGGAAGTTAGCTTTCTTATCTGGGAAGGAGTTGTGAGTAGGAGTTGCGATGGACCACGAATTCGTTTGTCTTTCATTCTAATACACACACACACACACACACACACACACACACACACCCATACACCCAACTACCCACCCACTCACCCACCCACACACACAAACAAAATATCATTCGTCTTTCATGATTTTAAACATAAAAGTTTTCCAGTACAAGTCTTTCATTCTACAGTTTATTAGGGGGGGGGGCGGCGGGGGTACTAGCTAATGCCTTATTGCACTCAGGTTAATGGTCTAAGGAAGGTTGGGAACCACTGTCCTTGGCGATGGTGTTGACTGCTGTAGCTCGGATCTCGAGGTGGGCGAGGTATTGGATGCTCGACTCTATACTGACATGAGTGCGAGGGCGCTGCTGTTGCTGAGAGGGGAGGCGCGCTAATGTGGAACGCCTCCCATATGTTGCTGCTGATTGCAGCGAGTCTGTGATATCGACTACGTTGCCAACTTTCGTGTAGCAATACGATCTCTATACACCTAGAGAGCTAACGTTTTACACAGGATCGTAAGAAATGTAGATCACAAGAAACACAAATCTGACACTCCTTTTCCACTCCCCTTGCTAGTGTTTCTTACCTAATTACACAAGCTGTTAGATACGACGCCGACCTTAGCGTACCTTCGCAGCAAGTTCCAGTACTCTCTGCAATAAT
The DNA here is from genome assembly GCF_023898315.1 of Schistocerca nitens. Lineage (NCBI taxonomy): Eukaryota > Metazoa > Arthropoda > Insecta > Orthoptera > Acrididae > Schistocerca > Schistocerca nitens. Next base: position 408,241,691 of record NC_064619.1, on the reverse strand, counting down.
TCGTGGTGTGCGGTGAGTCATTACTGCCGCCTCCACGGCCCATGCTACCAGGCCTTCCTGTCGTTCTGCTGGCGTCTCCTCAGGCAAGCCCCACAAGAACAGAGACTGGTGGAGGGACCTCAGCAGTCAAGCAAGTGCTCCACCTCGACCTATGCACCTTTCCCTGAACGTTGTTTAGAGATTGACGCAGATGGGATCTGCAAAATGTGAAGCAACATGAAAACAGAGGACTCAACTTGTACGAATTGTTTAGCCCGCGCAAATGTTGAAGTGGAACTTCACGTAAGAGCTGGTAGGTAATTGAGCTACAGGATGAGCTCAATGACTTGCCCTTTACTGTGATTACTGTTTTTGTTTTATTCCATAGTAAAGTTATTTCTTGTTAGCTTGATAGTTTCTCCCTTTGAGCCGAAGCCCTCACTAGTTCGCAGATACGCAAGTAGTACAAAAACTTTCTACAGCGGTTTGAAATGAGGTCCGGTTGTACTGTGTTTGTTCTCCAGTGGTGATGCTGTGTACCAACACTACACAGGGCTCCCTGTTCACACGACTAGTATCGTCCAGGTCTAGTCTTTTGAGCAGGAGGATGAACTGTCGCATCTTCCCATCTCACCATACTCACCAAATCTCATGACATTCAAGAAGTAATGCAACCATTTTTTTTCCAAAAGCAGATTGGTAATACCATATTATTACCCACTATTTTGGCTACAAAATCCTCTTTTTTCAACATAATCTCCGTTCAATGCCACGGCCTTGCGCCATCTTACTGGGGGGAGCCTGTACCCCCAAACGGTACCACTCTACTGATCGACGTTGGAGCCAACGTCTTGCTGCATCAATAACATCCCCATCATCCACTTACTGCTTCCCACAGAGTGCATCCCTCGTTGGACGAAACAGATGGAAGTCGAAAGGCGCGAGATCAGTCAGGTCTAAAAAGACGCTCCTTTCAGCATTTTCCATGGGAAGCGTGTATCCACCAAACATACAGCCCGTCTCGGCTCCATCTGATTTTCATCTCTTTGCACGCATGAGCCGCTGGCTATGAGGATATCATTTTGGCACAGACAACGAGCTGCACACCGGCGTAGAGAACTAGCGGAAAGCACCGGCGGCTGCCTTCTATGACGAGGGTACTGGGAAGGCTATGACAAAAGTCTTCAGCTGGAGCGACGACTACGTAGAGAAGTGGCTCTACATACATAATGTAAATATCAAAAACAGTTGGAAAGCAGCAAAACTTACCAGACAGGCCGCTAAAAATGCTTGGCTGAAACACGAAATTAAATCGCTATATACAAAGAAACAGACATTAAACGAAGAATTATACGAAATTTATCTTCAGCTAGCACAAACATTAAATGATCCAGCTGTTTTTGCTTCCACTGTGGAAAAAGTCGAAGACTGCACATGCAGAGCTATAAACAAAGTGCGACTAAAGCATATAAGAAAATTGAAAATCTCAAATTGCACCACACAAAACCCATAACAGCAACCACATTCACACACACAATTTCTATCCTAGGGTGGTCAAACTTACAGATATAACACTATATGAAAACGAAAAACAACTTTTAGAAAAAGGTCGAAAACAAATTGTTGACTCGCCAGCAAATGAACAACAGATACAAGATCTCGTTATAGAATCTGAATATATTCTCACTATAGAAGAAAAAAATGAAAACAGTAGTGTAAACACAGGGCTAACGAGGGAGTTAACAACAGAAGAAATTAAAAACATAGCAGCAAAGATTAAAAAAGAAAAGAATAGATTCAAAAATAATTGTGATGAAACACAGCTTAAAATCTAAAGAAAAAACTGCAAGCAGAAAATATTATTGTAACAAAATCTGACAGATGTAATGCTGAAGTCCTCATGAAAACAAAAGAATACATAGAAAAAAAAGAATTCATCAGCAAAAACAATATAAAAAGGTTAAAATCAAACCCAACTAACAGATTTCAAACACATGTTAAAACACACACAAAAACATAGAGTATACATTTACAGACAGAGAGAAACAGAGACCTGTACAAAAAAAAAAACCATGACGCCCTCAACATGAGATGTCAACCAAAGGTCCATGAAGAAAATTATCCACTCCGTCCAATAGTAAATTTCAGAGCAGCTCCTACATACCTACTAGCAAAACAAATGCAGTCACAGCTAGCTCATCAAGTATTATAAACTAGAAATTGATAGAACAATCAGAAATACCTCTCAACTGGTAGAATGTATAATAGACACTAAAATCCCTGACACAGCAACATTGCTTTCCTTTGATGTAGAAAGTATGAACAGTTGCATGCCTGTTAATGAAACCATAAAAATAATTGAAGAAAACCTGAAAACACACAACCAGCTACCTCATGAACACACATATGAAACAAAACAATTATTACAGTTAATAACACAACAAAATTAATTTGAATTCATTCAAGAATACTACATACAAGAAGAAGGTTTACCCATGTGTTCACCTACTTTAGGAACATTAGCCAACATTTTCATGAGTCACAAAAATTATTATTTGAAGACATAATAACAGAGAGAAGCTACAAGGTCATCTACTGGTACTGTAACACCCCTCCCATCACTTATCTGGTTTGGTGTGTGTTCACCCCAGCTAATTGACTATCGGATCAACAAAGAGTGCAAAACTTCTCAATATCAGTCAATGCAAAGAAAGTAATAAGGCCCTGTGACTCCTGATTGAACTGCGGTGGCAGTGTTGACATTAATTGTTTCAGAATTGATCCCTTTTAATTAAAAAGAGGTGCACATCGATGTTATATTCAGCTATTGAACACCAGATGCAAATGTTGAACATAAAATTAATTAAGAAAGAGACCTGGGATTTCAACTACTTCATTGAAAACAGATGCAGTCGATTAGCACAAATTAATTTTAACTCACGACCTTCAATCATCACATTACATGACTCTCGCAACAGGCAGTCGGAATAAATTGCGTTTATGTGGAGTAAAGCACGATAAATCAAAATTAATTCCTATCGACTGACCCAGCCGTAATGCAAAGTGCAAGAAGAATTCTTCGATACACGGCCCATGAAACCCTCGTGGAAACTTTGCCAACGTGATCCAACAAATTAATCAGCAGCCTGACTCAAGCCAGAGCGGCCGCAATATCACCGAATCCAGTGTGGCGGGGCGTCATCGTTGTGCGGACGTCTGCCAGCCTCATGGTGCTGCAAGGCTGCACTCGTCTATTCGCTCCTAGCTATCTTGCTCAGTACATAGTTGAACGAAAACTTTCTATCTCCAAGCTCAATCGTTCCATTTGCTAAGTCCTAAACTGCAGAGATGCTCACTCTCTCTCAGGCAAGCTAAGTAAAGAACGCCACGTCCACACTCTAGGCAAGCTGGGAACAAAGAACCTCTACAGAGACTTCCACCAGTCCGCTCTTCGCCTCAGTTTCCCCTCCAGCAAAATCACTTACGCCAATTGCAGCACAAGTCGCGTTAATTATGCATTGCTTCCCAGCACCGACCAATGCCTGCTCAGTGAAGTGAACAAATTCCCAAAAAGTTTCCCTTCCTATCAACTTCTGCTATTTAGCTCCTCCCAGACCACCCATCAAGGTTAGCATCTGCATAAAACACCAATTTTTCCGAAATTCTGACTCCCAGAGGAGTACTTCAAATTCCTTGGTCCTAGGTTCCCATCGGAGGCCGGCGTATTTCATTCTGTCGCTCTTCACCTGATTTACCCCAGAGTCTGTGGACCGTGAATTCAGCGTGAAGTTGCTATAGTAACAAACACACATATTTCGGCCTCTGTTGACCGCTCCACTGTACTTCTGCGTGGCTTTGTCGCATGTTTCACTGAAAACGGGGCGACAGACATTTATCAACAGGTGTACAAGTTCTCCGTCTGCTTCCCAGTACACCAGCATGGGGTCAACCACACCCTCACTGTCACTCATCTTAAGGCAGCTGGAGGCCACGCCCCGTTACTGCTTTCTCAGAGTTTGAGCCGCCCTAAGCTGCCTATTGTCGCTTCCCTTCGCCGCTCTGCAGCCGCGCGCCGCCACCCAACTGCGGTCAACTCTGAATACTTCCCTAGGATAAACTAGCATCCAGTAAATCGACGTGTTTCCACAAAGTTTTCATGTCGCGTGAATTACTTTAAAACCATCACCCAACATTAATTATTCCGATATGTCCATGCTATACCCTCTACAAGATGCATTGTGCCTTGTCAGTCATTTTTGTTCAGCCCTACTGTTCGCTCAATGTGAGTTCGGTGATCTTTAATGACTTCATGTAAGGGGTACAGTTCTTGCCATCTTACAGTACAGATACATGGATGACATAATATACATGGTAGATTGACCTAAAAACAGAATACAGCAACTACACAAAGTCATAAATAGTGTACACAAAAACATAAACTTCACAACAGAAGAACAACAAGAAAAAACACTCGACTTTTTAGACATTACAAAAAGAAAAGACAATAATAAACACACATTTGACATGTACAGAAGACCCACATGTGACATTATCTTAAATGCAACTCCAAACAACCCACAGAACCACAAACAAGCAGCAGTCGGATACAAGTTAAACAGGCTGAACAGGATTCTCCTAAACACTTCTAATTACCAGAAAGAGTTAACCATTATAAAACAAATAGCATTTAAAAATGGACACAAAGAAACAATGGTAGACAAACCAAACATAAAAATAAAGAGGCAAATAATGAAAAAAACTAACCCAACCACACTAACTCATACAACTGGCACTACAAAAAAAAAAGTATACAATCACCTACCACAACAAGTGCACTCATAAAATAGGCAACATATTCAAAAAAACAAGGCATCAACATTGCTTACAAAGCAATTCCATACAAAAGCACATCCCAAAACTGAAGTCAAAACCAGACAGATACCAACAATGTGGCATCTATCAGCTCTGTTGCAGATTGTGAGAAGATATACATTGGAATGACGGGCAAGGCATTCGACACAAGATATAAAGAACGCATCAGAGTATTGAAATACGGAACAAATCATTCAACATTTGCGGACCATCTACAAGAAGAACACCACAGACCAAGCAATATAGAAAACTATATGAATATTATATAAATCAGTAAAGAAAGACACCTCCTCCCTTTCCAAGAAAATTTCCACATACAAAAAGCATTAACACAAAAAATAAACAGGTGCTCAATGACCAGACAAATATTGAAAATTAGACTCTATATAGAACAATGATGAAATTACACGAAAAAGGAAATAGCCTTTTCCATGCTTCACCCCCTCCCACTCTCCCAAAACCCTCACAGTTTCATTTCACTTCTCGCTCCTCACCTTCTCCTCTAACTCGCACTCCATCACGGCCCGCCGTTGTGGCCGAGCGGTTCTAGGCGCTTCAGTCCGGAATCGTGCTGCTGCTGCGGTCGCAGGTTCGAATCCTGCCTCGAGAAAGGCTGTGTGTGATGTCCTTACGTTAGTTAGGTTTAAGTAGTTCTAAGTATAGGGGGTCCCATAGTGCTTAGAGCCATTTGAACCATTTTGAACACTCCATCACACTGCTATATACTTTTGTCCACTCATCATGGTTTCCTCCTCCCCTAAAAAACAAAACAAAAAAATCCCTCCATCGCTGTTCTTTCTCTACTCTTACACAGTACATAAATACACAGAAACACAATTAAATAGAAATACACACATACAATTAAATTAAAAAATAAATGTTGTAGGTCAAAGACAAAGTAGTGGAAACGTTATGTTGGCAACACTACAAAACACAAACAGCAGCATATACTGAAGTACAAAAACAAACAGAAAACAGTGGTTTGCATAAAACTGTGGTGTGAAAAACGTAAGAAATGTATAGTGATGCTGAACATCTAAAATTTAGTCCAAAATTATCAGTGTCTAGCACAGAAAAACATCGAGGTGCTATCAGACGGTATTTCCCGATGTAAGCGAGAAATCAGCCGGAAAATCACAGTAAGCACAAATCAACTTGTTCTTAACAAACTGTTTTTCGATATAAAAGCAAATAAAAATGTAAATAATTTAATTACACACCACTGATGATGCTTTACCTCAATACAGCGAAACGCATCTTGTGAAAAAAAATCACGCATTTTTGTAGTGTCAATGACAGAACAAAAATACCCTTAAGAGCTGGAAGGTGTACCTAAATGTTGCAAATGAAAGCTATTGTATTTTCACCTGGTTTCTATTTCGCGAGCCACCGGTCCTAGAAAAAAAAAATAGCCCTCATACACCACCAGGTTTGAACGACAATGATTCCTCATGGGCTGACACTATCGCCAACAGGGTAACTGGGCGACTGATGTCTGCTCACCTTTAACCCCACATTACAAACAGAACAAATAAACAAGGATTTTCAGTTTTTTCGGCACGTACACACACACACACACACACACACACACACACACACACTGACACACATGTACAGTTTTCAGAGCATGTATTGTTCCTTGGGTAGCAGAATCTATGGATTCAGAGAGACTATTATAATATCTCTTCAGAAGGCCATCACTGAGTCGCAATTCTGAAACTCATCATACAGGTATAATCTGGCTCTTGTTTCACACTTAACTGCAAAGAACACCTTACAAAGTCGGCTGTAGACCGGTGCCTCGAACTAGGTTGCAGGAGATTGCAGACGGATTAGAAAAATTAACAAGACATACGACCACTTGCTGCATCGCTTTCTCTCCGGCGGTTGATCCTTATCAACCCTTACTGCTGCTGCTAAAAGACATCCAAAGTGGGACATAGGCGTTATAACCGTTCCTTTCCCAGGTGAGTCAAGCGTCCAGAGCAAGACGTCGCTACCTATCTCTCTTTCTCTCTCTCATACACATGTACACACAAACGCACACCCACAGGCACACATAGAGACATTCACGCACACACACAAACACAAATACCGTGCCCATAAACGGTAAAACGAAAACGAAGCAACACTTCGTGCAATGTGTAATACTCATAAACTTCCAAAGAGTAACGCAGTCATGTAACTGCTTTTCGAATAGTAAGTATACCATCTCCGCTTTGAACATTTTTTACCAGAAAGTTGTATTATTAACCATGCGATCGATCTTAGGAGGAAGACTGAAAACAAACGCAAATTTATAATACAAGTAGATTTAGTAAACTACATTTGACAGTATTAACAGGCTTATTCTCTTCGGAATTCTGAAGTTAGAGGAGCTAAAACAGGGCAGTCTTCTACTGAAATCAGGCTACAGTTTTAAGAATCGAAGGCACTAAACGGGGCAGTCACTGCGGAGGGAGTGACACAGGGTTGTAGCCTGTCCTTCGTATTATTAAATCTGTGCAGTGAGCATGCAGTAAAGAACATCACAAAAACAGATGGAAAGGGAGAGGAAATAAAGACTTTAAGGCTAAGCCAGTGATGTAATTCTGTCATAATCGCCCGAGGACTTGGAAGATCCTTTGATCGGAACGGACAAGTCTTGAAAAGAAATGATAAGATACGCATAAACAAAAGTAAAACAGGCTTTCATCGAATTTAGAAAGGTGATCCTGCTGTAATTAGATTAGAAAATGAGATAGTAAAAGTAGTAGAGGAGTTATGCTGTTACACATCAAAATAGTTCAAAAAATTCAAAAATGGTTCAAATGGCTCTGAGCACTATGGGACTTAACATCTGTGGTCATCAGTCCCCTAGAACTTAGAACTACTTAAACCTAACTAACCTAAGGACATCACACACATCCATGCCCGAGGCAGAATTCGAACCTTTACCGTAGCGGTCACGCGGTTCCAGACTGAAGCGCCTAGAACCGCACGGCTACACCGACCGGCTGTTAGACAGCAAAGAAACTGATGATAGCAGAAGTAAATTGGATGTAAAATGCAGACTGACAGCAGAAAAGGTTTTGTGAACACTTGATCTGATGGAATTACATTTTGCTGTAGGCTTATGGCTCTCCACTTTATCTTTAATAAGGACAGAAGCTGAAGTAATGAATTAAAATTTGTGCCAAGGTCGGGACTTGAACCGAGATATCCTGTTTACTAGACAGACGTGCTAACCACTATGAACACATAAAGTATGTTAATATCGAATATAAATTTAAGTGTTAGCAAATCATTTCTGAAACTTTTTATCTGGAGTGAAGAGTTATACAGAAGAGAAACCAGGACGTAAGCAGTATAGACAAGAGAATACAAGCAGAAACTTCTAAAATGTGGTGTTACCGAAGAATGCTGAAGATTAGAGATATAGATCGGATAACTAATGGAGAGGTTCTGAATCAAACTGGGGAGAAAAAGCCGGCCGTTGTGACCGAGCGGCTCTAGGCGCTTCAGTCTGGAACCACGTGACCGGTACGGTCGCAGGTTCGAATCCTGCCTTGGGCATGGATGTGTGTGATGTCCTTAGGTTAGTTAGATTTAAGTAGTTCTAAGTTCAAGAGGACTGATGACCTCAGATGTTAAATCCCATAGTGCTCAGAGCCATTTGAACCATTTGGGGAGAAAAAGATTAATGGCACTGCTTGACTTAAAGGAGGGATTCGTTGAAAGGACACATACTGATGCATCAAGGAATAGTCAATTTGTGAGGAATATAAATTGCGGAGGGAGACCAAGGCTTGACTGGCGACTTGCACAAGATACATTCGCGTAGGGAATTACACCAAACCAGTCCTCGGACTGATAGCTACAAATACGAACTTCTGATGACATTTGAAATGTGCAGTATGTTCCACAGCTTCTGTCAGACATGTCTAGAGGTCAAGGAGAGAAATTAGTTTCCTTAAGAACATGTACTCAGAAACAGTACAAGTCTAACAACATCGACTCACAACTGTAAAACGGCTAGACGAAACACTCAGCCTTATGCTGAGACACAATGGCCTCCTGGCACTCGAGCCAGCAAACACCTGTCCAGTTTGCAGCCAGAGGCCGAGGAATGCTATAGGACGCTCAGCTCAGCCTCTGTTGTATCGGACCGGTCGTGTGCCCGAACCCTTCTTGGAAGGCAGGGTCAACGGGGTCAACGCTTAATGGACGAGACGCGCTTGCCAAGAGAAGGACTGCCTTTGGACTCAAACCCGTATTATCAGACTGCGTGAACACTTAACGGGCGAGATTCAACGTGCCATGAGAAGGACTGTCGTCTAGGAATAACTTTCTTGTCAACGGTATGTGGTTTACCTACACTGGGAATATTGACCGGGTACGCAACTGGTAAGAACGTTGTTTAAAATTACTGAACTGGAAATAAAAAGGACATGAGCTGGACAAGCGGGTGCTTGGCTCCGTCCTGAGAGAGGGACCTGCAGAACGCTAGGAGAAGGCCGTTCTGGTGTTGGACTTGACTTGGAGATAACAAAGAACGCACTATTTGAATGTGAGATTCAATAGCTATCAGAGACTTTGGCTTGTGAGCACCACTGTCACTTATGTGGGACAGGACGTTGACGAAAGACACAGCGCCCGCTGCGCCGCTTCTACGCCGCCGCCGGGAGGTACTGGCAACCGATTCCAGCGCGCGTTCATGCATTCTGCCAGAAGCCCGGCCTCGCCTGGCTAATGACTTGAAACACAGCCCTACCGTCAAAGTCCGCCTGTCAGTTCCACCTCTCTATTAGTAATAACGATTTAAAACCCTGGTAACGACACCGAGAACTTTTCCACTAATAATGGGCATATTGTTGTTTTATTTCAATAGCAACAAGGTAAACGCCGCGCGGGATTAGCCGAGCCGTTTGAGGCGCAGCAGTCATGGACTGTGCGGCTGGTCCCGGCGGAGGTTCGAGTCCTCCCTCGGGCATGGTGTGTGTTTGCCCTTAAGATAATTTAGGTTAAGTAGTGTGTAAGCTTAGGGACTGATGACCTTAGCAGTTAAGTCAGATAAGGTTTCACACACATTTGAACATCAAAAGGTAAACAGGTCAGGTAGTGCTTGGTGCTTAGTGTTTGTTGTCAACAGTACAAAAACCACTTAACGTATCATCGTGGAAAGCTGTAGTGTAACCTGGAGTAGTGTCACAGTAGAGTTGAGACTAGCGTTCTTACTCCTTCTGCTGTCGCAGTCACAGGTAATGTCTACGAGGTTTGCCCACAAAATAATGCACCGATTTTTTTTTCTCAGCCGAAAACAATTCTACGAATGCGAAACGTTACGTACATTTTATTCGAAGTCTCCTGATTGCGCGCTCCAAATTTCCGTCACTTCCGACAGATAGCGTACCTGCAGGACAGTTCCACAATGGCATCTGTAGGTGATACAGCAATGTGCCGTTATTGAATTTCTCACTGCAGAGAAAGAAACTGGGGCGAATATTCACAAACTCTTGTGCAAAGTCTTTGGAGCGTCTGCTGTCGACAAAAATTGAGTTAGTCACTGGGCACGGAGGGTGAGGTTATCAGAAGGCGGTTCGGCGGAGCTCCACGATTTGTCGTGGTTCGGGAGACTATCCATGGCTATCACATCTGACATGTTGCATCGAGTCCTCGGACTTACACTTGTTTGGGCCATTTAAGGATGCCTTTCGTGGAAGACATTTTAAGGACGAGGAGGTGATTCACACATTGAAACACTGGCTCCGCCACCAGGACAAGGATTGGTACCGACAGGGCATACACCATCTTCTTTAGCTCTGGAGGAAGGCCAAACAACGGGATGGAGAACACGTGGAAAAATAGGGTACGTAGGTAAAACACCAGTCTTTCGTATGTGTAAGTCTCATTACGTTCAACCAAGAATCGTTGAAGAAAAAAAGGTGCTGTGCATTACTTTCTGGGCAACCCAAGTAAATTCGCCGCGCTTTTGATGGACTATCGTTTAATACATTCAATTTTTTTTTCAAAAGAATTTGGTTCCAGTTGTTGTTTCTGTTTCAAACTATTTTACGTGAGGCGAGCGAGCGCTTCGGCCGACTGCGTTCCGTCCGCCGCTTTTGATAGACTGGACGCTGTTGTGCCTGTCACCCAAATCTGTTGGGCTACACCGCGTAGGTGCTGTTTCTTCTTAACAATAATTGTTTATTAACTGTTCTGGCTTTCTTTGGGAGGAGTTGGTTAAAAGGTATAATTAGATCCGTCGAGGAATGTATAATGAACAGAATGTACTCAGTAAAAAATCGACTGTACTTTTTTCGTAACAGTCATGAACGATATCGCAGTCATATAATGCTTTACAGGCTAGTTGCGTTTTCTAATAATGCTTCGAACCTGTTAATGAAAAAAACTCTCGTCCACGAGACTCAGAGGGCCATAGACACGTAGATGCCGTGTTTCTTGACTTCCGCAAGGCGTTCGATACAGTTCCCCACAGTCGTTTAATCAACAAAGTAAGAGCATATGGACTATCAGACCAATTGTGTCATTGGATTGAAGAGTTCCTAGATAACAGAACGCAGCATGTCATTCTCAATGGAGAGAAGTCTTCCGAAGTAAGAGTGATTTCAGGTGTGCCGCAGGGGAGTGTCATAGGACCGTTGCTATTCACAATATACACAAATGACCTGGTGGATAACATCGGAAGTTCACTGAGGCTTTTTGCGGATGATGCTGTGGTATATCGAGAGGTTGTAACAATGGAAAATTGTACTGAAATGCAGGAGGATCTGCAGCGAATTGAGGCATGGTGCAGGGAATGGCAATTGAATCTCAATGTAGACAAGTGTAATGTGCTGCTAATACATATAAAGGAAGATCCCATATCATTTAGCTACAATATAGCAGATCAGCAACTGGAAGCTGTTAATTCCATAAATTATCTGTGAGTACGCATTAGGAGTGATTTAAAATGGAATGATCATATAAAGTTGATGGTCGGTAAAGCAGATGCCAGACTGAGATTCATTGGAAGAATCCTAAGGAAATGCAATCCCAAAACAAAGGAAGTAGGTTACAGTACACTTGTTCGCCCACTGCTTGAATACTGTTCAGCATTGTGGGATCCGTACCAGATAGGGTTGATAGAAGAGATAGAGAAGATCCAACGGAGAGCAGCGTGCTTCGTTACAGGATCATTTAGTAATCGCGAAAGCGTTACGGAGATGATAGATAAACTCCAGTGGAAGACTCTGCAGGAGAGACGCTCAGTAGCTCGGTACGGGCTTTTGTTGAAGTTTCGAGAACATACCTTCACCGAGGAGTCAAGTAGTATATTGCTCCCTCCTACGTATATAAAATCAGAGAGATTAGAGCCCACACAGAGGCATACCGACAATCCTTCTTTCCAAGTACAATACGAGACTGGAATAGAAGGGAGAACCGATAGAGGTACTCAAGGTACCCTCCGCCACACACCGTCAGGTGTGCTTGCGGAGTATGGATGTAGATGTAGATGTAGATGTAGAAAGGAACCGTTATACAAGTAACAGTTCATAATGATATGAACACCTTTCCTACACACTTGGTACTGCAGTGATCGGATTTTTATCGTTTTTAGAAAAGAAATTCGTCAAGTCTTTAGAGCCATGGTCCATAACATTTCTGTTTGTCAAAATAATAGTTTCTGACACTCTAAGTACATGATTGCGGCTGGTGCTCTAAATTCCTGTACTTGTTATGCTACACTCAAGTGCAATCTAAATTATACACAATAAATGTCAAAAGAGAAGCTGATATTCAAACTGTATATTGAGCAATCAGTAAATGAAACAAAACAACAATTTGGAGGAGGTCCAGGGAGGCCCGCCCGGCTAGCCGTGCGGTCTAACGCGCTGCTTCCCGGCGGGTTAGTGTCGAGGTCCGGTGTGCCGGCCAGGCTGTCGATGGTATTTAAGGCGGTTTTCCATCTGCCTCGGCGAATGCGGGCTGGTTACCCTTATTCCGCCTCAGTTACACTATGTCAGCGATTGCTGTGCAAACACTGTCTCCATGTACGCATACACCAGAATTACTCTACCATGCAAACATTTGGGGTTACACTCGTCTGTTATAAGACGTTCCTGGGGAGGAGGAGGGGGGGGGGTCCACTGGGGGCCGAACTGCACAATAACCCTGGTTTCGGTTTCGGTGTGAGGCGGCGGTGGCGTGGGTGGAACACTGTGGCCTGTTGTGGGGTTGTGAATCACTGAGGGTTAAGGCGGGACGAAGCCTCTCCGACGTTTCTAGGTCCCCGATTTAAATACACAATACAATACAAGGTCCAGGGAGGAGAAATAAAAACTTTGAGGTTTTGCCGATGACATTGTAATTCTGTCAGAGACAGCAAAGGACTTGGAAGAGCAGTTGAACGGAATGGGCCGTGTCTTTAAAGGAGGATATAGAATGAACATCAACAAAAGCAAAACGAGGATAATGGAATGTAGTCGACTGAAATCAGATAATGCTGATGGAATTAAATTAAGAAATGAGACACTGAAAGTAGTAAATGATTTTTGCTATTTGGGAAGCCCAATAACGGATGTTGGTCGAACTACGGAGGATATAAAATACAGACTGGCAATGGTAAGAAAAGCGTTTTTGAAGAAGATAAATTTGTTAACATCGAGTATAGACTTAAATGTCAGGAAGTCCTTTGTGAAAATATTTGTATAGTGTGTTGCCATGTATGGAAGTGAATCATGGACCATAAACAGTTTAGACAAGAGGGGAATAGAATCTTTTGTAATGTGGTGCCACAGAAGAATGCTGAAGATAATATGGGTCGAACACGTAACTAATGAGGAGATACTGAATAGAATTGGGGAGAAGAGAAATTTATGGTACAACTTGAGTAAAAGAAGGCATCGGTTGGTAGGACACATTCTGAGGCATCAAGGGATCACTGGAGGGAAGATTGGGGGGGAGGGAGTAAAAAACGTAGAGCGAGATCAAGGGATGAATACAGTAAGCAGATTCAGAGGGATGTAGGCTGCTGCAGTTACTCGGATATGAAAGGCGTGCTCAGGATAGAGTAGCATAGAGAGCTGCATGATCGAGAGCTGCATCACACCAATCTCTGGACTGAAGATCACAACAACAACAACAAATGTGAAAACAATAAAAATAAGGTCACCACGATACTAAATGGTGAAGCAAAGGCACTTAAAAACATAAGGGGGTTGATAGTATGTTTCACTGTAGACCTTCTGCACCATGATGTGTTCGTTGATTCGTGTACTAAGGACACCAAGCATTAACTGTAATTACACAGCGAATATGGAACCGGGACTCAAGGATTTCTCTAGGTCTAACACATGTTACAGAGCAGAAGAGAATGTGGTTTCAGGGCCAGTGTGCCAGTCGTCTACAAACGACGACAATTTGGAAGGACGCATGTATAAAGTTTTCCCTTTTCACGTTTGAGATTAAACTCGAGAATTATTAGATATTCACTATCTTCATCTTCAGTAATTGGTCCGCTACTGGGAGCGATGTGTGTCTCTTGTCTATTAGTGGTCTGACTTACTATTGGTCGAGTGATATTACCTATGGAGGAATTTGAATAAGAAAACACGGGAAAATCGCCAGTTAAGATAATGCAATCCCGTATGCCCCTGCTATAAAATTACGGGTCAGAAGGTGACCAAAGACCGGCCCCTGCACTACCACTTCCCTTTAAAATCAACTTCTTGATTTTGTTTCTTTGGAAAGGGTCTTTTTCTATCGCCAGGCCCCATGCTTCACTAAGAGTGTATACCCACTTCACGAATTTTTGCCGCGTCTCAGTAAGACGATACATCAGACAAGATCTTCGTATCTTCAAAGAATCGTAACGCTATGTTCTCCCATCGCTAACTTTTCCAAGTTCCTGAACTTAATATGACGCTTGTGTTCAGTACAGCATTTGGACTCGATGGAGAGCGCCTGCCTTGTGTGGTTTTCGTCACAAGCCGACACGTTATGTGCACCAGGAGCTCTCAGACCAAGGCAGTCTTTTACTGAACACAATATTTCTTCAGTCATCCGCAGCGCACTGACGATTGGTCCGATACCTTTTTCAAGTAGTATGCTTCCTATTTGGCCGAGGCTGTTCCACAGAATGGAATTAATACCATTGGATGACTTTTTTCGTGTATACAATACGATATTGCAGTTCCTGTGTTATTCCGATTTACAATGCAAAGCTCCTTCGGAGACGCATGCGGCGGATTAATACGATATACACAGGAAATGAAATATCGTATTTATCCGCCAACCCTGGGCAAGCGACTTTCAAGTAAAATATCTCCTTACAGGAATATACGCCATAGATGCACGAGTACAGGTTGTAGACATATGGTTGACGACATATGGAAGAGTGGGTCTGGCCCTGAGTCATGCTCGGATAGCCATGACTGCAATTATCTGTCACCTTATTTATGTCATTTCATTGTAGCCATTTTTGTTACTGTTTTTGGTAAATAAATAAAAAAAAGTTGTCAAAAAAATGGTTAGGCGACCGATAGCGATAAGCGGGAAATCCGGGTTCGAGTCCCGGTCAGGCGAAAATTTTGATTGTCTAATTCCATTATACAACTGACTCTTGTCCGTATTCGCAACTACGAATACAGGGAATTTATACCATTTTCGTGGGTTGAATAGGTTTGAGCTTTGGTTTGTCGGTGAACGTAGATCTAATTACGTGTAGCTTGTAGCTATTTTCCCTGACCACATACTTCAAACATATAAATTTTTCTCAACATTCTTGAGGCGTTTTTGTGGACAATACTTGGAACCTGTTTGTCACAAGACATTACCATTAAGACCGTCCGCTTGCTGAGTGGTAACGTGCTTGACTCCCATACAGCAGGCCCGGGCTCGATTCACGGCCGGATTGGAGATTTTCTCCGTTCGTGGACTGGGTATTGTGTTCTCATCATCATTTCATCCTCATCACCGGCACGCAAGTCGCCCAATGTGGCGTCGACTGAAATGAGACTTGCACTCGGCGGCCGAGCTTCTCCGAATGTGGCCTCCCGGCCAACAATGTCACACGCTCATTTCATTTTTTACTGTTAAGACCATTTTCTTTCATCCAATGTTTATGACAACCTACGTTTGTATAGCTGTTAATGAAATGGCAGACGAAATGGCCACAGATTGTGTTCTATCTACAGCAGTGGCCAACTTCTTTCTAGGAGCGTTCTTTAAATACGACTTTTCTTTGACCGCTTCATTTTATATTGACGACGCGCTTACGATCTGGCAACAGAGAAGCTCTTCGGTGGTTTCTTCATCACATGAACAGTGTAAACCCTAGCATCCAGATCACTGTCGACGCGGAGACAGCTGGAAAAGTGCCATTTTTTTAACGTTTTAGTAGAACATAAGGCAGATAGACGGCTCGACCATTCTTCTGTTTGCGATGCTGACTGCTGAAGGGTCTACAATTGTTGGAGTTGCTTGCCGGCTGGATGACCCACTTTACCACACTGCGGTCGCAGCCTCTGGCGCTTGCATCACGCCCGTGCACCCACTGTGTGATGAACGGCGACCTTCGTGAAAATAAATGAGAAGCGGCGAAATGTGAAGGCCTCAGAGACAGGGTTCATGCAACTTGTGTGCTAGGGTCGCCTGCCAACCTCGACAGGATCCCATCCTCCCGCACCTCACTACGCTTGTGATGTGTTGGGTTGGAGCAGAATGGTTACTGAAAAGCCAGCGCCAAGGTCGTGAGCTGAGGGTCGGAGACGAGTCGCCAGCGTTCAGGTGGGGGCAGTTTTAATCTGCTGGCCCCATCTGTCATTGCACCCTTTTCTTTCTCTTACGAAGTAACAGGTGTGGACTTGCAACGCTTTCACTTCCCATCTGTTAAGTAGAGGTGTAGAGGTGTGTGCAGACACTGCACCGTACGTTCCGAGTCGTTTCTCTGTGTTGCCCATGTTTTATGGCGGGAGATGCTCATATACGGATTAATCCAAATCCTCTTGCGACAATTCTCATTTGAGTTTCCCGTATTTTTTTTAAGTCGTTTAAGGTATGTTGGAATGACTCATTTTAAAAGGACAAGGACGAATTTCTTCCACTTCCTTGCCCATTACGACTTTGTGCTTGATCTGAAATAAACTCACTGTCAATTAGACCCTGGTCTACCAATCTATCCCTACTGTCTTCGTAGGAGCTTTTGCCCTGCTGTTATTAGTCGTTTCCTTTGATATTCCATTCGTGTGTAGAACGAGGGGCTAAGATTGTCACACCCAGCCTTATACCGCTTCCGATTTCTTTGTCTCTAAAGGAGAGCGTGGGAAACGTGGAGAAGCAGAAAGCGGAAGCATTTGGAATGTGGTACTACAGAGAATGATCAAATTTAAGGTGAACTGCAAAGTGAGGATACATGGGATGGTCGGGTGAGTTGACGAGGAGTCTAAGATAACGAATTTTGAATTTGTCCCGTAACTCTACAGATACAGCTACGTACGTGCATTACGGTATAGCTTCCTTAGCGCGCTCAGCAGGCATGTCCGTTGAACTAGACTCGATTGGTCAGTTTGTTTTGTTGAGAACAGAGGCTTCAAAGTGGACATTGTTTTTGTAACAGTTTTTCCCATGATTTAAATAAGTTTCATGTTGGTAGCACTTTTATACTAATCAATTTTAATTGATCCTCTTAAGCCTTATAGATACAACGACGCGTTAGTAACGGTTTAATGAAATCGTTGTGTAAGACGTTGTGCATATTTAAGTCTGTATCTAGAATGTTGACTGTGGTTAAGGTGGCGAATTATGTAAATACCAACATGGCGAATTAATCATCTTACCCGCCTCTGTGTGTTATGTTTCTGATCCATTTGTTATTGGATAGACGTGTCATTTTGACTATCGGCTACGTAATAAAGAAGACGGGAGTATATAATGTTAATAGAATTGATGAACTGCAGGGACTGATTCCTGACTGAAAATGGAGGAACAAAGGATCCATGAACATAGGTACGGAAATGCATCGTTGGCGCAGAGGAATGAATCGTCCTCTGACCACGTGGCGTGTCTGTAGCCCACAAATGACGATTATGCAGACTGATGATGGGATTTCTGGTCTAGTTTGCTTCGCCCGTAAAGAGGACTGATGACAAAAAACCCATAATTGTGCTAGTTTGGTGCCGGCCTTGTGGCCGAACGGTTCTAGGCGCTTCAGTCTGGAATCGCGCGACCGCTACGGTCGCAGGTTCGAATCCTGCCTCCGGCATGGATGTGTGCGATATCCTTAGGTTAGTTAGGCTTAAGTAGTTCTAAGTTCTAGGGGATTGGTGACCTCAGATGTTAAGTCTCATAGTCCTTAGAGCCATTTGAACCGTTTTGATAGTCTGGTGCAAAAACCATCGACAGACTCCATCCCGTAGAGGGAAATCCGCTGCTGATAATCCTTGCACTCGTTGCAGTGATAGGGATAGTAGCGGTAGTCGTGCAGGGTACACATAACCATACTTTGGCTTACACCATGTTGCCTGGAACTTATACTAGCGTTCCTCTCGGTATTCTGTAGAACCTTTTAGGATCCGGTCTTCCAGATCTCGTGTACGCAAAGTCAGCCGCCTCCGTGCACGTTCGTGTGTCTCAAAGGCTCCATGATCATAAAAATAGCCAAAAAGGGCTTGAAATGCTGTGTGATGTGATTGATGTCTGAGGGGGTACGTGTTTAGGTATAGCCGTGCTGTCTCTCGTTTCCTTTTGCTTGGTCGTACACAGTCACCATCTTGGCCTGTTTCCCGCATGAATACCGCACCATTCTGCTGCTTGCAGTACGCTGCGTCAATCATACAGCCTGCAATACACAAGGAACACACGGCATGTGATGAGAGGAACTGTCATTCGTCAGTGCTATCTACCGTGGCAACGATGCGTTTCGGGACACTTTTTTATACACTTTTTTCCTCTATCTCCCGTCAGGAAACCGTCCCAGCAGTTTGTCGGCTTTATTAATGTTGATCCTCGTATAAGGAAGACAGGTCGGCAGAAATAGAGCAAGAAATCAATGAAAGAGGCTATGCAGCATCTACGAAATGGAAATCATGTTAATTTAATGCCGCCGCTAGAAAGTTCAACCTTTCTTTTTTTTAAAAAAAGAAAAAGCCCTACTACTGATGAAGTAAGCTCTGCTTCTATTCATATTTAAATATATTTGAAATTATTATATTATACTGCCCGCAGCTCGTGGTTTCGCGGTAGCGTTCTCGCTTCCCGAGCACGGGGTCCTGGGTTCGATTCCCGGCGGGGTCAGGGATTTTCACCTGCGTCGTCTTCATCATCGTCATTCATCCCCATTACGGTCGGAAGAAGGCAACAGTAAACCACGTCCCTTAGGATCTTGCCTAGTGCGGCGGTGCGGGTCTCCCGCATCGTTTCCCTACGCTCTGTCAAGAAGCATGGGGTTGGGTTAGGTTCTTTGGGGGAGGAGACCAGACAGCGAGGTCATCGGTCTCATCGGATTAGGGAAGGACGGGGAAGGAAGTCGACCGTGCCCTTTCAAAAGAACCATTCCGGCATTTGCCTGGAGCGATTTAGGGAAATCACGGAAAACCTTAATCAGGATGGCTGGACGCGGGATTGAACCGTCGTCCTCCGGTATGAAGAAGCACGGGACTTCATTTCCATTCCATATTAGACAAATACTTTATCTATTTATTTTTAATTAAAAGTAAAATTAAATTAAAATCTTTGTCATTTAATTTTTCGAAAATCTAATTGCGGATCACGATGTTAATTTTATTTGAAGATTTGCCACAAAATGCGGGCGGGATAAAAAAAATTTAATGATAACCAATTACAAGAACTGAAGTAATATGTCACTGATTGGCACAGAAGCGCTTTTCGAATGACAAATGCTGACTTCTCTCGAATTGTCTACGATTATGCTGAATTTAAGAATATAGGGTACAGATCAGCATAGCTTAGATGACAGGGAAAGATTTTATTCAAAATTACATGACACGGTTCAAGTTTTCTTTTCGTAAACCAGAACCTACGTCGGCAGCTCCATTGGCTGCATTTAATAAAGTGAATGTAGAGGGATTCTTTAATTTATACAGAGAAGTAAGGACAAAATACAAATTTGAGCCCCTCAAGATTTTTAATGTTTTTGAGACAGACTCTTCAACTGTTCACACAAAGGTACCACTAAAACTGAGCCCTACTAGAAAAAGGAAGGTAATGAAGGTTTTCTTTGCTGAGAGGTGAACAAATGTCAGCGTTACTTGCTGAGTTAGTGCCACAGGTCAGTTCATACCTTTATATTTTATTTCTCTGAGGGTTAGAATGCAGCTAGCATACCTTGATGATGCACTATATGGATCTGTTGGAGTTGATCGTGAATATGGCTGGATGAATATTGAGAACTTTGTAAAGTGTCCTCAGCATTTAAAAAAAAAAAAAGTAAACCATCAGAAAGAAATCCAATCCCTTTGTTTATGGATAATCATACTTCACGTCCACTTTGGAAACCTTACTCTGTGCAGAGATAATTTAATAACTCTTCTAGGTTTCCCACCTCACACAATGTCACCCTTCAACTGTTAGGTGTGTCACTTTACGGACATCTGAAGACTCCTTATAGAAACGTTTGTACTGGCTGTCTTAATACTAATCTAGGCCAAGTGATAACAATAAAAGTCTTTGCAAGATTGTTCAACATTGCCTTTAGCAAAGTTGCACCTTAAAATAATGCGATCAACGGCTTTATAGACACATGGATTGAGCCATTAAACTCACAGACATTCAGAGATGAAGACTTCGCACCATCACTAACAACAAACATTCCTCTACTTGTGATGTCAGCAAACCTAACTGCAGAATTTGATGCACTACCAGGGCCTTAATTTAACTCTATAACTACCTTTATTTTACCTCCGTTGCCCGAAGCAGAACCCTGCCAGGGTCTTCATGTAACCCTTCACCTACTTCTCTTTCATCTCAGTGACCCCACGCAGAACTTGGTGTATTATCAATGCCCTCACCTATCTCTACCTCCACATCTACCTATGCCGTACCTCCGTTACCTCAAGCTGCACCTAAAGGAGTTCCAAGAAAACGAAGAAATAGATTGTCATCTCTACACATAACCAGCACATCCGTGAAAATAAGTCTGGAGAAAAAGAGACAAAGAAAAGAGGACGATGAGAAGAAGAAACAAGAAAGACAATGAAGAGAGAGGAAAGATTAAAAGAGATTGCGAACGGAAAGATAAAAAAATTTACAAAGGTCCTATACGTAAACTTGCGTTAGGCGTAGGTTTTCGAATGAAGCGAAGAAAGGATCCTGGAACAGATTTCGGCGATTCATCTTCGAGCTCATCCATCCTAAGTGAGTCACCGGCAGTGATTCTGATGATGTCGACGAAAGAGATTACATCATTTTTGGTGAGGATGGACAAACAGAAATACGGTATCAATGCTCTCGATGTCAAGAGTGGATTCATGCTTAGTGTACGAGCTTTAACTACAGGAAAGCAGAGGATAAGTGTTATGTTTGTGACTTTTGTGCCGGCCGCTGTGGCCGAGAGGTTCTGGGCGCTTCAGTCAGGAACCGCGTGACTGCTACGGTCGCAGGTTCGAATCCTGCCTCGGGCATGGATGTGTGTGATGTCATTAGGTTAGCTCGATTTAAGAAGTTCTAAGTTCTAGGGGACTGATGACCTCGGTTTAAGTAGCTCTAAGTTCTATGGGACTTATGACCTGAGATGTTAAGTCCCGTAGTGCTCAGAGCCATTTGAACCATTTGTGACTTTTGTGATAAACAGATAACCGTCAAAAAATGTCTTTGTTATATAAATAAAGTGTTCATTTCGTCATCTTACGCATCTTAATCCGTTGTAGCGTAAGTTGACGAATGGTACAATCAAGAACAAAAATAGTTCTAATTTAAAATATTTTTAGTTTTAGGAAATGTTTAAGAGCTTGAATCTAAATGGGATATATAAAGTGATTACTTATCCATAAATAAAGTAACTTCAAAGTAAAGGTCAGAAAAATCATAATATACCTTCACGTCGCCAACTTACCCGATTTTCTCCTACTAGAAAGAAAGGACCAGCAAAAAAAGTAGTCTATGGAAGGCCCTCACCCAGAAGAACGAGCAATTTAATGAAACACCACTTAGGCGTTCAGAAAATTTGAAATGGCGAACAAATATTAGTATGTGTTGTACCTGTTATCAACGGCGTACAGCTGAACAAGATTCGCAAAACATTGGAAGAAGAGAACAGCATAAAGCAAAAAACTGATGATTTTATAGAAATTAACAAATGACAATGTAAAATAAATTTCAGGGCATTATGTCAGTAATAGATATTTCCTTAAGAATTTATAAAAGATTAAGAAATATGACGAAATCACGGAGCTCCACTAAGACTCCAGAAAAGCTGTACAGATGGGAATGAAGACAGATATTTCTTTCCGGAACAGTATCTCTCCTGCGCTGTTGTTGATGATCTTTCGTGACAAAATACCATCAGATTTGAATCGCTAATAACTACTAGTCTAATACGCGTGCCGGCCGCTGTGGCCGAGCGGTTCTAGGGACTTCAGTCCGGAACCGCGCTGCTGCTACGGTCGCAGGTTCGAATCCTGCCTCGGGCATGGATCTACTACTACATCTACATTTATACTCCGCAAGCCACCCAACGGCGTGTGGCGGAGGGCACTTTACGTGCCACTGTCATTACCTCTCTTTTCTATTCCAGTCGCGTATGGTTCGCAGGAAGAACGACTGTCTGAAAGCCTCCGTGCGCGCTCGAATCTCTCTAATTTTACATTCGTGATCTCCTCGTAAGGTATAAGTAGGGGGAAGCAATATATTCGATACCTCATCCAGAAGCGCACCCTCTCGAAACCTGGCGAGCAAGCTACACCGCGATTCAGAGCGCCTCTCTTGCAGAGTCTGCCACTTGAGTTTGCTAAACATCTCCGTAACGCTATCACGGTTACCAAATAACCCTGTGTGTGTGTGTGTAATGTCCTTAGGTTAGTTAGGTTTAAGTAGTTCTAAGTCTAGGGGACTGATGAGCTAAGATGTTAAGTCCCATAGTGCTCAGAGCCATTTTTAACAATGCGTAAACACAACGGGTAGATCACGTCTGTACATGTTTATCGGACAATATGGGACTTAACATCTGAGGTCATCAGTCCCCTAGAACTTAGAACTACTTAAACCTAACTAACCTAAGGACATCACACACATCCATGCCCGAGGCAGGATTCGAACCTGCGACCGTAGCGGTCGCGCGGTTCCAGACTGTAGCGCCTAGAACCGCTCGGCCACTATGGCCGGCCTATAAACTGGTGTACTGTGTAAACACGTTTCGCTAGCACACTTATTCCGGTGTGATTCTGAGGAGCTCGCGAAACGCCACTAGGACCCAAAGTGATACAGTACAATTATTCATCGGAATATAAGTAAAAATCGATATTAAATTGCAATTTACAAAATAATGAAAATGATGTTGCCTCATATGACTCCTCAATAATCTCGAAATTATAGAAAACGCAAGTCAGGCGAAAGATCGCGTTGAAAGGAATCCAAAAACTGTAAAATGTCCTTGCTGAGCAAATGCGAGAGCTGCGTCAGCGTCGAAAAGAAATGAAATAACGGCGCAAAGCGATTACGTAGCCGGCCCGTCGGACATACAGCGGCCAACGACAATCCAAACGTCCGACTTACTTGTTTGCTGTTCTATGTAATCACTATATGAAAGTGCTTGATAATTAAATTACATGTCACTGCGAAACACTTCTTGTGATTTTATTCCACCGTTTCCGCAAAAATCTACGGCGCGGACGCGAACTGTGCACGCAATAATTTCTTTACCATTGCGTCTTTGTTTCGTTAAGGAATGAAAATTCGAACAGCTCTATACTGCTGCACTAAGCTGTGGTAATTGTATCAGCAACTGGATGAGTTCATGGTTCAACGAGGTATGAGGGAAGGAATTTCTCCAAATGTGAAACATGATTCTTAGGCTTTTTTTATAATCCACGTACGAGAATCACAGAATTAATGTCGAGATATCTGCCAGACTGATCTTGATGGGGCGGTAAGGAGAGAGTGTATTTTCAACAATCCCTGTTACACACTTCTAGCGGTTGTATTTGGGAGTTATATATAGGACACGTGTGCGCAAATTATATTTACGCGTTTCAGTGAGAAACAAAGCCGATTTATGGTTTTAGCACTCGCGCTAGTGGTGTTTTTAGGTAGGTTTCCTATATGGTAGAATACTTACACGATTATTCGTGAAGAAATATGGGTTCAGGACGACGGTATACAAGCGCATTTTGCTGTTCTTGTCTGCAAAGTGAATCCATTTCGGCGTAAAATTTGGGAAAAATTGTATAGGTCGAAGTGGACTACATGTTCGGAGCAAATTTCCCATGAGTTTGACTGCTTTAGATATTTTTTTGAGGGACTACTTGTAGAGAGTTTTACGGGATCTCTGCTGCCGTTGGAAACCGTCGTTGCGCTACTAATGTGTGCGACAGAAATGATTCACCAGGTCTTTTTGGAACAGGTGTTACCAGATGTTATAGGGTAGGTATAATGTATGTGTACAACGAACATAATGGTCGTCTCTATAAAACAGTTTTGTGTTTAAGATCTTAAGAAAGAACCATGTTAGTTCGAGAGCTAAAATCATGAGTCAGTTTTTTTCTCTGACATGAAAACAAACAATTTCAGGCACATGTTTGTATGTAAGGCTTGTTCTACCAATTCTACTTCTCAGACATTTTATGTGTATAACAGAACTAGCGGAACACACCACCCTTAGTCCCTCTTCACGAAATACCTGGCAGATATCTCAACGATTAATCTGTAATTTCGGTAATCTTTGTTTGGGAGAGTTACGTCAAGTTATGTCTCCTTTGTGATGTTAGTATTTTTCAGGAACTGTATTCGATGTATCGTGGTTATCAGTACGATCACTGAAGCGCCCTGAAACACAACAAACGCGTCAACCTGCTACTCTGGTTTGGTGGTCTGCTTGACAGCCTGAAAGCTTTATGACGCTGCGCACATAGTTGTGTCTTTCGGTAATTATTAATTTACTGCCTCTGATTATTAAACAGAGTATGCGCAAGTCAGTTCCTTTTAGATTGATTTGTTAAATATTTTTGCATAATTTGCTATGTTCTAGCACTAGAGAGTATAATTACTTCGCATCGTAAGGGTAGTTTGTCCTTAATTGTAATGTCTGCAATCCACACTCTATTCATGCCATCGAATCTGCTTGTCAGATCGAGTGGGAAAAATAAGTTGCTTCATCAGCTATGTGTTTTTTTCTGGGCGATAGCAGATTATGTTGTCTCTTTTGAATGCTGAAAGGGTATTACAGAGGGCTCTCTCAACGGGACACAACAAAGTGCTGTTACAGTCTGGCAGGGGTAACGTTTGATGCGTTAAATGGTGTCACCTTTGGTGACATTAAAAGCAAAGGTGGTAACATTAAGAGTGCAACGGGAATTCCACTGTTAAATGCAGAGGAGAGAGCAGATAGGTGGAAAGAATACATTGAAAGCCTCTATGAGGGTGAAGATTTGTCTGATGTGATAGAAGAAGAAACAGGAGTCGATTTAGAAGAGATAGGGGACCCAGTATTAGAATCGGAATTTAAAAGAGCTTTGGAGGACTTACGGTCAAATAAGGCAGAAGGGATAGATAACATCCCATCAGAATTTCTAAAATCATTGGGGGAAGTGGCAACAAAACGACTATTCACGTTGGTGTGTAGAATATATGAGTCTGGCGACATACCATCTGACTTTCGGAAAAGCATCATCCACACAATTCCGAAGACGGCAAGAGCTGACAAGTGCGAGAATTATCGCACAAACAGCTTAACAGCTCATACATCGAAGCTGCTTACAAGAATAATATACAGAAGAATGGAAAAGAAAATTGAGAATGCGCTAGGTGACGATCAGTTTGGCTTTAGGAAAAGTAAAGGGACGAGAGAGGCAATTCTGACGTTACGGCTAATAATGGAAGCAAGGCTAAAGAAAAATCAAGACACTTTCATAGGATTTGTCGACCTAGAAAAAGCGTTGGACAATATAAAATGGTGCAAGCTGTTCGAGATTCTGAAAAAAGTAGGGGGTAAGCTATAGGGAGAGACGGGTCATATACAATATGTACAACAACCAAGAGGGAATAATAAGAGTGGACGATCAAGAACGAAGTGCTCGTATTAAGAAGGGTGTAAGACAAGGCTGTAGCCTTTCGCCCCTACTTTTCAATCTGTACATCGAGGAAGCAATGATGGAAATAAATGAAAGGTTCAGGAGTGGAATTAAAATACAAGGTGAAAGGATATCAATGATCCGATTCGCTGATGACATTGCTATCCTGAGTGAAAGTGAAGAAGAATTAAATGATCTGCTGAACGGAATGAACAGTCTAATGAGTACACAGTATGGTTTGAGAGTAAATCGGAGAAAGACGAAGGTAATGAGAAGTAGTAGAAATGAGAACAGCGAGAAACTTAACATCAGGATTGATGGTCACGAAGTCAATGAAGTTAAGGAATTCTGCTACCTAGGCAGTAAAATAACTAATGACGGACGGAGCAAGGAGGACATCAAAAGCAGACTCACTATGGCAAAAAAGGCATTTCTGGCCAAGAGAAGTCTACTAATATCAAATACCGGCCTTAATTTGAGGAAGAAATTTCTGAGGATGTACGTCTGGAGTACAGCATTGTATGGTAGTGAAACATGGACTGTGGGAAAACCGGAACAGAAGAGAATCGAAGCATTTGAGATGTGGTGCTATAGACGAATGTTGAAAAATAGGTGGACTGATAAGGTAAGGAATGAGGAGGTTCTACGCAGAATCGGAGAGGAAAGGAATATGTGGAAAACACTGATAAGGAGAAGGGACAGGACGATAGGACATCTGCTAAGACATGAGGGAATGACTTCCATGGTACTAGAGGGAGCTGTAGAGGGCAAAAACTGTAGAGGAAGACAGAGACTGGAATACGCCAAGCAAATAATTGAGGACGTAGGATGCAAGTGCTACTCTGAGATGAAGAGGTTAGCACAGGAAAGGAATTCGTGGCGGGCCGCATCAAACCAGTCAGTAGACTGATGACCAAAAAAAAAAAAAGCAGCTATTAGGATACTACAAGCTCCGCGTCCAGTATGATCTTACGTCTGCGTCTTCTTCAGTAAATAGAATGGGTCACAGAATAGTCAGTGCTTGTGCGTTCTTGCTGACACTAGCAGTGTAACTGAGTCCCAGAGCACCGTTTAGCTGTTGCCTTGAGAGGTGTTTGCTAAATAACGAGCCATTAGCTAATTTTATGACTCGGCTTCTGAGAACTTTGCTATATAACAAAGTATGTAATTACCCAACTAGAAATGAGAGGCTAGACAGGAGATAAATAACCACGTCGACACGTCGAGGTGACGTATAGTTTCTCACCTCGGCTCCCGCTGCGCGCCCAAGGCCGATGCCTCTGGCGAATCTAATTGGCCGCCAAGGTCCGCCGTTCGACTCCCGACAAGGCTCTCAGTGTCAGGGACAAACACTGCAGCTGGCGCCAGTCTGGACAGCCTCAGATTACGTAACACAAGCCCCAGACAGGGTGGAAGAAGACGCGGCATGACAGCGCAGTCGCTAGAATCCTGAGTTACGTCTGACTACGCTAGCGGCTGATTAACCAAACTGAGAGCGCAAGTTTTACTTCTGATACCCAATACTGTAGCAGAGTATAGTTGAGTGCTGTGTAGAAATGTAAGTTACAAAATCTGTGTTTTAGCAATGGAATACAGTAGACTACTGCAGTGGCATGTGCCTTCTGGATTCCAGATGAGCATACACCTGTATTTCTATAGCAGAGGGCAGGCTCTTTTCCCTTAATACGTCGAAAATACTGGACGCATTCTCATATGAAGAGAAGTGGGAACACGTAAAGAAAAGAGAAATCTTGTCGATCATGACAGTTTTGGTGGCACAGGTCTTATGGTGTGGGGAGGTATGATGTGTGGGAGTACTGACCTCCAGATCTTTGAACGCAGTACACACACTGGTCAGTTTTATAATGATACTGTACTCCTTCCCCATGTGCGAATTTTCAAGGGTGCATTCGTCCTTGCCTTTGTTGTAATGGATGAAAATACGCGACCGTATTGAACTGTGCAGTTGGAGGATCTCAAGGAATGTATGTCAAATGGACTAACCTACCCGTTCCCCTGACTTGAATGCCATCAAGCACGTGTGGGATGTGTTGGAGAGACCTACTGCAGCACGTCCACATGCGACTACCACCATACAGTAGTTGTCCCGTCTTTTTATTGTTCAGGGGAACATAATGAAACGCAGTGACTTCAATGTAATAGTTGTCTCTGAATAAAGGTGTAATTTCTGTTCGTCTCATTATGTACTTTTTTTCAGTTACCCGCCGACCGAAGTGGCCGTGCGGTTAAAGGCGCTGCAGTCTGGAACCGCAAGACCGCTACGGTCGCAGGTTCGAATCCTGCCTCGGGCATGGATGTTTGTGATGTCTTTAGGTTAGTTAGGTTTAACTAGTTCTAAGTTCTATGGGACTAATGACCTCAGCAGTTGAGTCCCATAGTGCTCAGAGCCATTTGAACCATTTTTTCAGTTACCCTCTGTTCTGTACTGCATTGTAGCAGTTCCTTCTATGTATGGTCCGCCGGCCGGAGTGGCCTTGCGGTTCTAGGCGCTACAGTCTGGAACCAAGCAACTGCTACGGTCGCAGGTTCGAATCCTGCCTCGGGCATGGATGTGTGTGATGTCCTTAGGTTAGTTAGGTTTAATTAGTTCTAGGCGACTGATGACCTCAGAAGTTAAGTCGCATAGTATTCAGAGCCATTTTATGTATGGTCCACGTTTCATCGAACTACTTTGCTTGGAAGTGATATATCAACTGGAAGTTATTTTCGTCCTTAAGTTTTGCACACCAGTGTATTAACATATGGCTCAGACACATCATGATGACTTAGATGTCTTGTATTTATTTCCAACACATGTGTTCCCGACGTTGATTTGTGGTTGAATGCTTGATATGCTGTTTTGGAAATGGTTAGCAAACTATGGAATACAATTGAAAAGAAAATGTTATGTTTCGAAGACAGTGAAAAACAAAGTAGCCGTTGTAGACAACGAAAAGTCTTCTTATAAAGCACGTTTTGCACTGAAGCCCCAAAGAAACTGGTATAGGCGTGCGTTTTCAAATACAGAGATATGTAAACAGGCAGAATACGGCGCTGCGGTCGGCAACACTCTTTATAATACAACAAGTGTCTGGCGCAGTTATATCGGTTACTGCTGCTACAATGGCAGGTTATCAAGTTTTAGTGAGTTTGAACGCGGTGTTATAGTGGGTGCACGAGCGATGGAACACAGCATCTCCGAGGTAGCGGTGAAGTAGAGATTTTCCCGTACGACTGTTTCACGTCCGCAGCTCGTGGTCTCGCGGTAGCGTTCTCGCTTCCCGAGCACGGGGTCCCGGGTTCGATTCCCGGCGGGGTCAGGGATTTTCTCTGCCTCGTGATGACTGGGTGTTGTGTGTTGTCCTTAGGTTAGTTAGGTTTAAGTAGTTCTAAGTTCTAGGGGACTGATGACCATAGCTGTTAAGTCCCATAGTGCTCAGAGCCATTTGAACCATTTGAACTGTTTCACGAGTATACCGTGAATATCAGGAATACGGTAAAAATCAAATCTCCGACATCGCTGCCGCTGGAAAAAGATTCTGCTAGACGACGACTGAAGAGACTCGTTCAACGTGACAGAAGTGCAACTCTTCCGCAAATTGCTGCAGATTTCAATGCTGAGCCATCAACAAGTGTCAGCGTGCGAACCATTCAACGAAACATCATCGACATGGGCTTTTGGAGCCGCAGACCTACTCGTGTTCTCTTGATGACTACACGACGTGAAGCTTTACGTCTCGCCTGGGCTCGTCATTACCATTGGACTGTTGATGACTGGAAACATGTTGCCTGGTCGGACGAGTCTCGCTTCAAATTGTATGGTGCGGATGGACGCGTACGAGTATGGAGACAGCCTCTTGAATCTACGGACCCTGCATGTCAACAGGAGAATGTTCAAGCTGGTGGAGGCTCTGTAATGGTGTGGAGCGTGTGCAGTTGGAGTCATATGGACCCCCGATACATCTAGATACGAATCTGACAGGTGACACTACGTCAACATCCTCTCTGATCACCTGCATCCATTCACGTCCGTTGTCCATTCCGACGGACTTGGGCCATTCCAGCAGTACAATGCGACATCCTACACGTCAAGAATTGCTTCAACGTGGCTCCGGAAAAACTCTTCTGAGTTTAAAAACTTCCGCTGGCCACCAGACTTCCTTGACTTGGACATTATTGAGCAACTGAGCATATCTGGCACGCCTTGTATCGTGCTGTTGAGAAGAGATCTCCACCTCCTCGTTCTCTTACGCATTTATGGACAGCCCTGCAGGATTCATGCTGTCAATTCCCTCCAGCAGTACTTCGGACATTAATCGAGTCCATGCGACGTCGTGTTGCGGCACTTCTGCGTGCTCGCGGGGGCCCTTTACGATATTAGGCAGGTGTACCAGTTTCTTTGGTTCTTCAGTGTAGTTCTTTTATCTGTTGGCGCCCAAATAGTATATCTGCTTTCGAGACTAGGGGGAACTCACTAGCCACTTTACGAAAGAACTGGAACTAGTACCATAAAATTATTCCACTATCTAGGCGCTCAGTCCGGAACCGCTCGACTGCTACAGTCGCAGGTTCGAATCCCGCCTCGGGCATGGATGTGTGTGATGTCCTTAGGTTAGTTAGGTTTAAGTAGTTCTAAGTTCTAGGGGACTGATGACCACAGATGTTAAGTCCCATAGTGCTCAGAGCCATTTTTATTCCACTAAATAAAGGTAGCAACAAACGAGAAGCATTCTCAGTCATTGAGGAACATTAATTCAACCACCAGCTGGTGCACACTGCAGACTGCTGGTGGAAATAGTGAGAAAACAGCCGTGAGTGTGGACTGAAGTTAGCAGTTCTCAGGCCTTATGTTCTGCCCAATTTGCCCCAGGTCTTTAGGCAATGTGGAGCAGAACAAGAGAGCTCAGTATTGAACAAGAGTCTTCATTTCCGTTCCGTCCAAGCGCACTCGTAAATAGGTACTTGTTCCAGTTGTAGGAAACGTATCCGTAGCTCCATCAGATCTCGGACCCCTACGGACACAGCCTCTTGGCAGCTCACCCGAAGTGCCCAGAGCTCTTGTAGGCGTCGTCTTTCCTCCCCGACCCGGCTGTGGAGGAAGGCGATGCAGAATGTGTGGAGCAGAGCGATGCGTCAGTCGCAAGCCGATCCTCATGGTCCGCTGCCATTTATTTAGCCGCCTTTCCTCAAGCAGGGACCAGTCCGATCTGCGAGGCTGCTGTCCTGCCCTACTATTAGGGGTGACTGTAAGGTTTTAGTTATCAGCCAGAAAGGATTACGCTGTGAAGATGAAAATTGGTGATGGTGATACTCTCTCTCCACAATTTCGCCCTTCAATGGGACACATTTTTGCCAATTACAGATGTCTTGGTTTGGATCTGGGTTGCACAAATCTGAGTTTTGGCTGTTCATGAATCGCTCCACTTACAAAATCCGTTCGTCGTCATTCTGGAAATAGCTGCCGCGCAAGTTTTTTCATCTGAGGAAAGAGAAAGAATATTCTGGGTGCCAGATATCGAGAAACCGGAGGGTGAGGAAAAATTTGACAGTCCAGAGAAATAGAATGTGTCACTGTGATCTGTGTAGATTTA
The DNA here is from genome assembly GCF_023898315.1 of Schistocerca nitens. Lineage (NCBI taxonomy): Eukaryota > Metazoa > Arthropoda > Insecta > Orthoptera > Acrididae > Schistocerca > Schistocerca nitens. The sequence continues at coordinate 408,210,028 of NC_064619.1, read as the reverse complement.
ACAGGGGTGTTGTCTTGGAGCATACAACAGCTCCTTATACAGCTTTCCGCAACGCTTTGTCTTCGCAGCCTATTGTAACCGCGCCAGAAAATTCCAGTACTATAGCCCCGTGGCAGTTTGCCTTCTACCATCATAATCTGTTTGCACATCACCATGGCGCTCCCAATAAACACTCTTTCACACCATGCTGTTGATAGTTGGGTCTTCGTCTTTTTTTGCAGTGCCGAATCCACATGTTTCCACTGGATTCGTTGCTCCTTTATCTCGAGATCATTGCGATACACTCAGCACTTGTCCAGGGTGGTTAGATGGCTGAAGAAGTCGTCTAGATTGGCCGGAACTGTTACGATATTACCGCTGCTGCCTCAGTTCGTCGGGGCTTTCTGAATGGGCCTGAGCAGGCACAGAATCCTGCCAGCCATGACCTTTCTCATGCTCAAAATGTCGTGAAGGATGCTGGAAACTGATTTTCAGGTTTTCTACCATCGCCTCGACTGTGATACAAAGGTCTTCGAGCACGAGGGCCTCTACTTCTCTTTGCAATTCCCAGTTCTTCTCAGAAAGGTGGCCTTCTACCTCGTTTTTGATCACGCAGGCGTGTTTGATCACAACGGAAGCGACTGCGTCACCTATTCTATTGTTGCGGTTTTTCTTCCACCAACTCAGCATGGGCTGAAGCAGCGTTGTTTTCCTTCAAATAGAGAAATGCACTGCACTCTGTTCTATCAACGCGCCGCGCCTTTTTGTATTGTATCCTCTTGTAGCGTGCTATGGAACTGTGGCACGACGATTTCAATGTGTACCAGGATGCGGACATTTACTCGGAGAAATTAATCACGTAACTTTACTTTTTCGAGGTAGCAGCTAAGGCTTCATGGCCACCCTGCGTTTCTTGTGGTCCAAAATTCATAGCGTAGTAACCTGCCACTGCCAGGCTACGCATCGTGAGACAGTACGCGCGAAAAACTAAAAGTTCGCAAACTTGTGGATAGTCTTCAGAGTTATACCTTATTGCTCGTTAGCTCCAGAGAGCTTTGGCGGCAAGCAAAGCTGTGCGCAGGCGGCCAGCAATGTGGGGCAGAGGCACGACGTCGCCTTTTCCATACAATGGGCGCGGCCTTGAAACGAAGCCGCTATTTCGGGTGCCGGCTCAGCGCATCGCACCGACTAGCGCGGTCTGGAGCGCGAACGCTCTCACGGGCGCGAGAGCAAACGGGCAAAAAGAGCCGGCAGGGGGAGGGCGGAATACCCGTACTGTACACAGCCCGCGGCCCTGGGCGGCCGCTGTCGGCCACTTGCTGTTGCATAAACACGGATCCATTAGCGGCGCGCCGCGACCTTGCCACAGCGCCCCGGGAGGCGTCCTCCATGCCGCCGCCAACCGTCACAAACGACGCAGCTGGACGTCACTCTGCCACAGCAGCCTAAGGAGCTCGCAGCGTGACACTGAGGGACTGTGTTTCTTGCGTGAAAATGCACTAATTTAAGGCAATCATTTTTAGATGAATGTGTAAGATGGCAAGAACTATGCCCCTTATATGAAGTCATTAAAGATCACCTAACTCATGTTGAGCGAACAGTAGGGCTGAACAAAATTACTGACAAGACACAACGCATCTTGTAGAGGGTATAGTATGGACGTATTGGAATAATAAATGTCGGGTGATGTAAAGTAATTCACACGACATGAAAACTTTGTGGAAACGCGTCCATTTACTGGAGGCTAGTTTACCCCAGGGAAGTATTCAGAGTTGAACGTGGCCTGCTGGGGAGCGGCGAAGGGAAGCGACAATAGGCAGCTTAGGGCGGCTCAAGCTCTGAGAAAGTGGTAACGGGACGAGGCCTCCAGCTGCCTTAAGATGAGTGACAGTGAGTGGGTGGTTGACCCCATGCTGGTGTACCGGGAAGCAGACGGAGAACTTGTACGCCTGTTGATAAATGTGTGTCATCCCGTTTTCAGTGAAACATGCGCGAAAGCCGCGCAAAGCTACCGTGGAGCGGTCAACACTGGCCAAAATATGTGTGTTTGTGACTATAGCAACTTCACACTGAATTCATGGCCCGCAGAGTCTGATGTAAAACAGGTGAAGAGCGACAGAATGAATTACGCTGGCCTCCAATGGGAACGTAGGACCAAGAAATCTGAAGTACTCTCCTGGGAGTCAGAATTCCGGAAAAATTGGCATTTTGTGCAGACGCTAACCTTGATGAATGGCCTGGGAGGAGCTAAATAGTAGAAGTTGAGAGGAAGGGAAATTTTGTGGGAATTTGTTCACTTCCCAGAGCAGGCATTGGTCGGCGCTGGGAAGTGATGCATAATTAACGCGACTTGCGCTGCAATTGGCGTAAGTGATTTTGCTGGAGGGGAAACCGAGGCGAAGAGCGAACTGGGACAAGTCTCCGTAGTGGTTTTCTGTTCCCAGCTTGCCTAGAGTGTGGATGTGGCGTTCTTTACTCAGCTTGCCTGAGAAAGAGTGAGCATCTCTGCCTTTTAGGACTTAGCAAATGGAACGATTGAGCTTGGAGATAGAAAGTTTTCGTTCAGCTATGTATTGAGCAAGATAGCTAGGAGTGAATAGACCAGCACAGCCTTGCAACACTACAAGGCCGGCTGACGTCCTCACAACGACGCCGCCACGCCACTCTGAATTCGGTGATATTGCACCCGCTTCAGCTGATTAATTTGTTGGATCATGTCGGCAAAGTTTCCACGAGGGTTTCATGGGCCGTGTATTGGGGAATTCTTCTCGCACTTCGCATTACGCCTGGTCAGTCGATAGGAATTAATTTTGATTTATCGCGCTTTACTCCATGTGAACGCAATTTATTACAACTGCCTGATAGGAGAGTCTTGTAATGTGATGATTGAAGGTCGGGAGTTAAAATAAATTTGTGCTAATCGACTGTATCTGTTTTCAATCAAGTAGTTAAAATCCCAAGTCACTTTCTTAATTAATTTTATGTTCAACATTTGCATCTGGTGTTCAATAGCTGACTATAACATTAATGTGCACCCCTTTTTAATTAAAAGTGATCAATTATGAATCAATTAATGTCAACACTGCCACCGCAGTTCAATCAGGAGTCACAGGGCCTTATTACTTTCTTTGTGTTATCCGATATTGCGGCAGTTTTGCACTCTCTGTTGATCTGTTAGTCAATTAGCCGGGGTGAACACACGCCAAAACCAGATAAGTGATGGGTGGGGTGTTACAAATGTAAAACTACACCATGCGATCAGAAGTATTTGGACATCCCATGTAATACGAAATTGCCCAATAGAGTCATAAGAGGTGGACCTGTCAGCATAAAAGTAGAGAAGCAGTAACTGCAGGATTGGTCGGGCAGGAGAAATGAATGACTCCGAATGTTGACTGAGGTACAAATACATAGGGCACATGAAACTTCCTGCCAGTTTACGACTATGTGCCGGATCGAAACTCAAACTTGTGTCCTTTGCCTATCGTGGGCAGGTACTCTACCAATTGAGCTATCCAAACACGTCTCATGACTTGCCGTCACAGCTGAACTTCGACCAATACCTCGTCTCCTGCCTTCGAAACTTCACTGAAGTGCTCCTCCGAAACTTGTGGGACTAGCACTCCTGGAACAAACGGTACTGTGAAGACATGGCTTAGCTACAGAGTGCAAATTTCGTTCTGTAAACATCCCCCCCCCCCCTGCTGTGGCCGAGCCATGTCTCCGCAATATCCTTTCTTCCAAGCGTACTAGTGCCGCAAGTTTCGCGGGAGAACTTCTGTGACCCTTGGAAGGTAGGAGGCGAGGCACTGGCGGAAGAAGAGCTGTTAGGATGGATCGAGAGTTGAACTTGGTAGCTCAGTTGGTGAAGCATATGCCTGTGAAAGACAAAGGTCCCGGGTTGGAGTCACAGTCCAGTACACAGTTTTAACCTGGTAGGAAGCTTCATATCAGTGCATACTCCACTGCAGAGTCGAAATTTCAGTCTGGAAACACTGGGGACATTCCAACCATTCTAAAGCTGCCCAGGTTGACTGTTTATGAAGTGTTTGTGAAGCAGAAAAGTGAAAGAACAACCACAGATAAACAGAGACCAGGCACGACTCATGGGCTGATGGGCAAGGACTGTCGAGGATTGTGGAAAGCATTGGTTGTAGTAAAAGATCTCATTAAATCAGCAGCAGGAATGACTCGTGAGCTTCACGGTGCTACAAGCAGTCCAGTTGTCACAGTGCTTCTGCATAGGGAGTTAAAAAGAACTGGTAACAGCAATCGTGCGGCTCCTCATTGGCCACACATTTCTGTAGTCAATCCTAAGCGTTGCTCGAGGTGTAAAGAGCGACGCCAATGAACAGCGGATGACTGGAAATGAGTGATCGGGAGTGATGAATCATGTTACACCCTGTCGTGGAACGGTTTGGATGTGGCGAATACCTGAAGAACGTTACCTGCCATCATTTGTAGTGAGAACAGCAAAATATGAAGGAGGTTGTATTACAATTTGGCGGTGTTTTTCTTGGTTGGAGTGTGGTCCACTTCTTGCACTTAAGAAAACACTGAACACAGAAGGATACGAATTCATTTCACAGGATTCTGAACTTACCTGTACGCTACTGTAAACGTCAGTGTCTGTTTCCTACATCCACTGTATGGGGCTTTTGTTCGTCCTGGAGGTAATGGACCAAGTCTGTAATGTTTTACATGTATTGTGGCCGAAACCCATTTTGAAAAGTCCTATAGACTTTCCCATGATGGCATGTATCTTACCAACACTTGATGGAAATCGACTAAGTCTAGGTAGGAACCGCACTTTGCTGAGGAATACTTTTAGAGGGAGCAGGAAATGGTCGATGAAAACGCCTGCATTCTGCTTCTGAGGTTGAATGACTGAAAGGTATAGATTTCAAACAATCTTGTGGGTGGGCTAAGAGCTCACGAAATCGAGACGGCCTTTGAAGGTGTATGAAGTTGTGGCGGCGGTGTTTACTGCCTACAATAGGATGTTCACTCACCTTTGGTGATTTTCTGCAGCTCTCGCCTGCCCTCACATAGGTAAGGGAACTGACTGCATTCTGGCATAGTAATATATATATATATATATATATATATGCACAGACGCACACACACGCACACATACACACACATACATAGATATAGGGAGGGATGGAAAAGGAATCGTGTAACTTACATAGACCTGCAGCTGGCAGATAGGTCTAGTTTGGAATAAACATAGGCGCAGCCACTGGAGTGGGATCAGTCTTAATACACTCCTGGAAATGGAAAAAAGAACACATTGACACCGGTGTGTCAGACCCACCATACTTGCTCCGGACACTGCGAGAGGGCTGTACAAGCAATGATCACACGCACGGCACAGCGGACACACCAGCAACCGCGGTGTTGGCCGTCGAATGGCGCTAGCTGCGCAGCATTTGTGCACCGCCGCCGTCAGTGTCAGCCAGTTTGCCGTGGCATACGGAGCTCCATCGCAGTCTTTAACACTGGTAGCATGCCGCGACAGCGTGGACGTGAACCGTATGTGCAGTTGACGGACTTTGAGCGAGGGCGTATAGTGGGCATGCGGGAGGCCGGGTGGACGTACCGCCGAATTGCCTAACACGTGGGGCGTGAGGTCTCCACAGTACATCGATGTTGTCGCCAGTGGTCGGCGGAAGGTGCACGTGCCCGTCGACCTGGGACAGGACCGCAGCGACGCACGGATGCACGCCAAGACCGTAGGATCCTACGCAGTGCCGTAGGGGACCGCACCGCCACTTCCCAGCAAATTAGGGACACTGTTGCTCCTGGGGTATCGGCGAGGACCATTCGCAACCGTCTCCATGAAGCTGGGCTACGGTCCCGCACACCGTTAGGCCGTCTTCCGCTCACGCCCCAACATCGTGCAGCCCGCCTCCAGTGGTGTCGCGACAGGCGTGAATGGAGGGACGAATGGAGACGTGTCGTCTTCAGCGATGAGAGTCGCTTCTGCCTTGGTGCCAATGATGGTCGTATGCGTGTTTGGCGCCGTGCAGGTGAGCGCCACAATCAGGACTGCATACGACCGAGGCACACAGGGCCAACACCCGGCATCATGGTGTGGGGAGCGATCTCCTACACTGGCCGTACACCACTGGTGATCGTCGAGGGGACACTGAATAGTGCACGGTACATCCAAACCGTCATCGAACCCATCGTTCTACCATTCCTAGACCGGCAAGGGAACTTGCTGTTCCAACAGGACAATGCACGTCCGCATGTATCCCGTGCCACCCAACGTGCTCTAGAAGGTGTAAGTCAACTACCCTGGCCAGCAAGATCTCCGGATCTGTCCCCCATTGAGCATGTTTGGGACTGGATGAAGCGTCGTCTCACGCGGTCTGCACGTCCAGCACGAACGCTGGTCCTACTGAGGCGCCAGGTGGAAATGGCATGGCAAGCCGTTCCACAGGACTACATCCAGCATCTCTACGATCGTCTCCATGGGAGAATAGCAGCCTGCATTGCTGCGAAAGGTGGATATACACTGTACTAGTGCCGACATTGTGCATGCTCTGTTGCCTGTGTCTATGTGCCTGTGGTTCTGTCAGTGTGATCATGTGATGTATCTGACCCCAGGAATGTGTCAATAAAGTTTCCCCTTCCTGGGACAATGAATTCACGGTGTTCTTATTTCAATTTTCAGGAGTGTATATTATTCCATCTCCATATGACTAACATTGTTCAATAATACTAGGAGAAAAAGCGTAATATAAGATAATCGTTGAAAAATCGTTCATACATACACACTAGTGTCCAAAATTAAGGCAAGAAACCGCTATTTCCCTATGTTGCATCTAATTCACGGTATAGTCATACAAAATTTCAACAGATGACCGTACAATTGTGTACTGCACGGTAGATGGTACTCTGGTCAGTGGACAACCACGTCAACGATGAGTCAGAGCACCTATCAAACGGGATAGTGTTTGCTCAGTAATTCCACATCCACAATCGCTGTGTATAAAGTCAGAGACGGTGCAGTATGGCACGAAGATGACTCCTACCAGAGTCTCTGTGGTGGAGGGTCATAAGCAGAATTGAAGCAGGACAGCAGCAAACTGATGTGTCCCGAAGGCTGTGAATCGCTCTGTTGTTTCTCGGATGTGGCGACAATTTATAGAGACCGAAACAGTATTTCGAAGACCAGGACAGGGTCGACCACGTGTTACATAAAAAAGAGAGGACCGTTATTTACGGGCCCGACGGTACCGCCTTAGTATTGAATGGCAGCTGGCATCTGACCTCGCAGCATCCACTGGACGTGTTGTATCGAGACAAACGGTGGACAGAAGGCTTTGGCATCTTTATTGTCAGACATCTTCTGTTTGTATACCTCCGTAATACGTCTTCACAGAAGGGAACGTCTAGAGTGCAGACGTCGACATGCCACCTGGACGGTTGAGCAATGGACCAATGTTCTTTTAACAGATGAGTCCCGATTTGGTCTGGAGAGTGATTGTCGACGCTTTCGCATCTGGAGGAAATGTGGAACACGATTTCGGAATTAAAACATTGCAGAAAGACACCTATATCGAGGAGGATCCTTAATGGTATGGGTAGGGATTATGTTGACCATTCGAACACTTCTTCATGAAATTGTATAGGTCAATCGGCCAGATTTAACTGCTGTCAGGTATCGCGACGAGATCTTGGGACCTCTTGTGGTGTTGTTGCGAGGTGGTGTGCGCCAGACTTCGTATTGATGTACGATAATGCTCGAGCTCAAAGAGCACAAGTGGTTGATATTTTCTTGGAAACCTGCGGTTGTTTGGTTGATTTGGGGGAAGGGGACCAAACAGCGAGGTCATCGGTCCCATCGGATTAAGGAAAAAAGTCTGTCATGCCCTTTCGAAGGAACCATCCCAGCATGTGCCTAAAGCGATTAGGGAAATCACGGAAAACCTAAATCAGGACGGCAGGACGCGGGTTTCAACCGTCGTCCTCGCGAATGCGAGTCCAGTGTGCCAACCACTGTGCCACCTCGCTCGGCCTGCATGTATAGCATGTTTCTGCTCGCTCTCGCAATTTAAATCCCATAGAGCATGTCTGGGATGCACTATGGAGACAGGATGCATCACGTTAGCATCCACCAACTAGTCTAAAAGACTTGCTAACAGCTCTGCAGGAAAAATGGGCGTTATTTCCTCAACATTAGGCTGATGACATTACCCGCAGCATGTCCCGTCGTTGTCAGGCCTGCATTCCAGCCGGACATGGTAACACCCCATGCTGGGCACATTAACCAGTTGTCTGAATGAGTGTGCAAATCTGTTAAGTTCGAAAAAACGAAGAACATTTTTGTCTACCGTTATAGATGTCTGTATTCTTTACATTGTTTCTTCTTTACTATCGCCTGTTTAAACTGTTTTGTGGCAAAATAAACGCAACCTTGCAAAATTTCCGTTTGTTACTTTAATTTTGGACATCAGTGTATATAAAGACGTAGACTTATGATTACACTCTTTGTTGATTACTGATGCTGGTTCAGTCATTACAAATCAGACACCTCCCGCATAAGTGCCTTTTAATTTCAACAAGAGATCTACAGTTTCAACATCCATCAGCAGTGACGCCATGCTGCAATAAAAAAAACACATTGGATCACGTTTATACAAGAACAAGCACACTGTTCCAGATACATACCTGCAATATTGTCACAAGGACATCTACTCCATTCATCCTATAACCAGAGCTATTACGTGAATGCTTCATAGTTGCAGCTGCTCATTACCAGAATAACACTGAAGTGAATGCAAGGTACAGCATGTCTTATTTTCACTCTCGGAGGGAGCAAGTGGAGGGGGAAGGGGCAGGATGCAGTCTTCTGTTGGTAGGTCTACAATCCGTCCAGACAGCCAATGGAATAATTTTCTGCCATTTCTTAGCTAATATGAGAAGAAATAGAATGGTAATGCAACTGTCTTGAGAGGTGCTGAATTGACTCACTGTCTGGATCCATTATTCAGGTGCGCTGGAGGAGGATAGTGCACTTATTAGCCTACAGGCCATTTCCTCATACATTAAAGATTTTCCTGAAGTCCTTAGTGTTTCTGTGAGGATCTTGTGTGAGACTTATTTTGTGTATTAACTGAACCCACTATCTGCTTGCAGTACACAGAGTGCACATGCCTTGCTGGAAGAGGTGGGGCAAGGGAAGTGATAGGTGGTGTTTATTTATATAAGGACCATAAATTACTATGCCAGAATGCAGTCAGTTCCCTTACCTATGTGAGGGCAGGCGAGAGCCGCAGAAAATCACCAAAGGTGAGTGAACATTCTATTGTAGGCAGTAAACACCGCCGCCACAACTTCATACACCTTCAAAGGCCGTCTCGATTTCGTGAGCTCTTAGCCCACCCACAAGATTGTTTGACATCTATAGGCGTTTTCATCGACCATTTCCTGCTCCCTCTAAAAGTATTCCTCAGCAAAGTGCGGTTCCTACCTAGACTTAGTCGATTTCCATCAAGTGTTGGTAGATACATGCCATCATGGGAAAGTCTATAGGACTTTTCAAAATGGGTTTCGGCCACAATACATGTAAAACATTACAGACTTGGTCCATTACCTCCAGGACGAACAAAAGCCCCATACAGTGGATGTAGGAAACAGACACTGACGTTTACAGTAGCGTACAGGTAAGTTCAGGCATAACATGTTATACCTTGGAGCACTCCCAAAGCTATACTGTCTAATCAGTGGTACCCAGACACCTATTAGTGGACGTCAATAAGTAGTGTGCCCTTCGTTCCTCTACAGCCGAAACCAGATGAGGTAGTAATATTCGGTACTAGGATCTGGAGCGAATTCGACGTTCTAACTCATCACAAGGGTATTCCATTGGGTTCAGGTTGAGATTCTTGGCAGACCAGTCCATTTCAGGAATGTTATTGTCCAGAAACAATTGCTTTATGCTGCTTTATTGCAGGGTGCATTATCATCGTCTTTGCATTGTTCCTAGACTGTACAGAATCCTGTGAAATGAATTCGTATCCTATATACACCTGTTGTACTGATGACTAGCCAGGCCCACGATGAGTATTTGCTGGCACAATTTACGATGTGATGCTGTTCTCGGCTGTAAGCTCACAGTGATCAACTCCAGTTGTAGGTGCCTGAATAGGTAAAAGTGGTAATTCTTCTTTCTATGATAATAACAGTTACTGTTGCACGCAATATTTATGAGATCTTATGGGATTTTATTTGTTTCTAGGGAGTTTGGTGATGGCAGAAGGGGACGATACTACAAAAAAAAAAAAAAAAAAAGGTTCAAATGGCTCTGAGCACTATGGGACTTAACATCAATGGTCATCAATCCCCTAGAACTTAGAACTACTTAAACCTAACTAACCTAAGGACATCACACAACACCCAGTCATCACGAGGCAGAGAAAATCCCTGACCCCGCCGGACGATACTACAACCACTGTGTGAATTTGTGGGTGTCATTTATTAGTAGCGAAATTTTATCGAACAAGTAGACAAAGTTAAGGCACTTAAAGGCTTTTATTTAAGGGGAGTATCAATGCACTATCCTGATAATGTTAAATTTCACACATTTATACCATGTATTCTCAGGTACTATTTAAGGCAAAAAAAAAAAAAAAAAAAACTTTGCCAGGAAATAGTCTTATCTTATACATTCACTGATGTACTATCAAGTATCAACTTTTTTGAGGATATGAATTTTGTAGTGAATATCATAAAAATTTATGTAATTTTTGAAAAAAAAATATTTTTATGATCAAACTTTGAGTGCTATCTGTATCACTGTAGAGCTGTATAAACATAATACCACTGTAAATGAGAGGTAAAAATTTCAGAGCTTAAGCTAGTTTCTGAGATATGGGAAACATTTGCAAAAAAAGTAGTTCCCAGATATTGCACTTGGAAGTTGAAGTTAAGGAAAACTCAGTTTTGAATGAAGAGACAGCCTGAAACTCTAAAGTTCTGTAATCTGTGTCAACCAGATGCAATCTGTTTCTCTATTTGAGGGATGTTGCAGCTTCTGTTGTATTTTTGTCCATAATTTCTGCTTTGGAGACTCGTTGTTTATCCAGTTCTTGTAGGTTTGCACACTTAATTCCAGATTGCTTCAGAACCTTTGTTCTACCTGCATTTGCATCATTTAAGGTGATCACAGCGTCACTGGCTCCATGTTTTCAAAGCCACAAATACGTTTTTAGGCACCCTGCTCCATACGACAGGTCGAAAGACTCCTTTACATTCAGTATTTTTTACTGTGAGGCATTTTTTCGGAAGATCTGGGTGCGCTAGACCTTTTTATACTGGATTTACTATTGTTCCAACAGCTTCAGGGCAGGTGTTTCTATAGGTACATTCGGTTCCTGCTGCCTCAGCTTTGCGCTATTTACACCAGTCAATTTAATAAAAATTGTGTTGTGGCTTCCCATCACTTGACATCTTGTGGAAAATCGTTGCCCAAACTGCATTTCGCATTCCTTCCAGGCTGTTTGTATTCTTTCTGACGGCCTGGCCGTAGTAGTCACTTAATAATTGATTGTTTTGTCAAACATCCTCTAATGGTCTTGCCATCTTCAAACATTTTGCTGGAAAAGTTCTGCATATTTTACATTGTTAGGTACCTATTTGTTTCTGCACATGACAGACAAATTGTAACTTTTGTGGTGTTGGGTCGTCAAAGGGCTTACTGCCAGTTATTGATTTTAATGTACTGGAATCACCATCATATTTGAATTTAGCATAGCGAACACTGTGTTGTTTTTGAGGGTGCTGAAAGATCTTCACAGATGAGGCACTTTCAATTACTCCATTGTATCCTTCATAAGTTTTCTGAAAGTTGTGTTCATACATTTGTTTGTTTTCGTTATTGATGCCCACTTCTGCACATCTATAGCAATGTGACAATACTTCAACAATAAGTACCTCCTCAGTATCAATAGTTATGGCAGCTGCACAAGAATTTTTAAATCCATGGCCCTTTTCTGCCATCATCCATCATTTTCTTCAATTGGTTTCACTGTTGCATATTTAATTCACTGCTTAGGCCTACTGTTTCCCCTAAAGCATCTTGTATCTTGAAACATTAGCGGAGGGGTTTGATAGATGTCAAAAATTCTAGCTTATTATCACAACTCGAACGAGAGACTTCCAAACTAAGAACTACATCGTTCCTTTTGAAGACATTTTCAGAAATTATTATCTCTCTACTGGACAAATCACAGCATGTAGTTTGATTAAACATTGTTTTCCATACACTTAAACTAAATTTTAAACTTATATCACAGGCACTGCTTTCACTATATGCTTCATTACTGTTCACAAGCTTCTTCTGGAAAGCTCTTGGTGGCGAAGAAATTCGTTTAGTGTTTCTTGCGCTAATCACATTCTCTGGATGTAAACTTCCAACAGGACTGTTCTGTAGAATCCATTTCCCTCGTCTCTTCTCTTCTTAAATTTTCCGTTTGGTAGAGTCATATTAAAGAGAGAAACACAACTCAGTGAGCAACAATTTCAAGTAAATACAACAAAAGATGTAATGCACCTTACAAAAAGTGAATGTTACCATGCATTATACCACAAACAGGAAGTGATATCACAGCCACCAGTGTAGCCAATCTACGCAGCAGGATGATTAGTATTATACAACATAAATTACCGCCTTCTAGAGCAAATTGTTCCCGAGATATCTTTTCGTAACTGTACAAGTGCTCACGAAACCTATATAAATTACATGTGCAGTAAATTATTTCAAAATAAATTAAAAACATTTACAGTCACCCAAAATCAGCGAAACATACGTCAAATTAAAGAAAAAAAACTACAAACAACAATTTTCCATAAAAACCTAAAAATCGACATCTTATATCCACACCACCTTTTGTACTTCCCTTAAAGAACAGAATAAAACAACATCTATTCACTTTCGTCGAGCAATAGCTCCAGGAAGCTCATACAATACACTATTAGGAATATCCTTCATACAACGTGAAACTGGGCGATATTTTTATATCCCACCAAAAGATGAAGAAGATTAATCTTTCTGAAGTAGTAGAGAAGCTTGCTAAACGCTAATGCTTTTAGTTTATTGCTGTAATTGCTATGTAAATAAATTATGACATCCTTTTATCTTAAACAACATACACTTCAAAAGATCAAAGAACTGTTATTCTACAAGCTCAAACAGTGAATTTTCGCTGTAAAAGGAAGTGAAAATGAATTCATATCATCAAATGACACAAATTTACTGTTACGCCACAATTAACTTCTTTCCATGACGCGTTTCAAACGTTTAAATCTTCATCACCAAGTGGATTTATGTGGGTTAAAACGAGATCAATGTGTTATGGTATGTCTTTGGGATTTTTCTACCACGTGGCACTGTTTTAAAGGAGTCTGTGACCATTGGAGGCAGTGCCATATGTTACCCTAAAGTCGTAACACAACACATAACGTGTTTTAATCGACATAAATCTAGATGATGGAGATTTAAACCTCTGAAACGCGTCTTGTAAATAAAGTGATAATGAAAGGTAACAGTTGATTTGTTTAATTAGTTGTTGGTAACAGTCACGGTGAAGCCTAACTAAAAATGTTTGCATTTAAAGCATTCATACCAGCAGGGAATTTCAGACAATACGGGGATTCATCCCTTATACACAGCAATTTATTTCGGAAACTTGAAGTTTGTTATTTCTGGTCGTAATAACGCTGGTTTATCTTAAGTATTACGAAACACATAAAGTACCACACTATCACCTTAAATTCACATAACTACTCACAAATCTGCAAAAATCATATCATAATATGAGGCTGCTAAATCTCAGAGTCCTCGGTAGTATAGTGGTTAGTATCCCCGCCTGTCACGCGGGAGACCCGGGTTCGATTCCCGGCCGGGGAGAAATTTTTTTCTCTTCTGCAGTGGTTTTTGTTCAGTAGTATAGTAAGAAATAGATGACATACACTTGCCGTTTTAACAAAACCTCTATGTTTCTACGTTACAACAATTCGACTGGAATGTTGACAAGATTTTGGACTATTACATTGCACGGTACTGTTACTTGTTATTGCAGAAACACGAGTGAGACACTACCTTAGTTCTTTACCAGAGTTCTAGAATTTCTCTTGTCAACAGAAAAGCCTTTATTTGTAACTAGCACAGAAGCATGCCGAGATGATGCTGCGCCCCTGGCGGAAATGCTAAAGCGTATCTTCTTTCCCCCCTCCCCCTCCTGCGACCAATTGTTCCACCATAAAACTATCGCCCTGCAATTTTTTTCTATGCAGATTTATCAGATTTTCTTTTTTTTTAGTGAGTTTAATAAAAATTAACAGATACTGCTAAATATTACTTAAATGAAGTATGTTGAAAAATATTGCACGTAGCAAATGAAATGTGTAATTGTAGTAAATATATTAAAAATTGAAAGTAAAACAAAATATGTATGTTATTTATTATGGCAGCTACTGTACATTGATCTCAGTATGATACATACTAAAGAATATATTTTATTTTATCCATCCAAAATATTGGCCAGAAATAAGAAAAAGGACTGTAAGTATTATCTGAAAAAAAGCTCATTCCTGAAATTGTTTGTACCATAATTTTATTTTTCATTTCCTAGTTTTAGCATAGTTCACTAACTCACTGTCCTATTCTATCGAAAAGATAGCTAAATTTGACAGTGTGCTTTGACCCATACTCGACCTTAATCAGATTTTATATTTGATTAGCTGCAGCTGCATTCACTGATTAACAAACTGCAGCTGTCTTTATGCACGAAGACTAAAAAGCTCCCATAGCATTATCTATCAGCAACAGAAGGCTTATTCTTGAATTAGCTACATCACCCGCTCGTCGACCTTTGGGATCCTACAATACCGTAGGAAAGTGAAATGATGATGTGGTAACTATGTGCGTTTCCCCCTCAGGCCGAGAGGAAGACTATTATGTCTCGTAAGCAGAAGATGGGAAACGGCTGGTGTAGGACAACGCGCGTATCCCTCCATGTTAATTCTTAAACAGTCTTTCGGTTCATCTCTCTTTCTTTTCTTTCTGTACAGTTTTTTCGCTACATCTGTGCCCGTGCCCTCGGTGAGGGGAAGGGGAGGGGGGAGGGTTGGACGCTTTCTCGCCACAGCCTCGTTACGGCTCTGGTAACCAGCAACCAAAAATACGTCAAATGAAATGAGTGCCGAAACTGACGTGTTTAATATAATTGTAGTTGTTCCTTGTAAGGACAATTTTAAAAAGTTACATGAAAGGAACACTAGATATTGAATGTATTGTAAGGTTTCATGCATGTCATTCCCACTGACGGGTAATCTTCACTATGATAACTTTACATTTTTGTGCTCGGGAACTGTGGCATGTGCCTCGTGATGACTGGGTGTTGTGTGATGTCCTTAGGTTAGTTAGGTTTAAGTAGTTCTAAGTTCTAGGGGACTGATGACCATAGATGTTAAGTCCCATAGTGCTCAGAGCCATTTGAACCATTTGAACTGTGGCATGTATGTGCTACTTCGGTTTCATCTCATGTAATTCCGTGCTTTTATAACCAGAACGCCAACAGTTATTATATTAGAACACCAAATCTAAATATACTGGAGTTTCAATCAACAGCGCCAATCGACACATGACTTCCCAGGAGGGTCTGAATGCTTCGTAACAGAAAGAAAACGAACGTTAAGTTTCGCGATAAGGTTTTTATCGCAATTTCAGTAATTTTAAGACTGAACACACTAGAAGCAAGCAGAAATCTGATTAGTTGTCACTTACTAACTAACAGTTAAAAGATTTTCCGTCTGTAGATATTTTGTGATTCGTCCTATTAGAAATGAGTTATTCTTGGTTCTCATTAGCTTAGATCTGTTCTAATCTACGGACCAACCACGATGTAGATCTACTAGAAGCATACCATTTTACAGTTACTTTGGAACGGTAAAGTCAAGTATTTGCTTCTGCTTGAAAATGAAATGTTGCAGGAGCGGTGTTGAAACAGTTACGATGTGAAACCTTCACCCGGTTCGTTTTACGTATTGGCAAGACGCTTCAAATCATTACGAACGGACTGCGAGACAGATGTGGCAAACAAATTACACGTTACGTTCAAAACTTCAGAATACTGAAAAGCCTTCCGCCGCAGATCTCTGTTCCACCAACTGGACGTACACGGATAGATGCATAACGTTGATAAAAATCAGTAGGGGATATCATTTTCTTAAACATTTCATTTGTCAACATGTAACATTACCCTATTTACACGTGCTGATATGCTTCAGGGAGCTGCGCCTCCGTTGGCTCTGGCTGAAAATCCACTGACGGAAGTAGGCTATTCCAAATGATGACATCTACACCAGGTTTACAGTCGAATACACTTTAACTGCACTTTGATATTAATATTAAACAACCTACTGTTTATGGTCAGTTCAAGTCTCATAAAGGACAAGCCACATACTGCATTCTGTTGATGTTCAATATTACGATTGTTCGAGTGCAGTAATTTGACACTGAAGTGAGCCAAAAGCTTGCATGTGGCAAGTAAATCATTAATGTGTTCCCTGATTGTACAGTCCTTACAACTAGATGCCCACATCAAAACGAAAACGATGTGCACTGTAAAATAATATCATTTGGAAATAACACAATTCACAGTCAGATGCTGTTGTCACAGTAAGCATTATTGAAGATTAACACAGTTCACAATCAATCATTGATAAACGGCCACTGAATTACAGAGAGATCTCCAGGATGCGAAAGCTAGATGAAACACCGGCACGTTAGACGAGTTGTAATTTGCGCTGATTCGACTGCGGTACGTTTTTAAGACGCACATTTTGATCGTTTCATAACCTGCCGGAGACTGACTGAAATAGCTTCCAGCAGCCTCTTCTTTTACAAGAGTTCAATAATTAGCAATATATTCAGCCATTGTTGTTTGCTGTCTTTTGGCAAACTACAATTAAAGATTTATATTTCTGAAATACTGAGTATTGGAATAATATTTGTTTGACTGAGACCTTTTAGATAAAACGGTAGCTGCTATTGGATTATACTGTCTAGTTTGCCAAATTATGGCATTCTATTTCAGTAACAAACAATGCTAATTACTGTGAAACTAAATGAAGGCTAAATTTACTAACATATTTCTAGCATTATTGGTTATCAAGATATACTTTTGATCTACTTTATCTGGAAGTTAGCAGTTAAGCACATGTTTACATAGGAACAATGATAACAAAGTTTTATATTACCGGTATTTTGCAATTAGCATAGTTTCTAGGTAATCTAATTACGTCAAGGGCCTCTAATTGACCAAATGAATGTGACCAATAATGAAGTCAAATTGCCTAAGTCCTGAGATAGTATTTGACATTTCTGGTACTGCACACATTCTCATAAAAATAACGTTACTGAAAATATTTGTATAGACGAAAATAAGAAATAAAATTTTTAGGGGAAAGGAAAACATAAAGGACAAATTAATACACCTGATTTGCTACAAACACAGCCCCAATCTTCTACCACATACTTTCCCTTGTGATGTAAGAAAAGAAGAAACTTTTGTCAAATTTTGCAAAAGTCTTCGTTACTCAGTTCTCCGTTACTCTGGTTGGTGTACTGTCGGGGAAAACAGTGTATCACACAGAAGGGGAGGAGGAAACAAAGTGAAACTTCACTTGAGATGGTATCTGATGTTATTTGAGCGATTACAAAATAGAGTCAAATTTACAAAGAACTTGGCAGCATGAGCCCACTTACCAATATGATGCTGCACACTCTCTGGCCTCGATGAAAGCACTGATTCGGTTGGGAAGGCTCTCATAAAGCGGTTGTGGCCTCCCTTGAGTCAGATAACGACAAGATTATTAGAGTGGATGCAGCAAATACCTGCTTATAATAAGCAATCCTTTTTTACAACAAAGTGCGTTGGCATTATCGGCATTTTCAAGTACCTGCAATTACAATTTTGGCGAGAACAGCTATGGATGCCAATGTCAATTATATTAAAGTAGCTGATTTGTACTCACGTCTAGATTTATGTGATGTCCATATTACGTCGTTAGTGGACTGTTTTATAACTGTCACTGCTTTAATAAGGTGGTAAATAACGTCAAGATACTGAAAATAAAATGTCAATTACGACGTGACAGCAGTTTAACAGTTCCACCATTACTACGCAAATGTTTACAAAGATCGTGCAGATGAACAGCGATATTATTTTATTAACTAAAATTTATTACGATTGTCCTTGGTTGTTGGATATGTTACTTCCGGTTTATCCATTTTCGTATTCTAGAAGTTCAATAAAGTTTTTGAGATAATAGCATACAGAATTTAGGCACAAGTACTACCTCACAAACCTCATTAAACTTCTAGAATACGAAAATGGATAAATCGGAAGTAACATATGCAACAACCAAAGGCAGTCGTAACAAATTTTAGTTAATAAAATACTATCGCTGTTCATCTGCACAACTTTGTAAATATACACATCAAAAAAAGTTTTGCATCACCCTGGTTCCCAGGAAGGGCTCTCAACAAGGGAAGTGCCCAGGCGTCTCGGAGTGAACCAAAGCGATGTTGCTCGGACATGGAGGAGGTACAAAGAGAAAGGAACTGTCGATGACATGCTTCGCTCAGGCCGCCCAGGAGCTACTACTGCAGTGGATGACCGTTACCTGCGGATTTACGTGCAGCCACAGGACGTCGTGTTACGACTCAAAGTGTGCGCAATAGGCTGCATGATGCGCAACTTTACTCCGACGTCCATGGCGAGGACCGTCTTTGCAGCCACGACACCCAGCAACATACCGAATGGGCCGCTCAAGACTGGCATCACGCTCTCTTCACCGATGAGTGTCGAATATGGCTTCAACCAGACAATCTTGGGAGACGTGTTTGAAGGCAACCCGGTCATGCTGAACGCCTTATACACACTGTCCAGCGAGTGCAGCAAGGTGGAGGTTCCTGCTGTTTTGGGGTGGCATTATGTGGGGCCGACGTACGCCGCTGGTGGTCATAGAAGGCACCGTAACGGCTGTACGATATGCGAATGCCATCCTCGACCGATAGTGCAACCATATCGGCAGCATATTGGCGAGGCATTCGTCTTCATGGACGACAATTCGCGCTCCCATCGGTCACATTTTTTGAATGACTTCCTTCAGGATAACGACATCGCTCGACTTGAGTGGCCAGCATATTCTCCAGACATGAACCCTATCGAACATGCCTGGGATAAAACTTCCTGGCAGGAAGTTTCATATCAGCGCACACTCCGCTGCAGAGTGAAAATCTCATTCTGTGCCTGGGATAGACTGAAAAGGGCTGTTTATGGACGACGTGACCCACCAACCACTCTGAGGGATCTACGCCGAATCGCCGTTGAGGAGTGGGACAATCTGGACCAACAGTGCCTTGATGAACTTGTGGATAGCATGCTACGACGAATACGGGCACGCATCAGTGCAAGAGGACTTGCTGCTGGGTATTAGAGGTACCGGTGTGTACAGCAATCTGGACCACCACCTCTGAATGTCTCGCTGTATGGTGGTACAGCAAGAAATGTGTGGTTTCCATGAGCAATAAAAAGGACGGAAATGATGTTTATGTTGATCTCTATCCAAATTTTCTGTACAGGTTCCGGAGCTCTCGGAACCGAGGTGATGTACAACTTTTTTTTGATGTGTGTATATAGCGCCGTAACAGTGGAACTTTTTAACTGCTACTCTATTTTCAACATCTTGACATCATCTACTATCTTATGAAAGCAGTGACAGTTACAAACAGTCCGCTAATGACGTAATATGGACGTCACATCAATCTAGACGTGAGTACAAATCAGCTACTTTAATATAAATGACACTGGCATCCATACCTGTTCTCACCAAAATTGCCATTGCAGGAACTTGAAAATGGCAATGAAACCGAAACAGTTTGTCGTAAATAAAGATTGCTTATTATAAGCAGCTATTTGGTGCACCTACTCTAATAAGCAGGTCGTTATCAGACATATATTATGCTGCTGGCCCTACAGAAGAAAAATTCTCCTGACTCAATTAGTCCACAACTGGTGCAATTGGTACTTGATATCCGAGTTACAGGTATAGGGACGGAGCTCACATCAGAACTGGTTCCACGTATGTTCTATCGCGGCAGGTCTGGGAATCTTGCTGCCACGGGAGTACCTCAACATCACACAGATGTTTCGTACTGACATGTTCCAAGCGTGGACGAACAATCTCCTGTTGAAAAATGGCACCACGGTGCCGTGAGACGTAACACTGAGGACGCAAGATGTCATGACGTATCGTTGCGCCGTCAGAGCGCCCTCCATTACGACCAGCCGTGTCCTAAAGTCATTACCCGAGGGCTCCCAATAGCACGACGTCAGGAGTAACACCGCTGGGTCTTTCCAAAACAATGGAAGAATCAAACCTACCCCTGGTTGCCGGCTTACTTGCCGATGATGGTCATCCGGGATAGCATGGAAACGTGATTCATCGCTGAACACAGTGCGACGCTGCTTACAAGGGAACCTCCCCATCGCACCCCCCTCAGATTTAGTTATAAGTTAGCACAGTGGATAGGCCTTGAAAAACAAAACAGATCACAATTTTGGTAAACATTTTTGGAATACAGTGATCAATTAATTGTTATATTTAGATTAAAGTTCAGTCTTGATCACGTTATGTCTGTTTTAATGAGTAACCGGTTTCGGTTTTTTCTATAAAACCATCATCAGTCCCATTGGCTCCTTTGGGCTGGTAGGTGGAGCTCTCCTTGCTGCTGTGCAGTCAAGTGCAAAAGTTGACTGCACAGCAGCAAGGAGAGCTCCACTTACCAGCCCAAAGGAGCCAATGGGTCTGATGATGGTTTTATAGAAAAAACCGAAACCGGTTACTCATTAAAACAGACATAACGTGATCAAGACTGAACTTTAATCTAAATATGAAAACAGATCAATTGAGAAAACAGGAAGAAGTTGTGTGGAACTGTGAAAAAATAAGCAAAATATACAAACTGAGTAGTTCATGGGAAGATATGCAACGTCAAGGACACTGGGAACGCAGGAGCGCTGTGGTCTCGAGGTAACGTGAGCAGCTGCGGAACGAAAGGTCCTTGGTTCAAATCTTCCATCGAGTGAAAAGTTTAATTTTTTTTCAGTTTATGTGACAAACTCTTATGTTTTCATCACTTTTTTGGGAGTGATTATCACATCCACAAGAAAACCTAAATCGGGCAAGGTAGAAGAATCTTTTTAGCCCTTCGCCAAGTGTACAAGTTAGGTGGGTCGACAACATATTCCTGTCATGTGACGCACATGCCGTCACCAGTGTCGTATAGAATATATCAGATGTGTTTTCCTGTGGAGGAATCGGTTGACTTATGACCTTGCGATCAAATGTTTTCGGTTCCCATTCGAGAGGCACGTCCTTTCGTCTGCTAATCGCACGGTTTTGCGATGCGGTCGCAAAACACAGACACTAAACTTATTACAGTGAACAAAGACGTCAATGAACGAACGGACAGATAATAACTATGCAAAAATAAAGAAAATAAAATTTTTACTCGAGGGAAAACTTGAACCAAGGACCTCCCGTTCAGAAGCTGCTCACGCTACCACGGGACCACGACGCTCCTGAGCTCACTTTGTCCATGATGTTGCCTATGCGACCCGTGGACCACTCAGTTTGTATATTTTGCTTATTTTCTCACAGTTCAACACAACTTCTTCCTGTTTTCTCAATTGATCTGTGTTCAGTTTAACAAGGCCTATCCACTGTGCCAACTTATAACTAAATCTGAGGGGGGTGCGATGGGGAGGTTCCCTTGTTAGTAGCAGTCCGTGCCTCGCGTAACGCCGCAACTCCAAAAGCAGCCGTTGGTGGTGTGGTATTAACGGCTGCCTACGCGCGGGACGGTAATTCTTTATTCCGGCTGTTTCTAGTCTCTGACCAATGGTGTGGGATGTCACGGAATGTTGGAGGCAGTCCATTACTTGTCCCTGAACTGTAAGAGCAGATATGAAGGGGCTTCGATGCGTTTGGTGCACATTACGGCGATCCTCCCTTGGGATAGTCAGACGTGGCCGACCGGGACCTTAAGGACGAGTATGCCTACCTTCAAGTTCCTGCGCAGTCCAACATAGGGACACTGTCACATCCGAATTCTCTAAAAATTTCGATATTGCACAATCAATAACGGCCAAATGGTTCGAATGGCTCTGAGCACTATGGGACTTAACATCTATGGTCATCAGTCCCCTAGAACTTAGAACTACTTAAACCTAACTAACCTAAGGACATCACACAACACCCAGTCATCACGAGGCAGAGAAAATCCCTGACCCCGCCGGGAATCGAACCCGGGAACCCGGGCGTGGGAAGCTTGAACGCTACCGCACGACCACGAGCTGCGGACAAAAACGGCCAAATGAAGAGCCAAAATGAGGCCCCTTTCATACTCTGTCTGGTGCTGGTAACGCTGTCTCTTGCGCGTACGTCGAGCCTCTGTGTGTTTCACATCTGATGCTGTTCATGTGCCTCACATGTCCTACCAGGTATGATAACAGCACTAAACACGAACAATACTAATGCACTCTGGAGAACGTTCTACCTGTCACAGAGAATTGCAACTGTAATCATATACATATCACCGATGGTGTGAAAGTATAGGAATTTACATGAAGATCCGACCGTGTCTTCTGAAAAATTCACTTTTTTTTTCTCAGACGTTATCCTTCGACATTTTGATTGCTCTTCTTTTTGTGTCAATATTTATCATTTATCAGTTCAACCCTGCTTTAAACGATGAAGTTATGAACCACAACAGGGGCTAACTCCTTTGTGAGAGTGGTCTATCACGATTACTCCCTGGAGATCCTGAAAAGGCAGGTTGCCTCTCACTGCCTTGCTTTGATTATCACTGGGTCTGGGGAATGCTGTGATCGTCTCTTGCTATTGCTGCTCTCAGCTTCCATTTTAAACGCTGCACCTCCAGAAAACAGGAAGAATATAATCGTTACCTCACTGGTGATCGTCGATCCAGCGCCTCTAACCTGTCTATCGTATCTGTTCTCCTCACCTTTTCTTCACATCTAAACGTTGGATATCCTATCACAGCCGCCACACTCGGCTTTCTCATACCTACAATTATGCCTATCACAGTTCTGCTACAGTGCATACATTTAAAATTTTTGGAAGTGACCACTTCAGACAATTCAGCATCATCATTTCACAACATCATTTTAACGCGGTTACATGATCATCAGCAATAACTTGTGCAACTCGACCGTCAGACTGACAACGTCATCACATTTCTGCCTGGAAGTTTCATACAGTACTTTTACTTCGACGTGACATAGTATCTTTTAGTATTTTAATCTGCCTGTTTTCAGCGTACTTTTAACTGGAAATATATGTCCCTCGACTAATCAATACACAGCGAAAGGCGAAACATGACTGGTGTCAGACACATTCACTCCCCCAATTGGGTAACCTAAAATCACAGTAAAGCATTTTCCAATCATTCTAGTTCCCCTATTGTGAGGATAGTATTGAGGAGATCTCTACAGTGCCACTGTTATTGTGTTTTGATGACACTGCCCACTAATCCTATCCATTTGTTTATTTGCTGTGGGACCTTCTGAACCAAAGTTATTCGTTCTTCGACTAAGGCACTATAAAATCCATAGAAAAATGATAACATTTAAAACAAACGAGAAGACAGAATATGTGCTATAGTTTTAGAAATGAATGACATTACAGCGAAATACTCAAAACTTTTGTAAAGCACTTCTGTGCGGAACTGGAGGAATGTGCTACAAGGAAACCTTTCAACTTAACGGTTTAAAAACATCGGGATTATCTTTCAAATTTTTCAATTCTACAGGAAGCTTATTGAAAGTGGAACCTGCTAGATGGTGCTAAACTTTATGGGGCTACTATACAAGTTGTGGGAATTGAGTGTCACCTGTTTATGCAAACCACTAAATATTATTATGTTACTGTTCCCTCAGAAACATGTTTTCACACTTTGTGTCATCATCAGTGAGGCCTTATTTTAGTGAAATCTGAAAGCACATGTTTAACTGTGTAATTCGTGTGGGAAAATTAGCCATAAAATATGTTTCTGTCCCTTGTAATATTTTACATTAATTACTGTCGTCCGTTTCGCTACGACAGATGTAATGAGCTTTGCGAGCTGCTTGACGCGTCTTACACGAACAATCAAGTAAAGCGATTTCGTTTACGTTTCTGTGGCAGTACCTCAGTGTCGCTGCAGCTCTAGGCGACTAATGTTCTCGGTCAGTACTGGTGGCAGCATTCTGCACGTCGTCGTCGAAAGCCGGCAACAGCGCTCTCAACTGTCAGGCATTGAGTGTATTTGGTATTTCTCTACAGTTCTGTCCTTGGATAGGACATGGAAAAATGAACACCGTGCGAGCTCTGATTTCTCTTACTTTATTTTGATGATTATTTCTCCCTCTGTAGTTGGGACTCAACAAAATATTTTCGCGTTCGGAGGAGAAAGTGGTGAATGAAATTTGGTGAAACAGTTCACAGCAACGAACATCTTTGTTTTAATCATTACCACCCCAACTCATGTATCGTATCAGTAACTCTCTTTTCCCGTATTTCACGATCATACAAAACGAGCTCACTTCTTCGAACTTTACAGCGCTTCTCCTTAAATCCTATTTGATAAGGATCCCATATCGCACGGCTATACTCCAGAAGAGGACGCAGTCTTTGCTTCGCTTTCCCGACTACATTTTGTGTTGGTCCCAGTTTCAATTGTTCGTAATTGTAAACCTTAGGTAATTATTTGAATCAACAACCTATAAATTTCTGTGATTTATTGTGTAACAGAAATGTAACGGGTTGTTTTGGAACTCATGCTGAAGACCTCACATTTTTTTCTGTTTAGGACCAAGTACATTATTTGCACAACAGACATATCTTATCTACCGGGTGATAAAAAAGTCGGCATAAATTTGAAAACTTAATAAACCACGGAATAATGTAGATAGAGAGGTAAAAATTGACACACATGCTTGGAATGACATGAGGTTTTATTAGAACCACCCCATATTGCTTGACGCGTGAAAGATCTCTTGCGCTCGTCGTTTGGTGATGATCGTGTGCTCAGCCGCCTCTTTCGCCATGCTTGGCCTCCCAGATCCCCAGACCTCAGTCCGTGCTATTATTGGCTTTGGGGTTACCTGAAGTCGCAAGTGTATCGTGATCGACCGACATCTCTAGGGATGCTGAAAGACAACATCCGACGCCAATGCCTCATCATAACTGCGGACATGCTTTAGAGTGCTGTTAACAACATTATTCCTCGACTACAGCTATTGTTGAGGAATGATTGTGGACATATTGAGCATTTCCTGTAAAGAACATCATCTTTGCTTTGTCTTACTTTGTTATGCTAATTATTGCTATTCTGATCAGATGAAGCGCCATATCTCGGACATTTTTTGAACTTTTGTATTATTTTGGTTCTAATAAAACCCCATGTCATTCCAAGCATGTGTGTCAATTTGTACCTCTCTATCTGCATTATTGGTGATTTATTCAGTTTTCAAATTTATACTAACTTTTTGATCACCCAGTATATCATTTTGCAATTCAGTTTGATCTTCTGATGACTTTACTAGAAGATAAACGACAGCATCATCTGCAGATAACCCAAGAGGGCAGCCCGTATTGTCTCCTAAATCGGTTATGTAGGTTAAGAAAAACATTGGGTGTATAACGCGTCCTTGTGGAACTCTAGAATTCTGTTTCGTTAGATGACTTGCCATCATCCTTAAACTCTCCGAAGTCGACCATTCGGCTTCCCTACAACGGTAACGAACTTAAGTGCTCCGGTTTGTAGCGTTACGCAGAGATATTTAATCGACGTGATTGTTTCTTTCAGCACACCACTATTAATGTATATGGATATTGCAGTATTTTTGTTCCTACTCATCTACATTAACTTAAGTTTTCCTACATTTAGAGCAAGCTGCCGTTCATTCACACCAAACAGGAATTCTATCAGGTATTCGTGTAACCTTCTGTAGTCACTTAATGGCGATACTTTCCTGTATACTACGGAGTCATCAGCAAACAGTCGCAGATCGTTGCTTATCCCTTCCATGCAGATCGCTGCTCATCCTGTCCATCAGATCATTTATCTGTATAGAGAAAAGGAGCGGTTCCATCACTATTCCCTGGGGCATTCCTGCCGATAACCTTAACTTTGATGGAGCGTCTATTGCGATCCAGTCGCGTTGATGTGACCACCGCCAATGTTTGACGTCAACAACCACTTACAGACGGCAGGTGGCAGAACTAGCAGTGGAGGGTATATGAAATGTCTCGGAGGGGAAGGGGGAACGCGGAAAACAGTGAAGTTGTTATCGTAATGCGGAAAAGGAGCGTTTTATCTGATATCCGAATGGGCACGATCATCGGCTTTTGGACCATGATTCGAAGCATTTCCGCAACGGCTAAGTTTGTAAACTGTCTGCGAAACGCTGTGGTTACAGTATACCGTGTATGGCAAAATGGCGCTATCAGAAACCAGCATTGAAGCAAGTGTGATGCACCACGGGACATAGACAACAGGGGCGACAACGGCTGGGCATATATTTACTGGCGAATAGATGTGCAACTGTTGAGCAACTTACCATCCAGATGAACCACGGGGCTATCAACAGTGTCTCCTCAAAGAGAGTTCAGCGAACGTTGCTGCACATGGGTCCTCACAGCAGACTCCTGGTTCATGAAGCAGTCCCGGCTGCTGTTGATTGGCGACGAAGACTGAAATTTGCACTCCAGTACCGCAACTGGACGCGCACAGAATGGCGAGAACTGGCCTTTTCAGATGAATTTCGTTTTATGCTCCATCGGGTAGATGGCCATTGGCGTGTAGGGCATGAAACGTCCGCAACAAAACACTCTCGCCGGAAGGGTCCAGGCCGGAAGGGGGAGCGCCATGCTCTGGAAAATGTTTTCGTGGCATTTCCTGAGTGCAATTTAATAAAATGCTCGTGTCTGTGGTCTGGACTCCCCACCTGGAGACGTTCGGCACCTGAGTTGCAGGTATTTTCATTTGACGCCATATTGGGCGACTAGCATGTCGATGGTGATAAAATGTGATAAGGAAAACACAACACCCAGTCCCTGAACAGAGGAAATCTGTGCCCCAGGCGGGAATCGAACACGGGCCCACTGCATGACAAAATGGTTCAAACGGCTCTGAGCGCTTTGGGACTTAACATCTGAGGTCATCAGTCCCCTAGAACTTAGAACTACTTAAACCTAACTAACCTAAGGACATCACACATATCCATGCCCGAGGCAGGATTCGAACCTGCGACCGTAGCAGTCGCACGGTTCCAGACTGAAGCGCCTAGAACCGCTCGGCCACACCGGCCCACTGCATGACAATTGGACGCGCTGACTACTCAGGGAATGTGCGGATTCCCTGAGTGATCTCGTTATTCTGGAAGCACAAAGAATCAATACAAGTATGCATCTGTTCTTGCGGACCTTGGCCATCGCTACACCCCATTAGTTTTTCCTCGGCCCGACGGCATTCACCAGCAGCATAAGTCAATGTTTCACACAGCTATTAGGGTACGCGCGTGGTTCGATGAGCTCCAGGAACTCACGCCGCCATTAAACTCCCCGGATTTAAACTCAATCGACACTGTGGGACCACCTCGACCTGGCTACTCGCGACATGGATCCTGAACCAAGAAACCAAACGCAACTGGCCAGAGTACTGGAGCCGGTGTGGCTCCACATCCCTGTCGGTAGCTTCCAGAACCTCACTGAGTTTCTTCCTGCAAACCTCAGGAAGGAGCGCACTGCAAAACGTGGTTATTCAGGCTTCTAAGAGGTGGTCACATTAATGTGTCTGGACAGTGCGTATTGCAATGAAACAATACCTTAGACACTGATAACGGTCCTGGTGATTGTATGCAGTGTCAGCTCCGGAGCAGACGTGGTGCGGCCGCTGCGTGGTTGGGCGGTGCGACCACCCACGAGTGCCGCCAGTGACCTCGTGGCTCGCGTTGTTTAAGCCAGACCAAGGGCGCCGCGCCAGAGTAAACAGCTCGCGTATTGGACTGATGAGTCTGCCGCCTCGCTGTGACTCAGCCAGCCGCTGTACTGCGCTCTGCCATGCTGTGCCGTCCCTTGCTGTGTGTCTCTCGACGGCCACTCTCTTCCTACACGGTACTTCTCAAGCACCAGATGTTCCTACAGTCACATCACGTACACTGGCACGACAAAGTGCGTTGGTTGGTTTTGTGATTAAGGAGCTTGAAAGCGGGGTCATCAGTCTCTCGACTAGCAGATAGCCCATCTAGAATTAATGGTGTCAGCCAGAAATTTGTCCGAATTTTGCTAGTATGTAAGAGTGGTACAATCGAGTCATTGAAAGCTATACTGTTGCCAGAAATGTAGAATAACTTTAATAGAGGTAAAAATATGTGGGTTAGGCTGGTATACAAGTTAGAAAATAGACGAGGGCTCCTCCAGGGCTCATCTGCTGAGAGAGAAAGCTCACCCACATCTGGTCAGCCGTTAACCCGAGTAAGGGCTAATACAGTAATGGAGATTCGTCGGATTTGCAATAACAGAAGTGAGAAGGCTGAGAAGGTAATGACTAGCAATTGGAGCAACAATAGTGAAAAAAGGTGACAGAAGAGAGAAGCAATCGGGTCGGTAGGTGGAGGCAGGAGAGCGTCCCCCATAGCTCCGCATGCGACCGCGGGGAGGGCGTCTCTCCCACAACTGTCCCACCGTGGATGTGTTGTACTCAAACTGTTAAAGATGGTACTAGGAGGAAGCATAAAAAGCTGTTCAACTGTTCTTCCTTCTTCAGCTAGTGTCATGTATAAGGAACCCTTAAGCTCTTGTCAACATCCGAATACGGCTCACAAAAAGTAAAATAGGGTGCAGCAGAAAAAAGGGCTAATTGCGGCTAAAAGCACTTAAAACAGAGTAAAAGAGGAATGAGTTAGGCAGCTGGCAAAATAGGCTCGTGGGACTTGTGGGAGACACTCCAACTGACTGGCAAACAAACTATTTTCTCGTACGGTACGAAGAACCGGTTCACCTGTGAGTCTTCAAGCTTTCCCGGCGGAACCTTGCTGCTTCAACCACCTGAAGATGTCGGACATTTGCTCCGAGGAAATATTGTTTAATTTGCACAACGTTACCAGACTGCAAACCCATTAAGATTATTTACACCAGTTCACCTGTCCGTAGGGCGACCGCCAGCATTAAAAGCAAAGATTCCGGGAGATCGTATTTGGCAGAGCCAGAAGGAGGGGTCATTCAATCAGGATGTGAGCTACTCTCTGAAACGCTCCCCAACCATAACGTGATTCTACAAAGTCTCGAACTTAGACTGTGAAAACATCATTAAGAATCCATTCGGATACTGAATGAAGCACCGCTAGCGCCTCTAGTGAGCTACATCCCATCATCACAGTCATCAAACAAACAATCCCGCAGGGGTACTGTGACGGACGTTACAAAAATCATTTCCACCGATTCGGAAGAACAGACTCCCCCCTGTTGTGAGTACTGAGAGGAAGGAGACGTCCACCATGTGATACTTGTCTGCCAACATCCTCCGAACGTCAGAATAATCAAGGGATGAAAAATCGCCGAACACAGGAAAGGCCACTGTACCGGACGGGATACTTGCTGGTAGGTACACGGAATAATGGTCTTATATGGGAAGGGATTTAGAAAGGTTTCTTGCTTTCTTCCTTTAGTTCACAAAAATCAACTTCTTTCTACCGTACACCAAATTTCAAAAATTTTAATAGAGATTCTACTACTACTTCGTCAAACTATCCACATGCTAATCTCTCTCTTTCTCCTTGCTTTCTACTCTTTCCCCATAACACATTTCGTTTGCAGAAGGGTTACTTTGGTTCTTATTTTATTGTTCTTCCTTCGCCAGTATCCTTTTGATATACTGAGGAAGTTAACCATTTTACTTTATTGATATAAGTACAAATTAAAATTTTTTTATTTGTATGCTTTTTCTTTGCTTCCCTATTCTTTGACTTCTAGATTTTGCTCTTATTTAAATCTGGATATTTGATGCATCTAATTTTTCCTGTGGAGTTAATATTTACTGTTGTACCCTTTCTACAATTTCAAGTGACTCACATGGTGCAAGCCCAATGATTTTCCTGTTTTTGGATTAACCAATTCGACTGCATTATCATGAACCACTTTACTTACTTCCATATGGCCTTTAATACCGAAAAGAATTTATGGCTTTGATGTTTTTTTTGCTAGAGAGATAGTAGGTTTTCACAAGTGCTTTTTGTCCTAGTGAAAATACTCATTAGGTTGTCCGCCCGGGTCTTTCTATTTTATGCCACATCCTTCAAATCGCTCAGTGACAATTTTACTAGATGTTGATTTTGTACTCTGGGTACTGGTGGGAATTTAATTATTTTCCGGATAAGTTCCTGTCCTATAGCCGGCCAGTGTGGCCGAGCGGTTCTAGGCGCTTCAGTCCGGAACCACGCGACCGCTACGGTCGCAGGTTCGAATCCTGCCTCGGGCATGGATGTGTGTGATGTCCTTAGGTTAGTTAGGTTTAAGTAGTTCTGAGTTCTAGGGGACTGATGACCTCAGATGTTAAGTCCCATTGTGCTCAGAGCCATTTGAACCATTTTGAACCTGTCCTATATACAACACCTGACTTGGGTTTCAATACTGGTGTTGCCAAGGTGCATTATCCTCTCGGCACACCATTTGTCTCTTGGTTTCGTATAAATGAACTACACCCTCCACAATTTGGTCATCATCAGTTTTTGTACAGCTACCTACATTAACTGTTGACAACTCTTGTTCCTCATCCTCGGACGATTCCCAGTCAGTTGTCTCCCAGTATGCTGGTGTTTGTATCTGATCACCCCCTAAACCTACTTCAGAATCTTGTTGATCAAAGCTAAGTCTATTTACATATTTAGTTATACAATCAACTTAATTTGGCGACTGAATCTCTTGTGACTGTTCTTCGTCCCGTACATCTCGTCAATTATGTTTTTTTACCAAGGTTTGGTGGCCTCAACTCGTCTTCCTGTACCGGTTCATCTTGCGTGTGTTGTCCTGCTGAAGTCCGATTCTCCCAACCTTTCTGCGTTCGAGGCATTGTAGTTCCGCCCGAATAATTTGGGTTTTGTGGTGGAAAACCTGTAAACCTTCCTGCTTCGTTTGCATGGTGATCATATCGCGAATTATAGTTACCACCATAATTTCTAGAACCAAAGCCATTATTGTAATTCTGCGGTTCACCAAAACCATAGTTATTGTTTGACCTCTGTGAGTTGTCAAAACCATAGCTATTACTATCCCATCGGCCATTACTATTCTTCTCAAAACGATTACCTTTCCCAACACTACTATTCCCATTATAAACATTATTAAAGGCCAATCGGTTGCTAACATTTCCCCTACCATTGGTTTCTCTCACTGCACGTTGTATCCTCGTGTCATCTTAACTGAAAATGAATTCAGGTTCTCTTAACATCCCTTTATATGCCTGTATATTATCTCCAGCTCTGCCAACCAACGATTGCTGATAACGCAACGGTAACTTCATTGTGCACATACGTATAAGTTCCCCATATTTGTATGGATTGCCTAAAAACTGATTCGTTTTCGTCATTTCTTCAAAAAATCTAACTGGCTTCTTTACTCCCGAATTTTCAAATGACGCCTTCTGCAACAATTCATATTTAACCTATTTTGGGTGTCCGCGGATCAGTATCGCTCCAAGAATGCAGACTTGAATTGTTCATACGACTGACAGTTTGCAGCGACTCTTTGCATCGCTTCCGCTATTGCGCCTTCCATATGACCACAAATGAAATCAAGTTTGTGGCTAAGTGGCCAATGTTCTGGTAAACCGATTTGGAATTGATGTATAAACGTGCGGGGGTTTAAGCCGTTCCCGTTTTCTTTGTAATGTTGGAATTTTCTGACTGTTAAAAAATGATCATTGACAAAAATTTTTATTTCACCGTAAGTCGTTTGTGTTTTCGCAACATTTTCCATTCCCTTCAGTTGCGTCATATTTTCCTGTATTCGTACTACCGCATTTGGATCCTGAGACTACATATTTGAGTCCCATCTAGCATCCCATCTATGCAGTGTTGTGCAATTATCTAAACCGTACCGTTCCTCGTGTATCGGACTGAAAGATATGTTCAAATTTCCCGTTACTGGATCAGTGTCTTGTCTTTGTACTTGCTTCATATTGACCTGCGGTATATGGCCTGTTGTACTGTAACTTGTAAACTGAGAATTTGGTATGTGTGGCGCAGTAAACTGCTCCGTTATGGCGTCATTCGCGTACGTTCGGAGGGTCGGCTGCCGCTCTGTTGGTATGCCCGCCGTTACCTCTTCTCGCGCCATTGTCTGCTGCGAACGCACATTACTTGCTTCGCTCACCTGTCTCAACTGTTCTTCTATCATTTGCTTCTCTTTCGGATCGGAAAATACTGGCGCAACATCTTGTGGACATACACGTGGAATCTAATTACTTCTTTGTGTTTCCACAACTGACACGGAAGATTGCATAACGGACTTGGTTATCCCTGGACATTTTTCCGCCACTATGTCAGATGATACTACCGATTCCGTCGCCACACTACTGATTTCCGTACGGTTTCAATACATTGTTTCAGTTCTGTATAAAGCTGTTCATACTGCTGCTTATTTTTAGAGAGATGTTTACAATGCGTGTATCTTTAACACGGCCCTCGTGACACGTTTACTGACATTGAGTTCTTCCACGATTTGTTGCACCTTACCAGACGCCTTACGTGCTAAATTATCGACTCTTTGGTTGATATTAGACACTGCATCCTGCACATGGTCAATGTCAGTACGCATCTTTTTCTGATCGGCCATAAGCGATTGAATTGGTTCGCGCAAGTCTCTGGCCTCTTTCAGGATTTTAATAAACTGTTCATTAACTTCTGTTCGCAACTTTTGTTGATCTTTGAGGACTTTTCGACCCCAGCATTGGTTTCAAATTTGAGGCCATTCAGGGCCACATTTGTTTCGGCTTTTTAAAATTCGCCGTTTCGGTTTTCAAAGCCACCAACCCTGGATTTGTTTCTGTTTTTAAGTCTGCTAACCCTGCATTTGTTTCTGTTTTTAAGTCTGCGAACCCTGCATTAGTTTGCTTGACAACAACAGTGAGTTGCTTCAACATTGCAAATGTACTATCGGTCTCTTCGCCATCGTCATTTGTCACCATTTGATGTAAATTTTGCCATTCGCGTCTTTCATGTGACGTCTCACCGACTTCTGTGCATAGTGCTGACGCACTTACACAATTCTTTCCGTAGGAAACTGTCTCGATTCATTCAGAATTACAAGATTTTGTTCAACGAACCGAAGTTGGACGTCCTTTGATTCCACTTCTGAACCACTAGATTTGCTCGCTATTGTGCGGTCTCAACCTGAGATACCGATTGCGAAACTGCCACCATTCCCTCGGCATTGTCACTTCGTTCGGTTTCGTGACTTGCATTCGATACAGTTTGTTGTACGTCATTTTCTATCCTATCAAGATCTTCAGCTTGCCCTATATGCGATTATCTACGCAAGTCCGCCATCTCAGACCGTCTAACTAGCCTCTGTCTTTGACGATTCGTGCGAGCCTGAGCTCTAATCAGCATGAAGTTATAAGACCTGACACTTCTCCAAAGTATCATAGAAAGTCTCTTGTGCCTTTAACAAATCATTAGAAAAGCCGTTCACAGTTTCTTGGTATTCAAACCACGTCAACAACGCCGTGAATAACTACGTGCGTGCCAGAAAGGTCACGCACAAGCTACTTTTACTCAAAACACTGGTTAATACAATCTTTTCTACTGTGTGGGTCGCACATTTGCAGTAATCTGACCACAATGGAGATACATACATTGAGTAACCTTGTTACTTTTTTTTTCAAAAAGAAATTTTTTTACGAAAAGTTAATTGTTTCTTCTAATATGACTAATTGCATCCTAGCAGATCTATTACCATCCTGGCAGGGTCGCCATTATCTGACACTCCACTCCTTTTCACATTTGCAAGACATCAGCAAAAACACCCTGTGATTGTGTTAGCATCACTAGAAGAAATGACTTGGGTTAGGAGTGGACCCTTATTCTATGATGGAGCACATCGGTGTTTAGCTGTACACAATTTGCTTAATTACAGAGTTATTGTCAAAGACGTACACGAATTTACATAGATCGCGACATGACAATGTCAGGACACTTGTCAAGATAATTCATTACGTCCTAGTTTAGCAGAAATAACACTAAACACAACAATACCAAATTTAAGAAGAAGGTTCTCTACAAGATTTTTCTTACTTATACACTGTGAAGTTGGTCAATATTACGACAACTCATCAGATCCCGGTTCTAAGTTCGGTACTATTTAGGATGACAATGAAGTCTATGGAGGATGGTTAGTTTCTGTGACAAGATCAGCAAAGGATTACTCAATGTTGCTGGTGAAGCGACAAGTTTACGCCTCTACCAGTGGCACCTACCTTGTAGCTGCGATGTGCTGTCAGCTGCAGGGCTACTCTCGCTTGCTGAAAATCCTGTAAAAAAACTAATCAAAATCTTTACTGATTTTATCAGCTGAAACTGCAATATGTTTCTCATTAGGCATGAAAACATGCACTCATCCCTAGTCTGGAAAATATGGCGATATACATGTGCGTATATAGAGCAGCATGTATGCTTCAATGCCTTCTCAGTTCTCACAAGAGCAATTAACTACATGGCTATTTCGTTTCTCCACTATCTGAGCTCAACGACTCTTCAGCTAATTTCTAGCTGAAGTGTACACGGTGTTCACCCAAACTTCCTCTTTTGTCGTCGTACGGAGCGTGATGCGCCCTGCTCTACACTTGATGCTGGTTCACAGGAGACTCCCTGAAGTTTTCGGTATTGTGTCTTTCGTAGTTAACTGTCCCCCACCTGTGTACTTTCGTGCTTCACGTCATGGCTTTTTCAGACCAATGGGAGCGTTCCTATCATCTTTTGGAAACTACCTCTGGCAATTGCAAAGGGCCTACCTTTAAACTGCGTCCAAATATCGCCCCTTTCTACTCCTTCCGAGTTTATTTCATCCAATCAGACATTTTGTGCCCACTCCTGACGCCTAAAAGCTACATGCGTACATCACGAGCACACCATGGGCATTTCACGTATTCAGCTGCATTGCTGGTCCTTTTGTATTCATCTGGAAATTTCCCAACGCAGTTTTCTAAAGAATTTCTCCGTCGCAGGCACGCTATACCCCTACCTGCTCCCCTCGATGTATCGTCCGGCGCGTTCGTTGTCTGTTTCGCGCGGTCTCCAACCCCTTTTGGAAGCGTTGCATTGTACTCAGGCCGTGACGGCTCAACTCACATCTGCCCCCAGACTAAAACTTTAGTTTCTTCAAGCAGCTTCTTTCACCTTTTGCCCATTAACATGCAGGATTTGGGTTGGGTGTATTAATGTCGCCGATTCGAGTGTCATCCCTTTGCATTACATACTGTACATTTTGATAGGCAAATCTGTTAATATCACCAAAGGTGACATATTCATCAATTTGTTATGATGTATAAAATCTCTTGTAAGGTGTGAAATTGACATTCATTCAAGCTGCCACCTTAGACCTGTTCAAGAATCGCAAGAGGAAGAAGGTATACTTGAAATAGGATGGGTGATACGGGAAGATTTATGGTTACATTACGCCACGGTCAGACAGAGATTCAGATATCAGATACTGGATTGAAACAGCGAAGAAACCATGGGTAACAGAAGAAATACTGCAATTGATTCATGAAAGGAGGAAGTACAAAAAGTGCTGGGAAACTCAGGAATAGAGAAATACAAGTCGCTGAGGAATGAAATAAACAGGAAGTGCAGGGAAGCTAAGACTAAATCGCTGCAGGAAAAATGTGAAGATATCGAAAAAGAAATGATTGTCAGAAGGACAGACTCAGCGTACAGGGAAGTCATATCAACCTTCGGTGACAGTAAAGGCAAGGGTAATAACATTAAGAATGCAACGGGAATTCCACTTTTAAATGCAGAGGAGAGCATGAATAGGTGGAAAGAATACATTGAAAGCCTCTACGAGGGAGAAGATTTTTCTGATGTGATAGAAGAAGAAGAAGAAACAGGAGTCGATTTAGAAGAGATAGGGGAACTAGTATGAGAATCAGAATTTAAAAGAGCTTTGGTGTACTTAAAATGAAATAAAGCATAAGAGATAGATAACATTCCACCAGAATTTGTAAAATCATTGGGGGAAGTGGCAAGAAAACGACTATTCACGTTAGTGTGTAGAATGTATGCTTCTGGCGACATACCATCTGATTTTCGGAAAAGCATCATTCACACAATTAAGAAGACGGAAAGAGCTGACAAGTGCGAGAATTATCGCACAATCAGCTCAACAGCCCATGAGTCCAAGTTACTTGTAAGAATAATATACAGAAGAATGGAAAAGACAATTGGGGATGCGCCACATGACTATAAGTTTGCTTTTAGGAAAGATAAAGGCACGAAAGAAGCAATTCTGTCGTTGCGGTTAATAATGAAGCAAGACTAAAGAAAAATCAAGACACGTTCATAGGATTTGTCAACCTGGAAAAAGTGTTCAACAATGGCGCAAGATGTTCGAAATTCTGAAAGAAGTAGGGGTAAGCTATATGGAGAGATGGGTCATGTACAATATGTACAACAGCCAAGAAGGAATAATGAGAGTGGACGACCAAGAACAAATTGCTAGTATAAAAATGGGTGTAAGACAAGGATGTAGCCTTTCGCCCCTACTGTTCAATCTGTACATTGAGGAAGCAATGATGGAAATAAAAGAAAGGTTCAGGAGTGGAATTAAGATTCAAGGTGAAAGGATATCAGTGATACGATTCGCTGATGACATTGCTATCGTGAGTGAAAGTGAAGAAGAATTACATGATTTGCTGAACGGAATGAAAAGTCCAATGATTACAGAGTATGGATTGAGAGTAAATCGAAGTAAGACGAAGGTAACGGGAAAATGCAGAAATGAGAACAGCGAGAAACTTAACATTAGGATTGATTTTCACGAAGCAGACGAAGTTAAGGAATTCTACTACCTAGGCAGTGAAATAGCCAATGACGGACGGAGCATGGAGGACATCAAAAGCAGACTTTTTTTTTCCTTCACTTTCACTCACTACAGCAATGTCATCAGCGAATCATATCATTGATATCCTTCCACCATGAATTTTAATTCCACTTCCAAACCTTTCTTTTACTTCCATCATTGCTTCCTCGATGTATAGATTAAACAGTAGGGGCGAAAGGCGACATCCTTGTCATACCCCCTTTTCAATACGAGCACTTCGTTCTTGGTCGTCCCATAACAGGACAATTCTGGTATACCTCTGTTGAAATACTTGTTTCAAATATTGAGAGACTATGTGGTAACCACGATCCTCGGTCCTCTCACAGTTCGTCGTGATATGAACGGTATTTGCTATGTGCAGCAGCTTATCAGAGGCTTTTAAGTTCCGAGTAGGTAAAATGATAGATTGGCCACCTTCTTAAAATAACACACAGCTCCTACCTGTTTTGAGACATGTGCTGCATCCCTGGTGATCTCGCTATGGTTTTACTTCCCTTGAGGCATCAGTCTTCTGACTGGTTTGATGCGCCCCGCCAGTAGTTCACCTCCTGCCCAACTCTTCATCTCACAATACCATTTGCATCCAACGGTCTCAATTATTCTTAGATTAATTCCAGTCTCTGTCTTCTCCTACAATTTTTACCGCCTCCAGATCTCTCTGGTACTATGTAAGTTATTTTCTGATGTCTTAACACATGTCCTGTCGTTCTATTCCATCCTATTTTCAGTGTTTTCCAAACGTTCTTTTCTTCGCCGATTCTGCGGCGGTCCTCTTTAATTCCTTAGCTTGTCTGTCCAACTAATTTTCAACGTCCTTCTGCAACACTACATGTCAAACGCTTCAATTCTCTTCTTTTCGCAGTGCTCCCAAAGATCCCAGTGCACTAACATACAATTATGTGCATCAAAAATTAATTCTCAGAAATTTCCTCTAAATTTAAGGCCTGTTTCTGGTTGTAGTAGACTGGGCAGGATGCTCTTTTGTCTGTATATCTGCTTTTTACTCCCTCCTTCCTTCGTTTGTCTTGGGTTATTTTGCTTCCGTGGAAGTAAAAATTCTTAACTTCGTCTACTTCATGGTTACCAAATTTGATTTTAAATTTATCACTAAACACCTTTCTGCTAATCCTCAGTACTTTTACCTTCTTCAGTTTACTCTAAAACCATATTCTGAACTCATTAAATTTTTCATTCCCACCAACAGATTCTGCAGTTCTTTTTCACTTTCATTTAGGATAGTACTGTCATCATTCAATCTTATCATTGATGTCCTTTCACCTTGAATTTTAATTCCACCTTACTTTTATTTCCGTCATAGCTTCTTCGACGTATCGACTGAAGAGTAAGGGCAATAGACTGCGTCGCTGTCTTACTTTATTTTTAATATGAGCACTTGGTTCTTGATCTTCCAATCTTATTCTACCCTCTCGGTTCTTGTACATGTTATATATTGCCCGTCTTTTCCTATAACTTACTCCTATTTTTCACAGGATTTCGAACATGTTGCACAATTCTACATTCTCGAACGCTTTTTTTAGGCCGACAGTTCCAATGACCGAGTACTGATGCTTCTTATCAGTCATAACG
The DNA here is from genome assembly GCF_023898315.1 of Schistocerca nitens. NCBI lineage: Eukaryota > Metazoa > Arthropoda > Insecta > Orthoptera > Acrididae > Schistocerca > Schistocerca nitens. The sequence goes on along the minus strand of NC_064619.1, from coordinate 408,171,217 downwards.
TCAGACCTACCAGTGTGGAACATTTTGGTTCCCTACACTCGAAGTGATCGTCGGCTAAAACCTCAAATTTCATTTCCATTTTTCAGTACATTTTTCTTATCAGCAACTTGGATGCGTTGCACGTTAAGCTGATTGTGCGATAGTTCTCGCACTTCTCTGCCCTTGCTCTCTTCGGGTTTGTGTGGACGTAGTCTAATGGTATGTCACAAGACTCATAGATTCCACACACCAACTCGAAAAGTCATTCGTTTTGCCACATCCCCAGATGGTCTCAAAAATTCTGAAGGAATGTTATCTATTCTTTCTACTTTATTTGATAGTGAATCTTCCAGAGCTCTGTTAAACTGGATGTCCTATGTCTTCTCCCATTTCTTCTTCTATTACGTCATCAGACAAGCCCTCCCCCTCAAAGAGGCCTACAATGTACTTTTTCCATTCATCCGCTCTCTCCTCTGGCTTTAACATTGGAGTTCTCATTGTAGTCTGTGTCGACCTTCTTCCTTTTAATTTATTCGAAGGTTGTTCTGACTTTCCTATATGTTGAATCAATGCTTCCGAAGAGCAATATCTCTCATTCCTTTTCATTTTTCCTGAACTATTTCGCTGTTTTGTCTTTTTCTGAACGATTATATACTTCCTTCTTTAATCATTTGAAGAATTTCTTGTAATACTCAACGTTTCTTCGTAATTATCTCCTTCAGTCTATACGTTCAACGTCTGTGCCTGCCCTTTTTTGAGATATCCGGTACTCTTCAATTGAACTGTCTACTGAGGTAGCCATTAGCGGAATATCTAAAACATTAGATAACTTCAAAAGCGTCTCATCTTACTTTGGTACTTCAGTATTTCATCTCTTTCCACAATGAATTTTCCAGATGATTTTCTTGAATTTCAGTCTCCTCTTCATCGTTACTTAATTGTAATCTAAGTCTATATATGCACCTGGGTAAGCCCTACAATTCGGTATCTGATTTTGGTATCTTGATTTAACACCATGTCTCTGGGCCTTTTCCAAATATACTTTTTCTTGTCATTTTTGAATAACGTATTCACTATTACTACTGAAATTTATTGTAGAAATGGCTGAGTGTCAGGCATTGCCCGGGTGTGCATTTATTCCAGTCAACTACTAGTCCACCTCCTCATCCCCCCTCTCTCTGTCCACTTCCTCCACCCCCCCCCCCCAATCTCTGTCCATTTTCTGCTGCCTTTCTCTCTGTCCGTCACCATCTCTTTCGTTTCTCTGTCCATCTCCTTCTCACCCCCCTCACCTTCTTTCTCTGTCCATTTCTCCCTCCCCATCTCTTTATCTATCTTCTCTTCCCCCTTTCTGTGTCCATCTCCTCGTTCCCCCTCCCTATTATCTCCTCCACCTCTTCTCACTATTACCCTGAACCCAATAGGAGGTCGCTGCTTCTTACCCTCACAGCGATCCAGGGATTTAGAAGGAGATTTTTACCGGCAGAATGAAATTGCCCTTAACAAATGGGAATTTTATTCATAAAAGCCTTTTCAAAAACAGATTTAAAATTTATAAGCAGAAAAGCACCCTCGAAATATCAAGTTACAATTTTATTTAGAAGCAGAAAGAACAAAATTGACAGTATGAGCCTTCAGGCTGAGAAGCTTGCTGCTCCCTTTCAACACGGCCGTAGTCACGACCGCTCACAACAACCTCTGAAAGACTACACTGGTGCAAATCTGCAAAACACCAGATTACTTTAAACTAGAAATTTTAACAACTCACACAAACACATTAACTATGCATCCAGTAAGAAGGATGGAAATGGAACAAACACTCACACTAAGAAATTATTTGCCGCCGAAAGTGCTATTTGTTTTTAAAAGGACTCTTACGGTGGAAGGGTGGCAACCTTATAACCTAAAATGACTATTTAAATAAAACCCATGAACTTCAGACTCACATAAAATGTACAACATGCTCTACATTACACATATACCGCCTCGCAAGATGATAGGAAAGATAAAAACATATTTCAAGAATTCGGCCTTTACCTTAATTCTATAAATTCGTTAACACCGAATCCGACAAACATGACAGAGGCAGATCTTAGCGTATGGCAGACCGACAGACCAGCAGACAGACAGACAGACACAAACTGCCTAACAAATACGGACGGGAGACAGACGAGCAAGCTGGGGACGAGAGACTGGCCAAGAAAACAAGTACAACTTAACAAGTAAATGACAACAACATATCACGTATCACTTAACCTCTAATAACTGCGATGTCTGGCAAAGACCTGGCTCTCCCGAATCGTCCACTGCCAGCCGCGTCAACGGACGCAGGAAGGCGCACCGATCTCGCGTCTCACGGCGTCGCAGCTCGACCGATGTCGTGGGTTGACTCCTGTTGCTCTCGTGTCGACCGCGAAGCCACTACCCCTCGCTATTCGGCGCGGGCCACTGGACTCACGTGGCGACCTCAACATGCGCCGACGCTCAAGAGGGACAAGGAATCTTGTGTCTCAGTGCACGACCGACCAACCGATCGATCCAACCGGCCTTAAGGTCGATCCAAACGACAGACATCCTGGAACTTCAGACGACAGACCGACACTGACTAAGCGATCACTTGGTCGGACCCACCCCTGCAGAGGAAACATGCCCTCAGGCTACCCGACATCCCTGCCCCGGGAAGAGACCGACCTACCGATCAATCCAACCGCCAATCTCCATTGCCTGAACAAACTCGAGCAGATTGGCGGCCTAACACACACTAGAACTCCGGACGACAGACAGACACAGACTGCCCCACACTGACCCGGCTGACCAACTGACCGACTCGCCGAGACTGACAGACTGCCTCCAGACTCACTGCGACTGACCGACTCAGACTCACCCCCTGCCGAGTTTCTTTTTTTTTTTTTTACTGTATTGTTATTTTAACACCTGAACAATCAGGTAGGCTGGCAGCGGCATGCTACGCCGCTCTTCAGCCATAGTGGTGACAATAACAGTACAAGAACGGGGAATTAAAATGAACAGAGTGATGGGCAAAAAATAGTGGTCACAGATACACAAAAAACACGGAGCCGTTCACACGCGACGATAACGACACTGAAAACACGTTGACACGGCGCACATAACACTGATGAATCCGACGGCACAAGTGAACGTAGAAGCGGGACGGCGGACACTAAAAACACAAAACGACGTCACACACACGAGACACAGATGGCGAAGATCTCCGGCGCGCGAAAGTCCACGTAGCGTGTGCGAGTCCGGGGACCTGCCAATAGGGGAAGAAGGGTGAGGGCGGGTGGAGAGGGTGGAGAGGGGAGAACATAGATGCCAGTGGCTGAGGAGATGGGAGGAGGAGTAGAAGGACAGGGGAGGGGAGGCCCGGGGGGGGGGGAGTGGGGAGAAGGGGAGGAGGGATGTTCCTTCCCAAAGGAACAGATACAGGAAGAGGGAGGGAGGATCAAAGTTGGTAGGAGGGGTAGATGGAGGGGAGGAGGACATCATCAGGGAGGGGGAGCTGGCGGAAGGCACCTTGGGAGAGGGTAAGGAGGGTGGAGAGATGGAGACCAGGTGGGACGTGGGAATACAGGCGCGGCAGCGGGCGGGGGTGGGAGAGGATCGGGGAGATGAGCGGGTGAGGAGGATCGAGTTTATGGGAGGTGTACAGGATCCGTATCCTTTCAAGGAAAAGGAGGAGGTGGGGGAAGGGGATGAGATCGTACAGGATCCACGTAGAGGAGGGGAGACGGATGCGATAGGCGAGGCGGAGAGCATGGCGTTCAAGGATTTGGAGGGATTTGTAAAAAGTAGGGGGGCGGAGATCCAAGCCGGATGGGCATAACAAAGGATAGGGTGGATGAGGGATTTATGGGTGTGGAGAATGGTGGAGGGGTCCAGACCCCACGTACGGCCGGAGAGGAGCTTGAGGAGACTGAGTCGGGAGCGTGCCTTGGCTTGGATTGTCCGGAGGTGGGGAGTCCAGGAGAGGCGACGGTCGAGGGTGACGCCAAGGTACTTAAGGGTAGGAGTGAGGGCGATAGGACGGCCATAGATGGTGATATAGAAATCAAGGAGGCGGAAGGAAGGGGTGGTTTTGCCTACAATGATCGCCTGGGTTTTGGAGGGATTGACCTTGAGCAACCACTGTTTGCACCAAGCGGTGAACCAGTCAAGATGGGATTGGAGAAGGTGTTGGGAGCGCTGTAGGGTGGGGGCAAGGGCAAGGAAGGCGGTGTCATCGGCAAACTGGAGAAGGTGGACGGGGGCTGACGGCGGCGGCATGTCCGCCGTGTACAAAAGGTACAGAAGGGGGGAGAGGACGGAGCCTTGGGGCACACCGGCGGAGGGGAAAAAGGTGTAGGAATCTGTGTTATGGATGGTGACATAGGAAGGACGGCGGGAGAGAAAGGAGCCGATCAGACGGACGTAGTTAATGGGAAGGGCGAAGGTTTGGAGCTTGCCCCTGCCGACCTCATAGCGCCCCTTAAATGCACGTGAACAGGCAACTTTTCTCCTTTCCCACCAGAGGGAGACACCAAAGCTGCGATTGCCACAGCGGCGCCACCGCCAGAAACGGACGGCGACTGCTTCACACTGCGCTGCGGCGCGCTGTTCAAAACAGCTAACTTTACCACGGCTCAGCCCGCATATGCACTTGTCACGTATATCTACATGTATTTAACACATTTCACTCATATTTGTATTCATATTTCGCCTGTATCTCTAGCGAATTCCAGCCTGCAGTTTCGTTTCCATGCAGCTCAATGTTTATGACACCATATCTCCTGAACTATGAGTCTTAAAGTGATATGTTCCTGCAGGTGTGTTCAGTACTGAAGTATGAGTCTTAAAGTGATATGTTCCTGCAGGTGTGTTCAGTACTGTATTTGAACACGGCCTGCAGTATAGATTGCTAACAGAGTTAGTAGTAAAGAAGTTATTAATTAAAACGTCATGCCTGATGCGGCAGTTTTACTGCATGAACGGCAAAAATGTAGTAAGCGAGAAATAGTTTTCCATTCATCATTTTGTGGGGTGTTCGCAAGAAAAAGATTCATAAAGGTTTGAAATTGTGTGTCAAGTTTGTTGCAAGTTTGTTGCAAGTCACCAAGTGCTCTCTTTTCCAATTACTTGATGCATATCGTCTGGCTGTTAGCGTGTCGGGAGCTACGATACTTTTTCACACCCACCCCCACCCCTTTGAGAGTGAGGTGTCTCTTAGCTCACAGTGATTCTTTCCAGATAATAAGTGACATATGTACCAAATTTGATTTAAATCAAATCAGTGGTTAAGGAGTTTACGTGGAACATACATAGCATACATCTATTTTCATAAAATGTACGGGTATGAATTCAGTCTTTCTCTTCTCTCTCATTCTCACTATTAATCCCGCTTTCTCTCATAACTCTGTCTTCTATAACTCCCATAGAACCTCACCCCAATCCCCATGATTCTCTTTACACATCGAATCACCGTTCAATATCCTCACGTCATCAATACCTGAACTATATTTGTTGGCCTTGGTTTGTGGGTCTATGGAACAAAAAGTACACCCTACTAATCTTAACGTATCGCATCGCGACTGATTAAGACTAGGCTACTGAAATCCGGTTTGAACGAGAGAATGAGGTAGGAAGGTTGGAATTGAAAGTTCCGTCAATTTGGTCACTGAAGACTAGTCACTTGCTCAGATGGATAAGAATGGTGCACGAAATCGGATCTGGCCTGTCCAAAGATACTGTACCAGACTATTTAACCTGAAGTGATTTGAGGTGCCTACGGCAAGCATTAGATAGCCAGACTGGTGTGCAAACCTGCGCTTCTCGGGAACGACCCCAATATTAACGACTGCGCCATCTCACTCGATGTAACGAAATTTCCCGGAGCCCATACGGGATAGAATTTCCAACTACTGGCAGGATGCGTACATAAAAATGAGATCATCACTTCTTCCAGAAACAAAAGTGTGTGATATGTTGTATTAGTAAAGCAGCTGTTACAGCTTAATAAATGAAGAACTGGCAAACGGGCCAAATAAAAGTACCATAGATAGCAAGTTAGCCGTCTCCAAGAAACTAAAACACGGAGACAGTAAATCAGCACAAGGTGATTAGCGTATAGCATTCTTACCTTACTTCGGTGTTACAAAAAATAAAAAAATAAGCCAAATTCTGGGCAGAGAAGGATATATGTTTTCCGACCACCCAAGGAAATTAAAAAGATGATGCATCCAATAAAAGACACCGAGAATTTTATGAATTATTTCAGTCATTTTTTGACAGATTTTACCTTCATGCATGGAAAGGTTTCTTCTGTTGTCGAGGAGTTCCTGTAAAGAAACCTACGCATGTTTGGGCTGTTGCTTAAGGATTATACTCCAATTTCGGGAGAGCTTGCCCTTAAACAAGGCATGTGTAATGCGTGTTAGTTATCAGGAGTTGTATTTATTACGCATTGCAGATACGGCAGGGCAGTTGTCATCAAATTATTATCATAACCCAAATAATTTTTCCTTTTAAACATACCATCAGTACAAAACACGCAGGACTTTAAATGCGAGCATTTTGGGTTTGACCCAACCGTGACTTTTATGAATATCAATTAAAATACGCAAATATACCGGTTCTCGATATTGGTTTTCCCACTATATATTTCTGTGGAGTACACCATGATCAGATGGATTAATGTAAACAAGCAAAACGTAGACGATTTGTACATACAAATTTGTTGGGCACGTGTTGCACTGTCCGGAAGCAGAGAGCCAACAAGTACTATTGTGTTATTTTACCAGTTACGCGTATGCCTCAATGCACTTGCGTAAATTCAAATATCTTTAAGTCGTAGTATATCCATTATACACTCTTTGCACAGGAGCTAACGGATACAGAGTAAAACAGAATATAATAATATGATGCTGCAAACAATATCGAATCTTTTGTAACATTTCACTCGTTTTTAAATACTATTATTATTACATCAGTGTGTGTGTGTGTGAGTGTGTATACCACCGAGAAAACGCCTGTTCAGAAATTACCTCATCACAGCAGCTCTACTAACCCGCTAAACCATACGGATGTATACAGAATTGAAATTGTGGACTACGACTCCTTCTGCATTGTTCAGACAGGCAGACCATTGGCACTAGATTTAAGGAAACCACGACATCATTTAAAAAACAAAAAGTACCTCATGTCAACGGTAACCACTATCCTACATGAAAGAAAACATCATATTTATAGCACAAGCATTAGTATGCTACACAAATTATCCAACGTAAAAGTAAAGAACTTGACATCCTTGAAACGCTCCCAGTGCGTTAAAATCAAAGAGGAGAACCTGATTTCGTTTTAAACAAATAAATGACTACATGTACAATAATATGACCTATTTTTTTAACAGCTGTCCAGAAGAACGTGTACAGACTCTCTCTCATTCTCTTCCTCTCTCTCTCTCTCTCTCTCTCTCTCTCTCTCTCACACACACACACACACACACACACACACACAAAGACGGACACAAGCACAAACACTATAACTGATACAATAGTGCCGTAAGATTAGGTCAGAATAAGAAACCTTTTGAAATAGTACGCTTCACAGCTCACAATTCTATCTCCTTTAACATATGCTCACTCTCTCTCTTTCTTTCTCTATTTCCCTTTGTCTTCAGTTCCTCCCCCCTCTCCTAGAAATTTAGGTTATGTGAGTAAATTACACAGTTTGTCGACCATATTTTGTTGACCAAATCCGAAACGTGCATTTGTGAGGATAACTCCGTAAGAATCGAAGGACAACTACTACGGAATACTCCTCACGTCCCACTTGCATCACCGCAAGAGCAACTCTTAGGAGTACAACGTGATCCGATAAGTAAAGCAGCTTTTCATTGATATAAACCAAACCAAAGTAAACAACTTTCGCTGCCTATACTCCAATAAAGGACAGCTACAAGTCACATTGCGTCAGGGACACGTTTCATGTCACACTACTCAGCGGAGCGATGGGTGCAACGTATCGCTATCGTATTTTGCACAATGCGCTGTCGTATATCAAACAAGGCGTGTCGTGACATACGGTCGCCAGAGTTATATATCAACAGCATGTTCGCGGACTCAATCCTCACAGCAGAAGCTTTCGTAATGCTTTATAGGTATATGACAGGTGCACGCAATTTATGGCCCTTACGTTACTGAAGCAAGTTCTGCTGCAACCGGTAAACGGGGTAGGAGCTTTGTGGGGAATTAACCACCAGAGAACTTATCGAGCAGTAGCTGTTAGCCGGCCGGAGTGGCCGAGCGGTTCTGGGCGCTACAGTCTGGAACCGCGCGACCGCTACGGTCGCAGGTTCGAATCCTGCCTCGGGCATGGATGTGTGTGATATCTTTAGGTTAGTTAGGTTTAAGTAGTTCTAAGTCCTAGGGGACTTATGACCACAGCAGTTGAGTCCCATAGTGCTCAGAGCCAAGCCAGTAGCTGTTAGCATTACCAGCAGATTCACTTGATTAATTTGCCTGTTGATTGCAAATTTCTTTTGGGTGAATTCTTTAGCTCAATCAATGATAGTTTATCATTCTGTTAATAAAAGTAGCATAGAAGCATAACTTTGCAGTTTCAGGTATAGGAAACTTATTGATCAGTCCGTGTTACCAACTGAAAATGTTTGTGGCGCAGTCATACTGACAGAAATAAAAATAATCTCAAGAAATCGTTGTAATGGTTTACAGTTATTAGTCACATTATCAACGTAGATTACACAACTTATTATCTCTACCATATGTTATTGTATATACTGTGATCTTCACACCTAAGAGACGTCTGACAAGGAAATTATAGTGGGTGGTTATAACTAAAGTTCAACTACTCACGGAGATCCAGTGTGGACTGTAATTAGCACATCGCAGCGAAAGGCAGCGTTAATGTGGAAACGAATTATGCTGGAAAAAAATAGTTCCAATTTCTCCATCAGGTGCATATCTGATGCTGAACACTGTTTGCATGACTGTATAACATCCACGCTGGATGGTTCCTTTGAAAGGGCTCGGCCGACCTCCTTCCCCATCCTTCCATAATCCGATAGACCCGATGACCTCGCTGTTTGGTTCCTTCCCACAAACCAACCAACCAACCATCCACGCTGTCATCTGACGAGCCATAATGTGAGTGAACCGTATCGCTATCGAGAAGGGAGAGCGAGCGCTGTTACTGAAACTGTTTTACGTGAACGAGCAATCACTGTGCTGCAGTGACGGTGTATCGCCTACTGAAAGGTTTTAGGAGAGACCCGTTGTCATTATGCTGTCTAATGAAATTCGAAGACACGGCTGAGCTTGCTGCAGCGCTTGGAAACGAAAGGCTTTCTAGCCTGGTGGAAGTCATTGTCGAGTTTGCTGTTGCTGTAATTGACTATGCAGCACGTGGCCCGTATAGTGCTAGTGCTTGTGCAGTGTCACCTCATGATCTGCAACAACTTTTAGAATTTGCTCTTTGGCTTCTGGCACATAATGACATGTAGCAGGGCAATATTCTATGGAGTGACGAGGCACAGATTACGCTACAGGTGCAGTGAATACACAGAAGTGCCGAATCTCTGGTACCGTCAAACTACCTGTTGTGGAAAGTACACAAGCGGCAAGACGCAGTCAATACCTTCGCTGCGCAGTGCCGATGGTACTGTTACCGACGATTGTGCCGCTAAAGCGGAGTTATTGAACGCAGTTTTCCGAAATTCCTTCACCAGGGAAGACGAATGGAATATTCCAAAATTTGAAACACGAACAGCTGCTAGCGTGAGTTTCTTAGAAGTAGATACCTTAGGGGTTGCGAAGCAACTCATCGCTTGATACGGTTAAGTCTTCAGGTCCAGATTGTATACCGATTAGGTTCCTTTCAGATTACGCTGATACAATAGCTCCGTACTTAGCAATCATATACAACCCTTCGCTCACCGATAGATCTGTACCTACAGATTGGAAAATTACACAGGTCGCACCAGTGTTTAAGAAGGGTAGTAGGAGTTATCCATCGAACTACAGACCTATATCACTGACGTCGGTTTGCAGTAGCGTTTTGGAGCATATACTGTATTCAAACATTATGAATCACCACGAAGCGAACGATCTATTGATACGTAATCAGCATGGTTTCAGAAAACATCGTTCTTGTGCAACGCAGCTAGTTCTTTATTCGCACGAAGTAATGGCCGCTATCGACAGGGGATCTCAAGTTGATTCCGTATTTCTAGATTTCCGGAAAGATTTTGACACCGTTCCTCACAAGCGACTTCTAATCAAGCTGCGGGCCTATGGGTTATCGTCTCAGTTGTGCGACTGGATTCGTGATTTCCTGTCAGGAAGGTCGCAGTTCATAGTAATAGACGGCAAATCATCGAGTAAAACTGAAGTGATATCAGGTGTTCCCCAGGGAAGCGTCCTGGGACCTCCGCTGTTCCTGATCTATATACGAGGGGCGTTCAGAAAGTAAGCTCCGATCGGTCGCGAAATGGAAACGACTATGAAAATCCGATAAAGCTTTGCACAGATGTGTTGGGTAGTGTCTCTAGTATAACCCCAGTTAGCATCACGTCGCTCTTCTCATTTCTGAGCTCGCAGTGAGTGCGTAAAGATGTCTAGAAAATAGTGTCTGCCGCCAAGTACGAGGGCCTGGTGAGAAATTTCGCCTGAAGCTATGCAGCTAACATTACATAACTGTCGTGCTGTTTCTTCTTCAAGACAATTCTCAGCCGCATTCTGCAGGGGCAATGAAGATGCTCCTGCATCGTTTTCAAATGGAAATGTTAGATTACCCACAATACAGTCCGCAATTGTCTCCCCCTGAGTTTCATCTCTGGTCACATGAACCGCTGTCTTTGAAGACAACATTTAGACACAGACAACGAGGTGTAGGCCAGCGTGGAGAATTGGCGGAAAGCACTGGCGGCTGCCTTCTATGATGAGGCTATTGAAAAGTTGGTACAACGCTATGACAAAAGTCTAAGTCAGAACGGCGACTACGTAGAGAAGTAGCTGAAAGGTGTAGCTAATTGTTACAAGTAAAACATTTCTGATGTTCACTGTGGTTTCAATTTGGCAATCAATCGGAGCTTAGTTTCTGAACAGGCCTCGTAAATGACCTGGGTGACAATCTGAGCAGTTCTCTTAGGTTGTTCGCAGATGATGCTGTAATTTATCGTCTAGTAAGGTCATCCGAAGACCAGTATCAGTTGCAAAGCGATTTAGAAAAGATTGCTGTATGGTGTGTCAGGTGGCAGTTAACGCTAAATAACGAAACGTGTGAGGTGATCCACATGAGTTCCAAAAGAAATCCGTTGGAATTCGATTACTCGATAAATAGTACAATTCTCAAGGCTGTCAATTTTACTAAGTACCTGGATGTTAAAATTACTAACAACTTCAGTTGGAAAGACCACATAGATAATATTGTAGGGAAGGCGAGCCAAAGGTTGCGTTTCATTGGCAGGACACTTAGAAGATGCAACAAGTCCACTAAAGAGACAGCTTACACTACACTCGTTCGTCCTCTGTTAGAATATTGCTGCGCGGTGTGGGATCCTTACCAGGTGGGATTGACGGAGAACATCGAAAGGGTGCAAAAAAGGGCAGCTCGTTTTGTATTATCACGTAATAGGGGAGAGAGTGTGGCAAATATGATACGCGAGTTGGGATGGAAGTCATTAAAGCAAAGACGTTTTTCGTCGCGGCAGATCTATTTACGAAATTTCAGTCACCAACTTTCTCTTCTGAATGCGAAAATATTTTGTTGAGCCCAACCTACATAGGTAGGGATGATCACCAAAATAAAATAAGAGAAATCAGAGCTCGAACAGAAAGGTTTAGGTGTTCGTTTTTCCCGCGCGCTGTTCGGGAGTGGAATGGTAGGGAGATAGTATGATTGCCGTTCGATGAACCCTCTGCCAAGCACTTAAATGTGAATTGCAGAGTAATCATGTAGATGTAGATGTAGAAGAGCCATTGCGCTTTCCGTATGTAACTTCGTCTTATGGATTGACAAGCACCTTTATTCTCGGTCTGTCCTTTGCAGATCATAAACTCAGAGAGCTTGTCAGGTGTACTATTACGTCCGCATACTATGGAGACCTCCTTGTACAGCATGTGATTCCTGTTGTGGAAGAAAGCAACGGTGTTGAACCACTGTTTTCATGCAATTAGATGTAACAACTCATGTCGCTCGCCCAGTGAAATGGTTCAAATGACTCTGAGCACTATGGAACTTAATTTCTGTGGTCTTCAGTCCCCTAGAACTTAGAACTACTTAAACCTAACTAACCTAACGACATCACAAACATCCATGCTCGAGGCAGGATTCGAACCTGCGACTGTAGCGGTCGCGCGGTTCCACACTGTAGCGCCTAGAACCGTTCGGCCACCCCGGCTGGCCGCCCAGTGAAAGATCTGCTTAATGCAGACTTCCACAACGCGTATTCTCCAGAGGTTTCCCAGATGCATGGCCTCCAAGATCACCTGATCTGAATCCAAGTGACTTTTGGCTATAGGAGTATCTAAAAGAACGCCTTTACGGGGGACACGTTCTGTCTCTAGCTGACCTGAAGGCCGTAACAGGAAGACGTTGATCAGGTTCCACGGGAATTGCTGCGAGCAACTGTTGATAAAGTCGTTTAACGGATGCAGCATCTCGTCGACGTCTCCAGTGCTCATATTGAACAAATTGTCTACGCAGTGGTTAATAATAAATGCAACATTATGCCTTTACACTTGTTTCACCTTTTTGCGCACATGTCTTGTTCCTAATCCGTTATATACGCATACGTTGCTACATGTCTTTCTTCCATTCACAGTGCCAGATTTGCACCTGGTGGCGAAATTGAAACTAATCTTTTTTCCAGCATAAATCGATTGCGCATTATCGCATTAGAATATCTACCAAGTTTCACTGCCATTCGATTATTTCAGCTCATACTGGACATCTATAAGCAGCTGCACTTTAGTTATAACCACACGCTGTATAAGATGGATGTTGTATCCCAGGCATACAATTTTGCCTGGAAATACTTCTGTAAAATATTGCGTTATCACGATAATCCGAGCCATACCCATGAGTTTCAAGGAAGAGACTGTCTTGGTAGCAAAGCTTTCGCTAGTTTATTCACCTATACATGTTATTACTATAGTTATTGTATCACAGGAATATTACAAAATATTATTCAGAAATTGACATAGTTACGGAACTCAGCCGATGTATTTTAGAAATCAGGAAGGCAATGTAAAATTTGTGTGTGCCTCCAATAATACACTACTGGCCATTAAAATTGCTACACCACGAAGATGACCTGCTACAGACGCGAAATTTAACCTACAGGAAGAAGATTCCAACCGATTTCTCATACACAAACAACAGTTGACCGGCGTTGCCTGGTGAAACGTTGTTGTGATGCCTCGTGTAAGGAGGAGAAATGCGTACCATCACGTTTCTGACTTTGATAAAGGTGGGATTGTAGCCTATCGCGATTGCGGTTTATCGTATCGCGACATTGTTGCTCGCGTTGGTCGAGATCCAATGACTGTTAGCAGAATACGGAATCGGTGGTTCAGGAGGGTAATACGGAACGCCGTGCTGGATCCCAACGGCCTCGTATCACTAGCAGTCGAGATGATAGGCATCTTATCCGCAAGGCTGTAACGGATCGTGCAGCCACGTCTCTATCCCTGAGTCAACAGATGGGGACGTTTGCAAGACAACAACCATCTGCACGAACAGTTCGACGACGTTTGCAGCAGCATGGACTATCAATTCGGAGACCATGGCTGCGGTTACCCTTGATGCTGCATCACAGGAGCGCCTGGATGCACGAATGACAAAACGTCATTTTTTCGGATGAATCCAGGTTCTGTTTACAGCATCATAATGGTCGCATCCGTGTTTGGCGACATCGTGGTGAACGCACATTGGAAGCGTGTATTCGTCATCGCCATACTGGCGTATCACCCGGCGTGATGGTATGGGGTGCCATTGGTTACACGTCTCGGTCACCTCTTGTTCGCATTGACGGCACTTTGAACAGTGGACGTTACATTTCAGATGTGTTACGACCCGTGGCTCCACCCTTCATTTGAGTCCTGCGAACCCTACATTTCAGCAGGATAATGCACAACCGCATGTTGCAGGTCCTGTGCGGGCCTTTCTGGATACAGAAAATGTTCGACTGCTACCCTGGCCAGCACATTCTCCAGATCTCTCACCAATTGAAAACGCCTGGTCAATGGTGGCCGAGCAACTGGCTGGTCACAATACGCCAGTCACTACTCTTGATGAACTGTGGTACCGTGTTGAAGCTGCATGGGCAGCTGTACCTGTACACGCCATCCAAGCTCTGTTTGTCTCAACGCCCAGGCGTATCAAGGCCGTTGTTACGGCCAGAGGTGGTTGTTCTGGGTACTGATTTCTGAGGATCTATGCACCCAAATTGCGTGAAAATGTAATCACTTGTCAGTTCTTGTATAATATACTCCTGGAAATGGAAAAAAGAACACATTGACACCGGTGTGTCAGACCCACCATACTTGCTCCGGACACTGCGAGAGGGCTGTACAAGCAATGATCACACGCACGGCACAGCGGACACACCAGGAACCGCGGTGTTGGCCGTCGAATGGCGCTAGCTGCGCAGCATTTGTGCACCGCCGCCGTCAGTGTCAGCCAGTTTGCCGTGGCATACGGAGCTCCATCGCAGTCTTTAACACTGGTAGCATGCCGCGACAGCGTGGACGTGAACCGTATGTGCAGTTGACGGACTTTGAGCGAGGGCGTATAGTGGGCATGCGGGAGGCCGGGTGGACGTACCGCCGAATTGCTCAACACGTGGGGCGTGAGGTCTCCACAGTACATCGATGTTGTCGCCAGTGGTCGGAGAAAGGTGCACGTGCCCGTCGACCTGGGACCGGACCGCAGCGACGCACGGATGCACGCCAAGACCGTAGGATCCTACGCAGTGCCGTAGGGGACCGCACCGCCACTTCCCAGCAAATTAGGGACACTGTTGCTCCTGGGGTATCGGCGAGGACCATTCGCAACCGTCTCCATGAAGCTGGGCTACGGTCCCGCACACCGTTAGGCCGTCTTCCGCTCACGCCCCAACATCATGCAGCCCGCCTCCAGTGGTGCCGCGACAGGCGTGAATGGAGGGACGAATGGAGACGTGTCGTCTTCAGCGATGAGAGTCGCTTCTGCCTTGGTGCCAATGATGGTCGTATGCGTGTTTGGCGCCGTGCAGGTGAGCGCCACAATCAGGACTGCATACGACCGAGGCACACAGGGCCAACACCCGGCATCATGGTGTGGGGAGCGATCTCCTACACTGGCCGTACACCACTGGTGATCGTCGAGGGACACTGAATAGTGCACGGTACATCCAAACCGTCATCGAACCCATCGTTCTACCATTCCTAGACCGGCAAGGGAACTTGCTGTTCCAACAGGACAATGCACGTCCGCATGTATCCCGTGCCACCCAACGTGCTCTAGAAGGTGTAAGTCAACTACCCTGGCCAGCAAGATCTCCGGATCTGTCCCCCATTGAGCATGTTTGGGACTGGATGAAGCGTCGTCTCACGCGGTCTGCACGTGCAGCACGAACGCTGGTCCAACTGAGGCGCCAGGTGGAAATGGCATGGCAAGCCGTTCCACAGGACTACATCCAGCATCTCTACGATCGTCTCCATGGGAGAATAGCAGCCTGCACTGCTGCGAAAGGTGGATATACACTGTACTAGTGCCGACATTGTGCATGCTCTGTTGCCTGTGTCTATGTGCCTGTGGTTCTGTCAGTGTGATCATGTGATGTATCTGACCCCAGGAATGTGTCAATAAAGTTTCCCCTTCCTGGGACAATGAATTCACGGTGTTCTTATTTCAATTTCCAGGAGTGTATATTTGTCCAATGAATACCCGTTTATCATCTGCATTTCTTCTTGGTGTAGCAGTTTTAATGGCCAGTACTGTAGAATAACTATGATGGGTTGGATTTAAAATAGCATAAAATCAGTTGTTACACATGTTACCTTGAAACGAGATCAGAGAGGTCTTTGAGAACGAAGACACAAAACTGTATGGGTAACGCCGCCAATTACTTACGCCACGACGCGCCTTTGTGTTTATCAAGCTATGCTCGTTAACAGCCTACTGTTCGTTTCTATTCCTCTGGAAAATAACTGTTTTCTTCAAGTTCTTGAAAGTGAAAAAAAAAGAAAAGGCGAAATATACGCAGTTATCCGCTTTCTCATTATTTCGTTAGCGGAGTTATACTTGGTGTATGTTATCGTTACTTTTGATGCAATAACGTTATTGCTGAACTTGTTATACGTGCCTTCGGACATCTTAAAGTTACATGCTTGACAGATTTGAAGAATTATTTGCAACCGGTTGGCTGTTTTATTTCTCCATTGAAACTTATATGGTTGTCTACGATTTGAAACGTGATATTCCTTTCGCAGAAAGTTCGAATTTCAGTTTTCGGCTAGAAAATAACTTCAACTTGACATGAAAGCTTACTTACCGTACACTGCACCATAAAGTTGCTGCACGTTCTGAAAGTCATAGGATCAAATTATATGGCAACATAACTGCAACGGTAATATAAGGTCATTATTTTGCCAAATAAATATACGAATGAGTTCTAAAGGAAATCTCCGTGGAAACTATTACTCGTGAGCGACCAAACTCATTGATCAGTGAGATATGCACGATTGATCTATGGAGCGAAAATCATTAAACGAGATACTTCTGTGCAATTTCTTTGTGTAGAACACAAGTGCATTTTTATGCAACTACTTTCTGAAGGATACTGGTGAGCGGACCTGCATTTAGTGAAATTCTGAGTTTAACCTGGGCAGTCTACTGTACTGAATATTCACAAATGGGAACATTTCCCCTAGAACAATGTGTGTGTCTCTGAGGCTACAAAATAAATAATTCAGTTCATATCAACAACTACGTCATTTACAAACGATTTTAAAAATAAAGCACTTTTTCAGGATGTTTACAGCATTCGCTAGCATCCGCCCCTTCTAAAACAGGATCCCCAAGGACAGATAAATAATTATGTTGGTCTAGTGCCCCTTTTGGAATGACGAGACCACCCAGGGAGTGCCATGCAAACATTTTCAAAAACATAACGCATGCAGCGTGTTTGCTATCACACGTTTCATGCCGTACACTCCAACAGCCATCTGTCCAATGGAGCATAAAACATGATTCGTCTGAAAAGGCTACCTGTCGCCACGTCCGTTGCGGTAATGGCGTGCACATTCCAGCCTTCATCGCTGATGAACAGCAGCCAGCATGCATGCATGAACCAGGTGCCTCCTGTGGAGTCCCATACGCAGCATTCGCTGAACGGTCGTTGGGTGGCCAGTCGCTCAACACCTGCACGTCTATTCGCTCGTACACATCTCTAGCGTCATCGTTTACCTCTGTTACCTGTGGGTAATGGTACACCACAGTTACCTCGGCACCGGTTTTGGATAGCGTCATTTTGCCATGCGTGGTATAATTTAACTGCACGCGGGCAATTTACGAACTTAGCCGTTTCGGAAATGCTTCCAACCGCGGCGTGAAAGCCAATGGTCATGCCCTTTTGGACGTCAGATAAATCGTTCCGGTTCCTCATTACGACAAGGACTGCATTATTTTCCGCACCCCCCAACACATTTTAAATGCTCTCCACTGCTACTGATGCCACCTGCCGTGTGCGAGTGGTTGTTGCACTTTGGTCACATTAATGTGACTGGACGGTGTAGTATGAGGTTGCACTTCAATTGGCATGCAAACGTGCATTGATTCGATTGAGAATGGTACCATAAACCCTTTCTATCCTCTCCTGAGGCACACTGGCCCAGAACTGTAGTAATTGGTCCTTGATAGCGTGAGTACTGCCAATGGATAGGGTTAACGTAAGAGTTGGTCCTACACATGTCCTATCTGGGACAGATTTGGGAATCGTGCTAGCTACAGGAGTGCCTCAACATCAAGCGGATAGTTCACACAGAGACATTCATGCACGAACGACCATTGTCCTGTTGAAAAATGACACCACGATGCGCATGAGAGGTAACACATGAGGACGCAACATGTCCTTGACGTGACGTTTAGCCATCAGAGTTCACTTACTCGCAAGTAACAGTGACCTGAGGTCATACCTGATGGCTCCTCACACCGTAACACCAGGAACAGCATCGTCGTGACTCACCAAACAATTGGAAGAACGAGTCATCTCCGCAGGTCGCCACCAAACCCGCCGACTATGGTCAACTGGCGTAGTGCAGATCCTAGATTCATCACTGAACTCAATGCGATGTCATTCATCGGCAGTCAGTGCTTCCTGGTCACGACACCATAATGGCGGCCTACACATGGGGCATCAATTCTCTGGTCCAGCTGCTGCTAGTCTACGAACAATAGTGTGGAATGACACAGAACGTTTCAGGGAGTCCATTACTTGCTCTCTGGTGGCAGGCGAGGTGTGCTTGATGCACAATACGGCGATCCTACCTTGGTCCCGGCTGGATGAGATTTACGAGCAGGAAAATGCAGCATGGTAAGCAGCTCGCTGTGTACATGCATGGTTCGAAGAGGACCTGGATGAGTGTACCGTACTCCCCCGACCACCAGATTCACTTGATGTAAACCCAATAGAGAACCTGTGGGACCACTTCGATCGGGTTGTTCGCGTCATGGATCCTTAACCGAGAAACCTAACGCAGCTGGCCATGACACTGGAGTCGGAATGGCTCCAAGTCACCTTTCACAGCCTAATTGATTCTCTTCCTGCACTTGTCTGCGGTCCGCCCTACAAAAAGTGGTTATTCAGATTTTTGACAAGTGGTCACGTTAATGTGAGTAGACACTGTAGTAAGTGGGCTCTTACTGCTAAGTTCTTTGTAAGTTTTACTTGATATTCTGGTCACAGAAAAAACGTTTCATATCATCTCAAACCGCAAGGTTTTATTCCTTTTCCTCCTCCCCTTGAGGGTGGTTCACTTTCTTTTTCAGAGAACATAGACATCCGAAAAGCACCTGCGCGGTGCCCCAGTATCAGCGCATTGGTGCCGTTACTCGAGCTCAAAGATTATACAGGTGTTCTATTGTTTCATCAATGAATGTGCCCAAGACCTGGGACGAGCATCTCGGAATCGATGTAGCTGGTCAGCTGTTCCCGTGCTTTCGTGAACATCTATTGGAAAATGATTGAAGGATGGTGAAACCACAAATAAGAGACAAGGCGTTGTGTGTCCAGGCTTCGTCACAGAGCGCAAAGGTCGGAGGCATGCCCTAGGAAACGATCTGTGGCATATATAACGAAAGAATAGTATAGTGCAAGCAGAAGTGCTTCAGAGCCTACTGTTTAGTGCACATACAGGGTGTCTCAAAAATGACCGGTATATTTGAAACGGCAATAAAAACTAAACGAGCAGCGATAGAAATACACCGTTTGTTGCAATATGCTTGGGACAACAGTACATTTTCAGGCGGACAAACTTTCGAAATTACAGTAGTTACAATTTTCAACAACAGATGGCGCTGCAAGTGATGTGAAAGATATAGAAGACAACGCAGTCTGTGGGTGCGCCATTCTGTACGTCGTCTTTCTGCTGTAAGCGTGTGCTGTTCACAACGTGCAAGTGTGCTGTAGACAACATGGTTTATTCCTTAGAACAGAGGATTTTTCTGGTGTTGGAATTCCACCGCCTAGAACACAGTGTTGTTGCAACAAGACGAAGTTTTCAACGGAGGTTTAATGTAACCAAAGGACCGAAAAGCGATACAATAAAGGATCTGTTTGAAAAATTTCAACGGACTGGGAACGTGACGGATGAACGTGCTGGAAAGGTAGGGCGACCGCGTACGGCAACCACAGAGGGCAACGCGCAGCTAGTGCAGCAGGTGATCCAACAGCGGCCTCGGGTTTCCGTTCGCCGTGTTGCAGCTGCGTTCCAAATGACGCCATCGTCCACGTATCGTCTCATGCGCCAGAGTTTACACCTCTATCCATACAAAATTCAAACGCGGCAACCCCTCAGCGCCGCTACCATTGCTGCACGAGAGACATTCGCTAACGATGTAGTGCACAGGATTGATGACGGCGATATGCATGTGTGCAGCATTTGGTTTACTGACGAAGCTTATTTTTACCTGGACGGCTTCGTCAATAAACAGAACTGGCGCATATGGGGAACCGAAAAGCCCCATGTTGCAGTCCCATCGTCCCTGCATCCTCAAAAAGTACTGGTCTGGGCCGCCATTTCTTCCAAAGGAATCATTGGCCCATTTTTCAGATCCGAAACGATTACTGCATCACGCTATCTGGACATTCTTCGTGAATTTGTGGCGGTACAAACTGCCTTAGACGACACTGCGAACACCTCGTGGTTTATGCAAGATGGTGCCCGGCCACATCGCACGGCCGACGTCTTTAATTTCCTGAATGAATATTTCGATGATCGTGTGATTGCTTTGGGCTATCCGAAACATACAGGAGGCGGCGTGGATTGGCCTCCCTATTCGCCAGACATGAACCCCTGTGACTTCTTTCTGTGGGGACACTTGAAAGACCAGGTGTACCGCCAGAATCCAGAAACAATTGAACAGCTGAAGCAGTACATCTCATCTGCATGTGAAGCCATTCCGCCAGACACGTTGTCAAAGGTTTCGGGTAATTTCATTCAGAGACTACGCCATATTATTGCTACGCATGGTGGATATGTGGAAAATATCGTACTATAGAGTTTCCCAGACCGCAGCGCCATCTGTTGTTGAAAACTGTAACTACTGTAATTTCGAAAGTTTGTCTGCCTGAAAATGTACTGTTGTCCCAAGCATATTGCAACAAACGGTGTATTTCTATCGCTGCTCGTTTAGTTTTTATTGCCGTTTCAAATATACCGGTCATTTTTGAAACACCCTGTAGTTGAACATTGAGCTCAGCATCAGGCGACTGCTATGTGTTCCCATGTTTATCCAAGGATATGATCAATTATAATTGCAGTGTGGATGACATCATCGCATGTTTCTCGTTACACTAGGTTAATGGTCGTGCCCATATGCGTCGACATCCAGGGGAAAGGCCGCTCGGAAGGTGCACAACGCCATGGGTGCAGGCAAGTGGAGACAGATTTGTTCTATTGGGCACATTCACCTGGGCAGCCCTGAGACCTGAGGTAGTAATCGAAGGCATTACGATATCTGTGGACTACCCATCGTTATTGCGGACCGTACCCCTATGTGTCCGATGATTTCCCCGAAAGCGATGGCATCTTCCAGCAGGATAACTGGCCGTGTCACAACAGTGAAGTCGTGACATAGTGATGTGAGAAGTGTGATAGCGAACTCACACTCACATTGTTGTCTTGGCCTCAAATGAATCGAATGGAACGCATGTTGAGTATTATCGGGTGCCAGCGAAGCGCCCACAAACCACCGGCGTCTAAAGTACGAGAATGCGATATGCGTGTGCCACATACCTCCAGAAATACGGAATCCATGCTAAGCAGAATCATTATTGTACCAAAAGTAGACCTACACTCTATTGAGATGATGGACATAATGCTTTGGTTCATCAGTGCATACTGACGCATGACGGCGACCGAGCACATAGTCATCGCACACACTATTTGAAACCCTTGCTCTTCAAAAAAAAAAAAAAAAAAAAAAAAATCTTAATCGTAAGGATGCAGCACGCAGCACACGCTGTCAGTGTCAAGAAGGACACAGACAAGATGGAGTATCCTGTAGATTTGTGAGACATACACAAGAGTGCGAAGGAGAGCATTAGGTATCTGCAGAACTTCCTGAAAATTCCTCCAGAGGTCGTCTTCCTGAGCGCCACACACTATATGCACGCCACTATTCCCTCCAACCAGCCACACCCACCTCTCACTCTTGGGCAGTGAAATGAAAGGGAAAGTGTAAACCATATAATGTTCATCCCACTCTTAACTACCAATGCGGCAAGTAAATTATGTAGATACCTATGCTTGTATTTGGTGGTGTGAAGCAGCCTGTCACAAATTCGTCTCCTGTGGCAGCCTCTTCATCTCATAAGACCACTTGCATCCGACATCCTCAGTTATTTGTTCGATATATTCCAAGCTCTGTATTCCATTACAGTTTTTATCCATTACAGCTTCCGCTAGTACCACGGAAGTTATTTCCTGATAGCTTAAAACACGTTCTGTTGTCTGCACCAACTTCTTGTGTTTCCCATATGTTATTTTCTTTGCCAATTCTGCGGAGAGCCTATTTCCGTATCAGTCCGCGTAGTCGTCATCTAACAGATCTTCAGTTTTCTTTTCCATTCTTCTGTATATTAATATTGTTACCAACTTAGATAGGAAGCTGGATGAGATTTTTTCCGAAATTCTAGTGCTCTCTTTCCACTCTCAAAGATTCCACAGACCAACAAGAATAGTGTTTCGTTGCCACTTACCCCGATGATTTTAGGAAGTCCGAAGGAATGTTGTGTATCCGTCTTGGCTTATTTGATCTCAAGTCTTCCAAAGCTCTATTCAACTGAGACACTAATACGGGATGCCTTGTTTCTTCCATTTCGAGTTCCATTTCTTCTTCCGTCAAATCGTCAAATGCGTCCTTCTGCTCGTACAGGCCTCCGACGTACTCTTTCCATCTATCTGCTCTTTACTCTGCATTTAACACTGGCATTCCAAATGCGCTCTTAATGTTGGACACACTTGCTTTTATTTTCAAAAATGGTTCAAATGGTTCTGAGCACTATGGGACTTAACATCTGTGGTCATCAGTCCCGTAGAACGTAGAACTACTTAAACCTAACTAACCTAAGGACATCACACACATCCATGCCCGAGGCAGGATTCGAACCTGCGACCGTAGCAGTCGCGCGGTTCCGGACTGCGCGCCTAGAAGCGCTAGACCACCGCGGCCAGCTTTTATTTTCACGGTGGGCTGTTTTGACTATTCTGTATGCAGAAACAGTCCTTCCGATGATCATTCCTTATTCTATATCTTCACGTTTTTCCTGAAATCATTTCACCTTAGCTGCCATGCGCTATGTATATATTTCAGTCTTAAGGGAATTGTATTATTGTATTCCTGACTTTTGCTGAAAATTTTTATACTTCCTTCTTTCGTTGATCAACTAAAGAACTTCTTGTGTTGCCCATCGTTTCAGTGTCGTTACCTTCCTCGTACCTATGTCTGTATCTCCAACTTCTGTGTTAGCCTCTTCAGCTGAACTGCCTTCTTCTAGACAATTCTCTTAAGCGCCAGTCTTCTCTTCATCATTACTAAGTTGTGATCCGAGTCTGCATCTGCACCTGAGTATGCCTTACAATCAAGTATTTGATTTTGGAAGCCCTGTCTGACCATGGTGTAATCCAGATGAAATCTTCCCATGTCTCCGGGAATTTTTCAAGTATATCTCTTCCTCTTGTGATTTTTGAACAGTGTAATCGAAGTTATTAGTTAAAATTTATGTGTAACTCTGGTTTTTCTCCTCTCATATTCCTACTATAAATGTGATATTTTTCCGTAAATCTGGCGTCTGTTGCTGCTTTCGAATGCCCCTCGTTTATTAAATTATTCTCTACCTTTATATGTATACTGAATTTCCGTTCGGTATGCTCGAATACTTTCTCTGACAGTTTATCTTATGTCTGTAAGGCCGGTATTATAACCGAAGTGCCGGCCGAAGTGGCCGTGCGGTTAAAGGCGCTGCAGTCTGGAACCGCAAGACCGCTACGGTCGTAGGTTCGAATCCTGCCTCGGGCATGGATGTTTGTGATGTCCTTAGGTTAGTTAGGTTTAACTAGTTCTAAGTTCTAGGGGACTAATGACCTCAGCAGTTGAGTCCCATAGTGCTCAGAGCCATAACCGAAGTATCGTTGTTAGCGCTGCTTTGCTGTCGATTCGTGTGAAACCAACGATATATTTGAACTGCTCTCAGCAACTCACTCCCCTGCCTTCGTTTCCACAACTCCCGTTATGCTTATCTTACTCCCGTTATACCACTTTTTGGTGAGACTTATGTTACCCGTTTATTCCTCTAATAAAAACTGTCACCTTCTTACCATATCACTTGAATGACGACCACTATATCTAAATTGAGCCTTTGCATTTTCTTTTCCAGTTTTTCTAGTTTTCCTACCACGTTCAAACTTCTGGTATTCCACGATTGGCTTCTAGAATGTTACCGTTTCGTTGTTAGTCTTTTTCCCGTAGGCATCATCCTCTTCGATTCCTCTCCCTGAGATCCAAATATATAGCAACCAACAACAAACATCTTGTTCTAAAACCACAGGTCTGACGTCATTTGTCTTTCCTTGCCCTCCTTGTGTTGTTTTTCAAATTATTTTGAGAAAGCCTCATCATATATTTTCGGTAAATCTTAATGTTTCCCTTTCGCCCACTGTTCTTTATTTATCATGGCCTCAATATTATTTTCTGAAGTATGTTTTAATTTGTTTTCTCTTTCTTCCATGAGCAGTAATATTGCGATAAGTCATTTTTGTTCACCTTTTTCTTTACTAATAATTAACAACACGTCACTGATTCATATCAGTAAAATATTAATACGTTGCTCATATACTTTGGCAGTCTGCAGAAGTGAAAGCCCCAAACTAAAGAGAAACAGTAGAGACTAAAAGACAATTTAGAGCTACAGTAAGTAAAGGAAGAACTCTTGCAAGAAACAGATTAAATGTAAGGGTTAAAAGTTATTCGTGAATCATAAACATGTTATTCCTACACACTGCTATTCCTAAATCTGTTTATGTCTAAAAGGTCTTGGTTTAATCCCAGGTTTCGGCACTATTTTTTATCTCAGTTAACTCTGGGTTGAAAGAATTTTTAGTACTGGTTGAAACGATCTGGAAAAGTACGGTACATCAATTAAATGAAATGAGTTTAAATCAATTTAGTGTGTAACCAGCACTCATCCTTATCTGCTTTATTAATTTTACCTGGTAATGTTTCAAACTGACCGGCATTACTCAATAACAGGCGGAAAGAGGATTTTGTAAGATGCCACTCGTGGGTGAATTACACTTTCTCAGGATTCTTCCAGTGGATCTCATCCTGGAATCGGTTTTTCACACAACTAGTTTTATGTTGTCATCACACGCCTACTCCTAGATGTTTTACGGCCTTTCCATGAATCAAGCAGCAACATGTTACATGTAAAATTGAAACAAATGAGCCCTCGGTCACAATTATTTTTAGTCTTATTGACCAGGTTTCAACACTTCTAAGAGTGCCTTCATCAGAATTAAAACAATTAAAATGGCCTATAAAATAGTTACAAATTTATAGGGAAAGAATATATATATATATATATATATATATATATATATATATATATATATATGTGTGTGTGTGTGTGTGTGTGTGTGAAATCTTATTGGACTTAACTGCTAAGGTCATCAGTCCCTAAGCTTACACACTACTTAACCTAAATTATCCTAAGGACAAACACACACACCCATGCCCTGAGGCATATATATATATATATATATATATATATATATATATATATATATATATATATATATATATGACTAAAAGCCCTTCTGCCCTGCTAATGTTAATTTATAGGAAAAGACATTTTTTATATATAACAATAAAAAGACAGAGGCGGTAGTTACATGTCACATACAAAATAAATTACAATGAAATGAAAACTCCTAGCTGCATACAGGCGTTGATATAAGTCAACGCCGACAGTTGAAAATGTGTGCCCGACCGGGACTCGTACCCGGGATCTCCTGCTTACATGGCAGATGCTCTATTCATCTTCTTTTTTCAATTTATTGGTCATAACATTCTCAGTAGTGCATAATTTTCAACTGACATTAAAAAGTAATAAAACAAACTAAAATTAATTACAGGTTCCTTGACATTTTAGGAGAAATCCAAGTCTAGACCATAGAGTGATGTTGGTCATTTGATTGTATGTGTTTCCCAAAGATCGAATTGTCTCTCTTTTTTCCATGTTCCGAATCGCATCATCGAAAATTGGAGTTCACTTGACGGTTCTTCTGTGGAAGCTGGCGTATGTATCACAGAAATTACTGATGCGTAGTAGGCTGTGCTACTGGTCGGAGATGTATATCCAAAAATCTCCTTCGCTCCTTTCTTTACTGCACAGTAGGTAAAATACCGCGTGTCCTTTCAACCAGTTGACGGCATTTTTCTGCGAGTCGGGGTGCAGTTCTTCTTCCAGGTTTGCCGCGCGGGATTAGCCGAGCGGTCTGGGGCGTTGCAGTCACGGACTGTGCGGCTGGTCCCGGCGGAGGTTCGAGTCCTCCCTCAGGGCATGAGTGTGTGTGTTTGTCCTTAGGATAATTTAGGTTAAGTAGTGTGTAAGCTTAGGGACTGATGACCTTAGCAGTTAAGTCCCATAAGATTTCACACACATTTGAACATTTCTTCCGGGTAAAAAAGGCACGTTGGCGCCATCAAATACGACGGTTTTCTCTGCATAGTTGTTAATTTTTTTCTGACTGAGCCACCGAGGACACAGAGGATAATGCGACTGCAGGGACTTATCTCTGGCACGCCTCCCGTGAGACCCACATTCGCAGCTTATTGTCCCGCACTACATTCGTAGTGCCCCTGCCCATTATACTCATTACTCGCGGCCTTACTGCCGATTCCCGTAAGAGTTCGGGCACTGTTTGTCCATCCGCACAGAAGAAGATGGTCAAATGGCTGGTGAGCCTTAACTATATATACAGTTAAGGCTCACCAGCCATTTCATATATATACAGTGTGTCCCAGCTATCTTGTCCACCCAAAATATCTCTGGAACAATAACAGCTATTGGAAAACGACTTTCACCGGTACCAATGTAGGGCTGGGGCCCATGAATGTACATATTTGGAAACATTCTAAAACGAAAGCATATGTGTTTTTTAACACAAACTTATGTTTTTTTAAATGGACCTCCTATATTTTTTCTTCAGCAATCCATAACATGACAAAGCACATACACAATGGCGTTGATTGCATCGCAATATTCCCATTACATCCCGAGATATTGAGACGCGAAGTTGACGCTTGAAACACCCGACGTGCGCTGCTAGCGCACGTCCTGAGGCTCAAGCGTGAACCCCATGCTGCCCGTAATCGCGAAGTGATTGACATGTGTAATCACACCTCCATACTTATCAAGAGGTCCGAAACGAATAATACGGTCTGCTGCCATCCTGCATTAACGTCGTACATTCCAGCAGGTATTTATCCCATAGGCTAGGGGTGATGCGGTTCTGTAACATATCTGTGTACCGCAACGTTAGTCACAAAGTTAACTTCGCTTATCGTTAATCCGTTACTAAAAAGGTAATGCCGTTCAACGTTAAAACTTTACTTTACTGTAGATCTAGCGCAAGTGACAGTTAATCATTCACTCGTAATAGTAAAATTCATGTTGATGGTTTTAGTGAAACGATCAAGTGGACTAAAAGTTTTACCGTTGTTTACGTAAAAATGTTTTGATTTGGGAAGTTCAGGTAGGACATAGAAGATGAATGTAAACATGTTTAACCAATTAGTTTTATTATCACATAATTATCAATGTTATGTTTATCTAATGCGTTAAATGACAAATTGTCGCAAACAAATGTTTCTTAACATCACTGGGTAAAATTGTTCCAGAGATATTTTGGGTGGACAAGATAGCTGGGACACCCTGTATATATACAGGGTGTTACAAAAAGGTACGGCTAAACTTTCAGGAAACATTCCTCACACACAAATAAAGAAAATATGTTATGTGCACATGTGTCCGGAAACGCTTAATTTCCATGTTAGAGCTCATTTTAGTTTCGTCCACCTACGCTCAATGGAGCACGTTATCATGATTTCATACGGGATACTCTACCTGTGCTGCTAGAACATGTGCCTTTACAAGTACGACACAACATGTGGTTCATGCGCGATGGAGCTCCTGCACATTTCAGTTGAAGTGTTCGTACGCTTCTCAACAACAGATTCGGTGACCGATGGATTGGTAGAGGCGGACCGATTCCATGGCCTCCACGCTCTCCTGACCTCAACCCTCTTGACTTTCATTTATGGGGGCATTTGAAAGCTCTTGTCTACGCAACCCCGGTACCAAATGTAGAGACTCTTCGTGCTCGTATTGTGGACGGCTGCGATACAATACGCCATTCTCCAGGGCTGCATTAGCGCATCAGGGATTCCATGCGACGGAGGGCGGATGCATGTATCCTCGCTAACGGAGGACATTTTGAACATTTCCTGTAACAAAGTGTTTGAAGTCACGCTGGTACCTTCTGTTGCTGTGTGTTTCCATTCCATGATTAATGTGATTTGAAGAGAAGTAATAAAATGAGCTCTAACATGGAAAGTAAGCGTTTCCAGACACATGTCCACATAACATATTTTCTTTCTTTGTGTGTGAGGAATGTGTCCTGAAAGTTTGGCCGTACCTTTTTGTAAGACCCTATATATATATATATATATATATATATATATATATATATATATATATATATATATATATATATATATATATATATATATATATAAAAGACTCACCAGCTATTTGACCATCTTCTCTCTCTCTCTCTCTATGATATCTGTCTTTCCACCTAACGTCTGTGGTTTGCTTTTTCTACGAACAAAGCGTTTGTCAGCGAATAGCCTCACTAAGTTTCCATTGTTACTCAAGAGATGAATGATCTACTCTGGTGAGCGAAACTTAAGGACGAAAGTATCTTTCGCATGATATGTCGCTGCCAAAGAAGATAGCTAAATAAATCTTGGAATATACAGAGAATGAACCACTATATTGCGGTACAGTGCAGTGTAATATAGAACGCAACTGAAAGAAATAAGCAATGAGACGAACAGGAAAGGCACTTTTATTCAAAGATAATAAATACACTTAAGTCACCGCGATTCATGGTGATCACGTAGACGTTACAACCGGGAGACGGGGGTGGGGAGTGGTATGGTTTTTAATATGGTGTGTGTGATAACGACGGGCGCAACGCATGTTCTGCAACGTACTTCCATGCTGGCCACAAGGTCGGTAGGAAGTTCTTGTGGCAGGGCGTTCCGTTTTTCCACCAGCGCTGTTGAAATCTGCTCAATGATCGTTGGTGCGTGTGGACGTGCTCCAATACGGCTCCACAATGCGTGTCGCACATCCTCGATGGGAGTTAAGTCGTTGAAATGGGTAGGCCAGTGCGTTCGATGTATGTCCTCTCGTTTCAAGAGCTCCCCCACCTCCGCTGTTCAATTAGTCGGGCATTTTTATCCATAAGAATGAAGTCAGGGCCGAATGCACCCCTGAAAAGACGAACGAAGGAGTGGTGTCGCATTAACAGTGAGCAGTGAGTGTACCGTGTTCACAGACTTGGAGGTCAGTACGCCCCTGCACCGTTTTGCCTCCCACACTATAACACCTGGACCATCAAAACGATCGCTTTCGACAATGATGGACGTACCATCATATGGTGAAAGGTTTTAACACGTAGTTCACATAGGAACTTTGTCAAACACGATCATTTTGGTGACCCAGGTTTCGTGGTGTGAGGAGGCTTAACGTTACATGCGCACACTGACCTCCAAATCTTTGAACACGGTTCATTCTCTGGTCACCCTTGTTGTAACATTGTATTCCTTCCTCATGTGCATCTTTTCAGGGGTGCATGAGGCCCTGACTTCATTTTTATGAATGTCAATGTGCGGCCGTATCGAACAGCTGAAGGAGCTCTTGAAACGAGAGAATATTCCGAGAATGGACTGGTCTGCCTGTACCCCTGATTAAATCACATGAAGCATGTATGATATGCATTGAGAAGGCGTATTGCAGCGTGTCCACAAGCACCAACGTCTAGCGGTCAACCAGTCTGGTGGAAGAATGGAATGCACACCCGCAAGAACTCCTTACCAACCTTACGGCATGTATGGGATCACGTTACAGAGGATGCATTGCCATCCATGGTGATCACACACCCTGTTAAGAACCAAGACCTACCTTTTGTAACGTCTAGGGGACCATCATGATTCAAATGATTCAAATGGCTCTGAGCACTATGGGACTCAACATCTGAGGTCATCAGTCCCCTAGAACTTGTTGTTGTTGTTGTGGTCTTCAGTCCTGAGACTGGTTTGATGCAGCTCTCCATGCTACTCTATCCTGTGCAAGCTTCTTCATCTCCCAGTACCTACTGCAACCTACATCCTTCTGAATCTGCTTAGTGTATTCATCTCTTGGTCTCCCTCTACGATTTTTACCCTCCACACTGCCCTCCAATGCTAAATTTGTGATCCCTTGATGCCTCAAAACATGTCCTACCAACCGATCCCTTCTTCTAGTCAAGTTGTGCCACAAACTTCTCTTCTCCCCAATCCTATTCAATACCTCCTCATTAGTTACGTGATCTACCCACCTTATCTTCAGCATTCTTCTGTAGCACCACATTTCGAAAGCTTCTATTCTCTTCTTATCCAAACTAGTTATCGTCCATGTCTCACTTCCATACATGGCTACACTTCATACAAATACTTTCAGAAACGACTTCCTGACACCTAAATCTATACTCGATGTTAACAAATTTCTCTTCTTGAGAAACGCTTTCCTTGCCATTGCCAGTCTACATTTTATATCCTCTCTACTTCGACCATCATCGGTTATTTTACTCCCTAAATAGCAAAACTCCTTTACTACTTTAAGTGTCTGATTTCCTAATCTAATACCCTCAGCATCACCCGACTTAATTTGACTACATTCCATTACCCTCGTTTTGCTTTTGTTGATGTTCATCTTATATCCTTCTTTCAAGACACTGTCCATTCCGTTCAACTGCTCTTCCAAGTCCTTTGCTGTCTCTGACAGAATTACAATGTCATCGGCGAACCTCAAAGTTTTTACTTCTTCCCCATGAATTTTAATGCCTACTCCGAATTTTTCTTTTGTTTCCTTTACTGCTTGCTCAATATACAGATGGAATAACATCGGGGAGAGGCTACAACCCTGTCTCACTCCTTTCCCAACCACTGCTTCCCTTTCATGCCCCTCGACTCTTATAACTGCCATCTGGTTTCTGTACAAATTGTAAATAGCCTTTCGCTCCCTGTATTTTACCCCTGCCACCTTCAGAATTTGAAAGAGAGTATTCCAGTCAACATTGTCAAAAGCTTTCTCTAAGTCTACAAATGCTAGAAACGTAGGTTTGCCTTTTCTTAATCTTTGTTCCAAGGTAAGTCGTAAGGTCAGTATTGCCTCACGTGTTCCAACATTTCTACGGAATCCAAACTGATCTTCCTCGAGGTCGGCTTCTACCAGTTTTTCCATTCGTCTGTAAAGAATTCGCGTTAGTATTTTGCAGCTGTGACTTATTAAACTGATAGTTCGGTAATTTTCACATCTGTCAACACCTGCTTTTTTTGGGATTGGAATTATTATATTCTTCTTGAAGTGTGAGGGTATTTCGCCTGTCTCATACATCGTGCTCACCAGATGGTAGAGTTTTGTCATGACTGGCTCTCCCGAGGCCATCAGTAGTTCTAATGGAATGTTGTCTACTCCCGGGGCCTTGTTTCGACTCAGGTCTTTCAGTGCTCTGTCAAACTCTTCACGCATTATCATATCTCCCATTTCGTCTTCATCTACATCCTCTTCCATTTCCATAATATTGTCCTCAAGTACATCGCCCTTGTATAAACCCTCTATATACTCCTTCCACCTTTCTGCCTTCCCTTCTTTGCTTAGAACTGGGTTGCCATCTGAGCTCTTGATATTCATAGAAGTGGTTCTCTTCTCTCCAAAGGTCTCTTTAATTTTCCTGTAGGCAGTATCTATCTTACCCCTAGTGAGACAAGCCTCTACATCCTTACATTTGTCCTCTAGCCATCCCTGCTTAGCCATTTTGCACTTTCTGTCGATCTCATTTTTGAGACGTTTGTATTCCTTTTTGCCTGCTTCATTTACTGCATTTTTATATTTTCTCCTTTCATCAATTAAATTCAATATTTCTTCTGTTACCCAAGGATTTCTATTAGCCCTCGTCTTTTTACCTACTTGATCGTCTGCTGCCTTCACCACTTCATCCCTCAGAGCTACCCATTCTTCTTCTACTGTATTTCTTTCCCCTATTCCTGTCAATTGTTCCCTTATGCTCTCCCTGAAACTCTCTACAACCTCTGGTTCTTTCAGTTTATCCAGGTCCCATCTCCTTAAATTCCCACCTTTTTGCAGTTTCTTCAGTTTAAATCTGCAGTTCATAACCAATAGATTGTGGTCAGAATCCACATCTGCCCCAGAAAATGTCTTACAATTTAAAACCTGGTTCCTAAATCTCTGTCTTACCATTATATAATCTATCTGAAACCTGTCAGTACCTCCAGGCTTCTTCCATGTATACAGCCTCCTTTCATGATTCTTGAACCAAGTGTTAGCTATGATTAAGTTATGCTCTGTGCAAAATTCTACAAGGCGGCTTCCTCTTTCATTCCTTCCCCCCAATCCATATTCACCTACTATGTTTCCTTCTCTCCCTTTTCCTACTGACGAATTCCAGTCACCCATGACTATTAAATTTTCGTCTCCCTTCACTACCTGAATAATTTCTTTTATCTCGTCATACATTTCATCTATTTCTTCATCATCTGCAGAGCTAGTTGGCATATAAACTTGTACTACTGTAGTAGGCATGGGCTTTGTGTCTATCTTGGCCACAGTAATGCGTTCACTATGCTGTTTGTAGTAGCTAACCCGCACTCCTATTTTTTTATTCATTATTAAACCTACTCCTGCATTACCCCTATTTGATTTTGTATTTATAACCCTGTAATCACATGACCAAAAGTCTTGTTCCTCCTGCCACCGAACTTCACTAATTCCCACTATATCTAACTTTAACCTATCCATTTCCCTTTTCAAATTTTCTAACCTACCTCCCCGATTAAGTGATCTGACATTCCACGTTCCGATCCGTAGAACGTCGGTTTTCTTTCTCCTGATAACGACGTCCTCTTGAGTAGTGCCCGCCCGGAGATCCGAATGGGGGACTATTTTACCTCCGGAATATTTTACCCAAGAGGACGCCATCATCATTTAATCATACAGTAGAGCTGCATGTCCTCGGGAAAAATTACGGCTGTAGTTCCCCCTTGCTTTCAGCCGTTCGCAGTACCAGCACAGCAAGGCCGTTTTGGTTAATGTTACAAGGCCAGATCAGTCAATCATCCAGACTGTTGCCCCTGCAACTACTGAAAAGGCTGCTGCCCCTCTTCAGGAACCACATGTTTGTCTGGCCTCTCAACAGATACCCCTCCGTGGTGGTTGCACCTACGGTACGGCCATCTGTATCGCTGAGGCACGCAAGCCTCCCCACCAACGGCAAGGTCCATGGTTCATGGGGGGCCCTAGAACTTAGAACTACTTAAACCTAACTCACCTAAAGACATCACACACATCCATGCCCGAGGCAGAATACGAACCTGCGACCGCAGCGGTCGAGCGGTTCCACACCGAAGTCCCTAGAACCGCTCGGCCACAGGGACCTTCATGAACCGTGGTGACTTCAGTGTAACCATTCTTTTTCAATAAAAGTAGCATTTTTTTAATAATTTTTTTTCATAATGTGGGGCCACAGTGTCAGTATATTCTTTAAAGTCAGTACCGCCATTGGACTGTTTTTTTTTTTATTTGCAGTGTTACATTTGCAAGATCATGACTTCGGCTTTAAATTGCCATTATCAAATGATTTAATGTTATACAGTGCCTAAGATGGTACCCGGTCTAATAGTGTATTTTAAATACGACAATATGCCATCTTTGGCACTGAATAACATTAAAACTCTTGATGATGGCAATTTAAAACCGAAGTAATGATCGTGTAAATGTAACACTGCAAATAAAAGAAACAGTCTAATGGCGGTACTGACTTTAAAGAAGTAGCATTTCTGATCGACTCATTGCGTATTACTTTCTGTACTATACTGTAGCATTTCTTTCTGTGTATGGTGCAAGTTTAATTGAGCTTCGTTACTGGGCAGTGACAGGTAATGCGAAAGTTACTTCTGAGCTGTGCGCGCTCTCACGTCTGTTCTGGCCATTGCTTCAGTCTCTCTAGTTTTATTCCCTAGCGACAGCGTTACTGGCTTCTCGCTAGGGGCACACTTGTGGCGGCTAGAAGGGATTTTAAACGGCACGGGCGAATCTCTGTGTGTGTCTTGTCTCACTGGCAGTCCTGCACGCTAAGAGAGCTTGCCCGCCGGGGACGGAGGCGGTCATCGTGTTGCGGCTGCCGGCTCCTGGCTGTGGAGAGTGTGCCAACGCTATGTGAAGAGTCATTGCTTCCCTCCCCCTTCACGGACGCGGGTTGCGTCTTCTGAGTCGGCCAGTTCCCATTTCTGATTGCCTTGCTGATATGATGTGGTCCTGCCAGCATTCCTTGTGGCTCAGGGATCCGGCGTGGAAATAAATGGCGAGAATCTCGTTGCGTGTGATTAAATATTGCATGCTATTTTCGCTAACTTCCCTTTTGCTGCGCCCTGCTAACTGTGAGTTGTTAATGGTTTATGCCTTTTGCGTTGTGCAGCTTTCGCTAGCGGCCGTTATTTGGTTGTGGTTGCTGTGGTCTTCAGTCTAGAGACTGGTTTGATGCAGCTCTCCATGCTACTTTATCCTGTGCAAGCTTCTTCATCTCCCAGTACCTACTGCAACCTACATCCTTCTGAGTCTGCTTAGTGTATTCATCTCTTGGTCTCCCTCTACAATTTTTACTCTCCACGCTGCCCTCCAATACTAAATTGGTGATCCCTTGATGCCTCAGAACATTTCTTGCCAACCGATCCCTTCTTCTAGTCAACTTGTGCCACCAATTTCTCTTCTCCCCAATTCTATTCAATACGTCCTCATTAGTTATGTGATCTATCCACCAAATCTTCAGCGTTCTTCTGTAGCACCACATTCAGGAAGTTTCTATTCTCTTCTTGTCCAAACTATTTATCGTCCATGTTTCACTTCCATACATGGCTACACTCCATACAAATACTTCGCTGACACTTAAATCTATACTCGGTATTAACAAATTTCTCTTCTTCAGAAACGCTTTCCTTGCCATTGGCAGTCTACATTTTATATCCTCTCTACTTCGACCATCATTAGTTATTTTGCTCCCCAAATAGCAAAACTCATTTACTACTTTAAGTGTCTCATTTCCTAACCTAATTCCCGCAGCATCACCCGAGTTAACTCGACTACATTCCATTATCCTCGTTTTGCTTTTGTTGATGTTCATCTTATATCCTCCTTTCAAGACACTGTCCATTCCATTCACTCCTCTTCCAGGGCCTTTGCTGTCTCAGACAGAATTAGAATGTCACCGGCGAACCTCAAAGTTTTTATTTCTTCTCCATGGATTTTAATTCCTACTCCAAATTTTTCTTTTGTTTCCTTTACTGCTTGCTCAATATACAGATTGAATAACATCGGGGATAGGCTACAACCCTGTCTCACTCCCTTCCCAACCACTGCTTCCCTTTCATGCCCCTCGACTCTTATAACTGCCATCTGGTTTCTGTAAAAATTGTAAATAGCTCTTCGCTCCCTGTATTTTACCCCTGCCACCTTTAGAATTTGAAAGAGAGTATTCCAGTCAACATTGTCAAAAGCTTTCTCTAAGTATACAAATGCTAGAAACGTAGGTTTGCCTTTCCTTAATCTTTCTTCTAAGATAAGTCGTAAGGTCAGTATTGCCTCACGTGTTCCAACATTTCTACGGAATCCAAACTGATCATCCCCGAGGTCGGCTTCTACCAGTTTTTCCATTCGTCTGTAAAGAATCTGCGTAAGTATTTTGCAGCCGTGACTTATTAAACTGATAGTTCGGTAATTTTCACATTTTGTCAACACCTGCTTTCTTTGGGATTGGAATTATTATATTCTTCTTGAAGTGTGAGGGTATTTCGCCTGTTTCATACATCTTGCTCACCAGATGGAAGAGTTTTGTCAGGGCTGGCTCTCCCAAGGCTATCAGTAGTTCTAATGGAATATTGTGTACTCTCGACTTAGATCTTTCAGTGCTCCGTCAAAATCTTCACGCATTATCATATCTCCCATTTCATCTTCATCTACATTCTCTTCCATTTCCATAATATTGTCCTCAAGTACATCGTCCTTGTATAGACCCTCTATATACTCCTTCCAGCTTTCTGCTTTCCCCTTATTTGGTATGTTTTTCAAAAGGAGGGTAGGCATTCTTGGTAATAGGAACGTACCCAAGTTATTTTTAAGCAGTAAAAGTGGTCACGTTTCGGTCGGCTCTAGTTCCATTATTAATTGATTAAATACTGACATTGTTTCTTTAAAATCTGTACTTGTATTTTTAATCACTCAGCGGCTCGAACCGTGTTCAAAGATTTGGAGGTGTCGCAAAAGATGCATATAACTCGTCTTATAACTGACTTACAGAAACAAAATAGAGTTGTCTGATGCACTAACTCAAAAAAACGTTTTGCATTTAAGGTAATGAATAACTGTTTTGTCTTTCTAGGCGAGAAGAACAAAATAACAGTAATTTTTTTTCTTTACTGTTGCAGGGGGATAAGAGTACCGTAAATGAATCGAAGAAAGGCGTCTGCACAAGAGAAGGCGCAGTTTGCGGCTTGGTTTATTGAAACGATGTCAGGGACCCTAGTTCAGAGATACTTCAGAACGTGATACGGGCAGCCACTGTCCTCTCACAGCGATCCATAAGAAAATGGTACCTAAACTTCATGGAAGCGGACTGTGGATTTGAAGCGCCATGTAGGCAGGCAAAGGAGAAGTGACCGAGATACGGAATTTATTCGACAGGTGTTAGTAAGCCATCAAAAGAACTGTGAATCCCTCGTACGGCAGTGCATCAGCTACTGCGACAATGTCTTCATCTGTTTCCATAGAGACTGCAATTTTTACAGCACATCATACCTCATGAATACCCAAAAGTTTGTGATTTGAAGCAAGAGTAAAAAAAAAAAAAAATGGTTCAAATGGCTCTGAGCACTATGGGACTTAGCTTCTAAGGTCATCATTCCCCTAGAACTTAGAACTACTTAAACCTAACTAACCTAAGGACATCACACACATCCATGCCTGAGGCAGGATTCGAACCTGCGACCGTAGCTGTCGCGCGGTTCCAGACTGTAGCGCCTAGAACCTCTCGGCCACCCTGGCCGGCGCAAGAATAACGGCAGCTATTGATACAATCGGCGTTCTTAGATCGGGTGAGGATCGTCTTGGAATACTAACTAGATACTGTACGTGCCACGAGGTGAGAGCATGCAGAATTTGATTAAATAATCGGAATAAAACTTTTTGAGTTGATGCATCAAACAAACTTTACCTTTTTTATCTAGGTTAATTCGAGAGCTATGACATTGAAGTTGTAACGTACCTTTTGAAAAATCCTGATTGAAGGCACTCGTGTGTTATCATTTCACATTTACTTTAAACGATCAGGTACTTAAATTGTTTTAGAATATTTTTACGTTCAGTTGTCTGTAGTGTTTGTGGGTTAATGGGCAAGGTTCTCTTGTTTTGAGGGGAAGCACTCGAGCGATTTGTAATTTGTACCTGTTACATGACTTTAATGTGTATCTTGCGTGCATTTTAGAGTTTGAGCCAACCAAGCAATTGTTTGATGCGGGGCCTGAGCTCAAGCTGATAACCTTACATTGGTCAGTTAAATTTCAGCTCCCCCTTTGAGTGCATGTGAGTCAAATGCATGTGGATTTGTAAATCATATTATTTGTTTTCTGCTTTGTGATGATTTAATCTTCTAAATATTTGCGGTATGATTACTTTGGTACCTTCGTAAATCAATTTTTAGAATTATATTTTTTCACTTCAATACTGGTTATTTTGGACCAGTATTAAAAATCATTTAATTGTCTTTTTAAAAGTGTAAGCTAGTGCTTCTGATTTTGGCTATTGTTTTTTTTAAATTCACACTTTCTGAAATGCTCCCGAATTCTTTAACTTCTACTCTTAAAGAAATTTTTGCATTATTGTCCTGAGTACCTCTGTAACAAGTTCTCAGATGTCTGAAAATACCCTTTTGTTGAAATTTGAAAATAAAAACATTGTAATAAGTGTACGAAATGTTTAAGTCTTCTATGCGCAGCACTTCACCACTCCCACATTCAGATTCCCTACAATTTCAGCTGTCGTTCCCAAGTGTTGCACACCAATATATATCATTCTAACAGTCCTGCAACAGTGTCTTGGAGTACACTTGAACTTTCTTTCACATTCAACAGTCCTCACTCATACGTTGGAACCTACAACTTATAACTTCGCTGCGTAAGAAATCCTCTATAGTATCTAATATTACAGATAAGTTTCATGTTTCCATGACATTTGAGACAAGATAGATTCGGAAAATCTCACAGTTTCTACATTCCTTCAAACTTGGGAGCCTTTCGTGATTTTTTTACGGTACTTTTACCGTGATATGTATTTTGGGCTCACGGTTCGTTGCCGTCGGTTCCCTACAGCTGAGGAGCTGGGAGAGTTGAATTTTTACTTTGTGCACGGTGGACTGGAACGTGAATGGCCGGCGTGACTGGTAGATGGCGCACTGAATGGCAGCATAAGTTGCCCGGTCACGTGCGGCGCTTGTTGCTTCATTTTCACAGGCGGACGTTTCAGTAAACGGCTGTTTCTTTCAAACCATGCCGCTTCGGAGTAACATGAAACCACCCCGCGATGCCGTAATATTTTATGTGTTCTCAGTTTTTACGACATCAAATTCACATCACGGGGGAAAAATGACACCGTTTAGGTCACTGCTTTCCATAACGAGTCCTTCGTGATTCGATTACTGATACGCCTCGTTGTACGTAATGAGGTGCCTATCTTCCACGAGATCTTGAAATTGCTTCAAGAGCGTGAGTCATTGTTTTCGTGCAAGCTGTTCCATTAACAAAACTTCCATACCGATACAGAGGACATGAAAGGTCACCGCCAGTTTCCACAGCTTCGAGATCGGCCCTGAAGACCTGCAAACAAGAATTTCTATGCCCTGTTTGCATCTGCACCATGCGATTTTTGCAGAAAATTGCATCTTTCCGTATATGTGGATAAAATCATGGAATGATTGCTACCAAATTCTCAATGTTGTATTCTGCTTAAATTGTCACTGTCGTAAAAACAAATATAAAATCTAAGTTCAGAAAACTCATGTAACCGATCCCTTGAAGCAATATAAAAACATTTCGATGAGATTTTGCAAAGCTGAGGTTTACTTCAATCAGTGACTGTAATAAGGACATAGGAGAATTCCGGTGCACAGGATGACGTGTAAATGACTAGCTCTATGCAAAACCAGAACAGAGCAGAAATGATGAAGAACAAACGAAACGAGACTAACAACTTGTCTAACATTAGTAGACGGCGACATGCATAGTAGGAAGGGGTACAGTACTGTCAAACAGGAAAAGAGAAATACAAAACGATATAAAGGAAAAAGGACTGTCCATATTCATAGGCTGCAAACTTCTTTCAGGAGGAGAAATGTGCTAGTGTGAAACATTGCAAAAGAAATTATGGAATGGTTGCTGAATTGTGCGTTTACTACATGTGGAGCCGTAACCGATATTATCGAAGGGTTCAATTGTAGAATTGGGGTGAAGATATTGTCGCAGGATAAAAAGAAATGGAGTACAACAGCAAACATACCAAAAGACTGATAATAACAATACTGCGCCTTGACAAATAGTTTTCTGTTGAGGGTAACAGCAGATGAAGTAATCCATGTATTTGAAATAAACCGCTTTCAGCTGTATACGAACTTTTACAGAAACACGACCAGTAACGTCATTTCAAATCATAATTTTCGAAGAAATGGTATAGGGAAAAAATTTACCTTTCCGAATTGGTTTTGACGATTTATTTAACTATTAATATTTTTCACTAGCCACATGATTGATACTGTCATAATTATGGAAAGAGTCTTACATAATGATAATCGATTTTTAATGAATGTTGGCGACCACGCGATGAATCTTTGAGGTATTAAAGTCACTCAGTAAAACAGAAGTGATATCTGGTATTCCCAAAGAAAGTGTTATGGGTCCTCTGCTGTTTCTGTTCCACATAAATAATTTAAGAGACAATATACCCTGTCCTCCTAGATTTTTTTGCAGATTATGCTGTCATTTACCGTCTTGTAAAGTCATCAGATGATCAAAACCAATAGGAAAATGATTTAGACAAAATAAATGTATGGCGCGAAGAGTGGGAATTGACTCTAAATAGGTCTAATGGTGTACCCGTGGTCTAGAGGATCCGCACGGTAGCTCAGCGTGTTCAGTCAGAGAGTTGGCTACCCTCTGTAATAATAATAATAATAAAAACTGAGTTAATGGATCAACGACGAACTTGAACGGGCGTCTTGCAACGTCCGCCCCGAGCAGATGTAACGAACAAAATGAGTTAGCGTCTTAGATTCATAATCAAGACGTAATCCTCCAGGCTTCGAATCCCGCCGATGCTTAAATTTTGATTAATAATCAGCATTAGCGGCCGAAGAGTTCCGACATAAGAAGTCAGCCTCATTCTGCCAACGGCCTTGTCAAAGAGGGCGGAGGAGCGGACAGAGGTTCAGGGCACTCTCTTGTCCTAGGGGTGGGAAACTGCCCCTAAAGGCGGAAGAATCAGCAATGATCAACGACATGAGGACGCAGAAGGCAATGGAAACCACTACATTAAAGACACGTAATGTGTATCTACAGGACATGTGGCCTGTAATTGAAGAAGTTTCATGATGATCTCTCCATTGGCAAAAGATTCCGGAATAGTCCCCCATTCGGATCTGGGGGAGGGGACTGCCAAGGGTGAGGTTACCATGAGAAAAAGACTGAATAATCAATGAAAGGATAATGTTCTACGAGTCGGGGCGTGGAATGTCACAAGTTTGAACGTGGTAGGGAAACTAGTAAATCTGAAAAGGGAAATGCAAAGGCTCAATCTAGATACAGTAGGGGTCAGTGAAGTGAAGTGGAAAGAAGACAAGGATTTCTGGTCAGATGAGTATACGGTAACATCAACAGCGGCAGAAAATGGTATCACGGGAGTAGGATTCATTATGAATAGGAAGGTAGGACAGAGGGTGTGTTACTGTGAACAGTTCAGTGATAGAGTTGTTCTTATCAGAATCAACAGCAAACCAACACCGACAACGACAGTTCAGGCATACATGCCAACGTCGCAAGCTAAGGATGAAGAGATAGAAAAAGTGTATGAGGATACTGAAACGGTAATAGAGTATGTAAAGGGGGATGAAACTCTAATAGTCATGGGGGACTGGAAAGCAGTTGTAGGGGAAGGAGAAGAAGAAAAGGTTACAGGAGAATATGGGCTTGGGAAAAGGAATGAGAAAGGAGAAAGACTAATTGAGTTCTGTAACAAGTTTCAGCTAGGAATAGCAAATTCTCTGTTCAAGAATCACAACAGGAGGAGGTATACTTGGAAAAGGCCGGCTGATACGGGAAGATTTCAGTTAGATTCCATCATGGTCAAGCACAGATTCAGAAATTAGATACTGGATTGTAAGGCGCACCCAGGAGCAGATATAGGCTCCGATCACAATATTGTGATGACGAAGAGTAGGCTGAAGTTTAAGACATTAGTCAGGAATAATCAATACGCAAAGAAGTGGAATACGAAACTATTAAGGAATGACGAGATACGGTAAAAGTTCTCTGAAGCTGTAGATACAGCAATAAGGAATAGCTCAGTAGGCAGTACAGTTGAAGAGGAATGGACATCTCTAAAAAGGGCCATCACAGAGGTTGGGAAGGAAAACATAGCTATAAAGAAGGTAACTGCGAAGGAACGATGGGTAACAGAAGAAATACTTCAATTGATCGATGAAAGGAGGAAGTACAAAAATGTTCTGGGAAACTCAGGAATACAGAAATACAAGTCGCTGAGGAATAAAATAAATAGGAAGTCCAGGGAAACTAAGACGAGTTGGTTGCACGAAAAATGTGAAGACATTGAAAAAGTATGATTGTCGGAAGGACAGACTCAGCATACAGGAAAGTCAAAACAACCTTCGGTGACATTAAAAGCAAGGGTGATAACATTAAGAGTGCAACGGGAATTCCACCGTTAAATGCAGAGGAGTGAGCGTGGAGGTGGTGGAGTGAGGTGGAAAGAATACATTGAAAGCGTCTATGAGGAGGAAAGTTTGTCTGATAGAAGAAGAAACAGGGGTCGATTTAGAAGAGATAGGGGATACAGTATTTGAATGAGAATTTAAAAGAGCTTTGGATGACTTAAGATCAAACAAGGCAGAGGGGTTAGATAACATTCAATCAGACTTTCTAAAGCCACTGGCGGAAGTGGCAACAAAACGACTATTCACTTTGGTGTGTAGAATGTATGAGTCCGGCGACATACCATTTGAGTTTCGGAAAAGCATCATCCACACAATTCCTAAGACGGAAAGAGCTGACAAGTGCGAGAATTATCGCACCATCAGTTCAACAGCTCATGCATCCAACTTCTTGCTAGAATAACATACAGAAGAATGGAAAAAAATTGAGGATCCGCAAGATGACGATCAGTTTGGCTTTAGGAAAGGTAAAGGCACGAAAGAGGCAATTCTGACATTGCGATTAATAATGGAAGCAAGGCGAAAGAAAAATCAAGACACGTTCATTGGATTTGTTGACCTGGAAAAAGCGTTACACAGTGTCAAATGGCGCAAGACGTTCGAAATTCTGAAAAAAGTTGGGGTAAGCTATAGGGAGAGACGGCTCATATACAATATGTACAACAGCCAAGAGGGAATAATGAGAGTGGACGACCAAGAACGAATTGTTCGTTTTAAAAAGGGTGTAAGACAAGGATGTAGCCTTTCACCCCTACTGTTCAATCTGTACATTGAGGAAGCAATGATGGAAATAAAAGAAAGGTTCAGGAGTAGAATTAAGATTCAAGGTGAAACGATATCAATGATACGATTCGCTGATGACTTTGCTATCCTGAGTGAAAATGAAGAAGAATTGCGGGATTTGCTGAACGGAATGAACAGTCTAATGAGTACAGAGAATGGTTTGAGAGTAAATCGAAGAAAGACGAAGGTAATGAGGATTAGTAGAAATGAGAACAGCGAGAAACTTAACATCAGGATTGATGGTCACGAAGTAGACGAAGTTAAGGAATTCTGCTACCTAGCTGCAAAATAACCAATGACGGAGGCAGCAAGGAGGACATCAAAAACAGACTAGCAATGGCAAAAAGGGCATTCCTGGCCAAGAGAAGTCTGCTAATATCAAATATCGGCCTTAATTTGAGGAAGAAATTTCTGAGAATGTACGTCTGGAGTACACCATCGTATAGTAGTGAGACATGGACTGTGGGAAAACCGGAACAGAAGAGAATCGAAGCATTTGAGATGCGGTGCTACAGACGAATGTTGAAAATTAGGTTGACTGATAATATAAGGAATGAGGAGGTTCTGCGCAGAATTGGAGAGGATAGGAATATGTGGAAGACACAGATAAGGAGAAGGTTTAGGATGATAGGACATCTGTTAAGACGTGAGGGAATGACTTCCATGGTACTAGAAGGTGCTGTAGAGGGCAAAAACTGTAGAGGAAGACACAAATTGGAATACATCCAGTAAATAATTGAGGACGTCGGTTGCAAGTGCTACTCTGAGACGAAGAGGTGGGCACAGGAGAGGAATTCGTGGTGGGCCACATCAAACCAGTCAGAATACTGACGACCAAAAAAAAAAGGCCTGATGAAAAGTGTGAAGTCATCATCAAGAGTGCTAAAAGGAATCCGCTAGATTTCGGTTAGACGATAAATACACAATCTAAATGCTGTGAATTCAACTAAGTACTTAAGGATTAAAATTATGAATGCAAATACAGAAAACTGCAACCAGTCACTTTTTTGAATAGTTATTTGTTATTCCATGAACCGGTTTTCGAACCTTTTCAGGTTCATGTTCAGATGGGTTTCTGGAAGTTACATCACTATTTCTAGCATAATGCTGGGGACTGACTCAATGAAAAGAAGATGGAACGTTCTTTAATGTATCGCCATGAGTATTGTTTATCTGTCGACAGGGATGCAATATTTTTCTTTTAGTTTTTTACTTACTGCGACAGTATGGGGGGGCTTTTTCCTGTTAGTGTCCATCTGTATGCTTCCATTTTGATGACAAGTTGGTACTTCACTTCACACACTTTTGCACAACCTGTATGCATTTACACTGTGATAGAGAAACTTTGCAAGCATCCAGCAAGTGCTATACAACTGTTGCTTGTTACACAAATCTTGACAAAAAGATGTGACATAGGCTTACTTTGCTCACAGATTTGGTTATTTGTTTATGTTTGCATGTATTGAAGTCGATATATGGGAAAATTAATCAGACTGGCGTTAACATGAGAGCTCAAAATAAAATAAATAAATGAATTACTACAAGAACTCATTTCAAGTGATCTGATGTCTTATTTCTATTCGTGTATTAACATATAATACTGATGTGTGGGGCAGAAAAGAGCCAACACCGTGTTGCTAGAGGAGGCCGAAATGCAAGCGTTTAAGCTCACGCAGACTGGCGTGAGGTCTGGAACAGTTAAAGTAGTTGAGTCTAGTAAGAAAAGAACGTAGTTGCTAGAATACTTAACTTTAATCCATAATTGGATAACATCGCTCTTGATGATACATAATTACAATCTCAATATAAACTGGTAATGGCGCCTTGCTAGGTCGTAGCAAATGACGTAGCTGAAGGCTATGCTAAGTATCGTCTC
This sequence comes from Schistocerca nitens, assembly GCF_023898315.1. Lineage (NCBI taxonomy): Eukaryota > Metazoa > Arthropoda > Insecta > Orthoptera > Acrididae > Schistocerca > Schistocerca nitens. Next base: position 408,126,409 of record NC_064619.1, on the reverse strand, counting down.
GGCAAATGAGAGCGTATTTGTCATTGATCCATCTCTGGCAAAGTCTGCTGTACAACTGGGACGAGTGCTAGGAAGTCTCTCTAGACCTGCCGTGTGGCGGCGCTCGGTCTGCAATCACTGACAGTGGCGACACGCGGGTCCGACGTATACTAACGGACCGCGGCCGATTTAAAGGCTACCACCTAGCAAGTGTGGTGTCTGGCGGTGACACCACAAATACAGTCAATCTACGAGCAAATAGTTTAATCAAGATTGGCACTAACATGAATCCCCAGAAATAAAATTATACTGAGTTATAGTATCTGCAAAGAGATACATCTGTTTGGTGACCATGAATTTTATATTTAAATTTCAAACAATACCAGAACTTCAAATGAACTGCTGACTGTTTTGTATTCTTACATTAACATGATCTGGAATATTAGTAAAGGCAGATTCTGTTGATATCAGATAGAGGCAATGTGTATAAAAGTTTTACTATTTGTAATGAACTGCAGCTGTTTATATGGCCATGAGCTTTAAATTTATAACAAGAACAAAATTTTAAACGAACTGCTGATTTATTTCTGTTCCTGCATTAACATGATCTGGAATACTAGTAAAGGCAGATTCTGTTTGTTTCACCCAGAGGTAATATGTATAAAAGCACTGATTTCTACATCTACATCTACATCTACGTCCATACTCCGCAAGCCACCTGACGGTGTGTGGCGGAGGGTACTTTCAGTACCTCTATCGGTTCTCCCTTCTATTCCAGTCTCGTATTGTTCGTGGAAGGAAAGACCGTCGGTATGCCTCTGTGTGGGCCTAATCTCTCTGATTTTATCCTCATGGTCACTTCGCCAGATATACGTACGAGGGAGCAATATACTGCTCGACTCCTCGGTGAAGGCATGTTGTCGAAACTTCAACAAAAGCCCGTACCGAGCTACTGAGCGTCTCTCCTGCAGAGTCTTCCACTGGAGTTTATCCATCATCTCCGTAACGCTTTCGCGATTACTAAATGATCCTATAACGAAGCGCGCTGCTCTCCGTTGGATCTTCTCTATCTCTTCTATCAACCCTATCTGGTACGGTTCCCACACTGGTGAGCAATATTCAAGTAGTGGGTGAACAAGTATATTGTAACCTACTTCCTTTGTTTTCAGATTGCATTTCCTTAGGATTCTTCCAATGAATCTCAGTCTGGCATCTGCTTTACCGACGATCAACTTATATGATCATCCCATCATTTATGTTAACAGTAGAGTACAGGTTTTATTTTGTGGTAGGATATTTACATTATGTGATCAAAAGTATCCGGACACCCCAAAAAACACATGGCTTACATATTAGGTGCATGAGGTTATGCCTAACAATCGGACTAAACTATTAATTGGATCGTTTTACCGACCCTCTGACTTAGAGGATATAGTTTCTGAGCAGTTCAAAGAAAACTTGAGTCTAATTTCAAATAAGTACCCCGCTCAAACAATTATAGTCGGTGGTGACTTCAATCTACCCTCAATACGCTGGAAAAATTATACGTTTAAAGCCGGCGGCCGGCATAAAACGCCATCCGAAATAGTACTGAATGCTTTCTCAGAAAATTATTTTGAACAATTAGTTCACGAGCCCACTCGAAGCGTAAATGATTGCGAAAGCGTACTTGACCTTTTAGCAACAAATAATCCTGGGCAAATAGTGAGTATTGTGACGAATACAGGGATTAGCGACCACAAGGCACTTGCTGTTAGGCTAGGTAACACCTACAACCATCAAAAAGAAACGCAAAGTATATCTATTTAAAAAAGTGATAAAATGCTCTTAAAGCCTTTTTAAGAGACAGTCTTCACTCTTTCCGATCTTATCATGTAAGTGTAGAAAAGTTGTGGAATGTTTTCAAAGAGATAGTATCGACAGCAATTGAGAGATATATACCACATAAATTAATAAGTGATGGTGCTGATCCCGCATGGTACACAGAACGGGTCAGATCGTTGTTGCAGAAGCAACGAAAAAAGCATGCCAAATTTAAATGAATGCAAAATCCCCAAGATTGGCAAAGTTTTACAGAAGTTCGAAATATGGTTCGTACTTCAATGCGAGATGCTTTTAATAATTATCACAACGAAATTCTGTCCCGAAATCTGGCAGAAAACCAAAAAAGATTCTGGTCATACATAAAGCACAGCAGTGGCAAGACGCAGTCAATACCTTCATTGCGCGATAACAACGGTGAAGTCACTGGTGACAGTTCAACTAAAGCAGAGTTATTAAACACGGGTTTCCTCAACTCCTTCACCAAAGAAGACGATGTAAATACTCCTGAATTCCAATCAAGAACAACTGCCAAGATGAGAAACATAGAAGTAGATATTCTCGGTGTAGCAAAGCAGCTTAAATCAATAAAGGCAAGGCCTCCGGTCCAGATTGTATACCAGTGAGGTTGCTCTCAGAGTATGCTGATAAAATAGCTCCGTATTTAGCAATTATATACAACCACTCGCTCACAGAAAGATCCGTACCTAAAGACTGGAAAATTGCTCAAGTCACATCAATACCCAAAAAGGGAAGTAGGAGTAATCCGCTGAATTACAGGTCTATATCACTAACGAAGATTTGCAGTAGGGTTTTGGAATATATACTGTCTTCGAACATTATGAAGTACCTCGAAGAAAACGATTTATTGACACATAGTCAGCACGGTTTCAGAAAATATCGTTCTTGTGAAACACTACTAGCCCTTTATATTCATGAATTAATAATTGCTATCGACAGGGGATGTCAAATTGATTCCGTATTTTTAGATTTCCAGAAGGCTTTCGACACCGTTCCTCACAAGCGTCTTCCAACCAAACTGCGTGCCTACAGAGTATCGCCTCAGTTGTGAGACTGGATTCGTGATTTCCTGTCAGAAAGGTCAGAGTTCGTAGTAGTAGACGGAAAGTCATCGAGTAAAACAAAAGTAATACCCGGCGTTCCCCAAGGAAGTGTTATAGGCCCTCTATTGATCCTGATCTATACTAACGACATAGGAGACGATCTGAGTAGCCGTCTTAGACTGTTTGCAGATGATGGTGTCATTTACCGTCTTGTAAAGTCATGAGATCATCAAAATGACTTGCAAAATGATTTAGTTGAGATATCTGTATGGTGCGAAAGGTGGCAATTGACCCTGAATAACGGAAAGTGTGAAGTTATTCACATGAGTACTAAAAGAAATCAGCTAAATTTCGATTACGCGATAAGTCACACGAATCTGAGGGCTGTAAATTTAAATAAATACTTAGGGACTACAATTACAAATAACCTATATTGGAATGACCACATAGATAATATTGTGGGTAGAGCAAACCAAAGACTGCGATTCATTGGTAGAACACTTTAGAAGGTGCAACAGGTCTACGCTTGTCTGCCCTATTCTGGAGTATTGCTGTGCGGTGTGGGATCCGCATAAGGTGGGACTGACGGATGACATCGAAAAAGTACAAAGAAGGGCAACTCGTTCTGTATTATCGCGAAATAGGGGAGATAGTGTCACAGACATGGTACGTGACTTGGAGTGGCAATCATTAAAACAAAGGAGTTTTTCGCTGCGACGGGATCTTCTCATGAAATTTCAATCACCAGTTTTCTCCTCCGATTGCGAAAACATTATGTTGGCACCAACCTACATAGGGAGAAATGATCATCACGATAAAATGAGAGAAATCAGGGCTCGCACAGAAAAATTTAAATGCTCGTTTTTCCGGTGTGCCGTTAGAGAGTGGAACGGTAGAGAGATAGCTTGAAGGTGGTTCATTGAACCCTCTGCCAGGCACTTTATTGTGAATAGCAGAGTGATCACGTGGATGTATATGTAGATGTGCTGCCACTCCATATCATCGACCTCAATAGTCGTTAGACATCGTGAGAGAGCGAAATGGGGCGCTCCACGCATCTCACGGATTTCGAACGTGGTCGGGTGATTGACATTTGTGTCATAAGTCTGTAAGCGAGATTTCCGCACTCCTAAATATCCCATTGTACGATTGAACAGTGGAAAAACGTCGTGTGGAGTGACGAATCACGGTACACAATGTGGCGATCCGATGACAGGGTGTGGGTATGGAGAATGCCCGGTGAACATCATCTGCCAGCGTGTGTAGTGCCAGCAGTAAAATTCGGAGACGGTGGTGTTATGAAGTGGTCGTGTTTTTCATGGAGAAGGCTTGCACCCCTTGTTGTTTTGCGTGGCACTATCACAACACAGGCCTACATTTATGTTTTCAGCATCTTGCTTCCCACTGTTGAAGGGCAATTCGGGGATGGCGATTGCATCTTTCCACACAGTCATGCACCTGTCCATAAGGCACGGTCTGTGGAGGAGTGGTTTCACGACAATAACATACCTGTAATGGACTGGGCTGCACGGAGTCCTGACCTGAATCCTATGAAACAGCTTTGCACCTTTGGGATGTTTTCGAGCGCTGACTTTGTGACAGGCCTCACCGACCTACATCGATACCTCTCCTCAGTACAGCACTGTGTGAAGAATTGGCTGCCGTTCCTCAAGAAACCTTCCAGCACCTTATTGAACGTATGCCTGCGAAAGTGGAAGCTGTCATCAAGGCTAAGGGGGGGCCAACACCATACTGAATTCCAGAGTTACTCATGGAGGGCGAAACGAACTTCTAAGTCATTTTCAGCCAGGTGTCCGGATACTTATGATCACGTAGTGTACGAGCGGAGTGGATCCATGTGTTCTTTAAATCTTATTGTGATGCTTCTACTAGTTGTCCAAAGTAGAAGCTTGGACATGAGTTGCAATTAAGCTTGTATACTCCCGACTTTTGATACTATTGTATAGTGGTTTTGGTGCTGTGAATGATTTTATTTTGTTGTTGGTGTAGAAGTTTATTTTCATGTTGTATATCTTGAAGAGGTTGGCAGTTTGGTGAGAAATTTCCCCCACTGAAGACGGGCTTATAAATGTGGTCTTCTTGTTTTTGGGTGGTTGTTCGGCAGTTGATTGATTTAATTTTGTTGTATCGATTAGTTTATCTATTAAAGCACGATTGTATCCGTTGCTGGAGGCAGCTGATTTAATAATTTCTGTTTTTGTCTTTCACTTATGTCTATTGGGATTTTAAGTATGCGATTAACCATTGTTCTGAAGAATGCTTTTTTATGTTGGTCTGGATTGCAAGATGAGTTATGCATGGTAATACTGGTGGATGTTGGCTTTCTGAAAATTTGAAATTTATGATTTCGATTTTTATTTGAGATTGTTAAATCAAGTTCGTTAATGCCTTCTGGTGTTTCATGTTTTACAGTGATTTAGTTTCGTGGTGTAATTTATTAAGTTTTTTGGCTAGATTTTTTATTTCTTTCTTTTTTCCATTGAACAGAATGAGAGTGTCATCAACATAGCGTTTGTAATAAAGCAGTATATCTTTCAGCTGGTCGTAGGTTGTGTTCCAAGAATGAACAGCATAGAGACAGAAGCGATGACACTTTCTGAAGGACCTGACCATAATTTTGCAGGACAATGCTCAAGCACGGACAGTGCAAGCTGTTACTGATTTGTTTGACTAATGGGGCTGTTAAGTGCTATACCATCTACTGCACTCCCCTGACTTAAACCCTCGTGAGTTCAACTCGATTTCTAAACTGAAGGAAACACTTACGTCACTCGCTTCGGAACTGCTACAAATTCGTAGGGCAATAAACCGCGCCGCTCGAAATGTCAACACAACTGGCACTGCTAAGAGTATCCTACGACTTACACATCGCTGGCAACGGGTTATGCACAATGCTGGTGAGTACTTTGAAGGTTCGTAAAACTTTGTAACACGTATCCGTTTTGTACGAGCTGTAAATAAATATTTGCCACTATTAAAGTTCGACGCGCGGCCGCTACGGTCGCAGGTTCGAATCCTGCCTCGGGCATGGATGTGTGTGATGTCTTTAGGTTAGTTAGGTTTAAGTAGTTCTAAGTTCTAGGGGACTGATGACCTCAGATGTTAAGTCGCATAGTGCTCAGAGCCATCTGAACCATATTAAAGTTCGAACCGTCGTATGTTACCTATTTGCTTAATTTCCTCGCGTTCCAAGACTTGCCCCATCTACGCTGTTCGATGCGGTCACGCAATGACATCCATAAAAATGAAGTCTGGGCCGAATGGAATGCACCCCGTGATAATGGAGTACAGTGTCAGAATGACGGTGGCCGGTGAGGGTACCGCGTTCAAAGATCTGGGGTCTGGAGGTCAGTATGTCTTTGCAACATTGTGCCTCCTCACATCATAAAACCTAGACCACCAAAACGATCATGTTTGACAATGTTCCTCAGTGTACTATGTATTCCCACCTCTCTCCAGCATTGTCATAAATGATCGTATTGGTGGTCCAGGTGTTATGGTGTTGTGAAGCATAATGTCATACCATGGATGCAAGGGAGTAACGAAATATTTGAACATGGTACACTGCGGTTAACGTTACTACTATTCTGCACTCCTTCCCCATGCCCGTCTTTTCACGAGTGCATTCATTTTTATGGACCACAGTGAGCGAAGCCGGCAGTTGTGGCCGAGCAGTTCTAGGCGCTTCAGTTCGAAACCGCGCTGCTGCTACGGTCACAGGTTCGAATCCTGCCTCGGGCATGGATGTGTGTGATGTCCTTAGGTATGTTAGGTTTAAGTAGTTCTAAGTTCTAGGGGACTGATGACCTCAGATGTTAAGTTCAAAATGGTTCAAATGGCTCTGAGCACTATGGGACTTAACATCTATGGTCATCAGTCCCCTAGAACTTAGAACTACTTAAGCCTAACTAACCTAAGGACATCACACAACACCCAGCCATCACGAGGCAGAGAAAATCCCTGACCCCGCCGGGAATCGAACCCGGGAACCCGGGCGTGGGAAGCGAGAACGCTACCGCACGACCACGAGATGCGGGCAGATGTTAAGTGCCATAGTGCTTAGAGGCATTTGAACCACAGTGGGCGACACCACTGAACAGGGCAAGTGGAGGAGCTCTTGCAAGCAGAGAATATTCGGTGAATGGACTGATCTGCTCGTTCCCCCAACTTAAATTCCACTGAGCACATGTGGGTTGCGTTGGGAAGACGTATTGCAGCACGTCCACATGCTTCAACGACCATCCAGCAGTTATTAATTGCGCTGTTGAACGAATGGAACGACCTACCAGAAGAACTCCTTATCAACCTTGCGTCCAGATGGTTCAAATGGCTCTGAGCTCTATGGGACTAAACATCTGAGGTCATCAGCCCCCTAGACTTAGAACTACTTAAACCTAACTAAACTAAGGACATCACGCACATCCATGCCCGAGGCAGGATTCGAACCTGCGACCGTAGCAGCAGTGCGATTCCGGACTGAAGTGCCTAGAACCGCTCGGCCACAGCGGCCGGCTTGCGTCCAGAATGGGAGCACGTTGCAGAGCGTCCTTGCCTGTTCGTGGTGATTCCACACTCTCTAAGGTCCGTGTCTCGCCGACTGTAATGTCCAGGGAGCCATCATGATCCCGGTGACTTCAGTATAATTGTTGTATTTGAATGAAAGTGTCATTTCTCTTCGCCTAGCTGCGTATTTCTTTCAGCTGCCTTCTGTGTTATACTGCAGCAGTTCTTTTTAATATGGTCGAAGGGTAATCGAATTACGTTACTTGGCAGTAACACATCGTGAGAAATTTATTTTCATCTATATGTTTTCACGGCACCGTAGTTATGTCGGAGTTGTAGAGTTACTGATTTCCTTGGTCAATGAGATCACTTATCCGCTACGGGAAGCCTACAAATCGAAAGTCCATTCCTGCTCGCGGGCGTAGAATTCTACTTTTGCAATTGCCTCCCTTTCTTAGCGAATGTTGTATATCGTTGGGCAGGGACTTTGTTCGGTGTAGAGAGGCGTTAGAGCTCAGGGTGGAGCCATCAGCTAGCTGGAGATGTTGTTCGAGAAAAGTCCCGTACGTGGCTAGGATTAATTGATACCTATGTATCTAATTCATTTCCATACAAATTTGTGCGTCGTGTTTTTGAGTGAGGTCTTCCCGTGTTACTGTTTTCTTGTGATGGTGGTAAGTTCCTGTGGCACAAAACTGCTGAGGTCATCAGCCCCTAGGCTTACACACTACTTAATCTGACTTAAACTAACTTACGGTAAGGACAACACATATACCCATGACCGAGCGAGGACTCGAACCTCAGACAGAGGGAGCCGCGCGAACTGTGGCAAGGCGTCCTAGACACCGCGGCTACACGTCGCGGCTGTTTTCTTGTTATGGTAATTGTAAATGGTAATTGTTGATTTCCCGTTGAAGGTGGTGCACTGAACTGTTGGCGCTTAACATATTCTAGACCAGAGGTCGGATTTCGGAATCATTGCTGAAAGCAGTTACATGGCTAAAGAGCTTTCATTTATTGAGTCCTGAAGTTTAAACCTGTCTTTTGGATCGAAGCAAGGCTAGCGACTCTAAATTACATAGATTTGGTAATGTAGCAGGGCAGACAATGATTTCGGGTCCGTCAATAAAAATTTCCAATCAAAGCAGAGGAGCAGTACGTGGTGTAAATTGTCCAACGCGCCGCACTACGCCACGGAAGTCTCGAGGACGGACGAAGAAGCGACCAGGCTTCTTCATCTGCATCTACAACGTGAACTACATATTAGAGGGCACGTCCCATTGTACCAGCTATCAGGGCTTATTCCCGTTCCATTCACGTACCGAGCGTGGAAAGAATGATTGTCTAAATGCCTCTGCGTGTGTTGTAATTAATCTAATCTTGCCCTACCCATCCTCATGTGAGTGATAAGTAAGGGGTTATGATATACTCGTAGAATTATCATTTAAAGCCAGTCCTTCGAATTTTGTCTGTAGGCTTTCTCTGGACACTTCGTATTGTACTGTATGTTAACCGGGGGCCTAGGAACGACGGAGAGGCTCCGTTCCTGCCGCAGCCGCAGTGGTCCACAACCCCACGACTACCGCAGACCACTTCACCTCGAACCACTCTTTCAGGCTTATTGTGCGTTCGGCCCCCGGTGGACCCCCCCTCCCAGGGAACGTCTCACACCAGACGAGTGTAAACCCTATGTTTGAGTGGTAGAGTAACGGTGGTGTACGCGTACGTGGAGAACTTGTTTGCTCAACAATCGCCGACATAGTGTAGCTGAGGCGGAATAAGGGGAACCAGCACGCATTCGCCGAGGCAGATGGAAAACCGCCTAAAAACCATCCACAGACTGGCCGGTTCACCGGGCCTCGACACAAGTCCGCCAGGCGGATTCGTGCAGGGGACCAGGCGCTCCTTCCCAATCCGGAAAGCCGTACGTTAGACCGCACGGCTAATAGGGCGGGCTTTCTGCATACTTTACGTCTATCTTTAAGGGTCTGCCAGTTCAGTTTCTTCGGCATCTCTGTGATACTCTCTGGTGCGTCAAAAACCTGTGGCAATTCAAAAATCTTCAAATGTGTGTGAAATCTTATGGGACTTAACTGCTAAGGTCATTAGTCCATAAGCTTACACACTACTTAACCTAAATTATCCTAAGGACAAACACACACACTCATGCCCCAGGGAGGACTCGAACCTCCGCCGGGACCAGCCGCTGTGGCAGTTCATGCTGCCTTTCTCTGTATACGCTCAGTATCCGCTGTTAGTCCTGTTTGGTACGGATCCCACTCACCTGACCGATATTTCAAAATGGTTCAAATGGCTCTGAGCAGTATGGGACTTAACTTCTGAAGTCATAAGTCGCCTCGAACTTAGAACCACTTAAACCTAACTAACCTAAGGACATCACACACCTCCATGCCCGAGGCAGGATTCGAATCTGCGACTGCAGCGGTTCCAGATTGTAGCGCCTAGAACCGCTCGGCCACCCCAGCCGGCCCCGATATTTCAGAACGGGTTGGACGAGTGATTCGTAGGCAGTAATTTTTCAGAACATCTCTCTTGGAAAACAGCATTTTTTATTACTTTAAAATGAACATAAACAGTCTCGACAGCATGAAACTCTTTTTATGAAATTACACTGAAATCAAGACCTTTAGCTGCCGACAGGCGTTGATAAATATAACCGGAGATAGTTGAAAATGTGTACCCCGACCGGGACTCGAACCCGTGATCTCCTGCTTGTATGGGAGACGCTCTATCCGTCTGAGACACCGAGAACACAGAAAATAGTGTGACTGCAGGAACTCATCTCTGGCTCGCTCCCCGTGAGACCCACATCTCTGACTTACGTCCACACACTACTTTGTAGTGCCCCTGCCCACTGTACTTATTACTCGCGGCAGTGAATCTACCGATTCCCGTAAGAGTTCGGGCAATGTGAGTGCGTTCGCACTGAAGAAGATCACTGGCCGGTAAGCCTTATCTATATGAAGATGGTGTCTGTTCTTACGGACATGTCCGAAAGAACAGATTCCATCTTCATATACTTAAGATTACTGGTTTCGGTCTGTTTATGACATGTTCAAACTTCATACCATGATGGTAGACGGTGGCGGTGAACGGAGTATGTGCTACGATTCCACGAACGCTAACTGCTTGGAGCAGAGAAGCATACCATAATGGTATGAAGCCTGAAGATGATATAAAACCAACCGAAACCGGTAACCTAAAAAAAAAAAAGTTTCTTACGGTCGAGACTGTGTTTATGCTCATTTTAATGATTCTTAAGTAATCTCCTTTGTGGACTGACTGCATTTTCCCAGTATTCTACCATTAAACCGAAATATTTAAAACAAGTTGCCTCTCTTTGCTCTAAGTTATAAATCTTATCAAGATCTGACTGAATACTTATGCAGCTTCTTTCAGACGTTACTTTATTGTAACTAACCGTATCATCTGCAAGAAGTCTGTTACTGTTAATATAACCCACAATGTGATAAACATACAACGTATAAGCAACGGTCGCAGCACAATTCCCTGGGACATACTCAAATTTACTTCTACGTCTGACGAAGAGAGTCCAACTTCAGCATAACATACGGGTTATTTCCAGAATGAATCTTTTACCTTCTATCATGTTGTACACCATATGAAAGTTGGAATTGCGGTCCCGCTGGAAGTTTAATGAATCATCGGCTTCCGCTACTCGTTCTGTACCGCACCAGTAAGGAAACACTTGGAGGAAGCCAAACGATCTGCTGTACAGCCGTTTATGTTGCTCCATACGACTACTTGCCGAGCGTCCTTGAACGAATGTTGCACCAGATGTCGGAGTACAAATGGGCAGTTACGAGGCAGTGGTGGGGTTTTCCAGCCTGGTGGCGGCGCGCTGCATTCTGGGAAGACGAGGCGGAAAGTGGCGCTCACTTGGCTGGCAGGCAGCAGGCGCACCTGCGCCGCATTCCCGCACGCCTCGGCCGCTGTTCACACTGTCATCCGTAGCGTGGACGCTACCAGTGCGTGCCAAAGACCTTGCTGCCTACTGTCCGCGCAGGCTAGTTTTCATTTTGTGCACGAGTGCTACATGAAGCATGGCGGAGAGCCATTCGACGTGGACCATTTCAAGAGTGGTAGCCGAACAGACGCACAGAACTACAGGCCTACATATCTGAAACCCATTTCAGACGAGTGAGTTTCTGGTCAAAATCGACCTTTTCTGCCTGCGTGTAAGTCAGCAGCCAGCCACTAAGTGTCTACGACGTCAATGATTAGTAGATTAAATACTGCACAGCCAAAGGAACTGGTATGCCTACTAATAAGGTGTAGGGCCCCCTCGAGCAGGCAGAAGGGCCGCAATACTACGTGACATGGACTCGACTAATGTCAGAATTAGTGCTGGAGGAAAGTGACACCATGAATCCTGTAGGGCTTTCCATAAATCTGTAAGAGTACGAGGGGGTGGAGATCTCTTCTGAACAGCACGTTGCAAGGCATCCCAGATGTGCTCTGTAATGTTCACGTCTGCGGAGTTTGGTGCCCAGCGCAAGTGTTTAAATTCAGAAGAGTGATACTGGAGCCACTCTGTGGTAATTCTGGAGGTGTGGGGTATTTCATTGCCCTGGTGGAATTGTCCAAGTCCGCCGGAATGCACAACAGAGATGAATGGATTCTTACGTGCGTGTCACGTGTCACAGCCGTATCTAAAATTATCAGCGTCCCATATCACTCGAACTGCACATACCCCACACCATTATAGAGCCTCCGCCAGGTTGAACAGTCCCCAGCTGACATGGAGAGTCCATGGATTCACGACGTTGTCTCCATACCCGTACACGTCCAGCCGCTCCATACAATACGAAACTAGACTCGTCCGATCAGGCAACATGTTCCCAGTCATCAACTGTCCAATGTCGGTACTGACAGGCCCAGGCGAGGCGTGAAGCTTGTGTCGTGCAATCACCAAGGCTACAGGAGTAAGTCTACGGCTTCAAAAGCCCATATCGATGATGTTTCGCACACTGACACCTGTTGATGGTCCAGCATTGAAATCTACAGTAATTCGCGGAAGGCTTGCGCTACTGACACGTTGAACGTTTCTCTTCAGTCGTCGTTGGTCTTGTTCTTGCGGATCTTTTTCCGGGCGCACCGACGTCAGGGGTTTGATGTTTTAAAGGATTCCTGATATTCACGGTGCACTTTTGAAATGGTCGTTCGAGAAAGTCCCCACTTCATTGGTACCTCGAAGAGGCTGTGTCCCATCTCTCTTGCACCGACTGTAGCACCACGTTCAAACTCATGTATATCTTGATAACCTGCTACTATAGCAGCCGTATCCGATCCAACAATTGCACCAGACACTTGTTGTCTTACATAGGCGTTGCCGACTGCAGTGCCGTATTCTGCCCATTTACATATCTCTGCATTTGAATATGCATGTCTTGTTTCAGACACGAAGTTGAGGCGAGGACAGCCAATGATGTTTTCAGTGCGGATGCTCTCCAGGCACGAACTCTTATGGGAATCGGGGAAATATCGTGAGTAATGGGGATAATAGGCAACGGGCATTACATTAGTAGTGTGTGGATAACTTGAGAATTTGGGTCCGACGGGAACGGTGATTGGGCAGTCGGCGCAGTTGCGATGACCGCTGTGTCCGGATGGCGCAGCAAGCGCATCTGCCTAGTGAGTAGCAGACCCGAGTTCGACTCCCAGTCACACAAATTCTCAATTCTCCCCATTGATTTCAATCAATGTCCGCTCACAGCCAGTAATTCCTTTAGATCCGTAGACTGCGCCGAGAGTGACGTCCTAAATATCCGAGTGTGCTGTTCACAGCGCGTGCGCAGAAACAGGGGACAATGGCTTCTGCTAACATCGTAAGTTTACTTACTCTGGCCGAGATCACTCCTATTGCAGAAGTCAATTTCGTGCGTTCCTGTCTTCTTCACTTTGATTGTGTTTTCCTGTCTTTTTAATTTTTATTATGTTTTCCTGACGCGCTGGAAAGTTACACAAGGCCCTGGTATTTTTTCGTTCTAGTGGTCTCCTAAAAAACGAGACGGAAAATCCGAAATTAAAAAGATATTTACGTTTTACCGAGAAAAAGCCTACACTACCCATAAATAAAAACGCAAGTACATAAATATGTCGTGATGAAAATTATTTCAACGGTGAAAAAGTCAGAATTACGAGGGTGTACCGAAAAGTAATGGCTCCGAACTTTTTATTTGAAAACACTTTGAGCTTTTTAAATATCTGCACCGCTTCATCTCTATCAGAGTGAAGTCCTCGAATCTGGAAGGTGTTCTTTAAGTTTTGGAAACAGATGAAAATTGGAAGGGACCAACTCAGGACTGTAGAGGATGATCGCTGACAGCGAACCCAAGGCATCGGATTGTTGCATATGTCGCCGTGTTTGTGTGTGGTCTGGTATTGTCATGGTGAAGGAGAGGATGCTCCGTGTGTGGACAAACTCAGCAACTTGCGTGAGCAAGGTAGGATAGTCGACCGAGTAACATGCACGACATGGAATATCCCTACCGATATTGAGAACAGAATGTACTTTTCTGCACGTCCTCATATTTGATGAGCAAAACAATTTTCATTGTTTGGCACTTAGCGAGGAAACGAGGTACAAAGGGTAGAGCAAACAGGTGCTACTACTGCGTTCTAAATATGGTTTGATGTGGTGGCGAGTGTATATTGGCTCTAGCAAATATATATATACGTTCTGAAATGCTTGGATGCCACTTTAACTTTTCTTTCACTTCTCAGGAGCGTGAAGAATTTACCACGCTACCTCTGACACGAACTTCCACTATGAATTCTGCTTTGGTCATTAACAAAGTCTGTTATCATTGTATGGTCATTTTGTTACGGTATTTGGATTTTATCTCAAAAAGGGCAATCCCTCATAACCTCACTGTCATCTTGGCGATGCCATTCTGCACAGGAGACAGCTGTCACAATACACACAATTTAGACGCTGACGTGAGAACGAAAAACCCATTCGAAACAGACACTACTGGGTACAGGGATAAAATGCCAGGGGCGCTGCAGTAGACTTATTTGTCTTGAGTAGTCGACTGAGACAAGAAAGTCCATCGTATAAAACGGGCCTGACGTAGGTCTGTCGTACAATTTTGGAACACGCTTTATGCTAGCGTATTATGACATTTCTGGAGACCGAAAATCTGCTCTGTGGAAATCAACATAAGAGTACAATGCGGAAACAACCATTGTCTTAAGGGTACAGGGTACTTTTCCGGTAAATTATTATGTAAAAATCAACACCCATTTCTTTCAGTCACTGTTTATAATGTATATGTTTTACAGATTTTTTGTTGATATCAGGTAATGCAGCACACTTTCTAAACAAGTTAGAAGTATTTTGTATATTTTTGAACTTGCTTGGGGTTATTAAAAAAATTGCAAAGAAGTTGAAGCAGTTTTTTCCAAAATGCTTCCTCAAATTGAGGTACCATTTAATCCTATGTTATACATTTGAAGGAGACCAAATTTTTACCAGATATACATGACATGATGACTGAGGTACTAGACCTATTAAATTCCACCTATTATGTATATTAGAAGGATAAAAAAATCACATCTTGCATTATAATTTTTATAACTTTTTTCCTAATAAAAATGTTATTTTTTCTATAATTTAGTTGATTCTGCAATAAAGCTTAGGTCTGCTACCTAATTGAGGACTATTTCAAGTTACAGAAAAAATTAGAGCAATGCTCTATAAACTTTGGGAAATATTTGTACCCGAATTCTGAAATACACAATTTGCGGGAAATTTCGAATGAAGATATGAGCCCAATTACACTGTACCTCAGCTTTCCTGTAGAATAGTCTTCAACCTGCAGAATTTTTTGATTTCAAGCTCCCTCTTTTCATCCTTTTAGCACTTCTTGCTTCTTTGGTAACTTGGAGAGCGAACCTTCCAGCTTCATACACCCGTTGTTGTCACACGCAAGTAATTGATCTTCCATATTAGAGCCAGATTTTATGCCTAAATGTATCAGGACGTCCAACCTTCCTATCACTCCATCATTGAAACATATCACTGCATCTAGTACACTAACTTTTAATGTATTTAGTTTTACAAAAACATTCTCGGGTAGTCTTCCTCATATGCAATGGTTGAAACTTTCATTTGTATTCTGAGTGCCTCCATGAAGACATTTACTAAGCAAAACAGGGTCTCTCGGGTCCCTAAAAATTGGTTTTATTTCATTCATAACAGGCTCAGGAAGAGAATACTTAGATGGTATATTTGACAACTTTCTTTTGCTTTTTGGTAACCACACCAGCAATCTGCTTCTTTAGGGCAAAGTCCGCGAACTGGGTGGTCATCTGTGGACAATTATGAAAGTAGGCGGCCCATACAGCTTTTCTCATTGCTGTAACATCATTCAGAGGTGCAGTTCGTCTAATGGCCAGTCCATAATAACCCTGAAGAAAGACTATTTCAGTTTCTGTCAATCTGCCTCGGCCAGACAGAGATTTTCCATCAGACAGCAACTTTCCTTTCATTTCTCTTCGTAGCTCGCTCAGTCTAGCACCCATCCTCTTTTGCACATGTCCAGAACACTCCAATTTTGTTACCAAGGTATCACCATAAAAATTGAACTCATTAATTTTACTGAAAGCTTTAGAGTCCCCTTTGCCTAGATACTTCGTATATCTAACGTTATAAACGGGCACAGACCTCTGAAATATTTTTGCGGCTCGATCACACTCCATACCTCAACTGTAACCATCATAATTCTTAGAACACTGATGTTCAATATGTCCTTCAGTAGTACCATAGCAGGTGTGGTACTATTTAGATAAGCACTCAACAATAACAACTTTTCCATTCTCCAGAGAAGTACCACTTACACCATTCAAAGGACGATGTCCTCGACGTTGCCATGTCCCATTAAGTGCAACACCAATGTCCCTGCTTCCACTAATATTTACAGTTTCTTCTACTGCACGTTTCATAGATGCTTTAGATACAACTTTCTAGACACCTGAAAGTATTTTTATGTACTTGCTGAACCTACTGGGAGGAGAAGGAAGATCCATCAAACTACAAAACGTTTGAGCAACCTTTTTTCATGTTTCTATTACACGCATTTGCATACACTAACTTCAAATTCACATCATATGAATTATGCACAATGTTCGAAGTCATTTTCGAGGTAGATTTATTGCAGGATATACACAGAACAACTAATTTGCACGCTGAACCCTTCCTGATACTTTGTTGTTCAATTATTTCCACACAGCCTACACCATCACATTGTTTACATTTCGCTACTTCCTTTATCAAAGAAGATAAGATGCCTACACAACAACAAAAAATCCACTATAAACAGTTTCACTGTTAACACAAAAATTTGAATCACCAGGAGGCGTGCCATGTGGGAGTTTCTTCAAAAAATGGTTCAAATGGCTCTGAGCACAATGGGACTTAACATCTGAAGTCATCAGTCCCCTAGACTTAGAACTACTTAAACCTAACTAACCTAAGGACGTCATACACATCCATGTCCGAGGCAGGATTCGAACCTGCGACGTAGCGGTCGCGCAGTTCCAGACTGAAGCGCCTAGAACCGCTCAGCCACAACGGCCGGCGGAGTTTCTTCCCCGAAGAACTGATACGTAGGTTACTTTCAACAGTGTGGCTTGCTTTGTTTGTGAACTGGTTACCACGGAATTTCCTTTTATTGAATTTTTTGATGCGTGGCGTAGTTCGTATTTATTGCACACTAAAGGATATGCACATCCACAAATATATGTAGCGCTTGGGCAACAAACATTCAGTAACACGTGCACAAACTGCTTCAGCGAAACAAAAGTAAACACTAGCTAATATAATCATTTACAGACGCTAGAAACCTGCATTGTTATCAACATATACAATGTATCATACGTGTAATCGCTGGAAACAGAAAGTTCACAGTTCTTTTCGAAATAATACTGGTTTCTGTAACAGAAATAAAGGGGGCATGGCGGCATACATGACCGTAATTTTAAAATTTGGATTTGGTATATATAGGTCATTTTTCACTTGAAACCCTATTTTATATATATATATATATATATATATATATATATATATATATATATATATAGGGTGTTACAAAAAGGTACGACCAAACTTTCAGGAAACATTCCTCACACACAAAGAAAGAAAATATGTTATGTGGACATGTGTCCGGAAACGCTTACTTTCCATGTTAGAGCTCATTTTATTACTTCTCTTCAAATCACATTAATCATGGAATGGAAACACATAGCAACAGAACGTACCAGCGTGACTTCAAACACTTTGTTACAGGAAATGTTTAAAATGTCCTCCGTTAGCGAGGATACCTGCATCCACCTTCCGTCGCATGGAATCCCTGATGCGCTGATGCAGCCCTGGAGAATGGCGTATTGTATCACAGCCGTCCACAATACGAGCACGAAGAGTCTCTACATTTGGTACCAGGGTTGCGTAGACAAGGGCTTTCAAATCCCCCCATAAATGAAAGTCAAGAGGGTTGAGGTCAGGAGAGCGTGGAGGCCATGGAACTGGTCCACCTCTACCAATCCATTGGTCACCGAACCTGTTGTTGAGAAGCGTACGAACACTTCGACTGAAAGGTGCAGGGGCTCCATTGTGCATGAACCACATGTCGTGTCGTACTTGTAAAGGCACATGTTCTAGCAGCACAGGTAGAGTGTCCCGTATGAAAATCATGATAACGTGCTCCATTGAGCGTAGGTGGAAGAACATGGGGCCCAATCAAGACATCACCAACAATGCCTGCCCAAACGTTCACAGAACATCTGTGTTGATGACGTGATTGCACAACTGCGTACGGATTCTCGTCAGCCCACACATGTTGATTGTGAAAATTTACATTTTGATCACGTTGGAATGAAGCCTCATCCGTAAAGAGAACATTTGCACTGAAATGAGGATTGACACATTGTTGGATGAACCATTCGCAGAAGTGTACCCGTGGAGGCCAATCAGCTGCTGATAGTGCCTGCACACTGAAAGGTCTCTGTTGGATTCCTTTCATGTTTAATTTCTTAAATCTGTTGTCATTTACGGCATAAATTCCTCTTCTAATTTTACTGTGGTGTTTCTGACTTTCCGGGAGGAGACTGAGCAGTGAAACGTGTTACTTTTACACATAAACAAGAACGATCTGTCACACTACTACACTTTAAAACACAGTTTATATGTAATTCATGTCACACAGTCTCATACGGAACCTACATCCGCTTTCTTTTATATACTGTATATGATAAGATACTGTCATCCCCCTTCCCTTCTGTGGGAGAGGATGAATGAGCAAATGTATTTCTAGTTGCATGCTGGATGGTAGCGGACAAACCTGTCTGCTAGAGAACAGTAGGACCAATGTCGGAACAGGTAGCTACGCTTTCTAAAAGCAGAGAGGTTTCTATCCTTAGTATGGTCCTATCCATCCCTTGTCATGTTGGTATAGGAAGCTGCCTCTCTGGCCACTTCCGTTTGTATTTGTGAGCCACCCTCAGGAAGGGACCACGTCAGACTGTCCGCGGCGAGCGTCTGAAGTGGTAAGATCTCCGGCTAAGCGCGTGTCTGCTAAGTCCGTAGGACAATGGATTTCTTAAGTTCAGCCTAACTGAAAATTAAATCAACTTTATTTCAGGTTTAGCTCTAAAATATCTAATGTTATCTTAAATTGCAACGCAGTGTAATTCGAGTGTGAAGTTCAGAATATATTCCGGTAGTTGCTTTGTCACTACTTTGTGAGTAAAGTGGAACCACGTGTTGATCAGTAACTCTAACTAGCATCATCAATCTTCAATGCGAATGTGCATGAGATTATAACGTCTCGTCTTGACAATATTTTTCTATATAGAAACTTTTCTTTATGTTCAACCCACGTGGGGTGTACTTTGTGAGACCAGTACCACGTGCTTATACAATTGTTTGACCCATCAGGTTAATAGTAAGACGATAGTAACCAGTTCGAGGTTTTTCTTTTGTAAATTGCTTTTCGATGTAATTTATTTTAATTATCAAAATTATTGTGGAGTTACACTCTTTGTGTAAACCAAGTTGACCACGTGAACCATGTGGTGTAATCATCAAAGTAGCCCTCGGCTATTCTCTTCGGGAAGATTTCACAGAGAGTTAGTATGAATTTAGTATACCAGTGCGTGGTAATTACATGACGGACAGGATTGCGCTACGAACGTAACTTTTTTGGGTGAAAATTGAATCGGTTGGTTGTGGTTAATTTCCTCTTGCATATGTTTCAACGTTCTCTGTGTGTTATTTTATTGAATGCAGTGTTGTATGCAGTCTCCCAATCTTGGCTCCATATTTGATGTGTTCTGTAAGATTACAAACTCACATTTTCACAATCCTAAACAACGCACCAGTTTAGTTATGAATCAAGTTTAATGTGCTGAAATTTCAATGATCAATGTTAAAATAAATTTCCAAATATATACTGATTTATTTATTTTTATTTATATTCTCTTTTTTATATATATATCACCGGTTGTCGTATGACTATTAAAAGATTATAATTAATATTAGTCTGGTTGGGAATTTGTTAAGCTAGACTGGATACCTGGTGAAACAGTTGCTCAGTAATGCAAGGTTAACTTCCCCAGACAGCTCACAGCTTTTAAACCGCTTTTATTGTCTATTAGTACCTCTTTCACAGCAAATTAAAGCAACAACATTACAACACGCTGTACATGGTACGGAAACAACTGGTTCTCCCGTAGCACTCTCCATACGGTGACGTGGTCCACGTTACCTTGTACAGCAGCAACTTCTCTGACGCTGACATTAGGGTTATCGTCAACTGCACGAAGAATTGCCTCGTCCATTCCGGGTGTCCTCGTCGTTCTAGGTCTTCCCCAGTCGCGAGTCATAGGCTGGAATGTTCCGTGCTCCCTAAGACGCCGATCAATTGCTTCGAACGTCTTCCTGTCGGGACTCCTTCGTTCTGGAAATCTGTCTCGATGCAAACGTACCGCGCCACGGCTATTGCCCCGTGCTAATCCATACATCAAATGGGCATCTGCCAACTCCGCATTTGTAAACATTGCACTGACTGCAAAACCACGTTCGTGATTAACACTAACCTGTTGATGCTACGTACTGATGTGCTTGATGCTAATACTGTAGAGCAATGAGTCGCATGTTAACACAGGCACCGAAGTCAACATTACCTTCCTTCAATTGGGCCAACTGGCGGTGAATCGAGGAAGTACAGTACATACTGACGAAACTAAAATGAGCTCTAACATGGAAATTAAGCGTTTCCGGACACATGTCCCCATAACATCTTTTCTTTATTTGTGTGTGAGGAATGTTTCCTGAAAGTTTGGCCGTACCTTTGTTAAGCTAGACTGGATACCTGGTGAAACAGTTGCTCAGTAATGCAAGGTTAACTTCCCCAGACAGCTCACAGCTTTTAACCCGCTTTTATTGTCTATCAGTACCAGGTCACTTTTTTTTTCGACCACGAAATCGAGAAAGTAGCAGATACCGACGCCCGAGTTGATGCCGTATTCCTTGACTCGGGAACGCGTTACATACAGTTCAGCATTGTCACCTAATGAGAAAAATACGAACGTACGGAATATCAGCCCAGAGAACAGAAGACAGCATTTCATTCTCAAGAGAGAGAAACATTCGGACGTAAATGTGACTTGGGGCGTCCGCCAACTGGGTATTACAGGACCATTAATTTTCACAATGGATATAAATGACCTAGTGGACAACTTCGGAAGCTTCGCGAGCCTTTTGGCAGATGATGCTATTCTATAAAGAGAAGTGGCAAAGCTAGAAAACTGTGGTGAAATGCAGGAAGACCTCCAGACGATCGAAACTTCGTGCAAAGAATGGCAGATAACCTCCAGCATTAACAAATGTAACGTATTGCACATAAATAAGTAAAAAGACGCATTTCACGATTGCAGAACAATCACTAGAAGCAGTCACATGCATAAAATACACTCCTGGAAATTGAAATAAGAACACCGTGAATTCATTGTCCCAGGAAGGGGAAACTTTATTGACACATTCCTGGGGTCAGATACATCACATGATCACACTGACAGAACCACAGGCACATAGACACAGGCAACAGAGCATGCACAATGTCGGCACTAGTACAGTGTATATCCACCTTTCGCAGCAATGCAGGCTGCTATTCTCCCATGGAGACGATCGTAGAGATGCTGGATGTAGTCCTGTGGAACGGCTTGCCATGCCATTTCCACCTGGCGCCTCAGTTGGACCAGCGTTCGTGCTGGACGTGCAGACCGCGTGAGACGACGCTTCATCCAGTCCCAAACATGCTCAATGGGGGACAGATCCGGAGATCTTGCTGGCCAGGGTAGTTGACTTACACCTTCTAGAGCACGTTGGGTGGCACGGGATACATGCGGACGTGCATTGTCCTGTTGGAACAGCAAGTTCCCTTGCCGGTCTAGGAATGGTAGAACGATGGGTTCGATGACGGTTTGGATGTACCGTGCATTATTCAGTGTCCCCTCGACGATCACCAGTGGTGTACGGCCAGTGTAGGAGATCGCTCCCCACACCATGATGCCGGGTGTTGGCCCTGTGTGCCTCGGTCGTATGCAGTCCTGATTGTGGCGCTCACCTGCACGGCGCAAAACACGCATACGACCATCATTGGTACCAAGGCAGAAGCGACTCTCATCGCTGAAGACGACACGTCTCCATTCGTCCCTCCATTAACGCCTGTCGCGACACCACTGGAGGCGGGCTGCACGATGTTGGGGCGTGAGCGGAAGACGGCCTAACGGTGTGCGGGACCGTAGCCCAGCTTCATGGAGACGGTTGCGAATGGTCCTCGCCGATACCCCAGGAGCAACAGTGTCCCTAATTTGCTGGGAAGTGGCGGTGCGGTTCCCTACGGCACTGCGTAGGATCCTACGGTCTTGGCGTGCATCCGTGCGTCGCTGCGGTCCGGTCCCAGGTCGACGGGCACGTGCACCTTCCGCCGACCACTGGCGACAACATCGATGTACTGTGGAGACCTCACGCCCCACGTGTTGAGCAATTCGGCGGTACGTTCACCAGGCCTCCCGCATGCCCACTATACGCCCTCGCTCAAAGTCCGTCAACTGCACATACGGTTCACGTCCACGCTGTCGCGGCATGCTACCAGTGTTAAAGACTGCGATGGAGCTCCGTATGCCACGGCAAACTGGCTGACACTGACGGCGGCAGTGCACAAATGCAGCGCAGCTAGCGCCATTCGACGGCCAACACCGCGGTTCCTGGTGTGTCCGCTGTGCCGTGCGTGTGATCATTGCTTGTACAGCCCTCTCGCAGTGTCCGGAGCAAGTATGGTGGGTCTGACACACCGGTGTCAATGTGTTCTTTTTTCCATTTCCAGGAGTGTATATAGAAGTGTGCGTATGCAGCAGTTTGAAGTGGGGCAATCACATCGAACCAATCGCAGGAAAGGCAAGTGCCAGCCTGCGATTAATTGGAAGAACGCTCAGGAAATCTAGTCCACCCGCAAAAGAGGTAGCTTACCCTTGAAACTTCCTGACAGATTAAAACTGTGTGCCGGACCGAGACTCGAACTTTGGACCTTTGCCTTTCGCGGGCAAGCGCTCTACCACTGAGCCACCCAAGCACGACTCACGTCCCGTCCTCACAGCTTTACTCCTGCAGTACCTCGTCACCTACCTTGCAAACTTAACAGAAGCTCTTCTGCGAACCTCTAGCACTTCTCATTCTAGCTTACCCTTGTTCGATCAGTACCTGAATATTGCTTGTCAGGCTGCGATTCTTACCAGGTAGGCTTGATAGAAGATGCGAAGAAGAGCAGCCTGTTTCGTTGCAGGTTCGCTCAATCACTGTGGAAGCATGACGGAGATGCACAACCAACTTCAGTGATGTACTCCGCAAGAGAGGCTTTCTGTATTGCGGTGTGCTTTACTGTTAAGGTTCCGATAGCGTATCTTCCTGGAAGTGTCAACCAATATATTTCTGCCTCATATGTATAATTCGCGAAAAGACTACGAAAGTAAAATCAGAGAAATCTGAGCTCACACGGAGGCTTACCAGCAGTCGTTCTTCCAGCGAACCGTTCACGATCGGAACTGGAAACGGGGAACTGACAGTGGCACACAAAGTGCCCTCCGCTACACACTAAGGTGGCTTGCGGAATATGAAGTGTGTGTCGTGTAGTATCTAAAAAATTTTATTTCCATGTATTCGTGAAAGCACCTTTGAAATTATCAAACAGACTCACAAAGAAATATGCATAATGTACAAAAGTGTACAGCTGCTTCGCGTGTTTACAAGGTGTTTTTGTAAACGTGTGTATGGCAACGCCTCTTCATAGCTCTATAGGCGGCTATTGTTGTCGCCAACAGCCGTTTGCCCTTCACAGCTGAAATCTGTTAAAAGCGCTGCGAGGTGTCAGAGATGCTCTTACGTTGACTCGACTCTAAGAGTGTCATAGTAGTAAAGAATAAACGTATTAAACTTCATGCACACTGCGGCATTTTTTCAGCACGTCAGTGTTTATGACGCCATATCTCTTGAATTATGAGTCGTATAATGATGTATTTGCGTACGTATATTCAACGCCATATGTGGATACTGTATGCGAAATACACCGAAGCACCGAAGGAACTCGTATAGGCATGAGTATTCAAATACAGAGATAGGTAAACAGGAAGAATACGGCGCTGCGGTCGGCAACGCCTATATTAGACAACAAGTGTCTGGCGCAGTTGTTATATCGGTTACTGCTGCTACAATGACAGGCTATCAAGATTTAAGTGAGTTTGAACGTGGTGTTATAGTCGGCGCACGAGCGATCGGTCACAGCATCTCCGAGGTAGCGGTGAAGTAGAGATTTTCCCGTACGAGCGTTTCACAAGTGTACCGTGAATATCAGGAAAATGGTAAACATCAAATCTCCGACATCGTGCCGCCGGAAAAATATTCTGCAAGACGTGACAGAAGTGCAACCCTTCGGCAAATTGCTGCAGATTTCAGTGCTGGGCCATCAACAAGCGTGCGAACCATTCAACGGAATATCATCGATATGGGCTTTCGGAGCCGAAGGCCCACACGTGTGCCCTTGATGGCTGCACGACACAAAGCTTCACGCCTCGACTGGGCCCGTCAACACTGGCACTGAACTGTTGATAACTGGAAGCATCTTGCCTGGTCGGACGAGATTCGTTTAAAATTTTATCGAGCGGATGGACGTGTGGGGGTGTGGAGACAACCTCACGCATCCATGGACCCTGCATGTCAGCAGGAGATTATTCAAGCTGGTGGAGGCTCTGTAATGGTGTGGCGCGTGTGCAGTTGGAGCGATGTGGGACCCCTGATACTTTTAGATACGACTCTTGACAGGTGGCACCAGAGGTACCCTTCACCACAAACGGTTAGGTGGCTTGCAGAGTATTGATGTAGATGTAGTTGACAATGCAGTGACACAATCTCTTTCTGGCACTGCAGTGTACGCAGTTACCCTTGTGAGCAAGATCACCAGTAGTCAGTAGAACCATGGGAGACTGAGATATTGTGGACTGCGTTACTTTATTTTGAACGTTTCATGTGCTGCCCGACACACATCGAGTAACTTTATTGCACGAGTCTGCTTGTAAAGAGAGGAACATATACAGGGTGAGTCACCTAACATTACCGCTGGATATATTTCGTAAATTGCATCAAATACTGACGAATCAATTCCACAGACCGAACGTGAGGAGAGGGGCTAGTGTAACTGGTTAATACAAACCACAAAAAAATGCACGGAAGTATGTTTTTTAACGCAAACTTACGTTTTTTTAAATGGAACCCCGTCAGTTTTGTTAGCACATCTGAACATATAAACAAATAGGTAATCAGTGCCGTTTGTTGCATTGTAAAATATTAATTACCTCCGGAGATATTGTAACCTAAAGTTGACGCTTGAGTACCACTCCTCCGCTGTTCGATCGTGTGTATCGGAGAGCACCGAATTACGTAGGATCCAAAGGGAACGGTGATGGACCTCAGGTACAGAAGAGACTGGAATAGCAAATTACGTCCACATGCTAACACCTTTTTATTGGTCTTTTTCACTGACGCACATGTACATTACCATGAGGGGTGAGGTACACGTTCGACGGGCGTTTCAGAGGACGTGGAGGACGCATAAATTGGCCAGCCCGTTCTCCTGATCTTACACCTCTGGACTGCTTTCTGTGGGGTACGTTAAAGGAGAATGTGTACCGTAACGTGCCTACAACCCCAGAGGATATGAAACAACGTATTGTGGCAGAGTGCGGCCAAATGTACTGCGGCGTGTACGACATTCATTACGCCAGAGATTGCAATTGTGTGCAGCAAATGATGGCCACCACATTGAACACCTATTGGCCTGACATGTCGGGACACACTCTATTTCACTCCGTAATTGAAAACGGAAGCCACGTGTGTACGTGTACCTCACCCCTCATGGTAATGTACATGTGCGTCATTGAAAAAGACCAATAAAAAGGTGTTAGCATATGGACGTAATGTGCTGTTCCAGTCTCTTCTGTACCTAAGGTCCATCACCGTTCTCTTTGGATCCCTACGTAATTCGGTGCTCTCCGATACACACGATCGAACAGCGGAGGAGTGGTACTCAAGCGTCAACTTTCGGCTACAATATCTCCGGATGTAATTAACATTTTACAATGTAACAAACGGCACTGATTACGTATTTGTTTATATGTTCAGATGTGCTAACAAAACTAACGGGGTTCCATTCAAAAAAACGTAGGTTTGTGTTAAAAAACATACTTCCGTGCATTTTTTTGTAGTTTGTATTAACCAATTACACTAGCCTCTCTCCTCACGATCGGTCTATGGAATCGATTCGTCAGTATTTGATGTGGTTTACGAAATATATCCAGCGGTAACGTTAGGTGACTCACCCTGTATACAAGTGGCAAAAACATGAAAGCTACAGTTCGAACGAATGCTACCACGTATTGAACTATTTATCGAGCTCCAGTGCCAGATAAATTTCTGTTTCGGAATCTTTAACGATTAAATAAGGTTAGTGGATCAGGAAAATGGCGTTCTGTTGTCTGTCATTACACTGTCGCTACGAAAATTCTGAGAGGACAGACGTTTCCTTGTTACGGCCATCTCATTTTCATGTTGTTGCGAGTAGTCGTGCTCCGCAAACAAGCAGGCTGTTTGTAGACGCGCTTTCGTCACTTAACCCTCATTAGCTTCAGTCTGGGAGGGGCCTAATTCAATACGGAGGCGAGTATTTGCAACTGAGGATTGGAACACGTTTCGCAGCCGGCGAAAAGGACAGAAGACGTTTCCACCATAGTGTTATTGTCTTGGACATGTAGACTGTTATCTAATGCCTCACAAAGAAGCCCTTGTGTGATCGGAACAAGCGCAACTGGTGAATTTTGTGTGTAAAGCAAAAACACTTTGTACTGTTATGTGCCAGATTAATAGAGGATTTGCCTCCTGACGGGCTCCATAACAGGAGTCGGCATGACAATTCTTTTCGCCATTGTGGATAAAGACGGAAGAATCAAGCCCAGACTAGCCTCTGTCACCTCACCAGAGTATGTGCTGCAGTTATCAGTGAACCATTACAACGTTGACACAAATTCACCTACATTTTTAATTTGCCAGTTAACTTAAGTGTGCATTTGAATGTGGCAGCGACTGTTAAACACAAAATCAGAAGGAAGCGTACCAGCTCCAAAGAATGGAAATAAGTGTATCTTTGTTTATTGGATCTCATCAGTCTTGAGATTGGCTTCCTCTTCTGCGCCAACCTCTTCATCTCTGGCAGTCTACATGCTGAATTATTTGCTGGACCTCTTCCATTCTCTGTCTTTCTCTACAACTTTTACTCTCTACAGTTCCCTCTAGAACGAAGGAAATTGTACCCAGATGCCTAACACATGTCCTATCATGCTGTTCCTTCTTCTTGTCAGTGTTTTCCATTTATTCCTTTCTCTCCAATTTCGCAGAGAACCTTCTCATTCCTTACCTTATCAGCCCACCTAATTTTCAACATTTTTCTGTTGCACTAGATTTCGAAGCTTCTATTCTCTTCTGTTCCGGTATTCTCACAGTCTGTGGATCACTACCATAAAATTCTGTGCCCCAAACGTACATTCTCAGAAATTTCTTCCTCAAATTAAACATCTTTTTGGCCAGAAATGCCCTCTTTGCCTGTACTAGCCTGATTTCTATGACTTCCTTGCTTCGACCGTCATGTGTTATTTTGCGTTCAAGGCACTATCAAGTTAACTTCATCTATTTCCTGACCACCAGTTTTGATGTTAAATTTATCATTAATCACATTTCTGATATTCATTACTTTCCTCTTTCATCGAAATACTCTCAACCCATAGTTTGTACACAGTAGAACATACTCTCCCTTCAACAGATCCGTCAGTTCTCCTTTACTTTCACTGAGAAAAGCAACATCAGCGAATTTTAATCCCAGTTGTGAACCCTTCTTGTATTTCCGCGCTGAATTTTTGACGTATAGCTTCGCAAGTAGGAGTGATAGAATGCAACCCCGTATTACACCGTTTGTAATTTGAGCACTTTGTTCTTTGTCTTCCAGTCTTATTGTTCCCTCTTGGTCCTTGTATGTATTGTGTCTTGACCTTCTTTTCCTACAGTTGACTCCTATTTTCCTGAGAATTTCGAACATCTTGCACAACTTTAATCGACGAAAGCTTTTCTACATCGACAAATCCTATGTACACTATGTGATCAAAAGTATCCAAACACCCCCCAAAACATACGTTTTTCATATTAGGTGGATTGTACTGCCACCTACTGCCAGGTACGCTGTATCAGCGATCTCAGTAGTCATTAGACATCATGGGAGACCAGAATAGAGCGCTCCGCGGAATTAACGGACTTCGAATGTGGCAGGTGATTGGGTGTCACTTGTGTCATACGTCTGTAGGCAAGATTTCCACACTCCTAAGCATCCCTAGGTCCACTGTTTCCGATGTGATAGTGAAGTGGAAACACGAACAGCACAAAAGTGTACAGGCCGACCCCGTCTGTTGACTGACAGAGATCGCCGACAGTTGAAGAGGGTCGTAATGTTAAATAGGCAGACATCTATGCAGACCATCACACAAGAATTCCAAACTGCATCAGGATTCACTGCAAGTACCATGACAGTTAGGCGGGAAGTGAGGAAACTTGAAATTCATGGTCGAGCGGCTGCTCATAAGCCACACATCACACCGGTAAACGCCAAACGACTCCTCGCTTGGTGTAAGAAGCGTAAACATTGGACGATTGAACAGTGGACAACGTTGTGTGGAGTGACGAATCACGATACAGAATGCGGCGATCCGGTGGCAGGTTGTGGGTATGGCGAATGCCCGATGAACGTCATCTGTCACCGTGTGTAGTGCCAACAGTAAATTTCGAAGGCGGTGGCGTCATGGTGTTTTTCATGGAGGGGGCTTTGTTGTTTTGCGTGGCTCTATCACAGAACATTGTTGAAGAGCAGTTCGGGGATGGTGATTGCATCTTGCAACAAGATCGAACACCTGTTCATAATGTACGGCCTGTGGCGGAGCGGTTACACGACAGTAACATCCCTGAAATGGACTGGCCTGCACACAGTCCTGACCTGAATCCTATAGAACACCTTAGGGATGTTTTGGAGTTTCGACTTCGTGCCAGGCCTCACCGACGGGCATCGATACTTTTCCTCAGTGCAGCACTCCGTGAAGAATGGGCTGTCATTCTCCAAGAAATTTTCCAGCACCTGATTGAACTTATGCCTGCGAGAGGACTAACACCATATTGAACTCCAGCATTACTGATGATGGGCGCCACGAACTTCTAAGTCATTTTCAGCAAGGTGTAGGTGTCTTGAGTTGATTTAGGTCTTGTTTCCGTTATCAAGTGCATCAAAAATGACTCTCTGGTGCCTTTACCTTTCAGAAAGCCCAACTGATCGTCATCTAACAGTTCTTCAATTTTTCTTTGCATTCTTCTCTATATTATTATTGTCAAGAAAGTTGACGCAGAAACTGTTCTGCTGATTGCCCGATAGATCCAGGACTTACCTGCCCCTGTTCTCTTCGGCACTAGGTAGTTGATATTTTCCTAAAAGTCTGGTGGTATACCTCCTGTCCTATAGCTTCTAAAAACTAGTCATTTGCTCGAAATAGTCATTTGGTAGCCATTTCCGCCCAATAATTCGAGAAATTTGGAGGGAGTGTTATCCATCCCTTCTGTCTTATTTGATTGCAAGTCTTCCAAAGCTCTGTTCAGATCTAATATTGGACTTCCTGTGTCTTCTATATCGACTCCAATTTCTCCTTCCATCACGTCATTAAGCCTTCAATGTATTCTTTCCAATGTATTCTTTCCACCTATCCGCTCTTTCAAAAAATGGTTCAAATGGCTCTGAGCACTATGGGACTCAACTGCTGTGGTCATAAGTCCCCTAGAACTTAGAACTACTTAAACCTAACTAACCTAAAGACAGCACACAACACCCAGCCATCACTATCCGCTCTTTCCTCTGTGTTTAACAGTGGAATTACCATTGCACTCTTTAAGATTCCGCCCTTGCTTTTAATTTCGTGAAGGTTTTTTGTCTTGTCTGTATACTCAATCATTGCATCCGATGAACCATTTGTTTTTCTATTTCTTCACATTTTTCCTGTAAGAATTTGGCATTGGTTTCTCTACACGTCCTGTTTGTTTCTTTCCTAAGTTACTTATGGTTTCGTTATTCCAGTCTTTCCCTGAATATGAGCTAGATGACGTGCGAGAGTAGATTACTGCAAGCTTTCTGACATTGTGAAAGGTTGAAATATTAATGTGGCTATGGGAGAGCTGTACCGACAAATCGCACAGCCAGTTGGCTGTAGCTCAATGACTACAGAATGACCGGTCAACACTGTGGCAAGAAGGGCGGGCACAGTTATTCCTAATAGGATTAAACCATATGAAGAACGTATGATTGTTAGACTGGCTCTGATGAATAGACGGATGACAACAGCTCAAATCCCCACAAAAGCTACAGCTGAAGTGTGACCATAAAACTTTGTAAGCAGATTTCAGGAAGCTGAGTTGAGGTCTCGAGATGACATGCGTCGTTTTCGGTTGACTGCGTGCCACATGCAACACAGACTTGCATGGCATAGAGCCAGAGTCAACTAGGACACTGACTGGTATTCGTAGATTATTCGTGAAGCTCGCATCTGTTTGTGGCGGTCAGATCGACGCCAACGTATTCGTAGACAACTTAGAGAAAAATCGGAGGAAGTCGCGATTCTCGACGCCCACTCTACTCCAATTGCAAGTGCTGGACAGTTACTGAATATGGTTTGGTAACAGTTGAAGGGAGGTTGAATGCTCACAATATGTGGGAAGAATGGTAAACTTGTTGTCACATGCATCATGACTTAAGTCCAAACGCTACGTTCCGGCAAGGTAAAGTAAAGCGCCACACGTGCGTTTCATACCACATACGCCTTGAAGAACCTGTGGATTCTTGACTGGTCTGCCCTGTAACCTGATTTGTCATTCACAGAGCACGTTGGTCGTCTGGTGGGATGACGTATAGTATCACACCACCCTCCAGCCAGCAACCTTGATCATCAAATGACGCAGCATATGTTTGTGACATGACCAGACATTTCTCAAGACGACGTCTGGAGGCTTTTTGGTTCCGTGCCACTGAATACAACAGTGTAGTCTTACAGTGCGTGTCACATGTGATACTGATGTTGCTGACGGATGGAATGGAAGTTCACTCATGGTGTGTGATGTATTGTAATACTTTTCACATCCATCAATGTATTTTTATTTCTTATACCAAATCCAAATGAAAATCAATTTTTCAAAATTTATGAATATTTCAACAAAAATTAAAATGAATTTGAGATGAATAAGCCTGATATGTGTAATGGTAGTGATACACCAATATCGCAATAGTAATCCGTTGTAGTTGCTATATATTTTATTACAGTGAAAAGCATTATAAAATCACAATCATAATAATACAGGAGACTACCTTGCAAGGCCAGATCACTTGGACAAATAACAAATAAATTTCTTTAGCCGGAACAAGACCCATAAAACTTGAAATTTGAATATGACTAGGTAAATTTACTCAGGTAAAGCTTTACTTAAATAGTACAAATGTCCATACAATTCCCATCAGAACTCTCATTACTTCCAGTCAGCTGAGGAACAGATTAAAGATAAGAACACAGATCTTTTAAGGTTTGGCTAGCCAACTTTCCTAAACAAAACTATATACAAAAGAGTAAAACTATTAAGGAGGTGCTTTAATTTTAACCAAACCAATCTTCAAATTTACTTACTCAGTTGATTAATCAACAATATTATTAGAATGATTACAACTAGAACATGACCACATGACAATACCCCTAAAATGAGGTTGCTTCAATATTGCGTGTGAATTAGCGGTAGACTCGAGCAGACCAAGGATTCAAATCAATACGAGAGATCAACGAGACAGGAAATGACATAGAAATGTACTCAACTTTGCACTGCAATTGAACTTCACATGCTATAATTCTCCACCGGAAAGATGGAATCACGAAACGGTAATAACATAACCCAAGATGTAAAGGAGAAGACAAGGCCTTAAATATCTCTCTAATATCTCTCTGCCCCCGTGGCGCTTTGCTCCCAGTATGCTCGCGTCGACCGCTACCAATTACCTGTAACACAACATACATCAACGGCAGACAATATTCTGAAACATAAACTACACAATCTTATCTAGAGAACATGTGATCAATACAACTGAATAGAAACAAATTAGCCTCTGTGAGTTACTTGGCCAGTGCCAGGGCTTAAACTTTGATTCATAAGTTCGCTAGAAATCATGCCTTAAAGTTAAGATGACAAGAATTATCTCGGCGCACATTTTCGCGCCAAAGTGCCAAATGAGCTACAAGGTAGAACAGAGGACGTATCTCGGCATGTCTTAAAACCTCAGAGCCGGATTTACTACTCGTTGCACTTTTAGCTACGTCTTTAACCACGCTTCATGTCGGTTGGTTGGGCGTAGCCACACTTCCTCAACTGTGGTCAAGATAGTTAGTCACGACACCAAGGTAAGTGTGAAACAACTAAAACAATTACAAAGGATTTTTAGTACACTGGCATATTCAATTATGCTGCACGCAAACCACCGAAGCAACTCGGCGACTCCAATTCAATCGCCCGGCGTAGCTTATAACAGACTCGAAGTGGCTTGTCCTTCCGACCACTAGGAAAACCAAATCACTATGGGCGGTGGATCTGCCCTCACGACTCAACACGCCGTAGCCGCTGGTCCCGCTCCTTCGTTGTCCGACTCGTCCTCTTGCAGTCCTGCCTACGTACACAGTCCCACGTGACTCTCGCTTACCGCCGATCCCGACACACTCCCCAGCAGAGCGCACGCGCTGCTGTTAAATCCGCGCCGCCAAAGATGAGCAGAAGACAAATAAGCATCGAAGTCGACTAAGACTTCAAAATGACGATCGACGGAAACTGGCCCCAGAAACGCACCAGCTCAAAGCCTTGAATTTAATTGTGGTGTCAGTGTGCTGCAATGCCGCTCTATACGTCTCTATAAATCAGAGGTACGTTCATTAAACGGCGCGAGCACAGAACACGTTGAAAAAAAAAAAAAAAAGAAAAAAAAAAACAGTTCCACTTTCTGCCACCATGTGAAAACATAGAACTGTAAACTGTTAGAACGTGGTGTGGGTGCAAGAAAAGGGGAGGAACGATTAAGCACATGATAACGGTGGTTCTGGCAAGTTCATTAGGATATGGTCACAAGTTACACCATGTGTACTCAGCAACATTCTGCACCCGTAACACAGCATGGTCAACAGTTGCTCGCAGCATATTCGGTATAATCAGAGCGCTATGTCGCCGCATGCTATCCTCCAGATCAGAAAGAGTCCGGATACATCCCTAATAGTCACGGTCTTTCAGATATCCCCACATGCAGGAGTCACATAGATTTAGGTCGGGAGGCCTGTAAGGCCAGACATCTTGAAACTACCTAGAGATGATGTAGTCATAACCAAAGGTTTCTCGAAGCAGATGTTTCACCTGGCAAGCAATATGTGATGTTGTTCCTTATTGCATGAAAATAGCCTTGTGGACACAGCTGCGTGCTTGCAAAGCTAAATCAGTTGTTGCACAAGGAGATTCTTATTAAGTGCAGATGTCACTGTTCGCTTAACAGGCCCGCTAGGTGCCATCTCATCAAAGAAAAACGGACAGAGAATGAAGGATATTGTGAAACCATACCACACAGTCACTTAAGGTAGCGCGACTGCTACGGTCGCAGGTTCGAATCCTGCCTCGGGCATGGATGTGTGTGATGTCCTTAGGTTAGTTAGGTTTAAGTAGTTCTAAGTTCTAGGGGACTGATGACCTAAGATGTTAAGTCCCATAGTGCTCAGAGCCATTTGAACCATTTGAACTATCACTTAAGGTAAATATGCACAGCATGTGGCACAGTAGAAATCCATATACGACAGTTGTGTGCATTCACAGCACCACGCAGAGTAAAATGTGCCTCGTCCATCCAAAGAACATTCTCCGGCCGCAAGTCATCCATTTCCAAGAGTGTCAAAAAGACGAAAGGCAAAGTCACGGCACTGTAGCTTATCTCTGGCTTCACATTTGGTGCGTATTCTGAATCTCTTAGGAACATCAATGTAAAACGCGCCGAAAAATCTTTTGAATTGGTGGCCAGGGGAGAGACAATTTCCGTGACACAGCTCGAGCAATGGCTGCAGAATCTGCGGCATGTGCTGCACTGCTGGCTATATGTTATGTTATGTTACGTTAACCGGGGACCTAGAAACGACTGAGAGGCTCCGTCCCCGCCGCAGCCGCAGTGGTCCTCAACCCCACGACGACTACCGCAGTCCACTTCACCCCTCCACCGCCCCACACCGAACCCAGGGTTATTGTGCGATTCGGCCCCCAGTGGACCCCCCAGGGAACGTCTCACACCAGACGAGTGTAACCCCTATGTTTGCGTGGTAGAGTAATGGTGGTGTAGGCGTACGCGGAGAACTTGTTTGCGCAGCAATCGCCGACATAGTGTAGCTGAGACGGAATAAGGGGAACCAGCCCGCATTCGCCGAGGCAGATGGAAAACCGCCTAAAAACCATCCACAGACTGGCCGGCTCACCGGACCTCGACACAAATCCGCCGGGCGGATTCGTGCCGGGGACCGGCGCTCCTTCCCGCCGAGAAAGCAGTGCGTTAGACCGCACGGCCAGCCTGACTGCCGGCTATAACTACAGGAACTTCATCAAGCACTGCCAAGGGAATGGACTGTTTCCCTCTCTCTGCTGCAATACTTTACTCGGCCCTGTCTTTAAAATTCTCGTTTACATCGTATATAGCATTTATTGACACGGGGCTCTCTTTGTAGCTGTTTCTGTCCGCGATATTCACGCAATGCAGCGCTGCTATTGTTGCTGTTCTATAAACGATTTTGCTAGCTACTCTTCTCAACAGCCATCGCATTTCGTAAGGAATACTTCAACTTTCTTAACCATTTACACCAACAGCCCACTTCAAAAAAGAAATCAACACTTGTCGCCAAGCGATAAACAGTATGCTGACGTCAAAACAGGAAACATTTCTCATTTTGACTGCTTACAGCGCCGTATGTTCACGTGGTGGCAGAAAGTGGAACTATTATTCATTCAGCACACTCCACGAGCGCACCAATTAATGAATATACCTTCGATGTTTCAGCGTCCTGAGATGAATACGGCCTGTTCTGCAACACTTGGAACATCGTCTTTAACCACCCGATATTTTCTGATCTTCTAGTCATACTTTTGGTATGTCAGTTCCGTCTAGCTATGAGACGATATTGTTACCAGCTGCATATGATTATAATACTAGTGGCAGGTCAGATAGCCAGACAGATGGGACGAAAGTTATGTTTCACTAGTAAACCGCTGAATTTGAAAGTTCTACACGGCTTATGTCCTTGGAATCCACAGCATGTAAAGGTCCCTGACAAGCAATCATTTTCTTTTTAGGGTTCCGTGCCTCATTCTGTAAAAACGAAACCCTTAGAGGATCACTTTGTTGTCTGTCTGCCCGTTCGTTAAGACCCCTTTTTCTCCGGAACCGGTAGGAGTATGAAGTTGAAATTTATGTTAAATGCTCCATTGGCGGTGTAAAATATTTAAGCTTCTAAATTCAATTAAATCAAAAGATACGGTCATTTATGTCACCTATTTTGATATCGCAAACTCACCCAACAGAACGCATAGATAACTAGCGAGTCCTATTCACACTTGTCCTTTTTCTTTTTCTGCATATTACGTAATGTTAATTCCATTACAGAATCAGACATTTGTTACCTCGCCTTGCTTCTGCAGTATAGGAGACACTGGCTGTTGGAATCAAAAAATTGTAGGTGTATTATTACTTTATCGTTTTGTGCATTTATTTTCTTAGTTTATGTTACTATGTAATTATTTGCTCTCATCATTTAAACATCAGTTGAGAGGCACCCACATGCCTTGCTCATACTGTGGCATCAAGCAGTCAGGCCTGCAAGATGAGTGGTCTGCCAAGCGAGTGGATTCATTCTTATTTATCGAGTAACATGAACTCTCGTACTCACAATTAAGTTACCAATTATCCTCCTATATGAATAATACGCAACGGAAACGCACATCTGACTATCAGTACTTTACAGAACTCTGACTGTTCACTACGCACTGGCAATACCACATTTTTTTTTTATTTAACGGCTTTTATCAACACGTGACCATCGCACTGAATATGAGTGGCGCACACATTATAAATTACTGGATATCATGACAACATACAATTCGAAGGAAAAGGCCACCAATCTTTTTCTTTTCACTATCTTATTTATTCCGATAAATTCGATAACCTAAACACACAAGTTCTATAACCTACAATAATAACACATGAGAAATTCCGCCCAGTGGGCATGGCTTTACGTTGGTGATTCTCTACCTTATGGTCTCGTAATTATTTAACGCTACAGTGCACTTTCTGGATAGGATGGTGGATCTTTTGCTATATATCACACTTCGACTCTCACAACCATCATCACGAAACTTTCCTCCAGACAGAGCGGTACAAATGGAACACGCATAACCCACTACCGCTGAAACTACCTTGCTACTCTCCCATGCAAACCACACATACTTAAATTACATGACATACACCACACTACAACATGAAATACAACACAGGGAATAGTCACAACATTATCACTTTCAGCTTTTCCACTTCAATTAATATTTATCCCAGTTTCACACGACACTGCCCCACTTCGTAATTCTACTTTCCTACTACGAACTCTGGAGATATATGCACGTCTTCCTGTGCAATGCAAGCCAAGTGGCGTTGCTGGATAGACGGCTGACTCACCTTGCTTCTCTCTCAGAGTATTATAGTTTGAATCAAGCGTCACACTGAATCATATCACCCAAAGTAATATTAAGAACATATTAATCACACACACGAGTCCTCAACTGATACCATGGACGAGTACTTCTCTTTATCCTTTGTCTCATACACAGATTGAGACTCACACAGTACTCACCACGTGGAAGTACTCGCCTCTAATTTCAAGTCCTGCACACGCTATTTCTTTAATATCTCAACTTATAGTACACACGCTAGTAATTCAGCTTAACTTAAGCACACGGAAGTATTTCAACTTATTGCTACACGTGGTTTCATTGTGACCGTTGGTCACTTCTGAAGATTACTACGATCCCATTAGTATTACCTGCCTGACATTTAATTCTCCCCACAAAAAGTTCCTGAAATAGAGAAATTATTATTTCGAACTACACTTAAATATTCCACCTGCATACCATGTCTCCACTCTTTTGTCATTACGGAGCACACCTAAGACAGGTCTTAACAGCACAAGATCCAGCGGCAGAGTGCTGAAACATGGCCGTTCTTCAGGTTCTCTCGCACCTATGTCGAAGTGGGGGAGCACCTTGCTACCGTATTGGTCAGCCACATTTCAGGCGCTCAAAGCTCAGGTAAATTTCATCTCTTTGGTCCCACCAAAGGTGGCCAAAGGATCGTCTCAAAGATGATCATATATTCACATTCACTATCTGCGTTTAGCAGACGACCATACATTCATTCATTTCACAGATCTCACCAAACTGGATGTAGGGATTTACTTTGTGGGAGTGCACATGTGATCAATTAAATAAATAAATTGTCATTCTTTCCCACACTGGTATCCGGCTTCACTGTATTAATTGAAATTGAGTTATTATTAGAAAAAAATGTGTTGTTCTGACAAAAATAATGAAGTATGTTGTACCTATTTTCAATGTCGGGCGGTACTGTACCCTTTCACAGTATGTTTGTCACGTTTGTTTGACAAATGTGGATAAAATTACTGTAAGCTTCTATGCAGCCTATGAAATGGGCTCGTTCCGAGCACTCCCTTTTCCAGATTCTCCACGTCATTCTCTCCCAGGTTTTCTTGCTGTTACAGCCAGGAATAAATTGCAACAGTGCAACGTCGGGCCACTATTTTTAAGGGAATAAGAGTTTGTCAGATAGT
The DNA here is from genome assembly GCF_023898315.1 of Schistocerca nitens. NCBI lineage: Eukaryota > Metazoa > Arthropoda > Insecta > Orthoptera > Acrididae > Schistocerca > Schistocerca nitens. The sequence continues at coordinate 408,088,358 of NC_064619.1, read as the reverse complement.
TCTCCACATAGCTTTCTTAGGAATGGCGAAGAAGTGTTTCTTGTCGAAGTACCCGAGCTAGTCAGTACATTTCTGACTCTGGAGGCTACAGTAGTTGAAACAACATCAGTGTCTTCCAAAGATCTACTTTTGTGAAGTTTTTAATGCGAATCGCATTTGTGCAAGGCACGCTTTATAGCCGACAACTAAGGCTACGGACGAGTGTCTTTTACTTGGCAGTCCGTTATAAAGCGAAAATAAAGCTGTAGAATAATGCATTTGTTAACATGTTTCGTACCAGATTTTCCCGACTGTTGGTATTGCACAACTCCAATGCAACTGTTCTCGGCAGGTGAACAGAATGATCAAGGACAGTAAAGTGAAGAATGCAAAATCAGAATTGGCTGGCACGAAGGAATGTAATTAGCGATCACAGCAACATGAGCCGCAGCCCTCATCTGCATGAAACCGCCATTCAAATGGCAACACGCGATGCAAAACAACGGACTGCATCGCATCTCAAGTGTACGCTGCAGGAATCATAATTAGTCACCTGGTCTTCCTGTCGCCTATCTATCAAGCATGTTCCAATAGGTCGACTCCATTATCGCAATGTGAAGCCCCGTGAACGCCAATTACTACATTATATACTCAGAAGGAAACACATATCTCTGTTTCAACGCCAAGATCAATTCCGTTTTGGAAGAGAGTAGAAGAGAAACAAAGGCCGTTCGGAAAATAAAGCGCAGTATCCTGCAGCCTGCTAGTGGTTATTCTAGACAGAATAATTGTTTCTGTTATTTATTTTGCTATAATTCCACGTAAAGCACCATATCTGATTTACGTGGCACCCAACAAGACCAGCGAGCAATAAAAGCCAAGGATAATTCAGCAACGTCGATTGACAGTAAGCTGTAGTAAGTACACAAGGAAAAGATAATGAATGGAAGTTATGTTGCTGTGGCTTCAGAGCACTCAGTGTGGCAACTCCACGATCAGGGAACTACACCAGTCAGGCTGAAAACCAATAGTCACAATCGATAAAGTTTCATTACTGATTAATAAACTCATCCAAAATGACCGAAACAGTGGTATGAGATCATCATGAAGAGTACCGGTATGGGAAATAGTTCTTTGTTATCATCAACGATCGGGACACAGGAAAATTTCAACAGCCGTTGACAAGTGCAGGAGAATTTCTGTGAAGTTTGGAAAGTTGGACAGAAGTGCTGAGAAAATTATAATTTGGATATGGAAGTGATAGCTGGACGTCTTAATTCGTAAGAGTATTGACCGTGATAAGCAAGATACCGATTTGTGATCCCGGTCCGGCATATACACCGTCTGAGAGAAAGTATTCAGGCACCCCTATGTAATGCGGAATTGACCACTAGATTTCACGGCAGGCGGACCCGTCACTGTGAAAGTAGACAGGGAGTATTGTCTTATCAGTAGACAAGCAGTAACAGCAGGATGTGTCAGTCAAGAGAACTCAGTGACTCCGAACGTGGGTTAGTCAATGGATATCACCTGAGTAACAAACCCATACAGGGACATTTCACTCTTTCCAAACCCGCCCAGGTTTATTGTTTGCGACGTGTGAATTGAAAACGCAAAGGAACAGCCACAGGTAAACCAGTACCGGACTTCATGTACTGATGGAGAGGAACCGTCGCGCACTGCGGATAGTGCTTGTAAAAAATCGCATAAAGTCAAAGGAAGAAATCACTTATCAGCTCAAAAATGCTACCATCTAGCACAATGACTGTGCGCAGGGTGTTAAAAACAATTGGGTGCGATGGTCGTTCAAGTTTGGCCATTGCTTGACGATTTTCACATTTCCTGTTTCACTAGTACCTCGCGACCATGATGTCAATTTGGCATTCGACATATGAATAACAGTCGATTGCCGACACATGATCTGTGTAAGACGCAAGTGATAGTCCACTTCCGTACGGTTCGAGAACTGGCTGTATTCACGAGACACCGTCTCAGACGACTGTGGACGTACCTGGCTGTGTTTTAATTTACAACAACTGGTAGGTCGCAGCCCGTTAGTGTGGGTTATAACTGCACATCAGAATCCATGTTGGGCAACTACACGTCACAAGGTGCAGAGATAAGCAGGTGAGGGATAAGCATGGAAGTTGTTTTGGTAGTACACATGTGGCATGAGTCGACGAACTGGCAGGGTGAAGCTCGTCTGAAGTTGGTGTATTTGTATGGCGAATGGTATAGAGTGATATACTCGGACACTATATTGCAGCGTCTGTCATCGTTCCTCACTGGCGAACAACTAAAGGTCTGCTATGCAGATGAAATAGCTGTACCACTGTGTACGTTTAGCAAGACAGTGACCCAACGCATTGCTCCTGAAATGAGTTACAGTGGTTCAGTGGACTTTCCTCGAACGGAAGGACGTTTGCGTTGTCCCAAATGGTTCAAATGGCTCTGAGCACTATGGGATTTAACATCTGAGGTCATCAGTCCCCTAGAACTTAGAACTACTTAAACCTAACTAACCTAAGGACATCACACACATCCATGCCCGAGGCAGGATTCGAACCTGCGACCGTAGCGGTCGCGCGGTTCCAGACTGAAGCGTCTAGAACCGCTCGGCCACATCGGCCGGCGCGTGGTCCCAAGTGCCGTAATTTTAGCCATTATTAGAGCACTGGGAGGATGTCATGATTGTTGTGAAAGCAACAGGTCCTGCTGCGTGAATTGTGTAAGGCTCTGGAGCATTCACTGATCAGTTCTTGTTCATTTTTAGTTAATTTCCGTTTGAGTTTAGAATTCTAGTTAGTTAGTTACGGTCTCCGTAGATCATTTACACAACTTTTATCGGAATTATGTGAACGCTGGCAGTTTACTGGTTACATATATACATATATATCTTACTAGTCACTACTGCTTACAATTATATGGAATATCGCTAACAGAGAACGTATGACGTAAATGCCATACAGGATGGGACGAATAAAAGTGGCCCGGACGGTTGGATACAACTGGAGGTGAATGTATGCATATAACCACACCCAGTGACGCGCAGACCACGTGTACGCCCGTCACGTGATCGACACCGGTTTAGAGAGTAGAGCGGGGGTGTCTCAGAGTGAGTGAAGCAGTGCAAAGTGGAAAATGGTACTCACAGTGGAGCAGCGGGTGTTCTTTGTGGAAAGTTACGTCAGAACAAAGTTTTCTGAGAAGTTTGCCGGCCGCTGTGGCCGAGCGGCTCTAGGCGCTTCAGTCCGGAACCGCGCTGCTGCTACGGTCGCAGGTTCGAATCCTGTCTCGGGCATGGATGTGTGTGATGTCCTTAGGTTAGTTAGGTTTAATTAGTTCTAAATCTAGGGGACTGATTACTTCAGATGTTAAGTCCCATAGTGCTTAGAGCCATTTGAACCATTTTTGAGAAGTTCAATGGTGTCAAAGTGCTAGCAGAGAGTGCCATCTGAAAATGGCGTCACACAGGGTCTGTTTTGAGCAAGTCAAAAAACACACCGAATCGTGCCCGCGCATCAGAAAATGTGGCTGCAGTTCACTAGAAAATGCTTCAGAGTCTTAACAAATCAACCAGACGCAAGAGACCGGCATATCACGTCGATCCTGCGGACGAATACACCACCTGGACCTACAGTCTGGACGCCGTCCTGGCTGGCCATGCACGTCACCTCATTTGTCAGGATGCGGTTGCATTGTGTAGGGAGCCCTCAGTTCTAAGGTGTATCGCAACAACCCTCATAGTTTCCAAGAAAAGCTGCACAACATTTCAGGTGATACTGCAGCAATACCAGCAGTCTAGCTTCGATGCTTCTTCAGCAACTTGCTGGCAAGGGACTAAAAGTGCCAAGAGATGAATGGTAGTCACTTTCAACGTCTGCAATAGTCAGGTTAGTACTGTATTTCCTTCACTCTGCTGTGTTTCTTTGTACCCTGGAACTCTGTTCTCCGGGCGACTTTTATTTGCCCCTCCCTGTATAAATATCTACGCCATACAATGATTATTCTCTGATGTGAAGCATTTCCACTTCGTCAGCTGTTTTTGTAAATTTCCTAGTTTCATAGTGACCGGTCGTGTGAGCTGGCTAAAGTATATTCTATGTGAGTTATTACACTGGTATGTGCGTGGTTTAGCACTTCTACCTGCATGCCGTTCATTCTAGGCTGCCATAAGATTCAACGTTAAGAGTAGCGACGTACGGTGCTCTTACACCACGCACTACGTTTACGCTGGCAGAGCTAATAAATTGTAAGATTGCGTCTTTTGTAAAACGGGGATAATAGTCTGTAGGAGTTACCAACGTTATTACTATTGACACTTTATCGGTAACTGCTTGGGTTTACAAATACCCAGCGATGACACCTTTGCCATTCATGGCACGATGTTTACCTTGCTACATGTGACGCGTAACATTCACTTTGTAGCTTGTTGTTCAAATGGTTCAAATGGCTCTGAGCACTATGGGACTCAACTGCTGTGGTCATAAGTCCCCTAGAACTTAGAACTACTTAAACCTAACTAACCTAAGGACAGCACACAACACCCAGCCATCACGAGGCAGAGAAAATTCCTGACCCCGCCGGGAATCGAACCCGGGAACCCGGGCGTGGGAAGCGAGAACGCTACCGCACAACCACGAGATGCGGGCGCTTGTTGTTCCCTTTGCCACCATACAAGGAGCGTGAAGTAGGAAGTAAATGGTCGTCGATTATTCAGACACGACTGCTATCTTATCTAAATGTTCATTGCAAATATATACCTCGTCGCATGACTAATTAAAGGGGTCAACGAAAGAAACTGCTAACCCACAACAGCGTATTTTAAGCAATTACATTTTATATGTTTGGTTAAATTAAGGGACAATAAAAAAATACAATAAGACAAAGCAGTTCACGTAGTAGACAGTAGTTCCTCGAGCGAAAATATTGAACTACTTGTTACCAGAGTGTGGAGAATCCAAAAACATAGCAGGTATCGTGATAAGACTAAGCCTTACTGAAATGAGGATTAGCACAGTCTTAGGTTTCATACCTTTAACAGTGTATACTTAATGTACTGCGCCTGTTGCATACTCTCGATATTTAAGAACAAAGTTTGCGTTATTAATTTGTCTTTATCTTATGTGCCCTTTTCCTATTTCCCCAATAGCTTATAACAAGAGTCCACGCAGGTGATACATTTTAATACCCACTGACTGTACAAACTTTAAGTATGTTTTGGTAATTGGAAAAATTTGAGTTTCTCTAATTTATTACTACCGCTATGATGTTTCGAACAGCTCTGAGTTCTATTTTGTAAGAAATAGTGCTATCCTGAAACGACAGGAAGCGTGGGATTGGGAGAGTGGAACGTGATGGCGGTTTTACTGGGCTAATTTCAATTCATCATTTATTGATAAAAAACGAAAATTAGATATTATAAATGATTATAAGAGCAAATTGACCCTGGCTGGTCGCAGCAGTTTGATCTCAACGTACTTTTTATCACATTTAGCCATAAGACAAGAAACGTTAACAACACAGCTTCAAGTCGATTTACACTTAATGACATTTAACTATAAGAAAATGAAAATTTGTCCTTACAACTGGTAGCAAAATATGTGTGGCTGCAATGTCTCACGCACATGTACATCGTGCTACCAAACGAATACCAGCGGACCGTGAGTTCCCTTCGTAAGCCGACTTCAGACTTAGAGCTCGCATCAGCCAATACTGCTGCACTTCTCCCTCGGCCGCAGATGACAAGACCTACAGCACACTCGCTTAAGGCTTTCTGATATCGGTATGCAGAGACACACTGCCACGTCTCAGCTCCCCCTTCAGCGACACTGACTTGGGTTACGCCCTTTTCTCTGCTCAGATGCTGGGTACGATGTGGATTGTTGGTGTACACTATACTATTTTTTTGGAAAATTAAAGAAGAATTTGTTTTAGAAAACTATGCAATAATTGTTTGAAAAAAGTTGTTAACAATTTCTACTATTGATTTCTCCCGCACAGGATAAATTATAAAGCTTGTCATCAACAAAAGGACCCAATTCTGCTTGATGAATGTAAGTGGAAGGTCATTCACACATGTAAGAATCAGGAGTGGATCCAAAATTGTCCTCTATGAGGCAAAATTTGGGAAATCTGCTGAAATTCCCTGACCATATGTTCCCGAAAGAGTCAGACAACCCATTTCCGCCTCCTGAATACGTATCGCGAAATGGCCATGAGGAGAAAATCAGAGAAATTGAGTTCCACAGTTACAGATATATCCGACAAGTTCTAAACGAGAGAAATAAAACCAATAGTTAAAGTACAAGAAAGACGAATTCGTAAAGAATATTCGACGACAAAAATGTATAAACAATTCCTACAAATCAGTAGCAAGAGAATAACTTTATAAAACAAAATATGAATCAAACTAGCACAAACGATATTGCTACTAATATAGTAAAGCTCATGAAAAGGTGCTTAAGAGATATTAAATGAAACCACAAAGGCCGGCCGGAGTGCCCGAGCGGTTCTAGCCGCTACAGTCGGGAACCGCGCGACCGCTACGGTCGCAGGTTCGAATCCTGCCTCGGGCATGGATGTGTGTTAGGTTTAAGTAGTTCTAAGTTCTAGGGGACTGATGACCACAGTAAATTAAGTCCCATAGTGCTCAGAGCCATTTGAACCATTTGAAACCACAAAGCCCATACACAATTAGAAGGCGCCAAGTTGTTAACGGCGATTAGCGCTTCATTGCTACCGTTGGAGGTCGCCAGCGCTGACCAGTTGCCTCTGCATTGTCCCCCCATTCCCTACATACGAGCTCTAGCCACGGTCTGCATGATGCGTGGATCAATCAAACTTCCAGGCTTTATTTACAATGAGATGACAAAGGCCATGCGACAGCGATATGTACAAATACAGATGGCAGTAGTATCGCGTACACGTAGTATAAACGGCCATTGTACCCGGGTGATTCATGTGAAAAGGTTTCCAACTTAATTACGGTCGCACAGCGCGAGCTAACAGGCTTGGAACACGGAATGGTAGTTGGAGCTAGACTCATGGACCATTCTGTTTCGGGAATCGTTGTTGTTGTGGGCTTCAGTCTGAGACTGGTTTGATGCAGCTCTCCATGCTACTCTATCCTGTGCAAGCTTCTTCATCTCCCAGTACTTACTGTAACCTACATCCTTCTGAATCTGCTTAGTGTATTCATCTCTTGGTCTCCCTCTAAAATTTTTAGCCTCCACGCTGCCCTCCAATGCTAAATTTGTAATCCCTTGATGCTTCAGAACATGTCCTACCAACCGGTCCCTTCTTCTTGTCAAGTTGTGCCACGTAACTCCTGTTCTCCCCCATCCTATTCAATACCTCCTCATTAGTTATGTGATCTACCCATCTAATCTTCAGCATTCTTCTGTAGCACCACATTTCGAAAGCTTCTATTCTCTTCTTGTCCAAACTATATATCGTCCATGTTTCACTTCCATACATGGCTACACTCCATACAAATAGTTTCAGAAACGACTTCCTGACACTTAAATCTATACTCGATGTTAACAAATTTCTCTTCTTCAGAAACGCTTTCCTTGCCATTGCCAGTCTATATTTTATATCCTCTCTACTTCGACCATCATTAGTTATTTTGCTCCCCAAGTAGCAAAACTCATTAACTACTTTAAGTGTCTCATTTCCTAATCTAACTCCCTCAGCATCACCCTACTTAATTCGACTACATTCCATTATCCTCGTTTTGCTTTTGTTGATGTTCATCTTATATCCTCCTTTCAAGACACTGTCCATTCCGTTCAACTGCTCTTCCAGGTCCTTTGCTGTCTCTGACACAATTACAATGTCATCGGCGAACCTCAAAGTTTTTATTTCTTCTCCATGGATTTTAATGCCTACTCCGAACTTTTCTTTTCTTTCCTTTATTGCTTGCTCAATATACAGATTGAATAACATCAGGGAGAGGCTACAACCCTGTCTCACTCTCTTCCCAACCACTCCTTCCCTTTCATGCCACTCGACTCTTATAACTGCCACCTGGTTTCTGTACAAATTGTAAATAGCCTTTCACTCCCTGTATTTTACCCCTGCCACCTTTAGATTTTGAAAGAGAGTATTCCAGTCAACATTGTCAAAAGCTTTCTCTAAATCTACAAATGCTAGAAACGTAGGTTTTCTTTTCCTTAATCTTTCTTCTAAGGTAAGTCGTAGGGTCAGTATTGCCACTCGTGTTCCAACATTTCTACGGAATCGAAACTGATCTTCCCCGAGGTCGGCTTCTACCAGTTTTTCCATTCGTCTGTAAAGAATTCGCGTTAGTACTTTGCAGCTGTGACTTATTAAACTGATAGTTCAGTAATTTTCACATCTGTCAACACCTGCTTTCTTTGGGATTGGAATTATTATATTCTTCTTGAAGTCTGAGGGAATTTCTCCTGTCTCATACATCTTGCTCACTAGATGGTAGAGTTTTGTCAGGACTGGCTCTCCCAAGGCTGTCAGTGGTTCTAATGGAATGTTGTCTACTCCCGGGGCCTTGTTTCGACTCAGAACTTTCAGTGCTCTGTCAAACTCTTCACGCAAGTTCGTATCTCCCATTTCATCTTCATCTATATCCTCTTCCATTTCCATAATATTGTTCTCAAGGAGATCGCCCTTGTATAGACCCTCTATATACTCCTTCCACATTTCTGCTTTCCCTTCTTTGCTTAGAACTGGGTTTCCATCTTAGCTCTTGATACTCATAGAAGTGGTTCTCTTTTCTCCATAGGTCTCTTTAATTTTCCTGTAGGCAGTATCTATCTTACCCCTAGTGAGATAAGCCTCTAGATCCTTACATTTGTCCTCTAGCCATCTCTGCTTAGCCATTTTGCACTTCCTGTCGATTTCATTTTTGAGACGTTTGTATTCCTTTTTGCCTGATTCATTTACTGTACTTTTATATTTCTTCCTTTAATCAGTTAAATTCAATATTTCTTCTGCTACCCAAGGATTTCTACTAGCTCTCGTCTTTTTACCAACTTGGTCCTCTGTTGACTTCACTACTTCATCCCTCAGAGCTACCCATTCTTCTTCTACTGTATTTCTTTCCCCCATTCCTGTCAGTTGTTCCCTTATGATCTCCCTGAAACTCTGTACAACTGAAACGTCCCCTTTGAACAATTATACAAGACTGTCCTTAAACTGACACACAATATTTTTAGCGCAACGCAATCTGACTTTCAATAATCCCTACAAAAGAATAGCCCTGACTAACATTAACCTATACCTTTCACAAATCACTTACCTCACAAAAATCTTGGTTACTCCAACTACTGCAATACAGCGAGCGCCACTACTGCCAGCTAAATAAAAGATTCAAACTACGGAAGGCACTAACTACTGATAGGCATAGTTAGCAAATGAAAGATTTTAATAGAGAACAAACAATGTATTTACCTTAATAGTTATAATATATATAGCAGTTCATGACAAACAGTCTTACAAATTTCAAAACTCCGCCATCTCTCTCCCCATATCCACCACTGCTGGCGGCTCACCTTCAACTGCGCAACGCTACGCGCTGTTAACAGCCAACTGCCCAACACTACAATGGCAGACAACAATGCAAACTAGCCACAGACTGCACGCAGCACAGCCAGTGATTTTCATACAGAGCGCTACGTGGCGTTACCAATAAAAAAACCTAAACAGCCTACTTACACAACCTCTGGTTTAGTCAGTTTATCCAGGTCCCATCTCCTTAAATTCCCACCTTTTTGCAGTTTCTTCAGTTTTAATCTACAGTTCATAACCAATAGATTGTGGTCAGATTCCACATTTGTCCCTGGAAATGTCTTACAGTATAAAACCTGGTTCATAAATCTCTGTCTTACCATTATATAATCTATCTGATACCTTCTAGTATCTCCAGGATCCTTCCATATATACAACCTTCTTTTATGATTCTTGAACCAAGTGTTAGCTATCATTAACTTATGCTCTGTGCAAAATTCTACCAGGCGGCTTCCTCTTTCATTTCTTACCCCCAATCCATATTCACCTACTATGTTTCCTTCTCTCCCTTTTCCTACTCTCGAATTCCAGTCACCCATGACTTTTATATTTGCGTCTCCCTTCACAACCTGAACAATTTCTTTTGTCTCGTCATACATTTCATCGATTTCTTCATCATCTGCAGAGCTAGTTGGCATATAAACTTGTACTACTGTAGTAGGCGTGGGCTTTGTGTCTATCTTGGCCACAATAATGCATTCACTATGCTGTTTGTAGTAGCTTACCCGCACTCCTATTTTTTTATTCATTATTAAACCAACTCCTGCATTACCCCTATTTGATTTTGTATTTATAACCCTGTATTCACCTGACCAAAAGTCTTGTTCCTCCTGCCACCGAACGTTACTAATTCCCGCTATATTTAACTTTAACCTATCCATTTCCCTTTTTAAATTTTCTAACCTACCTGCCCGATTAAGGGATCTGACATTCCACGCTCTGATACGTAAAACGCCAGTTTTCTTTCTCCTGATAACGACGTCCTCTTGAGTAGTCCCCGCCTGGAGATACGAATGGGGGACTATTTTACCTCCGGAATATTTTACCCAAAAGGACGCCATCATCATTTAACCATACAGTAAAGCTGCAAGCCCTCGGGAAACATTACGGCTGTAATTTGCCTTTACTTTCAGCCGTTAGCAGTACCAACACAGCAAGGCCGTTTTGGTTAGTGTTACAAGGCCAGATCAGTCGATAATCCAGACTATTGCCCCAGCAATTACTGAAGAGGCTGCTGCCCCTCTTCAGGAACCACACGTTTGTCTAGCCTCTCAACAGATACCCCTCCGTTGTGGTTGCACCTACGGTACGGCCATCTGTATCGCTGAGGCACGCAAGCCTCCCCACCAACGGCAAGGTCCATGGTTCATGGGGGAAATCTTTAGGGAATTCAATATTCCGAGACACACAGTGTCAAGAATGTGCTACGAATTCCAGATTTCAGACATTACCTCTCACTAAGGGGAACGCAATGGCCGACGGCCTTCACTTAAAGACCGAAAGCAACGTTTGTGTAGAGTTTTCAGTGCTAATAGACAAGCAACACCGCGTGAATTAACCGCAGAAATCAATTTGGGATGTACGACAAACGTGTCCGTTAGGACAGTGCGGCGCAATTTGATGTTAAAGGGCTGTAGCGGCAGTCGCCGACGTGAGTGCCAGTGGTAACAGCACGACATCGCCTGCAGTGCCTCTTCTGGGCTCGCGACGGGATCGGTTGGACCCTAGACGACTGAAAGACCGTGGTGGCTTGGTCAGATAAGTCGCGATTTCAGTTAAGAGCTGTTGGTAGCGTTCGAGTGTGGCGCAGGGCCCACGAAGCCATGGATCCGTCAACAAGACACTGCACAACTTGGTGGTGTCTCATAATGGTTTAACTGTGTTTACATGGAATGAACTGGGTCCTGGTCATGTTCGGCTACTAGGAGACCGTTTTAAGCCATTCGTGGTCTTCATGGCCGGCCGAAGTGGCCGTGCGGTTAAAGGCGCTGCAGTCTGGAACCGCAAGACCGCTACGGTCGCAGGTTCGAATCCTGCCTCGGGCATGGATGTTTGTGATGTCCTTAGGTTAGTTAGGTTTAACTAGTTCTAAGTTCTAGGGGACTGATGACCTCAGCAGTTGAGTCCCATAGTGCTCAGAGCCATTTGAACCATTTGGTCTTCATGTTCCCAAACAACATTGGAACTTTTTATATGACAATGCGTCGTGTCGCCGGGCCACAATCGTTCGCGATTTGTTTGACGAACAATCTGGACAATTCAAGCGAATGATTTGTCCACCGCTGACGTTTGTGACCGAGCGGTTCTAGGCGCTTCAGTCTGGAACCGCGCGACCGCTACAGTATCAGGTTTGAATCCTGCCTCGGGCATGGATGTGTGTGATGTTCTTAGGTTAGTTAGGTTTAAGTAGTTCTAAGTTCTAGGGGACTGATGACTTCAGCAGTTAAGTCCCATAGTGCTCAGAGCCATTTCAACCATTTGATTTGTCCACCCAGAGCGGCCGACATGAACCTCATCGAACATTTCTGGGACATAATCGAGAGGTCAGTTTGCGCACGAAATCCTGCACCGGCAACACTTTCGCTCTAGAGGCACAATGGCTCAGTATTTCTGCAGGATGTTTCCAAGGACTTGTTGAGTCCATGCCACGTCGAGTTGCTGCACTGCGCCGGGCAAAGGAGGTCAGGCACGCTGTTAGGAGGTATCCGCTGACTTTTGTCACCTTTGTGTAGTAGTGATAGCGGTACCAGAAGTACCCTCCGCCTTGCGGAATATAGCTGTAGATGTAGACGCAGAAGAAGCTGGTGAGGACTGAGCAGACGGCAGCCGCGTGCCGCAGTAAGCTGAGGCCGGCGCGCCGGCTGGTGGGCGTTGTCCTATCAGCGCGCTCGCCCGCTTCCTGCTGTCTGAGGCGGCGGCTGTCTGGCGCGCCTCGCACTCTGTCCTCCACAGCCTCCGCAGTCTGTTCGACACACTCCTGTCAACGTGGACTCCTTTACTGAAGTCGCGCCAGCCAGTTACGTACAGAAAAACCGCGAAACCTGCGAGAAAATCTAACATTCATATGGCAGCGATGAAACTATGCTGATCTGGCATAAAAGAAAAATCGTATGGCTTTTTCGTCCTCTGGATAGAAAGCATTATCATCACCCTCGATTCCTTAAAGAGTGGAACAGCGATATATAAAAGAGTTTCAAATGTGTGATTGCTTACTAACATTTGACTAGTATTTGATGTTAAGCACGTAAATATATTAGGTGTACAACTTTCCTTCCGCCGTTTTGCAATAGACGGCAGTAGCGGCAAGTAGGGTTCAGGTGGTTGTTCATAGGTGTAATACAATAAGCTTAGGCACCTGTAAACATAATGCCATAAAAATATTAGTCGGTTTGTGATTGCATCATGAGGTTATTCTCGATTAAGTACTTCAACTTACGTACCTGTTTCTCACCATTTGAGGGAAGTTTTAATTTTCTGCTTTAACATGAAGAAATCTGAGGCTGTGGCTCTTAAAATGCTGGGTAAGACCAAAGGTGAGGGAACTATTAGTGGAAGAACGTGCAGAGAATGTTTTCAACGCCTTAAGAACGGTGATTTTGATGTCGAAGACCGGCATGGCGGTGGAAGACAGAACTTTTTCGTAGCTACTGAAACAGACGAAGACAGTCACAGGACATCATTTTCGAAAGCAATTAATGCGTTCGAGTTCAGTACTGAGACAGACACAAAGTGCCACAATACAGCGGTAGACACGTAGAGGTAATCTTGCAGCAGATCAGTGCTCGACCCCATGTCGCAAAACCCGTCAAAATATACATGGAAACGTTGAAATGAGAAGTCCTATCCCTCCCGCCGTATTCTCCATACGTTGCTCTCTCTGACTACCACCTTTTCCGATCAGTGGCATGCAGTCTGGCTGACCAGCACTTCCGATCATATCAACAACAAGTGCAAAATTGAATCGATTCATGGATCCCCACAAAAGACGACCAGTTCTTCCACCCCGGCATTTGTATGCTATCCGAAAGATGGGAGAATGTAGTGGCCAGCGATGGGCAATACTTGGAATCGTAATTAGTTTATAAGTTTTTCACAATAAAGCCCCGAACTTCGAGAAAAAACGGCGGAAGCAAAGTTGTAGACCTAGTATTATGGCTGAAGACGCAAAACCCTATTTATGTTGGTTTTAGTAGTGTCAGATTATACACTCATAAAGTAATGAAAACGTTTAGAAAAAGTTTGAATTTATGTTGAAAGTCTTTTGGCTTTTGGAAGTGCTAAACGCTTCTTTATCAAACAATGGATGACTACAGTGCGGTTAATTTGGGCTCCCTTTAAAGAAAAGCTAGTTTTCATGCATCTCAAATTTTATGATGTCATATATACACTGAAGCGCCAAAGAAGCTGGTATAGGGACACCTGTTCAAACAAAGAGATATGTAAACAGGCAGAATACGGCGCTGGCGTCGGAAGCACCTATATAAGACAAGTGTCTGGCGCAGTTGTTAGATCGGTTACTGCTGCTTGCCGGCCGCGGTGGTCTCGCGGTTCTAGGCGCGCAGTCCGGAACCGTGGGACTGCTACGGTCGCAGGTTCGAATCCTGCCTCGGGCATGGATGTGTGTGATGTCCTTAGGTTAGTTAGGTTTACGTAGTTCTAAGTTCTAGGGGACTGATAACCACAGCAGTTGAGTCCCATAGTGCTCAGAGCCATTTTACTGCTGCTACAATGGCAGGTTATCAAGATTTAACTTAGCTTGAACGTGGTGTTATATCCGGCGCACGAACGATGGAACACAGCATTTCTGAGGTAGCGATGAAGTGGGGATTTTCCCGCACGACAATTTCAGGAGGATACCGGGAATATCAGTAATCCGGTAAAAGATCAAATCTCCGACATCGCTGTGGCCGGAAAGAAATCCTGCAAGAACGGGACCAACGACGACTGAAGAGAATCGTTCAACGTGACAGAAGTGCATTTCTTTCGAAAATTGCTAAAGATTTCAATGCTGGCCTATCAACAAGTGTCAGCGTGCGAACCATTAAACGAAATATCATCGATATGGGCTTTCGGAGCCCAAGGCCCACTCGTGTACTCTTGATGACGGCACGACACGAAGTTTTACCCTTCGCCTGGGCCCGTCAACATTAACATTGCACTGTTGATGACTGGAAACATGTTGCATGGTCGGACAAGTCTCGTGTCAAATTGTATCGAGCGGGTGGACGTGTACGAGTATGGAGACAATCTCCATGGACTCTGCATGTCAGTAGGCGACTGTACAAGCTAGTGGAGACTCCGTAATGGTATCGGGTGTGTGCAGTTGGAGTGATATGAGGCTCCAGGTACGACTCTGTCAGGTGACACATACATAAGCATCCTGTCTGATCACCTGCATTCATTCGTGTACATTCTACATTCCGACGGACCTGGGCAATTCCAGCAGGACAGTGCAACCCCCACACGTCCAGAATTGCTACAGAGTGGGTCCAGTAACACTCTTCTGAGTTTAAACACTTCCGTTGCCCACCTGACTCCCCAGTCATGAACATTATTGAGCATATCTGGGATGCCTTGTAACGTGCTGTTCAGAAGAGATCTCAACCCTCTCGTCCTCTTACGGATTTATGGACAGCCCTGCAGTATTCATGATGTCAGTTCCCTTCAAATGTTCAAATGTGTGTGAAATCTTATGGGACTTAACTGCTAACGTCATCAGTCCCTAAGCTTACACACTACTTAACATAAATTATCCTAAGGACACACACACACACCCATGCCCGAGGGAGGACTCGAACCTCCACCGCGACCAGCCGCACAGACCATGACTGCAGCGCCTGAGACCGCTCGGCTAATCCCGCGTGGCTCAGTTCCCTTCACCACTACTTCAGACATTAGTCGAGTCCACGGAACGTCGTGTTGTGGCACTGCTGTGAACTCGCGAAGCCCCTATACATTAGTAGGCAGGTGCACCAGCTTCTTTGGCTCTTCAATGTACTCTGCACATACATTTAATGGTATTCATAGAAATGTATTGAAAATTATGTTGCAAGTAGACTTAGTAATAAAGAAGTAATAAATTAAAATGTCGTAACTGATACTACTGCATGAACAGCGAAATTGTATTAAGTGATAAACTTTTGTGGTGAGTGTCAGGGAAAAGTTTCAATTACGAGGGTTGGAACTTTAATAGTGGGAACTATTTATTTAGAGCTCGTACAAAATAGATACGTATTTCAAAGTTTTACTGACCTTCAAAGTAGTCACCAGCATTGTGTATAACCCGTTGCCAGCGATGTGGAAGTCGGATACTCTCAGCAGTGCCAGTTGTGTTGACAGTTCGAGCGGCGCGGTCTATTGCCCGACGAATCTGTAGCAGTTCTGAAGCGAATGCCGTGAAGTGTTTCCTTCAGTTTAGAAATCGAGTTGAACTCACGAGGGCTTAAGTCAGGGGCGTGCAGTAGGTGATACAGCACTTACAGCCCCATCAGTCAAACAAATCAGTAACAGCTTGCACTGTAGGTGCTTGAGCATTGTCCTCCAAAATGATGGTCAGGTCCTGCAGAAAGTATCATCACGTCTGTCTTTAAGCTGGTCGTAGGTTGTGTTCCAAAAATGAACAGCATAGTGACAGAAGTAATGACACTTTCTGCATTATTATTTAGTTTTTCATATTTTACAATGTGTTTTCCTTTCGAAGAGTCGTCTTCTTCTTTTTTCGGGGAACGATCCCTTCCACAGGAACGTTTTGGCGGGCAGGCCTCAAGGGTTCCAGCAGCACAAGACTCTCCCGGGAGGAGAGAAGACTGGCACCGCCAATTAGTTCTTTGTCGTGAGCACATGTTTGAACTTCGGATAATAGAGCTTCACTCTCCTTGTATTAGCTTTACGTCGCATTTTTTAGCATTATGTCGCATTGTTTGACGCCGTGTTATGGCCAGTAAGGTTGGAGAGATTCAAACGTCAATCATGCTCATATTAGGGGTAAGTGACAGTCACTAAAACTATCGCGCCGTGTTGTCAAGTCACCAATCGGCGCGTCGGTCCTTGTAGTGGAGCCTCCAGCCGCTACATCGAGCAGCAGACCATGGCTACGGCCTCACATAATAATCTGGCGTGGTGGTCTAATGGCAAAGCGTGTACTTGAAAACCATGAGCTTGCGGGATCGATTCCAGGTAGGACCGCGGAAACTTTCAGTCTGCCTTTAGTCTAGCTTCTACCTCTCAGCGATGTGAGGAGTCACCAGGATCGACGCGTCATTCGTATCCCACGTTAAACTGGAGTTGGGTAACTCTGGTAGATTGGTTACATGTAAGTCGGCGAAGTAGAGGTCAATCGAAAGACTTGTACCAGACCACTAAGCCACAAAAGATTATAATTAGTATCACATAATAGTCTTAGGTCACGTTGGACCTCTCCCCTTTCACTACTACGCTTGCTTTTCCTCATTTTAGGTCCCGACATCCTTATAAACCCAGAATACGAGCTTTTCTCTGTATGATCATGAAGTGGCACACCAGCTCTATGGTTCGTGGAAGTGTGTTTTAGCATCACGATCTATACATTAAGATATCTGTGTTTCATAACCAAGTTGTTTACACCTTCGCTGACTTATCCGGCATATATAAAGACATTGCTTGTAGAAAAGGCAATCCAACATCCCAGAATCAATCTTCCACTGTGCAGTGGAGAGTGCGCTGTTGAGCAGCTTCCCAGCAAATTAAAACTGTGTACCGGACAGGGACTCGAAACTCCTCGCCTTGTGTGGGCAGTGCTTTTACCGACTGTTTTTGTTCAGGATAATTTATTTCAGCTCTCCAAAAATTTGTGATTTGGTACACTATTCTTCATCGCTTAGAGTTCAGTTGCGGCTGAGCTATCCAGGCACGACACATAACTCCTCTCCTTCCTGTCTCTGCTCAAAGCTTTGCTTCTGTAATTTCCTGTGGAAACAATACCCCTTGGCTTTGGCTAAGAGCTATGTACCCGCAATATTTTCTTCCTCCATGAATATTAGTCCCACGAGGTATGCAGGAGATTTTTCTGTGGAGTCTGGAAGCTAAAAGGTGGCACAGTTAAAAGTAGGCCGCCTTCCCTTTAAATGCGAATGCAATATTTCAACCATTTTGACTATTTTTCGACCGTGACTGTCTCAAGAAATATGTAAAGGTTTTTTTTTTTAAATTACCACTACCAGTCACAAACTTTGTCCACTTTCACTACAGTACTCCTAGAATAACATTACAGTCGTTTGACTCTATCCCCAGCCGTAGCGTAGAAATATGCAAAAGAAATAGTTTATATCATGATGTGTTCAATAATATTGTAACAAGTGCTCAATTTGTAATATATTTCGTCAACCTACATCTGTAATACGATAACAAGACGTGCAGAAAACATGTAAACACATGTAAACATGACACCATGACGCCATGTAAACATTAAACCACATAGATGGACAAATCGATAGTCAAATCGAAACCAGTTGTATTCCGACCGTCATCTTGTCCACTGCACTATAGAACTGTTTCTGATGGTGTTTCCAAGTTACTGCTATGTTAGTGACAATTTGAGAACAGTGACCGAGAGAGCCATGGAAATGAAAACACCGCAACGCGTCACGAGGCTACCACGCCAGAAGAACAAAGTGAGTGACCATTACAAAACATTTTCGTGCAAACATCAGTCCAGCTTCCAAAGTGACATCGCCTATTACTAAGTTTTCTCTTCTTCCACAGGATGACAACAATATTTACGAAAAGACTATGTAACATCAGTATGACCTTATTTTAAAGTTGTTTTTGTAATGCCATTTAGCCTGAAGATGAGGTTTAACCCTCGAAACATGTCGCTAAATGAATAAGTAATATAATATTTAACAAAGTGTGTGACTGGTAGCGGTAATTTAAAAAAAAATTAAAAAAAAGCTTTTACAATATTTCGACTTCTGAGATAAGCAGCTACAACATTGGGCAATTTTATACGATAATCGGTTGCTAGCGTACTTTTGGCAGTATTTCAGTTTATTTCGTCATTGATGTTAGACTTTTCTCCTTTAGTTCTGCAAAATGGCTTTCTAGATAGAAAAAAAGTATTGAAATTGTGGAAACATATACAAAACATGTTCGATTAAGAAAACTCGTGAAATTTTCGGGGTCAAGTGTCCGGATAGAGGGCTACCAGCAAAGAGACCAATACAGAGTTTGTATGAAAACTGGCGCACCTGCTGGTCCATGCGATATGTAAAATGGCAAAGAATTCCTTGATTTCGCGCACCAGAAGTTATTGCAGACATTCACCAAAGAATTATTCAGAGCCCAATGAAGTCTACTCGTAAATTAGCCCAACAGACTCATGCAAATAGGAGGAACTTTCAGCGGATATTGAAAAGTCTTAATTAAAGCCATATCGTGCGAAGGTTGTGCATCGATTACGGGAGGATGACAGTCTGAAACGTGTAAATTACTGCAGCACGTGGCTTTCGTGTAACATCAACCGTGGTTTGTTACACCATTTCCGTTACATCATGAGTAGCAACCACTCCTCGACAAAAAATAAATAAATAAATAAAAAATAAAAAAACCGGCGCGTGGTGAGGTGTACCAGGAACGCACGTCATTGGACCGATATTTCTTGACACAACCCTCAATACGGTTGCATATATGGAAATTTTTGATACATTTTGTCTCAACTCACTGGATATGGAAGACATTACAGCATCTTCCAGCAAGATGGAGCGACATTCCATCGTATACGGTATCCCTGGAAGTAATCTATGATGTCTTCACTCAGTAACGGTCAGCAGACATTTATTGCCACCACGTTCGCTGGATCTAACAACATATGATTTTTTTCCTATGGGGATACTTGAAGAGCTTAGTCCATAAAACAGATCCACACACAATACAGGAACTGAAAGACATCAGTCGTGAAGTTACCACTATCGATATCCGTTCTTTACGTCGGGTGTATCTGAATACGCTTAGACGTGCTCAGCTGTCTAATGTTGCAGGGGAGCACTTTCAATATTTCCTATAAAAGTATTTTTAACTGTACGTAAATGGTTAGCCCATTTCAGGCCTTCGTTTCTGTAATTTCACTGCATTTCCACAATATTTTCACGTTCTACTTTTAGTTGCGCCATTGGCAGAAGTAAAGGCGCGTCGGCGGGTCGTGAGACGTGTCTAGATACCTCAGCTGGTAAGAGCAGTATCCGCGAAGTGAAAAGTTTCTGGTTCGAGTCCCAGTCCGACACACACAGTTTCAGTCTGTTACAATGTTTAGAAATCCAACAGAATGAGAATCTGTGGAGTATAATGAGCATGGTTGCTGATTCTTTTTGTTCTTAATCGTTTCTCTTAATATCCTTAGAGCTAATGAAATATCATGTTCGTAGAAAAACAGTGCCTGCTAGTGGGAAACTAAATGTGATGCCTTGTTGATGAGGGTACCAAGGTCTGCAATTTATTCTTCTGTATCGGGCAGCTTAATAGGGTACTGGTCTGGCTCGTTCACAGAGTTAATCAACAAAAGTAATTCTGCACCCTAATCGTTGCCACAACTTCTGTAGACTGATTTAAACTAGTTGGTATCTGATAGCTAGCGGGTTCCGCTATTCCTGCCAACAGTACACCAACGGGAACCCTGCGTTATCGGCTCCCACTGTGTTGCCACTTCCATTGCACAAAGCACTGTGTCTCGCAGTTTTAGTGAGCCGACGCAGAGGAGCATAGTGGAGTCGCTGTGCAGGGTGTTTCCGTAAGAGCGTGCAAAAGTGTAAGCGGACTTTGCTCAACTGAACAATTTGAGGTAGGGAACCAGGGCTCGGAGAAGCCAGCTTATGGAGATATGAAAGTAAACTTGTCTACCACTTCGTCTAGCATTACTGTTTTCCAGCTAATGTACAACTCATGCGTACAAGTTTACACATACTGTGTTGTTTCTTCGCATGTACATTCTTTATTTCCCTGCAAGGAAACAAGGAGGACAATCTCATTGGGTCATATCTTCTACCCGGTCGTCTGAATAGCTACCTGTACTTGAGGTTCGTGTGAAGAGTTTTGCCTGAGTTGTCGGAGAACGCAACCTTGGCTGTTCGTGAGAGCATGTGAATATAACATGACGGTGCACCTCCTCACTTCAACCATCCCAGTGCTGTATTTCCTAGTCGCTGGATTCGAAGTGGAGGTCCTATTTCACAGCCTGCGAGGTCACCTGACCAGAATCCCCTTGATTATTTCCTATGGGGATAGCTAAAGTGTATGAAACCCCAGTGGATACGGAGACGGAATCAGTTGCCAGAATCGTAGCTGCCTGTGATGTGATTCTAAACGCACCAGGGATGTGTGCGTCGATATCTTGTTCGCCGAAGTCGTGCTTGCATTGAGGTTGATGGCCGTCAGTTTCAGCACGTTTTGTAAGACGCAGTACAAACAGTACTTTCATTGTGCCAATGATGGTATTTGCAGTTAACTATATCTAACTAATGCAAAAACTAATGTTATTTTATTCCTACTATCTCGTTACGCTGGCTTCTCCGACCCAAGGTTCCCTTTGTCAGATTGTTCAGTGGAGCATCCTCCATATCCTGTTAAATTTTTGCACGCTCTTACGGAAGCACCCAGTAGAGATCTATATCATACGTGAATTTCTGAATTTTGACATGATTTTTTTAGGAGATAAGGACTTACGAGTTAGAAACCCTACTGAAAACAGAAAAAAGAAAGAAACGCTATATTTCGAAGCTTATATGTATAAAACGCAATGCGATATTCATCTTTCGCAAGATCCGTAGCCGAAGGAGGTATTTCGGCGTTCAACGAAAAAAAAAATATTTCATTGACTTCAATAGTCTTCGAGATACGACGTCGTTCGTTTGGAGCTGTTTCCTTGATGGAAAAACTTCATTCATTAAAAAAAAAAATAATAAAAATAACGACCAGACTTTTGACGCGCTTATGAACACTATAGACATCCCCCCATGAACCTCGGACCTTGCCGTTGGTGGGGAGGCTTGCATACCTCAGCGATACAGATACCAGCACCGTAGGTGCAACCACAACGGAGGGGTATCTGTTGAGAGGCCAGACAAACGTTTGGTTCCTGAAGAGGGGCAGCAGCCTTTTTTAGTAGTTGCAGGGGCAACAGTCTAGATGATTGACTGATCTGGGCCGGCCGAAGTGGCCGTGCGGTTAAAGGCGCTTCAGTCTGGAACCGCAAGACCGCTACGGTCGCAGGTTCGAATCCTGCCTCGGGCATGGATGTTTGTGATGTCTTTAGGTTAGTTAGGTTTAACTAGTTCTAAGTTCTAGGGGACTAATGACCTCAGCAGTTGAGTCCCATAGTGCTCAGAGCCATTTGAACCATTTTTTTTTTGACTGATCTGGCCTTGTAACACTAACCAATACGGCCTTGCTGTGTTGGTACTGCGAACGGCTGAAAGCAAGGGGAAACTACAGCCGTAATTTTTCCCGAGGTCGTGCAGCTTTACTGTATGGTTAATTTGTTAAAATCGAGTATAGATTTAAGTGTCAGGAAGTCGTTTCTGAAAGTATTTGTATGGAGTGTAGCCATGTATGGAAGTGAAACGTGGACGATAAGATTAGATGGGTAGATCACATAACTAATGAGAAGGTATTGAATAGAATTGGGGAGAAGAGAAATTTGTGGCACAACTTGACTAGAAGAAGGGATCGCTTGGTAGGGCATATTCTGAGGCAACAAGGGATCACCAATTTAGTATTGGAGGGCAGCGTGGAGAGTAAAAATCGTAGAGGGAGACCAAGAGATGAATACACTAAACAGATTAGGAAGCATGTAGGTTGCAGTAGGTACTGTGAGATGAAGAACCTTACATAGGATAGAGTAGCACGGAGAGCTGCATCAAACCAGTCTCTGGACTGAAGACCACAACAACAACAGGCATCAATAACATATGAGATTTTCATATTTTCTTAGCTTCATTCTTGAAGTGATATTGTATCGCCGCCAGAAGGTGAGCGGTGTGGCAGCTTCCTCAGGACAACTAATTTAAATCGGACTGTAGGAGCGGTGTCAACGAATAACAGTCGAGACTGGGCTTGGGGCGTTCTAGAGGCCAGCTAACTGCTGTGATAAGCATCTGACGCTCTGCAGAGACAGGAACTTGCTCCACTCCCTAGACTCTACTTCCCGCGATGCTGGGACCGCCTCGCAGATCGATAGCGTAACGGGCCGTATCGGACGAGGGGAACAGAGCGCAGTAAGGAAAGCACTATAAAAGTTTAACGACTCTTATTTTACGAGCGTCGCCGCCGTCAGCGTCCCAAGGCCGGGCAAACTCCCCTACAGAACGCGGCTGACTTCTCGGAAGCGACGCGCGACGCTCGGCGACGCTATGTCACGGCGCACTATACCGCGGCTATACGGTACGGTCTGCCGGCAACCGCTCGTGCCGGCGTCTGGGCAAACGCTGTTATGCAGGGCTGCCTACATGGCAGGCGCACGCTTCTCCGGTACTTGGAAAGGCCGCGCGCTGCCTTTTATGGTTCCTAGAAAGGGCAATAACTGTACAGTAAGAAACGTCACGAAAGTCCGCAGTATTACGAAATACAGCGGGAAAATTCACGGGGGAATACCAAATAAGGAACATAGACCTATAAGTTTTATATGAAAGCTTTTTTATTTGTCTCCAGCTTTATATATCATAATTATTCCTTATTGCTTCCGGTTACTTCAGCCATCGTCAACTGGAAGACTGAACAATCAGAAAAGAATCATGTGTAATATACACAAAAAATTCCAAATATAAGAGTAGAATGGGCTCCCATTCGAGAGGACAACAGTTCAAACCGCATCCGAGCATCCTGATTTAGGTTTTCTGTGATTTCCATAAATCGCTGCAGGCAAATGCCGGGATGGTTCCTTTGAAAAGACAAGGGTGACTTCCTTGCCTATCGTTCCCTAATCCGATGGGACCGACGTCTTCTCTGTTTGGTCCCCTCCCCCAAATCAACCAACCAACAAATAAGAGTTGTACCTTTGAACATCCCCAATAATTACAAAGTTATAACATCTGTTGGTTTACAAATTCGTATTTCTCAAAGAAAATACTTTCGCATACCAACGACAAAACGTGATTGCAACATAATCAGATTTTTGACAAAATTCTTTAAAAACTTCGGTAAGTTGCACATGAACTCCTGACAGTTACCAGGCGACTGCCATCTCAGGTCTTTGTAACTTCAGATGACCGACGACTCTAATACCCTACAGTAAAAACACAAGAAGATGTGTAATACAAGTCAGAGGGAACACTAGTTAACAAGACTAATTTCAATGTTGGCACCATACGGTTACTATCAACAAACAACGCTACACTGAGATGATGAAACTCATGGGATAGCGACATGCACATATACAGATGGTGGTATAAAAGGACAGTCCATTGGCGGAGCTGTTATTTGTAATCTGGTGATTATGGCCGCGCGACGGGAATTAACAGATTTTCAACGCGGATTGGTGCTTAGAGCTAGACGCATGGGACATTCTATTTCCGAAATTGTGAATTCAATATTCCGAGATATACAGTATCAAGATTCTGCCGAGAATACCGAATTTAAGGCGTTACTTTTCACCACGGGCAACGCTGTGTCTGACGGCCTTCACTTAACGACCTACAGCAGAGGTGTTTGCGTAGAGTAGTCACTGCTAACAGACAAAGAACAGCAGAAATCAATGTGGGTCGTACAACAAACGTATCCGTTAGGATAGTGCAGCGGAATTTGGCGTTAATGGGCTATGGCATCAGACGATGGACGCGAGTGCCTTTTCTAATAGCATGACATCGCCTGCAGCGCCACTCCCTTCCGCGTACCATATCTGTTGGACCCTAGACGCCTGAAAAACCGTGTCAGGTTGTAAGAGCTGATGGTAGGGTTCGAGTGTGGCACAACCCCCACGAAGCGATTGCCCCATGTTGTCAACAATGCACTTTGCAAGTTGGTTGTGGCCCCACATCGGTGTGGGCTGTGTTTACATGGAATGGTTTGGTCCTCTGGTCCAAGTGAACCGATCGATTGAAAATGATTATGTTCAGCTACTTGGAGACCATTTGCAGCATTCATGGACTTCATGTTCCCGAATGACGATGGATGTTTTTTGGATGTGAATGCGCCACGTTATCACACCACAAATGTTCGCGATTGGTTTGAAGAACATTTTGGATAATTTGAGTGAGTGATTTGGCCACCCAGATCACTCGACATGAATCCCATCTAATTTATGAGACATAATCGAGAGGGCGGTTCGTGCACAAAATCCTGCCCCAGCAACACTTTGCAAATATGGACGGCTAAAGGGGCAAACTAAAGAAATACTATACATGACGGTAGTGCCTGTTCCCGAAAGAACACATACCGTGGATGACCATGCAGCTTTGCTAGAAATGAAATGATAATTAAATAGACACCCTAGCTGCAAACAGGCGTTGATATACTTCACTGTGGACATGTTGAAAATGTATGCCCCGACCGGGACTCGAACCCGGGATCTCCTGCTTACATGGCAGGAGATCCCGGGTTCGAGTCCCGGTCGGAGCACACATTTTCAACATGTCCACAGTGAAGTATATCAACGCCTGTTTGCAGCTAGGGTGTCTATTTAATTATCCTTTCAAAACTAAAGAAATATCAAAATACGTTCATAATATTTGTCGACTAGGAAAAAGAATTCGACAGGGTAAAATGCTGCAAGATGTTAGAAATTCTGAGCAAAATAGGGGTAATTTTTGGGGAAAGACGGGTAGTATACCACATATACAAGAGCCAAGAGAGAACAGTAAAGGTGAGAGAGAGATGAAGTCCCATATTCTTTGACAGAGCGTAGGGGAACGATGCGGGAGACCCGCACCGCCGTACGAGGCGGAAGGTGGTTTGCCGTTGCCTGCCTCCGACCGCAATCGGGTTGAGTGATGAGGATGAAGACGACACAACAAGACCCAGTCATCTCGAGGCAGGCGAAGATCCCTGACCCAACCGGAAATCTAACAGGGGACCCCGTGATCGGGAAGCGAAAACGCTACCGCGAGACCACGACCTGAGGACAAACAGTAAGCATAGAAGACCAAGAACGAAGTGGATTACAAAAGTTGTAAGGCAAGTGTGTAGTTTTTGCCCCTATCGTTTAATCTATACATCTAAGAAGCAATGACGGAAATAAAAGAAAGGTCAAGGGCGGAATTAAAATACAATGTGAAAGAATGTCAATGATAAGATTTGCTAATGAAACTGCTATCTTCAGAGAAAGTGAAGAAGAATTACAGGATCTTCTGAATAGAATGAACAGTAATTAGCGGAGAATGTGGGCTGCGGGGAATACTAACAGCGACGAACTTAACATCAGGGTTGGTGATCACAAAGTAGATGAGGTTAATAAATTCTGTGACCTAGGCAGCAAAATAACCCATGACGGACGGAACAATGAGGACATAAAAAGAAGACCAGCACTGGAAAGAATGGAATTCCCTGTCAAGAGAAGTCTACAAGTATCAAACACAGGCCTTAATCTGAAGAAGAAATTTCTGAGAATGTACGTTTGGAGCACAGCATTGTACGATAGTGAAATGTGGACCGTGGGAAAACCGGAAAAGAGGAGAATCGAAACATTTAAGATGTGGTGCTACAGAAGAACGCTGAAAATCGGTTGAACTGATAAGGTAAAGAATGAAGAGGTTCTCCGGAGAATCATCGATGAAAGGAGTGTTCGAAAAACACTGACGAGAAGAAGGGACAGGATGGCAGAACATCTGTTACGATACAGGGAATGACTTCCATGGTAATAGAGGGAGCTGTAGAGGGCAAAAACTGTAGAGGAAGATGGAGATTGGAATACATTCAGCAAATAATTGAAGACACAGGTAGGAAGTGTTACTCTGAGATGTAGAAGTTGGCAAAGGAGAGGAATTCGTGGTGGCCGCATCAAACCAGTCGGAGGAGTGACGATTAAAAAAAAAAGAAGTAGATGCAGCATGGGTCAATATTTCTGCGGGATACTTACAAGGACTTATTAAGTCTATGCCACGTCGAGTTGGTGCACTGCGCTGGGCAAAAGGAGATCCGGCACGATGACCTTTTGTCATCTCAGTGTATGTAAGTGTAGCATAAAGAAAACAAAGGCTAGACGACTCAACTGCTGAACTTCTCAATCAAGTAAAGCGTTAATATGAAAATGTCTTGTAAGAGGCATATAATGATATAATAATAGCGTTGTATAAATGGCATTTGTAAGTAGCAGTTACGGTAACTGAGCTTATCATTAATTTTTCTTGTCCCCTCAAATGTCAGGTTTGCCACAAATAAAAAATCTTCCATAATAGATAATGAGAGAGGTTGTTGTGTCAACTGATATATTAGTTGGAAAAATGAGGTTTTATGTAAAATAATGGAGGTAAAACGTATTTCTTTTGCGTCTTTGACATTGAGCGCTCAAGAATAGTGAGGTCAAACTGTTCTATGTTCGGGGTGAAACTGATGTAAGTGTCTAAGGACAGTGTGCTGACCAATATTACATCACTATTTATGTCATTTGTAGACTATTACAAGTCGAATGTTTTTAGGCTGGGTAGTACCGCCAAGTACATCTGGCAAGAGCAAGCCATTAATGTGTATTTTCCATTGGGCAGCATGTCAGCTGTTGAAGTGTTGACGCGAGGACGCAAAATGGTGAGTCTTCGGGTTGCAGGTTTTTTACGGTCATGTTCGGTCATACATGTGCAAGTCCGGCCTGTCCGGCCTTTATTAGGCTTTTAGCAACGTAACAGAAAACGCAAAATCTACGCACATTCCATACTGATGACGTAAAAAACACTTGGAATACGCATGAGGAGCAATAAGGAGATGTCTCATAAGGATATATAGAGGCATCAACCAATGCTATTTTTACGAATTCTCTATTTTTATTCGTAGGAAGAACGAGCCTAACACACAATGCCACGATCAGGGTAGTAAAGAAGGAGCGAGGCAGAGCAGAATGCGTCGATCAGACGGTGCCAACTCGCCCCATCCCACCCGTCACGCTCACGCATCGCTCCAATCCGTGTTGAGTCACTCAAATGCAAAAGAGAGTTAGTCTGCGCTGCACCTGCGCTTGGAAAGCACACGGTACCTTTCGATTTATCAGTGAGCGGCTGACCTTATTTCTAATAAGATATTATTAATAATTTTCTATGTTCTGGTATTAATATCTTATTGTCATGTGGTTTTGCGGTTCTACAAAAGTAATCTCAAACTACACTGTTAAAATTTGTTTACTCGTCTTGAACACTTTATAAGATTTATTGTACTGTTATCCTGCAGATTTAACTATGTCCGAGAGAAAATGTTTATTGTCAGACATGTTTGCAAAAGCAAACAGTCATGGAAAGCTAAATGTGATATTTGTGGCCAACCAATTTCGACCGCTCATAAAGGCAAAATTGACTTAGAAAAACATTTGAAAACCGACAAACACAAAATGAAGATTCATAGTACAGTGTTTACTTCGAAAATACATACCCTTGCGGTCGCAGGTTCGAATCCTGCCTCGGGCATGGATGTGTGTGATGCCCTTAAGTTAGTTAGGTTTAAGTAGTTCTAAGTTCTAGGCGACTGATGACCTCAGAAGTTAAGTCGCATAGTACTCAGACCCATTTGAACCATTTGAACCATATCCTTGTGTTGTGAAATGCAGCCCTAAGTTTCAAACGAAGTCTTGGCGCCACAAAAGCTACTTTAGTTTATTATAGCGTTAAACATCTCTTGTCTTTTAAGTCGTTAGACTGCACAGCTCCATTTAGTAAGTTTATCTATCTGAATACAAGAATCGCTAAAAATGTAACCTATTTTCACACAAAAGCTGATGCTATATTTAAAGAAGTTTTAGCCCAATTTGTACCAGAAAAGTATTGTAAGATGTTTCGAAAATTCGTTACCTAAGCGCCGCCGCAGACGCTAGCAATCATGGTACCACTAAAATTTTTGCTCTACTTATTCAATAGAGTAAACCTGAAAAAGAGGGAATTCAATTGCTAGACACACCGACTCTAACCAACGAGACTGCTGAAACAGTATCAATATACATAAGCAGCGTTACGAATGAGAAAAAGTTGTTACAAAAATTAATTGTATTTTCCACGGACAACACCTTGGTGGAGGAGAGAGAGCTGTAACAAACAACGTCTATAGTGTACTGAAATACACGACAATGTGATCGGACTTGTATTGCACACGTCTTCAACAATTCCGTGCATCATGATGTCCATCCTTTATCAAGAGTGGACAGTATTGTGATGTAAATGCACAAATATTTTGCCACTTTCACAGTACGAACAGAAGCTTTGAAAAATGTATGAGCTGATTTAGAAGCGCA
This sequence comes from Schistocerca nitens, assembly GCF_023898315.1. Lineage (NCBI taxonomy): Eukaryota > Metazoa > Arthropoda > Insecta > Orthoptera > Acrididae > Schistocerca > Schistocerca nitens. The sequence goes on along the minus strand of NC_064619.1, from coordinate 408,059,446 downwards.
TTTTAAACAGACGATCTATCATTCAAACGCTAGATAGCTTTCTCTGAACATCCATAGTGAGGCTTTTGCAAATGTGCTAACCATTAAGGGCATACTTTCTTTCATTATCTAACCCACGTAAACTACTGAGCGTTCTCTGAATGTTAGCTCTTGCACTCTTTTAAGGGTCCATGGAAAAGCCGAATGAAACAAACTGAAACTACAGACAGTTCTGATAATGAAGTAATCGACCAGTGTTCACAAAACGTGGGTAATGTAACTGAACAAAACTTTTGTCCACTTATTAGTATTTTAAGGCGATTATAAGAGACAATACAAAATCAGATGGAAGAATGTAGAGCAAGCATGAATAATATGCACGTAATTGACAAAGACTACTTAAAATCCTGGATACGTGAATTTAGCACCCAAATAAAGCACTTTCAGAGAACGACATTACTTGATGTTCCAACAAGGAGCAGAAACCTTACACATTTTGCTTCGAAAGTTTGATGACAGTAAATTCCTTGACCAATGGCAAAATTTCACGTAATTCGTGAAATAGAAGAAAGACGACTCTGTCTCCAAAAAGCTTTCCCCACATGCAAAGTGGACAGTTTATTTCAAATCACAGAATGAAGAGCCGGCCGAAGTGGCCGTGCGGTTAAAGGCGCTGCAGTCTGGAACCGCAAGACCGCTACGGTCGCAGGTTCGAATCCTGCCTCGGGCATGGATGTTTGTGATGTCCTTAGGTTAGTTAGGTTTAACTAGTTCTAAGTTCTAGGGGACTAATGACCTCAGCAGTTGAGTCCCATAGTGCTCAGAGCCATTTGAACCATTTTGAACAGAATGAAGAAGAATTTTATTCGGAATTATTAAAATTAGCAGAAGATTACTTTGCAATTCCACGCAAGAATGGCAACGCTGAAAGATTGTTCTCTTTCATATCCGCCCAATGGACAAACGAACGCAATAAATTGCAAACCGACACAATCGCAAAGATGTTGTTGATGTTGTGTGGTTTAAAACAAGCCTGTAAATAGTACCATGAAATTATTTTCAACAAAATTAATGTTCTTCATAAAGTAGGTTAGAAATTGTAGATATTATTATTTCTTTATAAGGCTAATTGAAATGACAAAAGTTATTGAATATATTTTGGCTGTCCGTCCCCCAGGAGAACAGACAACTGTTTATTTTGTTTAGTGAATAACTTTTAGTTTACTGTGGCAAAAGTTTTTAAGAAAAAATTGAAAAGACTTTGGACCTAGCTCCTATGATAATTGCGAAATCGTAATTATTTTCATTGATTGTTTATTAATTTAAAAACTGACTTAATTGTTTATTAATAAACAACTGAAAATGGGCAGTGGACTTCATTACTATTTACATCAGGGAGTCCGGCTATCAGAGTAAACTGCCCGACTTAATATAACGCCAAGTCCATCTTTTAGGGTAAAATGTCGGGCTAAATATAATGCTGAGTCCGAATTTTCTGTTTTTGGACCTGGCAATCCCAATCTGTCTATACTGACAGGCGTAGCCCACTTAGTGGTGCTGTTAAGACTGTGCAGAAAACTTCAGATCTTAAAGTTTGCAACGTGTTTGTGGGGTGACTTTTCGACGCAGGGCAAAAACAACCAACACACTTATATGTGTACATAGTAAGGTACCACATATAAAAATATCTGTAATTACACCCCTTACACCCTGCATATACAAGCAGTTCATATACAGTTTCAGTGCTGGAAGAGTTTAAGCAGCGAAATTCCCAATGCAATGCGGTAGGCGGATATATAATCGAGACTAAGGGGTGCTTTTAGCAGTGCGAAGCATTTTATATTTGAGGAAGATTCATCCGATATCAGAAGATCATCTTACACGAACGAAGCTGTACCGATGGCAGAGGTCACGGACACTGGTTTAGCGGCTCCGCCACAAGCACCGTAATTACGCCACTGATCACTGGCCACGGAAGTCCGTCGCCAAGGAACTAAGAGGGTGGCGATACAACCGGCTGCAGAAATCAGCTGCGGAAACCAGTTCTGTTCGGGCAGTCACCTCAAGCGGCTTCGTTAAGCCGCCCTCTGACCCCACTGCCGCTGGACTCGGAGTTTGCTGAATTCATCACCATGCCCTGCTATGTCTCTGCAAGGCTTTGTCAACAGTTTAATAAACATAAACATGGTTCGTAGTAGGCTGTACTGCGATATTTATTTCATCGCACGATTACCTAATTTCGACTAAGCGTCATTGTCTAGCACATTTGTAACATCTGTATTTCATGTAATTTTCGAGTTACTCTTAACTACAAGTAGAAAGGTGCCATATACCGTCATTTTCCCAAAGGATACACATTACAGTGACATCTTTTAAGATTAGAATACGATCTAAAAGATGACACTGTAGTGTGTATCATTTCGTAAAATGACGCATTATGCCTACTTTTTACTTATAATTTAGAGTGATCTGAAAATGACATAAAATACAGGTTAGAAATGTGCTTGATTATGACGCCCAGTCGAAATCAGCTAATCGCACGATTAAACATCGCTTACAGCCTACGGCCTTGTCGCAGTGGATACACCGGTTCCCGTCAGATCACCGAAGTTAAGCGCTGTTGGGCGTGGCCGGCATTTGGATGGATGACCATCCGGGTCGCCATGCGCTGTTGCCAGTTTTCGGGGTGCACTCAGCCTCGTGATGCCAATTGAGGAGCTACTTGACCGAATGGTAGCGGTTCCCGTCAAAGAATACCATCATAACGACCGGGAGAGCGGTGTGCTGACTACATACCCCTCCTATCCGCATCTTCAGATGAGGATGATACGGCGGTCGGACGGTCCCGATGGGGCATTTGTGGCCTGAAGACGGAGTGCTTGCTTGCTTACATTACAACCTACTACGGGCTATGTTTACGTTTATTAAGCATCCGGAGACTGTGGATCGCCACAAATACAAAATTTTTGTCGACATTGCTTGTCTATAATAGAAAACATTGCTTTTCGATGTATATGCCACTGTGGCTAGTTCGTGTGAAACACTAACGAAAATTTTCTTGTGTTTTTTAATTATTTCCGGACACAAGGATCCGTCAGTTTAAGCTCTATTAATATTTGCTGATATGGAAATCCACACTCAATGTGAAAAAGAATTACAAGATCTTCTGAATGGAATGAACAGTTTAATGAGCACAGAATGCGGACTGAGAGCAAATCTAAGAAAGACGAAAGCAATGAGAAACAGCAGAAATGAGAATAGCGAGACACCGTAGAATTGGGGATCATGAAGTAGACGTGTTTAAGGTATTCGGCCGTCTAGGCAGCAAAATAACCTGTGACGGATGGCGTAAGGAGGACACAAAAAGCAGACTAGACAAAAGGCATTCCTGTCCAAGATAAGACTGCTGGTATCAAACAAAGGCCTTAATTTGAGGAACAAATTTCTGAGAATGTACTTTAGGAGCAAAGTACTGTATGGTAGCGAAATATGGACTATGGGAAAACCGAAACAGAAGAGAATCGAAGCAGTCGAGATATGGTGCTACAGAAGAATGTTGAAAATTCGTTGGACTGATAAGGTGAACAATGAGGAGGTTTTCCTCAGAATCGACGAGGAAAGGAATGGCTATACGGAAAATACTTACAAGAAGAAGGGACAGGATGATAGGGCATCTGTTAAGACATCAGTGAATAACTACCAAAGTACTAGATGGAGCTCTAGTGGGTGAAAACTGTAGATGGACATAGAATACACCCAGCAAATAATTGAGGACTTAGACTGCAATTGCTAGTCTGAGATGAGAAAGTCGGCACAGAAGTTCGTAGTGGTACCAAAGCAGTCAGAGGCCTGATGGAAAAAAAAAGGACCAACAAGCATTGTATTTGAAAACTGCTTATTTATTGATGTAGTTTAAAGCAGACCATAACTTCTATAGGATGTCTGTTTGTACGTGGGGACTTCAGAAAGTAAGTTACTCATGTTGTCGCACGCTAAGACCTGTGCGCAATAAAAGTGGCGGATTGTCACAACAGAGTCAACGTTCCAGGATTCCTGCAGACAGAATTATGCTGCGGTACTGATGACAGATGCTTCATATTATGTGAGTGACATGATGCGGCACCTACAAATGTACTCCAAAGTTTAAGTACGCGGGCAATTTGATTCTTGTGGGCAAACGTCTAAGCTCCACACAGATTGACCGTGAAACTCTGGCCGTATATGGATCAAGTGCACTTTTACGTGCATCCGTAATAAACGGTGCCAAAAAGCTGGCCAAATGCGCACAGACGCAAATAGGGTCTTGTACTCGATAAGCTCGCATTTTTTCATCAAACAACACTGCGGGACGGTGTCAAATGCCTTCCTGAAGTCAAGGAACACGGCATAAACCTGAGCGCCGTTGTCTACAGCGCTTTGGATCTCAAGGAGGAACGGAGAGAGGTGAACCTCGCAAGACCTCTGTTTACGGAACCCATTTCATTTTTATAGATGAGATTTTCGTTTTCTAAATAGTCTTTCTGGCGTTCTTGAAAACGGGAATGACCTGCGCTTTTTTTCAGTCGCTAAGGTGCCTTTCTTTCTTCAGCGATCTACGATAAACAGCTGATAGAAGGGGAACAAGTTCTTACGTATAATCTTTCCAATTGTTCAAATGGCTCCGAGCACTATGGGACTTAACATCTGAGGTCATCAGTCCCCCCGAACGTAGAACTACTTAAACCTAACTAACCTAAGGACATCACATGCCCGAAGCAGGATTCGAACCTGCGACCGTAACAGTCTCGCGGTTCCGGTCTGAAGCGCCTAGAACCGCACGGCCACCGCGGCCGGCGTATAATCTTTCTATAATCTTATAGGTACCTCATCTGGTACTGTTACCTTTCCACTACTAAGCGACTGCAGTTGCTTTTTTATTCTGCGATCGTTTATTTTAATATTTGCCGTTTCGACATTCGTACGATGATTGAAAGGAGGGACTGTGATACGATCTTCCGCGGTGAAACGATTTCGGAAGAGCGAATTCAATATTTCGGTCTTCTTTCTGCTATCTTCCGTTTCGGTGGCAGTATGGTCTCTGAGTGGATGACTAGATTATTTCGAACAGCTTACTGATTTACATGAGACCAAAACCACTTAAGGTTTTTTTCTCAGATCAACTGACAAAATTTTACTTTAAAAGTCATTGAACGTTTCTCTCACTGCTCTCCTAATGCTGATTTTCGCTTTGTTCAGACCTATCGTGAGGTGTCGGTCGCTGGGCCATACCAAGGGCGCGGCCAGTACGCAGACACAGAGTGGGCGCAAAAACTGACCAAAAACAGCAGGTAGAATGACCGTTCAAGAATAGGTCGGGAGAGGTAAGCGAATTCTCTTATTCCTCCTGACCTTTACTTCGACCTGCATGGGGAAAAAGATCACCAAGATAAAATAAGGGAAATCAGAGCTCGTACGGAAAGATATACGTGTTCGTTCTTTCCGCGCGTTTTACGAGATTGGAATAATAGAGAATTGTGAAGGTGGTTCGACGAACCCTTTGCCAGACACTTAAATGTGATTTGGAGAGTATCCATGTAGATGTAGACATGGTGCAGACGCCAGTATAAAAGCAGTGTTGTCAGTAGAGAAGTTTTAACAGTAGAGCGGGTCGGTCAGGAGGTCTCAGCAGACCAGTCATGCGTTGTCACATGTGCCACAGATCCGTCGGCGACATTTCAATCCTTCTACAGATGTCCGAGTCGACTACTGGTGAAGTGCCTGTGAAGTGTAAAGGTGAAGGAACGGTTACAGCTAAACCACCACGAAGCAGACCTGCACCTCCGGAGAGGGACCGTCGAACATAGCTGAGATGCAACAGATCGAATGAAGTCAGCGTAAGAAATCACTCGTGAGTTCCAAATTGTTACCAGTAGTACAGCTAGCACAGTGATTGTACGTAGGGAGCTAAAAAGAATAGGTTTCAGCGGTCGAGGATCTCGTCATAGACCACGCTTTTCTGTGCTCAGTGTTAAGTGGCGCTTGAGATGCTGTAAAGAGAGAGGCCACTAGACGGTAGACTAATGAAATCGATTGATTTCGAATGACGGGTCACGCTACATTCTGTGTCAATACGACTGAAGGTTTGGGTTTGGTGAATGCCTGGTGAAAGTTACCTACCATCGCGCGTGTTGCCAATAGTGAAGTGTGGAGGAGGTGACACGGTATGAGGGTGTTTTTCATGGTTAGGACGTGATCACCTTATTGTGCTTGAAATAAAAATGTTAAATGCGGAACTAGATGAAATTTTACAGCAATGTGTACCATTTACAACAGAGGAACAGTTCTGAGAGAATGACTATAGCAGCGTGACAGAGCACGCAGCATCTGTGAGGCACTGTTTGTGGACAGGCGCATTCCTGAAATGGAGTGGACTCCCCAGAGACCCGACCTGAATCCCGTGGAACACCTTTGGGACGTGTTAGAAAGCTGGCTACGCTCCAGATCCCAGCGTTCCAACTCACTTCCTGGTTTCGGTTCTTAAGGAAGAATTCAGACACCTCAGTGAAAATGTCCGCAGCAAAGTTCAGCTCTTCATAAAAGCGAAGGGTGCACACACTTTATTTATTTATTTATTTATTTTTGAGTCAGAAGTATTCTGACTGATTTGATGTGACCCGCACGATTTCCTCCCCTGTGCCAACCTCTTCATCTCAGAGTAGCACTTAAAACTTACGACCTCAATTATTTGGCGGATGTATTCCAACCTCTAACTTCCTCTACAGTTTTTGCCCTTTACAGCTCCCTCTCGTAGCGTATAAGTCATTCCCTGACGTCTTAACAGGCTTCATATCATCCTGCCCTTTACCTTGTCAGTGTTTTCCACATATTCCTCTCCGATTCTGCGCAGAACCTCCTCATTCCTTACTTTATCAGTCCACCTAATTTTCAACATTCGTCTGCAGCAACAAATCTCAAATGCCTCGATTATCTTCAATTCCGGTTTTCCCACAGTCCATGTTTCACTATCATACAACCCTGCCACAGGATCGCCACATTGTGTACCGTGATTCGTCACTCCCCCCAACGTTTTCCCACTGTTCAATCGTCTAATGTTTACGCTCCTTACACCAAGCGAGGCGTCGTCTAGCATTTACCGACGTGATGTGTGGCCTATGAGCAGCAGCTCGACTATGAAATCAAAGTTTCCTCACCTCCTGCCTAACTGTCATAGCACTTGCAGCGGATCCCGATGCAGTTTGGAATTTCTGTGTCATGGTCTGGATAGATGTCTGGATAGATGTCTGCCTATTACACATTACGACCCTCTTCAACTGTCAGTGGTCTCTGTCAATCAACAGACGAGGTCTGCCTGTACGCTTTTGTGCTGTACGTCTCCCTTCACATCTCCACTCCACTATCACTTGGCAAACATTGGACCTAAGGATGTTTAGGGGTGTAGAAATCTCGCTTACAGACGTCAGACACAAGTGACACCCAATCACCTGACCACGTTCGAAGTCCATGAGTTGCACGGAGCGCCTCATTCTGCTCTCTCACGATGTCTAATGACTACTGAAGTCGCTGATATGGAGTACCTGGCAGTAGGTGGCAGAACAATGCACCTAATATGAAAGACATATGTTTTTGGGGGTGTTCGAAATATTTTTACTACATAGTGTATCTCTACTATATTTGATACCAAGAACATGAACATTTTTCAAGTAAAGACACAAATTTCATTTAAGGCGTTTCGTGGCAGAAAATTTGAAGTCAGACGAAATGGCGTGAGGTATGTGAGATGTGTTTTTCATTTTACTTACTGTTCTGTGAAATACTTCGAAACACTCAAGTTCAACGTAACTCCGGTTGTCAGTAGACATTAATAGGTAAAAATTGTTAGATTCAGTCAAGTAGCCGACCCCTAAGACTCTACAATACCGCATGGAAGCAACAGCAACAACTCCATTGCTGAACGTGAGCGAACTGTGTGGGTGGCATCTAGACCACGCACACAGTCAACACGTAATCTACGATAGCGAAAGACGTCAGGTAGGTAGTAGTTGTTTCTGTATGAAGCCACTACGCCAAAATGACTCAGCAGAAATGTCACTGTGACAGCTGCGTTTGTCTGCAGGCGCGGGCTGAGGGAAGACTTCTTCTCGGTGTCAACAAAATATTTTCGCATTCGGAGGAGAAAGATGGTCATTAGAAGATTGCTCCACAACGAAAAAAGCCTTTGTGTTAATACTGTCCATTCCAAAACCCGTATAATCCTATATCATTTCAGTGACACTCTCTCCCATATTTCGCGATAATACAAAACGTGCTGCCCTTCTTTGAACTTTTTCGATATACTCCGTCAGTCCTATCTGGTTAGGATCCCACACCGCGCAGCAGTATTCTAAAAGAGAACGGACAAGCGTAGTGTAGGCAGTATCCTTAGTAGATCTGTCACATTTTCTAAGCGCCTTGCCAGTAAAACGCAGTCTTTGGTTAGCCTTCCCCACAACATTTTCTATGTGTTTCTTCCAATTTCAGTTGTTCGTAATTGTAATTCCTAGGTATTTAGTAAATTTACGGCCTTTAGATTTGACTGATTTATCGTATAACCGAAGTTTAACGGATTCCTTTTAGCACTCATGTGGATAACCTCATAATTTTCATTATTTAGGGTCAATTGCCAATTTTCACGCAATACAGATATCTTTTCTAAATCGTTTTGCAATTTGTTTTGATCTTCAGATGACTTTACAAGTCGATAAACGACAGCGTCATCTGAAAACAACCTAAGACGGCTGCTCAGATTGCCTCCCAAATCGTTTATATAGATAAAGAACAGCAAAGGGCTTATAACACTACCTACCCCAGAAATGACTTCTATTGTACTTGATGACTTTCCGTCAGTTACTACGAACTGTGACCTCTCTGACAGAAAATCACGAATCCAGTCACATAACTGAGACGATAAGCAAGCAATTTCACTACAAGCCGCTTGTCTGGTACAGTGTCAAAAGCCTTCCGGAAATCCAGAAATACGGAATCAATTTGAAATCCCTTGTCAATAGCACTGAACACTTCATGCGAGTAAAGAGCTCGTTATGTTTCAAAAGAATGATGTTTTCTAAATCCGTGATGAAGTTTGGTGATTAGTTTCCACATTACATGGGGTTATTTGGTTTCTTTTCGACTACTTACGGAAACTATGTTGATCCCTACATAAGACTCTATTATCTCTAGGAGTGTCATCAATTGCAAACGCAACATGTGTACCATAATTCTGCAAGCAATTGACATAGGTGAGATATTTCGAAAGCTGCGTACGACTATCTTGCTTCCCTCCGCATAGAATGGAATAATCTATGTCTTAACTCAGTCACTTGACAAGCTTCGTCGGTCTAATAACGTAGAAAAGAGTGAGTACTCGTTCCCTACAAAGGCATCAGAATTCTGGTTTGCTGGAATGTAATGAAGATCATCTATAACAAATTGTTCACCTTTTCTCCTTCCTCTTTCACTTTGTGCTTAACTTCCGGAGGTCGGCGTCGTTCAAGGTATTGTCTGCATACTAAAGAAATGCGTGAATGGTGGAAGCTAAAGTCTTTTGAGTCTCTATGACGTCACTACAAAGAGAGTCACCTGTCACTTATAAATTTTTACTTTAGTTGCAGGCAAGTGGTTAAAACTTTTAATGTGCCCTATGCTCCAGGTAGTCAGCATGACAGTATCCGGCACCTTTCTGCCTCTCACCCTATCGGTAGCGACATCACGAGATTCTACTAAATGACGTTGCTTTCGGTGCTTAACTGAGAGTATAAAGCAGACCGCGTAATTACTCTCGTAATTAAAGAGATCTTTTTTTACTGCGGTGGTCCTCTGTTCTTGCGTGACATACACAGCTGCCTCCTTCCTTCCAGTCTAAGGCTAGTCCTTTATTCCAAAGACGCGGTCCAGCAACGAGAGAATTCCCTCGCATGTACTCGGAAAGCGTCAGAGAAAGACCCACTGAGACACTCCTCACTCACGAGACTGAAAGGGAACGCGCAATACCTAGGGGAAAGAAATAGCGGGATGCGAACGTGAGTTACGCTAGGAATTGTCCAGCAGGAGACTGCAAGGCAAGTGAGAGGTGAACATTAATTAAAGCCATAAAGAAACTCCTTGAGAACATTATGACATGGCAGCGTATTTAGCAGCACGGCAGTAGTTACATTGCTTCATAATATTTCGCTAATAAGTACAGCTAATGTCACATACGTTGTCTTGGAATGTCTGGTCTCTCTCACATTGTTGCAGCATGCGTTCATTCCTGAAAGTAAACAGCCCAGATATCTCTTTGTAAGCGAACAATCCAATTTAGCTACGCACCGAAGCTGTCTAGCTTAATAAATAGCTTTACTGGTAATTACTGGTATAAAAAATGACAATGATTCTCTATTTGCAAAACTGTAATGAGCACATGGGGAGACCCTGAAAACAAGGAAAAGAGAGAGGAAGATTCTAAGAACAGGGAAATGAAACGCTGAAGAGATAAATAAAGGAACTGAACTACTAGATGAAATTGTGAGACATCAGTAAACAGTATTTTGTAGTTACGCGTTTATAAAAGAAGAAAACGCAATTGGGTTCTCGACTATTTTATTGAGATAAATTCTTCTGGTATAAGTGAATCATACAACGAGAGAGATACAAATTAGAGACAGCGGGATATTGTACAATATCATTTTAAAACATTACACTCTGAAAAAATGGCAAATAAATTGCAGTGCTCTGAAGATAGCTAACTTCAGGACTCTCAAAGAATGAGTGGACAGACGATAAACTGTAATTTAGAAAATTTTGGCCGTTCAGGTGATATATCATGTATCCACAAGAAATAATCTCGAAATCTATTCTGTCTATGAAGAATTAAGATATAACATTTATTTTATAGTCTTTGCTCATTGTCTATAAATTTTTGTTACATGCATACTTGCCCCTAACAGTTTCTTTAACAGTGCATATTACGTATTCTAATATAGTTCTGTTTCAATTTTACACTTCTGGTGTTATAATCAGTACCAAATTCACTACGCCTGTATTATCCACTACTTCTTTCACACGAACTTCTACTCTCATCTGTTCGCCCTAGTACGCCATTTTTACGTGCTGTATTTGTGCAGTTTTCTTCACCATCCTTCTGTATTATTACATGTACGTCTACATGTACATCTGTATGCTGCAAGCCACACTACGGTGTGTGGAGGAGGGTACATGCCATAGCACAATATTTCCCCCGCCCCCTTTCCCTTTTTCTGTTTCATTCGCACATATTGCTCAAATGTGATAACTATCGGGAAATTAGTCCGACAGGCCGCAATTAGAAATTGCTGACAAGTGTTTCGGAAAGGAGCACAGATTACGGGAGCATTACAAGATGAGAGAGAAAAAACTGGTCTGAAGTGGTCAGGGGTCAGGAAGAAAAACCATAGCGAACAGATGAAAGGGTACTTGAAGAAAAGAACGAGTAAGGAAATGAAATTGGCTCGTGGTCCTTAGTTGGCCCAGCCAAGAAGAAAAAGAAAAAGTACAGAAAATTGGAAACAAGAGTTTGAAGATGTACTGGAAGATGAGTTTTGCTTGATAAAACAGAAAGATACCGGAAAAAAATTACAAAAGAACTATGAATATCTCGTGTCGAACGAAAATTTATCCTAGACTGGGACTAGAACCCAGTTTAACCATTAGCATAGTTGAGCACGCCTCTAGGTCTGACTCAAAGTTTCATTACATTGCAGGTCCAGCATTTCTGGCCACTTTTCGCAGACATCATTTGATGCCGTTGCTCCTTCATTCATTGTATTTTCATCGACTTTTTGAGCCTTGTTCAAGTTAAAAATGCGCACACAGGTTGACTATTGTAGGTACAAAAGAAAATGAAACGAACAAATAATGTCGAAACCAATGGTTTCTCGGATACTACGAATTAGGACTGAGTCCATGAACACCTTATAACAGAGTCCCCGAGGATCCAGACTGCGGATATCCACTTGAGGACAAACACATTACTACAAGTGTTCCATACGATCACAGTTCATGTGCTGCCGAGCCCCACCACGTCTCCTCATCGATGCCCATACATGTTCAAAAAATCCCAGGCGCGTTTTGAAGGCACTGACAGCCACCCAAAATGCGTTGTCGGAGTTCATCGACACTATCAACTGGAGTGGAATACGCCAAAGATTTTAAATACCCTCACGCAACAAAATACGAATTCAAGTCGGGGGACTTGGGATGCCATGGTATTGGCGAACCACGACCGACACACTTGTAGTCGATACGCTACATACAAGTACTTAGGTAAGCGAAATGATGATAAAATCAAACGAGGGCAGTTTCTCGCTTTTAATTTACGCCTCACTTGTGATGTTTCGAAATGAAAGTAGCCTTAGACGTTAACAGTGTTATAAAATGGACACGAAAGCACTTGTGAGTACGCGGGGATACCCAAAACAAAAAGACCGGAACAACAATGCTATGGGCGGTGCTTGCTTAGTACGCATTTCTGGCGCTAAGCGTTCATAGAGCAATTCATTGCCAGTTCAGCGACTTCCGTGTTGTCGACCTGCCTTGTTCTATTCATCACAGTGATTGTTTTTCCTAGTGCTGTTTTGTTCTTGACAAGTTTAAGTAAACAACCTGCAGCTGTGAAATTTTGTTTTCTACTCAGTAAAAATACTGCTGAAACCGTTTTAATGTTGAAAACATCTTACTAAGATGACGCTATGGGAAAAACTCAAGGGTACGAGTGGTTTGCTGGATTTAAAAATGGCGGCATGTCGATAACTCGCCTCCTTCCTTTCTCACCGTCCTTCCTAAGTCACCATCTATAACACGAATTCCTACACCTTCCACCCCTCCGCCGGTGTGCCCCAAAGTTCCGTCCTCTCTCCTCTTCTTTACCTTCTTTACACGGTGGACATGCCACCGCCTTCACCCCCCCCCCCCCCCCCCCACGCCCTTACACCTTCTCCAATACTCCAATGACACCGCCTTCCTTGCACTCGCCCCCACCCTGCAACGCTCCCAGCACCTTCTCCAATCCCATCTTGACGGGTTCACCACTTGGTGTAACCAGTGGCTGCTCAAGGTCAATCCTTCCAAAACCCAGGCGATCATTGTAGGCAAAACCACCCCCTCCTTCCGTCTCCTAGATTTTTATCTCACTGTCTATGTCCATACTATCAACTTCACCCCCACCCTCAAGCACCTTGGCGTCACCCTTGACCGCCACCTCACCTGGACCCCCCCATCTCCAGATGATCCAAGCCAAGGCACACTCCCGCCTCCGCCTCCTCAAGCTCCTTTCTGGCCGCACATGGTGTCTGGATCTCTCCACAATCCTCCACAACTATAAATCCCTCATCTGCCCCATCCTCTGTTATGCCCTTCCCACCTGGATCTCCACCCCTCCTACCTTCTTCAAGTCCCTTCAAATCCTGGAATGCCATGCACTCCGCCTTGCCTATTCCATCCACCTCTCATCCCCATGCAGATCCTCTACGACTTAATTCCTTTCCCACACCTCCTCCTCTTCCTTGAATGGCTACGGCTTCTTTACACCTCCTGTAAACTTGATCCCCCTCACCCGCTTTTTTCTCCCATCCTTTCCCACCCCCGTCCACTGCCGCACCTGTATACGTGCATCTCACCCGCTCTCCATCTTACCACACTCCATACCCTTGCACAAGGTGGATTCTGCCAACTTCCCCTCCCAGATGATGCCCTTGTCACCTCTGTCTACTTTTCTTACCAGATTTAATCCTCCCCTTCCTCCTCCTGTGTTTTTCCTCCAGGGCACCCTCTTTCCCTTTTTTCTCCCTCCTCACTTCCTCACCCCTCTCTCCTTGTTCTCCCCTCCTCGAGCTTCCACCCCCACCATTCCCTCTCCCCTCTCCCTCCCATTTTCTCTCCACCTGGCATCCTTCCCCCCTCCCCCGTTACCCTTTCGTATTTCCCTGTGGCAGACCCCCCCCCCTTTTTTCCATGCAACAAGATCGCCATCATTGTGTTAGTGTTTGTCTTTGTCTTAGTGCAACGGTGTTTCTTCGTCAGTGCTCCTACGTTCATGGGTTCAACCGTCTGTCTACGTTTGTGCACTGAGCTGAACTTCCCTGTGCGACCAGTGCCTGCCGTGAACGACTTCATTCGTTTTTCATTTGTCTATCTCCTGATTTTATCCTACATGTACATCTGTTTTTATGTCTTCATGTTTCTTGTATGTTTTTTTCTGTGGCCGAAGAACGGCGTGGATAGGCCGCTGCCGGCCTAGCTTTTGTAAAGGTTTAAAATAACAATAAAGAAAAAAAGATTGATAACACCTTGTTCTGGACGTCCATCAACTACCTGAATAGACTAAAATATTGTATAAATTTGGGAGCTCGTGCTCACAGACAACTGATCAACTGTCAGAGATTAGTGGGTTATCTTGGAGCTCAGTACAGCGAATTTTAACGGATGATTTGGGAATAAAAGGGGTTGTTGCCAAGTTTGTTCCTCGGGTTCTGACTGACAAACAAAAGGAACATCGAGTTGAAACATGTTCTGCTTTGAAACAACAGCTTGGAACTGATCAAAATTTTCTGTCAAAGGTCATTGCTGGAGATGAGTGGGTATGGTCTTATTTTTACGATCCAGCAAAAAAGCAACAGTCAAGTCAATGAAAGATATCATCACCACCCCGCCCAAAACAATGGCGTCAAGTCAAATCAAACATCAAAACAACGCTGATTTGCTTCTTTATACCAAGGGCGTAGTTCATTCAGAGTTTGTTTCCGAAGATCAGACAGCCAAACAGGACTTTTATTTGGAAGTTTTAAGAACATTTCAAAACAGTGTTCGTCAAAAAAGACCCGATTTGTAGCAGACAGGGGACTGATTCTCCCACCACGACAACGCACCTGTGCACACAGCCATCTCTGTTACGCAGTTTTTGGCAAAAAAAAAAAAAAAAAAAAATGGCGCGGTTCCGCTGCCCCGCGCACCTTACTCGCCTGATGTGGGTCCGTGTAACTTTTTGTTATTTCCATGCGTTAAAAGGCGCATGAATGGACACCAATTTGACAACATTGAAGAAGTCAAGAAAAATAGGGGGAGAAGCTGTCCTCCATTTCTAAATATGACTACAAAAAATGTTTCGAACAGCGGAAACACCGGTGAGACAAATGTATTAGTTATAACCGACAGTATTTTGAAGGGGATAAGGTTGTTTTGTAAACAATTTGAAAATATATAGCTCGTAAAAAATAATTCCGTTTTTTGGGTACCCCTCGTACGTCACATCGGGGAAACCTTTGGTTTCCAGACCTACGTTTATTAGGATTATTTGCTTGCTCCCTCGTCCTCTACTCGTACCTTTTGCTTGTACCTGTATTAATCAAACTGTATATGACACTGCTTCATTTTCTGTGGATGTTATTATCAGTAACAGGACATACTAGCTCAGCTGCAGTTCAGTGAAAGGGAGGAAGTAAACACTTTTACTGAGTTGTAGCTGGTGGTACTATTGTGCGCCTACCTGCCGAGCAACTGGTGACGGAGCAACAGCGGGCTCATTTGTTTTAACTTGGCCGCACACAGGAAACAGTTGGAGCGAGTGCGGTTGGAGTGTCCTCCCCAATATTTACGAGAATAATTTGCATCTCTGTGAGCTGTTAGTCGCTGACTGCCAGACACGCAACTTGCTGGGTGCGCAAGGGCGTTTTTTCAGCTTGGCCTTGTGTCTGCGTAATTGAAAGGGAAACTCGACAGTGCAGTTTGTGGAAACGTAAAGTGATTGTAAATTACAGCGGTTGTCGAAGACCTTTTAGATTTTATTACAAGTCGCTGAAGCCCGAGTCGCCGTTTTGTTGTCTGAAAGGTGGATAACGAGTTTCGAATAGCTGTTTTTTCTTTAGCTGTCGTACTTCCATATTATGGCCAAAATAACGGTTCCACCGTTACGAGGTAAACATTCCTTACCGATGATAACTCGATCTAAATCTACTCCTACATCTACATGTAAGAGAAATGATAAAAAGGCCGGCCGGAGTGGCCGTGTGGTTAAAGGCGCTACAGTCTGGAACCGAGCGGCCGCTACGGTCGCAGGTTCGAATCCTGCCTCGGGCATGGATGTGTGTGATGTCTTTAGGTTCGTTAGGTTTAATTAGTTCTAAGTTCTAGGCGACTGATGACCTAAGCAGTTGAGTCGCATAGTGCTCAGAGCCATTTGAACCATTTTTGAAATGATAAAAGAAACACTCATATCATTAACATCGATTTGTAGTAAGATTTTGTTACAACATTATGAAATGGTCCAAAGAAAATGGTCTTTTGCACAAAACTAGAACAGATCCAGAAAATATCGTTCTTGTGAAACTTAACTAGATCTTTATTCAAACGAAGCAATGAGCACTATAAGCAGGTGATCTCAACTGGATTCCATGTTTCTAGATTTCCACAATGCTTTCGATTCCGTTCCTTACAAGTGGCTTCTAATCAAATTGCGTGTCATGGAGTATCGTGTCAATTGTGCGACAGGATTTCTGATCACACAGTTTATAATAACTGACCAGAAATCATTTAGTGAAACCAAATTTTTCTTAACCTATATAAACGATTTGGCGGACAATATTAGCAGTCCTTTTAGATTGTTTGCAGATGACGCTGTCCTTTACAGTCTGGTAAAGTCATTATGTAACGTTACGTGACGGACACGAACGTATGCTTCCGCTCTAAGCCATCAGACAAAGGAAGAAAGAAACAGAAGACAATAACCAAGAAATCTGATTACGAATTCAGGACCCTTTGGTAAAGGAAGGGTCACCGGTGTACTCATTTTTTTATATCGGTTTTAATTCGAGTTTCTTTAATTTTCAGTTACAATTTAGACCTTTAACAAAAAATTCGAAAGAAAAGAGCCTTTATTATAATTATTCCTAAACTACTGAGGAATCGACATCTGGAACCAGATTATAATACTGAATAGTATGGCGAAGCTGCCTAAGGCACGTAAACCGCTGCGTAACGTCATTCAGTTCGTTAAAAATGGTCGTCCAGTTTGTTCTGGCATCAATTGGGATAAAAAAGCAGGTTCTTCTTAAAATATTGTAGTTGTGTTCTTGACACGTTACAATGGGCATTCTCTCTTTCAGTCACTTGTATACACCAAAGAGATGACGTTGGGACTGCTAACTAAGTAACCGACGATTGATGTTGATGTAACAGCCACTTCCTTTCGATAGATTGAAATTACGAAATTCATTTCGTTAACTGACCAGACTGGCTTTGGATTTGTACATTTGCGCACGCAATGACACCGACCGTTGTTTCAGTACGATCACTCGTTACAGGTTATCGCTGTTTACCGACGGCGAACATTCTGCAAATACCTCTGCTGTCTTCTCTGAATGCTAGTTTTTTTTAAAAAAAAAATGATATGTATCTAGTTTCAAAATTACTATAAGTTCACGTCTCAAAACAGAAACACCTCCTTAAAACTGTAAGTCTATATATATATACTGTTTATTACGTATTTTCACTGTCAGTGAATAATACAGACTGACTATAATTATAGTTAAACTTTCAAAACGCTGTGGAAATAACACCACTGGTCAGAATGACGTCAAATTGCAACGGAATATTATTGGAGAAAGGGGAAAACGTATGGCAAAAGAAAAAAAATAGTGTGAAAATTGATCAACAGATGGCGCTATATGTGTCAGAGTACGTAAATGAAAACATGTCATGCGCACGACCTATTGAAGTTGGTATAAACACGCCGGGTATAGGGCTTTTCCTCCTTTCGTGTCTGCGACGTTCGCCATGACTGTCCCAATGCAGGATCGCGCCCTACTTGTAAAGCTGTATTACAAGAATGGTGACTGCGCACACGTCTCTCTGCAGAAGTTCCAGACACTCATGTGTTTGAAAAAAGGGTTTGGTCCGATGACTGCCGTGGGTGTGGAGAAAATAATTCGGAAATTCGTAAAGACGGGTTCTTTTGGTGTTCAACCTGGAGAGGGAGCAAACAAATTGATTGGGCGTCAGTGGAAGCAGTGTCTACAGCAATGCAGGAGGAGACGAATGGTAGTGTGCAAACGTGTAGTGCACGGACAATTGCTCGAACGTTGGACATACCCGGAAGCACGGTGCGTAAAATCCTACGAAACATCCTTCTTTGGTATCCATTCAAAATTACCCATGTGCACGAATTGCTTCCTGTTGACCTGCCAGCAAGAGAGACATTTGCTTTAAAATATCTTGCTCGCATAGAAGTGGACGATGATTGGCCGTGGGAGACGAATCCCACTTCCATCTGACAGGATATGTCAACACACAGGATTGTAGAATTTGGGCAACGGAAAATCCACATGCAAATCAACCAGCACCACTTCATACTGAAAACATCACTATGTGGTGTGGGTTTACGGCATCATTTATCATAAGGCCATATTTTTTTTCGAAGAGAAAGGTGCTTCCAGCCTTGTTATCTGTACCGTCACTGGTAAGCACTATGGCTGCCTTTTGCGCAACCACGTCATTCCAGCTCTCCAACAGCGTGGATGTGTGGATGGGATCATTTTAGCGCACGATGGAGCACCTCCGCACATTGCAAAACCAGTTAAGCGGCTGCTGAAGCGACATTTCGGAAATGATAGAATTATCAGCCGCCATTTCCCTACAGCCTGACCGTCCCGATTACCTGATCTTAATCCGTGTGACTTCTGGCTGTGGGACTATCTGAAAGATGTTTTGCTCACTGTTCCGATTCCAAACTTAGCTGCATTGAAGGCACGCATTGCGCAACACATTCTGAACGTGACCCCGGAAACACTTCGATCAGTTGTGGAACATGCTGTTTCTCGATTTCAACCTGTTGCAGAAAACGGTGGACAGCCTATTGAAAGCGTTTTGCGCCAGTCACACGGAAATTAATAACCTGATTTGATTTTGATTGATGTTTTTATAAGGTTTTTGC
Organism: Schistocerca nitens; assembly: GCF_023898315.1. NCBI lineage: Eukaryota > Metazoa > Arthropoda > Insecta > Orthoptera > Acrididae > Schistocerca > Schistocerca nitens. Next base: position 408,040,494 of record NC_064619.1, on the reverse strand, counting down.
CCTCAGGATAATTAAAACCGCCGGCCGCTGTGGCCGAGCGGTTCTAGGCGCTTCAGTCTGGAACCGCGCTGCTGCTACGGTCACAAGTTCGAATCCTGCCTCGGGCATGGATGTATTTGATGTCATTAGGTTAGTTAGGTTTAAGTAGTTCTAAGTCTAGGGGACTGATTACCTCAGATGTTAAGTCCCATAGTGCTTAGAGCCATTTGAACCATTTGAATTAAAAACCGGTTTTTCCCGTCCGATGTGATATGACCTTGCCGTGGTGGATGGCCTTACGTAACTAACAGTATCGTACCTGTACCCCCATGCACACTGAGTAGTACAGTTTGTTTAACGTGAAACGTACATCTTAGGCATTGCTGTATGATTCATTTGTCATTTGTAGTCGACCACTATTAAATTGTGATGGTTACAGCGCTATCTATTGTTACATTTTGTAACTATTTATTTTTCTTATGCCATACGTTTTCCCCCTTCTCCGATAATATTCCGTTGCAATCTGACGTCATTCTGTCTGGTGGGGTTATTTCTACAGAGGTTTGAGATTTCGACTTGAATTATAATCACCCTGTATATCACTCGTAACGATTAAAGTTTCAACTGTGGTTGCAATATCAGATTTATAGACTCAGACACTGCGTTACATGATGATATCACAACAGAAGCTCATAATGAACTCAACAAAAACTGCTTACGTATATAAAGGAAACATTCCATTTCATTTTCGGGACGATACATTTACACTTCCCATTGATACCGGTAGAAAATGATCGTCTTGCAATCGCAGTCTTCCATCGCGCCTTAATACGACTCCGCCGACCGCGTTTGATGTATGCAGGACAGTCTCATTCGGTAGACGTGAAGCATAAGAAAGCGACGTAAGAAAATCAGTTCTTATACGCTAAAGAGAAATAAATAAAAATTTTAAATATGTGTTACACCGTCCTATCACATTCATATGACCATCGCCTATTTTCGACGTTGACATCCACTCACAGATGGCAGGTGGCAGCACTAGCAGTGGATGGTTCAAATGGCTCTGATCACTATGGGACTTAACTTCTGAGGTTATCAGTCCCCTAGAACTTAGAACTACTTAAACCTAACTAACCTAAGGACATCACACACATCCATGCCCGAGGCAGGATTCGAACCTGCGACCGTAGCGGTCGCGCGGTTCCAGACTGTAGCGCTTAGAACCGCTAGGCCACGCCGGCCGGCCTAGCAGTAGAGGATATATGGAGTGTGTCAGGAGGGGGATGGGGCGGGGTCTACATCTACATTTATACTCCGCAAGCCATACAACGGTGTGTGGCGGAGGGCACTTTACGTGCCACTGTCATTACCTCCCTTTCCTGTTCCAATTGCGTATGGTTCGCGGGAAGAACGACTGTCTGAAAGCCTCCGTGCGCGCTCGAATCTCTCTAATTTTACATTCGTGATCTCCTCGGGAGGTATAAGTAGGGGGAAGCAATATATTCGATACCTCATCCAGAAACGCACCCTCTCGAAACCTGGCGAGCAAGCTAACCGCGATGCAGAGCGCCTCTCTTGCAGTCTGCTACTTGAGTTTGCTAAACATCTCCGTAGCGCTATCACGGTTACCAAATAACCCTGTGACGAAACGCGCCGCTCTTCTTTGGATCTTCTCTATCTCCTCCATCAACTCGATCTTGTACGGATCCCACACTGATTAGCAATACTCAAGTATAGGTCGAACGAGTGTTTTGTATGCAACCTCTTTTGTTGATGGACTACATTTTCTAAGGACTCTCCCAATGAATCTCAACTTGGTACCCGCCTTACCAACAATTAATTTTATGTGATCATTCCACTTCAAATCGTTCCGCACACATACTCCCAGATATTTTACAGAAGTAAATGCTACCAGTGTTTGTTCCGCTATCATATAATCATTCAATAAAGGTGCAGTTGTTGTCGTAATATGGAAACAGAGGTGTTTGTGTGAGGTCCAAAAGGGCTTGATCATTGGCTTTCGGGCCAAGAGTGAGAGCATTTCCGAAATGGTAAAGTTTGTAAGCTGCTCGAGTGCTGCCGCGGTTAAAAGCATGCGTGCGCGGCAAAACATGGCTATCCGAAACAGGCGCCGAGACAACTTTGGAGCACTAGGGGGTGAACGATAGCTGTGCAAATGTATACGGGCGAATAGATGTGCAACTGTTGAGCAGATGAACCAAGGGGCTACCAACAACGTCTGCTTTTCAGGAGGCGCCTGGTTCATGCTCTCCCCCCCCCCCCCCCTCCCGCCATGCTGGCAGCTGTTCATCGGGGACGAAGGCTGGAATTTGCTCACCAATATCGCAAATGGTCGTCCACTGAGTGGCAACAGGTTGAATCACGTTTTATGCTCCATCGGACAGATGAACATTGGCGTGTATAGCGAGAAACGTCTGAAAGCAAACACCCTACAACAGTCGTCGGAAGGGGTCAGGCCTAAGGGCATCCCCTGGGAGATCTCGTCGTTCTGCAATGTACAATGGTTCAACACAAGTATGCACGTATCCTTGGGGTCTACGTCCACCCATACGTGTAGTTTGTTTTTCCTCGGCACGATGCCATCTACCAGCAGGATAATGCAGTGTGTCACAGAGCTTGTAGTATACGTTCGTGGTTCGAAGAGCACCAGGATGATTTGCCGTACTCATATCACTACCAAACTATGCGGCTTTAAACACAATCGAGAATCTGTACGACCACCTCTATCGGGCTGTACGCGTCATGGATCTCCAAAAAAAAATGGCTCTGAGCACTATGGGACTTAACATCTATGGTCATCAGTCCCCTCGAACTTAGAACTACTTAAACCTAACTAACCTAAGGACATCACAGAACACCCAGTCATCACGAGGCAGAGATGGATCTCCAACCGAGAAACGTAACGCAGTTGGCGATGGCACTAAAGTCGGCATGGCTCTACATCTTCCAGAACGACTTTCTTCCTGTACAACTGAATCTGCTGAAAGTGTTTCCTGCATCAGATTACATGTTCTTACCAACTCAGTAAGTCTCCTCCTGCACATCTCGCAGCAGTCCGCTCTGTGAAATCTGGTTATTCATTCTTCTGACAGGTGGTCACAATAATGTCACTGGACAGTGTATGTATTTATATTAAATTTCATTAAATTGTTTGTATTTGCTTCACACTTCGCGACACTGGTTTAACGATGGAAATGGAAATACCGTGTGGCTAGGGCCTCCCGTCGGGTAGACCGTTCGCCTGGTGCAAGTCTTTTGAGTTGTCGCACTTCGGCGACTTGCGTGTCGATGGAGATGAAATGATGATGATACGGACAACACAACACCCAGTCCCTGAGCGGAGAAAACCTCCGACCCAGCCGGGAATCGAACCCGGGCCGTTAGGTATGACATTCCGTCGCGCTGACCACTCAGCTACCAGGGGCGGACGCTTTAATGATAAAAAGTACTGACTATTTTTTTTTAATATCAAAAAGCTGAAAAACAGCGCTGTGGCTTCTTCTAGCTTGCCCCTCCCCCCGCCCCATGAGGGGAAAAATACTTTAAATAAATTCGCCAACTCTCAGCAACAGTGTCCCACCTGAAGGCAATAGACAAATTGACTGTTAAATATTGCGACATGCTGATTTTACAATTCAGCAGCAAAACCGAGCAGAGTACCACATTTTTATACCGTTACAATGTCTTCATTATCACTGCAATGCCGGCTACTATTAAAAGTCCAACTGAACTGCCGACGCGAGACGTTAGTTGCGGTATACAGGAGTGGCATGTGCCCCTCTCTGTTGCTTCCCAGTTTTTTAGTATGCAGTCATATGCAAGATTTTCCTCCTACTATCCGCCCTCGAACATGCAGCAGAAGGAAACAGCAATATTCACATCTGTCACAAAATAAACGTTGTCGACGTTGTTGCTGTGGCCTTCAGTATGATGATTTGTTTGGGGCAGTTCTCCACCGCTGGTATAACCTACACAAGACTTCATCTCTGCGTACCTGCTGAGACCTACATCCATTTCAACTTGTTTACTTTGTTTATCCTTTGGTCTCCCAGTACAATTTTTAAGCCCCCCTTTCTTCATATTTCCCAGCATCTCCTATTGGAGCCTAATTGGGAATGTTTTTTTTTTTTTTTTTGCTGAAGCTCAAACCAAGAAAATAATTGTTAATCCCATAACAAATGCTCTATCTGGTCGTGATGCACAGTTATTTAGGATACTTAACATAGTACTTTGCAGTATGGATACCTCTCAATGGAAATCAGAATAATTAATTTCTCCAAGATAAATGTTTTTAAGAATAGTTTACAGGAGATGACCTGGGATGAAAGATACAATCAACCAAGTGTTAACATTAAGTGAAACAACAAGTTTACTGTTACCTGTCACTGTTTATTTATCTCCACGACGCGTATCAAAGGTTTAAACCTCCATCATCAGGTGGATCTACATTTGTTAGTATGACATTTTTGTGTGTGTTGTGTTGCGGCCGGCCGGTGTAGCCAAGCTGTTAAAGGCGCTTCAGTCTGCAACCGCGCGACCCCTACTGTCGCAGGTTCGAATCCTGCCTCGGGCATGGATGTTTGTGATGTCCTTAGGTTAGTTAGGTTTAACTAGTTCTAAGTTCTAGGGGACTGATGACCTCAGATGTTAAGTCCCATAGTCCTCAGAGCCATTTGAACCATTTTTTGTTGTGCTGCGATTTTTTTGAGGAACTTGTAGCACTGTCTAGTGGAGAAACAAAACATTATTTCAGAACATGGTTTTGGGTTTCTTTTGACAGAAAATTGAACGTATATCTAACTGTAAACATAAAATAAGCAAAATAGAGTACCCCCGGTGGTCACAGGTACCGTTAGATATACGTTTAATTTGCTGTCAAAAGAAACCCAAAACCATGTTCTGAAGTAGTGTTTTGTTTCTCCATTAGACAGTGCCATACGTTCCTCCAAAAAACCTTTACACAATACATAAACATATGTCATACTAACAAATCCACCTGACGATGGAGGTTTAAACCTTTGAAACGCGTCGTAGAGGTAAATAAACAGTGACAGGTAACAGTGAATTTGTTGTTTCATTTAATTTCGATAACAGTCACGGTAAAGCCTAACCTAAAATGTTCGCATTTAAAGTTTAAATGCTAACATTAAATTTAATCTCTACCATGACAAATTCATATCATTGTTATAAAATGGCTTTCCGACTAAACTAATCAGAAACAACACTAAACAGCCCTATAAAAAACATACATCACTAGAGGAATCAAAGTATCTTGTGAAAGGAAGAAGCAGGACTCCTGCAGTAGTTGCACACTAGAAAAACTACTCAAAATTACCAAGAAAGGTTACTAAAAATCGAGGAACATGCACATAATGTCAGAAATCAGTAATTACGACAACAGACTTAAGGCTATATAGAATTTAGTGAAACGAGAGACAGGACATTCAACCACAGAACGAGATAACATAACTATCAAACTGAATAGAGGGGCTATAAATGATTAGTTAGCAAATGTATTTAATAATCATTTCTTAAATACAGTAGAAAACATAGGGACAAACTGTTCAAGAGAAAAATAACAGCATCATGTTGAAAAAGAAACTCTCATAAAATTCAGTCATACGAATGTATCATCAGCTTCTCCTTCTGAAATTAAGAAAATTATACATTCTCTCAAAAATAAAAGTTCATCTGGTTTTGATGGTGTTTCCAAAATAGTACTAAAGGTTTGTTCCCATTAATGAGCCTGTCTTATTCTAAATATGTTCTGCATCACTAACTCAAGACATTTTTCTAGAGAGACTGAAATATCCCGTTGTTAAACCTCTTTTTAAGAAAGGTGACAAGGGAGTCTAAATAACCACCGACTTGTCTCACTGCTGACATCATTTTCAAATATTTTTAAGAAGGTGATGTAATCTGGAATAGTATCTCACCTTTTCAACAATAATACCATCAACAAATCACAGTTTTGATTTCAGAAGGTTTGCTCTTCTGAAAATGCCACTTACATATTCACTCAGCAAATGTTACAAGCCATTAATAATAAAATAGAGCCGGTGGCATTTTCTGCAACCCCTCTAAATCATTTGACTGTATGAATCAACGTATTCTCTTAGATAAATTGAAGTTTTGTGGAATTGATGGTACAGCCGACCAAACCATAGTGTCATATCTAACCGAAGGAATATAGAAAGGTATACGTAATAATTCAAACAATATAGTCCTGGGATGCAATTCTGACTGGGGAGAATTCACGTAAGGGGTTCCCCAACGCTCAATCTTAGGTCCACTATTGTTCCTCATATATGTAAATGATCTTGCGTCTAATATACAAGCAGGATCAGTTCCTTTTGTAGATGACACTAGTATTGTAATCAATCCAAGCATAGATACAGAAAAAGAAGAAATGATAAACAGAATTCTTAAAACTGTCATTGACTGGTTTCCTGCGAACAGTCTTACCCTCAGTTTTAAAAAGACACAAAAATTCAGTTCTGTACTAGGTATACTACACCAGTGGTATGTGTAACACATGGTGAGGAAGTGAGGAAATAATAAATGGGGTGGAAACATCAAAAGTCTTATGCGTTCAATTTCAAGATAATTTAAATTGAAAAAACATTTTGTAACATAAGTAAAACACTTTCTGCCCAGTCACTTCTTTATTTTGCCCCTATGCATTTCGATGACTCACAATATCATCTATAGGTGGAGAACTGTTTATTTACATGGCTGGTGTTGATGAAGAATACATACGACTTTTCAGTCACAGATCAAGGGTAGTGTAGGCTATTTTGCGTCTTTCGCAAATAATAAAAATTGTTTATTTGGGAAAGGCATCGTAGAAGTTAAAAGACGTGTTTCTGACAGGGAACTGTACACATATCAAAAAAAGTTTTTTATCACCTCGATTTCCAGAGTTCCGGAACCTGTACAGAAAAATGGAATAGGGATCAACATAAACATGATTTCCGCCATTTTTATTGCTCATGAAAACCACACATTGCATGCTGTACCACCATACAGTGAGACCTTCAGAGGTGGTAGTCCAGAATGCTGTACACACCGTTACTTCTAATACCCAGTAGCACGCCCTATTACATTGATGCATGCCTGTATTCGTCATGGCATACTATCCGCAAGTTCATCAAAGTTTGGTCTAGATTGTCCCAGTCCTCAATGGCGATTCAGCGTAGATCCCTCAGAGTGATTGGTGGGTCGCGTCGTCCATAAACAGCCCTTTTCAATCTATTCCAGGCATGTTCGATAGGGTTCATGTCTGGAGAACACGCTGGCCGCTCTAATCGAGCGATGTCGTTATTCTGAAGGAAGTCATTCACAAGACGTGCACGATGGGGGTGCGAACTGTCGTCCACGAAGACGAAAGCCTCACCAATATGCTGCCGATATGGTTGCACTATCTGTCGGAGAATGGCATTCACATATCGTACAACCGTTATGGTGCCTTCCATGACCACCAGTGGCGTACGTCAGCCCCACACAATGCCACCCCAAACCATCAGGGAACCTCCATTTTGCTGCACTCACTGCACAGTGTGTCTAGCGTTCAGCCTGACTGGGTTGCCTCCAAACACGTCTCCAGCGATTGTCTGGTTGAAGCCATATACGACACTCATCAGTGAAGAGAACGTGATGCCAATGCTGAGCGGTCCATTTGGCATGTTGTTGGATCCATCTGTACCGCACTGCACGGTGTCGTGGTTGCAAAGACCTCGCCATGGATGTCGGGAGTGAAGTTGCACATCATGCAGCTTATTGCGCCCAGATTGAGTCGTAACACGACGTCCTGTGACTGCACGTAAAGCATTATTCAACATGATGGCGTTGCTGTCAGGGTTCTCCGAGCCATAATCTGTAGGTAGCGATCATCCACTGTAGTAGTAGCCCTTGGGCGGCCTGAGTGAAGCTTGTCAACAGCTCCTGTCTCTCTATATGTCCTCCATGTCTGAACAACATCGCCTTGGTTCACTCCGAGACGCCTGGACGCTTCCCTTGTTGAAAAACCTTCCTGACACAAAGTAACAATGGGGACGCGATCGAACCGCGGTAGTGACCGTCTAGGCGTAGTTGAACAACAGACAAGACGAGCCGTGTATTTCCTTCCTGGTGGAATGACTGGAAGTGATCGGCTGTCGCACTCCTTCTGTCTAAGAGGCGCTGCTCATGTATGGTTGTTTACACCTTTGGGCGGGTTTAGTGACATCTCTGAACAGTCAAATGGACTCTGTCTGTGATACAATATCCACAGTCAACGTCTGTCTTTAGGAGTTCTGGGAACCGGGGTGATGCAGAACTTTTTTTGATGTATGTGTTTGCAGAGGCGGTAGAGATGTAAAACGTCTGCTTAGTGTTGCCTGATGTATGTCCTCTCCACTGCACATTACATTTACGTTGTCGATTCAAAGAACTTGTACATGTTACAATTATGTTTGTTAACCTTGGATACAGACATACAATATTAAATCGCTTCTACAAAAACAATTTTTCCTTTTTTAAATATATGAATGGGTTGTACCAGAATACTGACTTGTGCAGATCTCAGTTATTATCTTTTTTAATGTGAGTGGGTTGCAGTACTGGATACTAAAATAACGATTAAATGGTTATATACATAAATATGTTTTACTTTTGTTTTAAAAAATGTTAATGGAGTGCTTTTGAATGTATTTCAATATCAGTAATTATACATGTATAAAACGTTCAGAATGTAACCATATGTAGAAATAAATTTGCGATGTGAATATAAAACTACTCGTTCCACATTATTTCTATCTACTGCGAAAAATGGTCCATGGAACATGTAACTAACTAACTTTGATGCCTTAGGCTGTGTCCTATCAACCGATCACTTCTTTTAGTCACATTGTACCATAAATTTTTTCCCCTCCGCTATTCGATTAGTTTTTTGATCTATACATCCAGTCTTCAGCATTTTCCTACAGCACCACATTTCAGAAGCTTTTATTCTCTTCTTGTCTTAAATATCGTCCACGCTTCACTTTCATGCAAGGCTACGCTTCTGAAAGGAATTTCTACCACTCAAGTTATTATTTGTGTTTTTGTGTTTTTGAGAAATGCTTTTCTTGCTATTGCCAGTCTGCAGTTTATATACTACTTACTTCGTCCGTCATTACTTATTTTGCTGTCCAAAAGTAAATCTCATGTATATTTAGTGTCTCAATTTCTAATCTAATTCTGCCAGAATCTTCTGATTTCATTCGACCACATTCCATCAATCTTGTCTTACTTTTGTCGACGTTCATCTTATAACCTGTTTTCAAAACGCTGTCCATTCCGTTCAACCCATGTTCCAAGTCTGTTGTCGTCTCCGAGAGAATTATATTGTTATAAGCAAACTTCAAAGATTTTATTTCCTCACGCTGACCTTTCTAAGTTTCTACTTGGTTTGCTCCACAGCTTGCTCAATGAGCAGATTGAGCAACATCGGGGAAGGCTAGAATCCGGTCTCACTTTCTTCTGAATTACCGCTTCCCGTTCATGTCAGATTTTATAGCCGTAGCCTGGTTTATGTACATGTTACAGATGAACTTTCACTCCCTGCGTTTTATACGTGGTCCCTTTAGAACTTTAAACAACGTAGTCTACGCAACATTGCCAAAAGCCTCTTTTATATACGTAGGTTTGCCCTTCTTCAAAAATGGTTCAAATGGTTCTAAGCACTATGGGACGTAACATCTGAGGTCATCAGTGCCATAGCCTTAGAACTACTTAAACCTAACTAACCTAAGGACATCACACACATCCATGCCCAAGGCAGGATTCGAACTTCCGACCGTAGCAGCTGCGTGGTCCCGGACTGAAGCGCCTAGAACCGCTCGGCCACAGCGGCCGGCTGCCCTTGTTCAACCTGTTTTTTTAGGCGCATCATAAGGTTAGTAGTGCCTCAAGTGTTTCTACATTTCTGTGGATCCCAAACTGATTTTTCTCGATGTCATCTTCTACCAGGTATTCCATTCTTTTATAAACAATGTGTGAAATCATTTTGTAAACGTGACTTACCTAACTGATAGTTCAGAGCCATCCGCCGATTGCTGCAGGGTGTTTGCTTTTGGTCTGATGGAGCGTGAAACGTGGTTCATCTTAAAAGGCCAGCTGTCGTCACTCAGTGGACGACCAGATGCTGTGCTGGCCTGCAAACTCCAGCCTTCGTCGCCCATGAACTAGGCGGAGAACCATACATAGCAACTTTCGCTGAACGGTCGTTGAGGACACACCGTTGGTAGCCCCTTGTTTCATCTGGGCAGTGAGATGTTCCACAGTTGCACTTCTGTTCAGCCACAAACATCGCAGCCTGTGTTCACCCATGTCACCTACGGCCCGTGGTGCACCACAGTTTACTCGGTGCCAGTTTTGGATAGCGCCATTTTGCTATGTACGGTGTACTTTAACAGCGGCGGCACATGAGCAATTAACAAGCTTAGCTGTTCTGATATGTCTACATCTACATCTACATTTATACTCCGCGAGCCACCCAACGGTGTGTGGCGGAGGGCACTTTTACGTCCCACTGTCATTACCTCCCTTTTCTGTTCCAGTCGCGTATGGTTCGCGGGAAGAACGATTGCCGGAAAGCCTCCGTGCGCGCTCGAATATCTCTAATTTTACATTCGTGTTCTCCTCGGCAGGTATAAGTAGGGGGAAGCAATATATTCCATACCTCATCCAGAAACGCACCCTCTCAAAACCTGGACAGCAAGCTACACCGCGATGCAGAGCGCCTCTCTTGCACAGTCTGCCACTTGAGTTTGCTAAACATCTCCCTCACGCTATCACGGTTACCAAGTAACCCTGTGACGAAACGCACCGCTCTTCTTTGGATCTTCTCTACCTCCTCCGTCAACCCGATCTGGTACGGATCCCACACTGATGAGCAATACTCAAGTATAGGTCGAACGAGTGTTTTGTAAGCCACCTCCTTTGTTGATGGACTACATTTTCTAAGGACTCTCCCAATGAGTCTCAAACTGGTACCCGCCTTACCAACAATTAATTTTATGTGATCATTCCACTTGAAATCGTTCCGCACACATACTCCGAGATATTTTACAGAAGTAACTGCTACCAGTGTTTGTTCCGCTATCATATAATCATACAATAAAGGATCCTTCTTTCTATGTTTTCGCAATACATTACATTTATCTATGTTCAGAGTCAGTTGCCACTCCCTGCACCAAGTGCCTATCCGCTGCAGATCTTCCCGCATTTCGCTACAATTTTCTAATGCTGCAACTTCTCTGTATACTACAGCTTCCACCGTTGGCCTAAAGGCCAATATTCGAGCCCTTATGGACATCAGATAAAATGCTTCGTTTCCACATTACGACAACGACTGCACTGTTTTCGCGACCCCCCCCCCCCCCCATACCCGCCCGCCACGCTTTATATATCCTCCACTGCTAGTGCTCCACCTGCCGTTTGTGAGTGGTTATTGCACGTTGACGTCGATCGTAGGGTGTGGTCACAGTACTGTAGCTGGACCGCGTGTAGCGGTACTGCAAACGGCTGACAACGGGAATTCACAGCCTATTTTTTTCCCGACGTCATACAGCTCTTCTATATTGGCTGATGATGATGGTGTTGCATTGCACTATCAATACAGCCACAGAAGGAAATGTTGCTCGTTGCCACCATCAACTTTTTATAGTGCGCCAAGGGAAACACTACCGGGTGATCAAAACGTCAGTATAAATTTGAAAACTGAATAAATCACGGAATAATGTAGATAGAGAGAGGTACAAATTGACACACATGCTTGGAATGACATGGGGTTTTATTAGAACCCAAAAAATAGAAAAGTTAAAAAAATGTCGAACAGATGGCGCTTCATCTGATCAGGATAGCAATAATTAGCATAACAAAGTAAGACAAAGCAAAGATGATGTTCTTTACGGGAAATGCTCAATATGTCCACCATCATTCCTCAATAATAGCTGTAGTCGAGGAATAATGTTGTGAACAGCACTGTAAAGCATGTCCGGAGCTATGGTGAGACATTGGTGTCGGATGATGTCTTTCAGCATCCCTAGAGATGTCGGTCGATCACGATACACTTGCAACCTCGGGTAACCCAAAAGTCAATAATCGCACGGACTGAGGTCTGGCGACCTGGGAGGCCAAGCATGACGAAAGTGGCGGCTGAGCACACGATCATCACCAAACGACGCGCGCAAGAGATCTTTCACGCGTCTACTAATATGGGGTGGAGCGCTATCCTGAATTTTGGTTCTAATAAAACCCCATGACATTCAAAGCGTGTGTGTCAATTTTTACCTCTCTATCTACATTATTCCGTGGTTTATTAAGTTTTCAAATTTATACTGACTTTTTGATCACCCGGTATGATAAGAGACCGTGGAGAACACTGAAACACTGACAATCATTAGTGACAAGAACACACATTTGTTGTCAAATGTTCAACTTTGTATACATGAGCTCAGGCAGCGGATCGTGAACTACTATTCCAGAAGCCAAGACTCGATAGTAAAGGTTCTTGTCTCGCTAGAATGTTCACTGACTACGGACTGGTTTGAATTCGCTAGAAGCACACGGTGCGGCGCGAATTGCACAAGTAAAAGGTGGCCTTCTCGGTAGTCGAGCTGACTTGGAACTCCCCAAGTCTTCTATGGCGTCGGCGCGTATCACTTCTCTGGTGGCGCCACCGCTGCGACTTCTTGGTGCGGCTATCTCCTGTCTGTACACCGTCTCTGGAGTGGGTTGTCGACCTATCGACGTCTGTGGTGCTGCCTGGCGGTGCGTGCTGTGCTTACGACAGCACAGATGGCATCCTCTTAGGTAAAATATTCCGTAGGTAAAACAGTCTCCCATTCGGATTCCCAGGCGGAGCCAACTTAGGAAGAAATTGTCATAAGAAAAATTAAAAATAAAAACAAACGTTAGCGAACACATTAGATGATGAAACGCCTTGTTAAATCCGCAGGACAGTACAGGTAGGTGGAATTGTGAAAAAGGGGCCAAAACTGAGCGGCTGTCAGTTACACTCGAACACATGTAACACATAAAATATTTTAAATGATGCTGAAGGCCCAAACAATCTAACATTTAGCAAGTAAGGAACTTTACTTTTAAAACGGCTGAAGGCCCATGATCTATAACCCAACTAAAAGCATACAAATTCAAACCATCGGCTTTCAGTCATTAAAATACACAATCGAACACCAATAAGAAAAAGGCAGTACACCCAGCGCCGCTCAGAAGTTTCCGGGGACGGTCTGCACTTGAAATATTAACGTTCGCTTAGGGGAGACAGGTAGTCGGCCCAACTATATCCGCCAGCAACCCAACCAACAGACATACTAAAATATAAACTTTCACGGCCGGAAATATCATGTCCATTATAATTATGCGGGCTGTTATGCCGTGGTCGGTTGATGAATTCTGTGTCGATTCCCAACGTTTCGTCTCCGACTGCGGGAGACATCTTCAAGGGGGTCCGTAGGTCGATGGAATGTCCAACACACCCACTGGCTCGCTACTGACTGCCGCTAAATTCCGTGTCCGCGCGCTCCCGCGCCGCGGCGTGACGTCACGTGTTTTGAAAACGTCAGTGCAATTGGCCGCTGTCCGTCGCCGTCGATCGCCGTTGCCATCACACAGTAGTGGACGGGTGGTACACATCTTCTTTAACGCTCGCATCCATATACCGTTCACGCCCTCCTCCTTTCGGTTGAAATTATTTGGGTGTTTAGCGATTTCGATTGCCTCCCTGTAGAGCCTTTCGTAATATCCGCTTGTGGCCGCTAGTACTTGCGTCTCCTCGAAACGAATATTGTGGTTCCCTGGCTGGAAAGCATGCTCCGCAACAGCTGATCGTTCCGTTTCTCCTCTTCTACAATTTCCCTTGTGCTCTTCCAAACGTTTAGAAACAGTTCTTTTAGTGGTACCCACATAAACATCACCACAGCTGCATGGGATCCTATACACTCCAGCTTTTTCCAGTGGTTTGCCAGCGTCCTTGGCAGGCTTAAGGTATTCCTGTATCTTCCTGGTGGGCTTGTAAATTACGGTAATATTCCGTTTCGTCAAGATCCTCCCTATTCTTTCCGTTACATTTTTAACAAACGGTAGAAAACCTTAGATTTTGCAGTAGCCTGTACGTCAGTATGATTTCTGCGTGGCTGCGTCAACACACGTTTTATTTCGGCGGACGAATATCCGTTCTTCATTAGCGTCGAGCAACTCAGGTTCACAAATATTTCTAGCTCTGTCCGCTAACGTCTTGATAACACCCCGCTTCTGTTGTGGGTGGTGGTTCGAATCCCGGTGCAAATAACGGTCCGTGTGCGTGGGTTTGCGGTATACTGAGTGGCTCAAACTACCATTTAGTTTCTAAAAACAAGCACATCGAGGAAATGTAATTTGCCGTCTCCCCCCTTCTCCATTGTAAACTGAATTCTCGAGTTTAAACTGTTCAGATGTTCGTGGAACCGGCTTAGTTCCGCCCTACCATGTCTCCACAGCACAAACGTGTCATCCACGTATCGGAACCATACATTTGGTTTTTTGCTGGCAGTACCTAAGGCCTGTTCTTCGAATTTCTCCATAAAGAAGTTTGCAATTACGGGACTTAGGGGGCTTCCCATAGCCACGCCATCCGTTTGCTCATAAAACTGTTCATTCCACTTGAAGTGTGTGGTCGTCAAACAACACTTAAACAGTCCTGAAATATCGGCAGGAAAAATTCGATCCAGCTGTTCCAATACATCATTCAGTGGAACCATGGTAAACAGCGATACCACATCGAGGCTGACCAATATGTCCTCCGGCTGGACCACTATGACATTCAATCTGCTGATGAAATGTGTCGAATTCTTTATATAAGAGTCCGAACGGCCGACATGTGGTTTTATCAGCGTAGTCAAAAACTTGGCTAACGAGTAGGTGGGCGAACCAATGGCACTTAGTATCGGTCTTAATGGCACAGTTTCTTTATGAATTTTGGGCAATCCATAAAGTCTCGGTGGTAGCGCAACCGAATTGCAGAGACCTTTCTGTACACTCTCTTCAATGGAGGACTTTTTTATTAACCGCGACACAGTTCTGAGAACGTTGTTAGTGGGGTCCTTACTCAGCTTCCTATATGCTTGCGGATCTAGTAGATCAGTAATTTTACTCTGATAGTCGGCCACTTCCATAACCACCGTTGCGCTTCCTTTGTCAGCGGAGAACCAAAATACTGTCGTCGTCATTCAGGAGTTTTAAAGCTCTTCTCTCACCCACAGTTATATTACTTTTCGGCGGTTTTGCATTGACTAATATTCTCACTGTTTCTCTACGGATTTCTTCAGCTGTTACAGAATCCACACTGCGAATTCCTACTTCTACAATGGCCTATGGACCCCCTTGAAGATGTCTCCCGCAGTCGGAGACGAAACGTTGGGAATCGACACAGAATTCTTCAACCGACCACGGCATAACAGCCCGGATAATTATAATGGACAACCAAGAGACAGTCGACGGATCCACCGGCAAGACGACTTGCTTTCCACCCAAGCAGTACACAAGGAACTCCAATGCCAAAACGTAAAACGTGTAGCCGCCCACAACCAAGTATGCATAAGTTGCCAAAACTACACACACGTGTTGGACAGCGACAACACTGTGAGGAAAGGACACTGTCTGAATTTTACGTCAGCAGCCAGGGCAGGTAGCCGTAACGCTAACGGCCACAAGGCATAAAATTGCGCTGGTGCACTTTGACTTCAAATAACCAAAATACAGTTAAACTCCACCGGATGGAGGCCAAACTTTCGCCAACTCGAACACTCGCTGTTGCTCACAGGAGTACTCCCAACAGCCAACCATGAAAACCAACGGCACAATATGAACAGACTGGCTTCGGTAATTAAATCACCACTCATTTTTGATGTCCTGGGTCGGTGAACCACGAACCTCGTAGCGATCGGAACAGCTCCCATACACTCCGACACTGCGTAAAGACCGCCAGGGGGCCCGGCCCACTGCGCGGCGCGATTTCCTGGCTGATCCACACGGACTGCAGCACACCCGCTAGCCGGAAACTATAAGCACCAGACCAAAGATAGTACAAGGAGTTCAAATGGTTCAAATGGCTCTGAGCACTATGGGACTTAACATCTGTGGTCATCAGTCCCCTAGAACTTAGAACTACTTAAACTTACCTAACCTAAGGACATCACACACATCCATGCCCGAGGCAGGATTCGAACCTGCGACCGTAGCAGTCGCGCGGTTCCGGACTGAGCGCCTAGAACCGCTAGACCACCGCGGCCGGCGTACAAGGAGTGAATATCGATACATACCGCTGCTGCCACACGTAGAAAGAGGTAAAACCACGGCGTAACCGCAATAACCGCGGGAAACCAAACGCCGAGTAACAGTCAATGTTTAAACCAACGCATAAGCCGAGGCTAGCACGGCCCAGATGAAAAGCATTATTTTGTAGCGTAATCTGAAAAAAATTAATAATTTTAAGTTCTCCTATTTTCTGATAGAGATTGTATGCCCTGATATCTTGACGGCCGTAAGCAGTTGAGTATCACTTGTTAATTTTTTCATGTGTTGTGCATTGTAAATCAAACACCGTTCTCTTATTTGATGCTTCATGGAAACAAGAGAAAAAGTTAAATGTCCTATAGTACGCCACTAGACTACTTTAGCTGGAGCAGAGCTACAATTTTGGCAACTAAGCCAGCCTTCAGTTTGTTCATCAAGCCATAGAGCCGGTAAATGTAATACACACTACACCATATGTGTTTACCTAAATTAGAAAAATGTTCTCGGTCTTAGTGCGGAATCGAGTCAGAGTGCAAACTGGAATTTTCGACGCTAGTTTCCATGTAATTCATCAGGAAAAATTGTCTTTAACTGTTATTATGACCTTACGCAATGAAAAGTCAACCTGTAATTAGTCGACGTACGGCATGAATAAACATGAAATCGTATTTGATGAAATCATTATCTTGTCCTAAGCATCAGACCACTAGGCCTCTGTCATCAAAGATGCCGTAGATATCAGAATGTAACTTTGGTCGGGACAAAGGCTGTCTTTTTTTTTTTAATCTAAAACATGGCTGCGAAACAGCAGCTGTGTAAATCTGAAGAGGTTTATTTGCCCTTCACCTAGGTGTCGATGTTTGTAAAAATATCTTCCTGAGGAATAGTGTGCCTTGCTACATCCCATGATGGTACACTAAATTAGATGAAGCCGAGCTGCTCTTGTCAATTTTGTATATGACAAGAACCGCTCGGCTTCATCTAATTTAATGTACCATCATGGGATGTAGCAAGGCACACTATTGGTGAAGAAAATATTTTTACAATCATCGAAACCTAGGTCAAGGGCTAATAAACCTTTATTTGAAACTGGCTGGCTGATTTTTCAACCTTTTTTATTTTTATTTTTTTTATTTTATTATTATTATTTTTTTTAATGAGTTGCATGGAAGCAGGCTCTTGGCGTTGGGGACTGCTTGTGAATTCGCCGAAATATCTGCATTCTAACGCGAGCAGTAGCTATCAGGTGGCAATCGGGTGTTTCAGAACTGCAGCAACTGCCGTAACCGCTTTGCCGCTTTCGGCCAGCAAGTTGTTCCTTAACTTACAGGGATGAAGAAAACTTACGCCACAAATTCCAGGCGAAACTCCCATTTCTCTCAATACCATAAAATAGCTTTTCGTGTTACACTGCATCAGCGAGTAAACCCTTTATGGCCGAGGAGAGTCTGCAGATTCATAGATGGAATTCTGGCGCGTGTATGACGTGCTGTTATTAATGCTTCCAGTTTCGGGGCATCGCTGGACGCGCTTGCGCTGCGTTCGCGGTTGGTTGCGTGCGGCCGTCAGCACATGATGGATGACCGCGTGCCTGAACATCTAGCGGCCTGATAGAATACCGCCGGCAATTTGCGCAGGAATTCCAGAGTAGCTGGCGTGACTGAGGCCACAGGCGCGAACGTCGGACGTCGGCGGCGGTTCAATGCGGAAACGCACTGCGCTCACAAACATGTCGTTGAAGGAACAGCTGGTCACCTGGAGAGAAAGACAGAACTGGTGCAACTACTTGTTTTCACGCATGCGCGGTAACATGAGCGGTAGTCACTTCGAAGACAAGATTAAGTACAGCGGGCACAGTTGCATTTAAGAATAATTCTTATCGCGCTTTATACGGGAATGGAACATGAATTTGGGCTAGTAAGTGGTACAATAGAAGCACACTCTGCCACGCTCTTCACACTGGTTTGGATAGATGTTACCCCTTCAATACTGTCGACTGCAGTAGTTACAATGTTACCATCTCACATTTTAGTTCCAGGCCTCCAAAACCGCGCAATTTTGACTTTTATTCGTTATGAAACTCTTGTATATTGGACACTCCGCAGGTTGTATATATTTGATAAGGGCAGATTGTTGTGCACGATGAGCTGCACCTCAAAAGTATTTTCTTGCCAAACCAGTATTCGGGCATATAACTGATCATCAGTGGCAGATAATAGGGAAATGAAGAGATGTATGCATATCTATGTCGTGAACAAAATACATTTTGTATACGCTAAAGTTGAAACATAAGATTACTTACATACTACGCACGTCTACATCAAACGACGCGTGTCAAGTATTAAATCTTTACGCTGATTAAAAAAGATGTGGGTTTAGTAAAATTAGACGCCCATAAATACTTATATACAACCATGTGTACGAACATGCCTGCATGATCACGAATGTTTACATGTTTTACCTCTACAATACGCAGGTCTTCGTGTCTACATAATGGAAACGGCAAGTGGCCACACTTCCTGATCATATTGTACACTACTATCACGGTAAGAAAATGTGGAAGGTTCTTGTTTCATCTGAGGCATATCTAATAGATCAGTGTACACTGAATATCACGTTTTGACAATAGAAATAGATAAAAATTGACGCCAACTGTTAAGAACAATTCACAGAGCAAGACAAAAGAAAGTGTAATAAAATCTGTGTCCACTCGATTCAGTGTGGAATACACGGTGGTTGTGGGTGTGCCGAATATTTTAGAAGTGGTATCGTAACATTAAGGATATTGTATCGATAAGTTCAGTGAAACTTTCTAGTTCATCTTTACAATCTGTTCAAACTGTTCGCACAATATTTCGACAGATAACATTTGTAGACTCCCTGTAAGTTCCATATACAAGAAATGTAGGATGGATTTTACAAGATATCGAAAATTATCTTCGATGTAGACTTATAAGCAAATTTTCTACCACACAGTTATCAAGAAAACATAAATTTTTGGAACACACCTCTGAACACTGACATCACAGAAATAGCCATGTGAATTTCAATAACGAACAAAAAGACAAAAATTACAGGTTATGCCATATTGTAAGATAATATCTACAATAACAACTATCATGAAAGAACTGGACCTAATAACAATAATTCCACAGATTATTATTCAGAAAGGGGACATGGAAGGGTAACCAAAACTTTCATGATGATAGAAACAGGGGGTAGAGGAAACAATGGCTCGAATACGATCAAAAATAGCAGCATTTTAGACCACATGATGGAAAACATGAACCATTAAACTGAGGTCGGTTGGCAGTCTGCAGTACAAAAGACAATATAAAAGATTATGCAGGGACAATGTTACTGATGTGCAATTAGCTAAGAGTTGTGAGAATGTAAAAACCAGAGAAGATAATATGTGACAAATAAATAAAGAAGTAGTAGATGAAGAATTTTGGAGTGGATACAGAAATGAACATTTAGCAAGCCTAAATAATGATGAACCATTAAGTGACGATTTTTGTTTAGAACAGGATTTATAGGAGTAATTCAATCAAGATCTTGGAGATAACTTAGAAGGAAGTGATGGAAAGGACCTTTGAATTCGTAGGCTTGTTTGTGCAGGAGTATTAGAGTGTGATAGAAAATAAAGTAACTTACGTTCCTCGAAGGGGTAACATGTTAAGTGATGATGTTGAAAAGTCAAGAGATGAAGCTGAAACTGATGAACTTGATGACCTTAAATATTTTATAAATTTAAAGAGAGAAGGGATGTTGAGGGATGAGGAAGATGAGGCATCAGATCCTGGTTGAATTATTTGGTGTACAAGGGCCGATACGGATTATATAAGTTATGTTAAGTCTAGGTTGTTGGAAATGCCCAATCCTGCTCAAGATTCAAATAGTAATGGGAGTGAATGGCATGACTCTACTAAACAAAACACTTATTGTGTGGAATCAAATGTTATGAAGGAGAAGAGTACAGTAGAACTGTACAAGAGCTTGGAACTACTGACAGCAGCTAAACAACAGGATGATGAATGGTGGAATAACCATAATGGTGTATATTACAAATATTTTAAAGAAAATTAAAGTGACAAGGAACAAAAAACATTAAACTTGGAAACTTTGTTTGGAAATGATGGGTAAGGTAAGCACTCACAATTCTAGAGTAATTATGAAATTAATATATAAAGTGACCAACATTTATTATGATAACGATATAGAAAAGAACTTGTTATATGAACACATTGACCATAGGCCTAAAGCTTAACATATTTAATGGACAGTTTGAAATGGTAAACAATCCATATCTTGAGCGACCCACGATCAAGAAAATTGTTTGGTTGGAGGAACATTATGACACTGAAGCCCTACATTCAAAAGGCTTGAATCCAAATTTTGATTGCTGACACTTAAGAGGAAAAAGGGTTGGTTCTTCACAACACATTTTCTGAGGAGGGTAGTCGATTTGTGGTAGCTACATGCTTAGCAAACACAAGGACCCCTGCTGCACAATGTTTACTTCCTTTTCAATTCTTCAGCATTGTACTGACATGTATCTATAAGTTCTTCATGTTTGAAGTGTTTGTATGTATGATCTATCAAAATTGCCTTGCAATCAGACTGCAAAACTTTGAATACTGTTAAGTAAACATGTTCACATAAATCTTACTTCAAATATATATATATATATATATATATATATATATATATATATATATATGCACACTGACTGATATAAAAAGAGTAAAATTTAAGATGAACCATGATTTTTAGATAAGATATTTCAGTCATTACAGTATAAGATACTTGAATGCAAAAAGAATCTTTCAAACATATTTGATTCTTCAGCTGACCCAATTGCAGCATCTCCTGTGACGTAATTACATATGAGTTGGGGTTGTTTTGGGGAAGGAGACCGGACAGCGACGTCATCGGTCTCATCAGATTAGGGAAGGATGGGGAAGGAAGTCGGCCATGCCCTTTCAGAGGAACCATCATGGCATTTGCCTGGAGTGATTTAGGGAAATCACGGAAAACCTAAATCAGGATGGCCAGACGCGGGATTGAACCGTTGTCCTCCCGAATGCGAGTCCAGTGTTAATTACATATGTATCTCCTAAATTTAGACAACATTGTCTATGGAGTGCAGAGATCTGGTGCTATATTTACTTAAAATCAACAGTGTACAATTGTAGTTTCATGAGAAAACTGGGGAGCCGCAAGCACCAGCTACAGAGGGCCAAAAAAATGGTTCAAATGGCTCTGAGCACTATGGGACTTAACTTCTGAGGCCATCAGTCCCCTTGAACTTAGAACTACTTAAACCTAACTAACCTAAGGACATCACACACATCCATGACCGAGGCAATAGTGGTCGCGCGGTTCCAGACTGTAGCGCCTAGAACCGCTTGGCCACCCCAGCCGGCTGGACCAAAAATTCTGAAAATGGCTTTAACATAAACCAAAACCGGTAAATAAACAAATATTATTGCGATCTAGACTGTTGATTTTAACCTATATATATGTACCTATTTAACAAACTTTTGCCAAAATACTTTTCTTTTTCTTTTACATGTATTCATTTGAATTTTCATAATTTTTCCTTGTGTACCAAGAGACACTTTAATCAAAAATGTGTAGGATCTAGGATACTTATGTGAAAGAATTACTTTTGAAGTTTTGAATGCACACTTTGAGAGATTGCAGGGCACTCTCACTTCTGATTTGGTGTAGAGAATACGAGCTATGGCGATTTGACTTCATACATTGTGATGAAAAGGTGGGCAGCAGTTTACGTCTTGTTTGCATGCTCTAGGGAAAGAAATAGGGTAAGCTTTACCTGCATTCAAAGGAACGGTGCCGACTTAAACGACTGCAGTAAAAGCACGGCATTGGTGGGGTGACAAAGCACGTTTTTTCTGGAGAACAATGAAGAGACATTTCCAGACGGCCCCGTGCCACGGTCGTATTGTGCAGAAACACATTAGCTTGGCGCCACGGACAGGGACAGACGTCCAGGTATACGGCTTAGCGCCGAAAAGTCGCCAACAGCGCATTGTAGGCCTTGTTAGCGAGCAAGCCGCCAAAAGAAATGAAAACGTTCTGCAAATGTCCGTGGGACAGGAAAACTGGCGCCCAGACATGCAAACTCTTTTCAAAACATGTTTTGTCGATGCTAGTTTATGGCCGTTCTTTGCAAACTTTGAAATGGACGCAACAGGGGAGATAACAAACTTTTTATGGAGGGCTGTGCTTCCACCCTGTATTGTGTTAGCAAAAGACACTGCTAACGTGTGGGAAAGAGGCCGCGAAGCTGAATTTTTTTCCATTTTCTGCCAATTAACTTTAAGTCTCTGATTGGTCAAATCGGTTTGCAGTGCAAAGACCATTCACCGAGCTTAGAATGCTGGGCTCCAGCTCGTGATTGGCTTGTGCGAAATTGGGGGAAGTCAGAAAAGGAGCTGAGGAGGCAACACAGAGAAAGGGAGATCGACACTCTTGTACAAGTCTCTTGTACTGGCACTTTGCTAGTAAAGAACTGCAGGTCTCTACTTAAACGGTGAGACTTGTGTCTTTTGCTAGGCCGCGACTTAAATAAGAGCCGGTGCCAGTCACCTTCTGAACCATCAGAGGTACTGCTTATATTGTCACAGTCACAACGAGTGACGCGTGGGTGTACTTATTTGTCTTGAGTCGGTCGTCTAAACATTTGCCATATTCCAACACGCAGAGTCGTGGCACGGAGTCACATTGGTTTGGCAGACCAGCAAATGGGTCCACCTGCACACTGGAATCCATCGGAGTTTCAGAGGCTCTTAGGGAAGTACCTGTGTTCTGAATTAACCAAACGCGAGACCGCATACTTGCATTTTTCAGGAGTGCGCATTCAATAACAGATTGCCACCGTCCATGACTTCAGTCGCCGAACGCATTGTCGTGTGGCGCTTTGACCAGCAGGATGGTAAAGTATTCGCTGCTGCGAAGTAGGACTATAATATCTGTTTCTCAGCATCCTGTTCTTTCGAACCATGTTTTTCCTTTTTTTTTTGTATGGTAAAATATAGAAGCTTGGTGGTGGCATAGTTTGATGCCATAACCTGGATTCACGTGTATGAAGTGAGATAGAGTGAGTAGTTTTCTGGTTAGTGTCGTGCGTCGACCTCCAGCAGATCACTTTGTCCACCATAGATCCCATTTTAGTAAGGCTTTTGTTAAATAAATATTTTTTGTATGATGTTTCTTTAATAATTTTGCTGTCTTGTCTTATTTAAGATCAATAAATCGACTATGAATTAGACTACAACTTCTCCGTGAGTTCTGATTAACAGTTCCTTCGCATTTTTATGGCAGTCTAGATCAGAAAGATAAGGAGTAGCTTTTTTCATTTGGTGTCCATTGCGTGGATCTTTTACTTCATTAACTCTAATCTTTCTTTCACCTTAACATTTGAGCTCACTATTCTGTTATTAACGTCAATTTCTCTATAGGACTTTCATACAGTACAGTGCTTCACTCTATGATGCTGATAAATGGGTGTTATGTTAGCCCAAATAATGTACGAAAATTTCAGTACGTTTTCTTCACTGAGCACTCAATTTTGAGTCCAATTCAGTCATTCTGAAAACAGTCAACAATTTTTTTATATGTGTAGGGGTGTATGGGTTCTGTAGATGAAATAGAACCCATGTACTTTAGGAAGGAAAATCCACTAGTCCAGAAGAACACACCAAAATAAAATATGTCTGCAGAGCCAACAGTGTCAAGCAAGAAGCTGATGCAAGAGAGCACCCAACGCCAATCAAGATCCTGGCACCCTGAATCACCTGACCAACGCCATCACCAGAATCATCTTACAGTACCTGCAGGAAGTGCTTAATATTGTTTCATGACATAAAGAAAATTCTGTGAAATTTATTTAATGTTTGTTAATACATCCTTATTACTTCACCAAACCAAATTTTAAGACATTTGTCTTAGGAAATACAGAATGCAAACTTGTTTGCAATGAAAACGTAAAATTTTAGTGTCACTATTCGACAAAATATTTAAAATTACATCTGTAGTGGATTATGAATGGGATTCTAAGGGGGTATTGTAACATTATTGGAAATGGTATCGGTAGGTCCAGTAAAACTTTTTAATTCATCTTCACAATCTGTTTAAATTGTTCACACAATATTTCGACAGATAAAATTTAGAGATGCCCTATAAGTTCCATAGACAAGAAATATGCAATGGATTTTACAGCTTATCAATATATCAATATATCTAATATATCAGATTTGTAAACAACTTACTTCTGACAATTGGAAAACAGAAAAGTCAGGTATTAACTCTTCTATGTGGACTTAGAACCAAGTTTGCAACCACGCAGTAATCAAGAAAACATAAATTCTTGGAAGAGACAAAATGCAAATTACACGTAAATACACCTCTGAACGCTAGCAATACAGAAATAATCATGTTAATTTCAACAATGAAGCAAAAGACGAAAATTACAAATGTGCAGTATTGTTAAATTATTAATTAAATGACCTTTCGGAACTTTAAGTCTAGTCCGAAAACTTAGAGAGACTGAAATGGTTCCTAGTTTTTATCCTAAATAGAAAACAGCTAAATTTGAAATAGGATGTATTTATGCAGTTGCAGCGGCAATACGAAGAAAGTTGTCTCTTGCGTGCAGGAGAACAGCAGTATAATTGTTAGGAGACGTTAGAGAACATTTTTTTTTTTAAATCGCAGTGAGGTACTAGAGAAATGATTTTTCATGATTTATCGGAAAAGGATTTATTTTCTGTTTTTATTCTCTGTCAGAGTACTGACGTGTCATAGTAGGAGATTGCAGAAGATGTTTGAGTACTGATATGTCGGAATAAGAGTTTTCATAATACAAGTTGCGCGGCTACATGTCAGATTTTATGATAACGATAATAAAGTTTCATTAGATTTCATCGCAATTTTAGAGGAAAAGTACAGGCAACGATAATATTGTCAGCGAGAGAGATTTACACATTTCTGTCCGTCTTTCACCAGGCTAATAATAACCAGAATATTTGATAGGTAGAACTTTCAAAGTGTGCACTGATTCTCAGCATCGTGGTAGATTAAAACTGTGTACCTGACCCAGCCTTGGAACTGAGACCTTTGCCTTTCGCGGTCACGTGCTCTACCGACTGAGCTATGCAAGCAGAACTCATGAGCCGCCACTCTACAGCTGGTAGGAGCAGATACGTCTCTGCCCTGACATACCGTGCCGCACAACCTCTTTGACTCGAAAACGTTGATATCGCCTATGGCGCAATCGATGTCGTTACCTTTTCGAATGATTTAATGAACAACGCAATTTCTTAAGGAATTTCATTACTGTTGATGAGATATGGACTTCTACCTACGGTTTAGAAAACAAGCGGTAATCCATTAAACTGGTGAACATCATCCTTCGTACGAGCTAAGTAAGCATGAACTGTTCACATTTCATAGCAATGCTTTTGTTTGATACCCAGGGGTCCTTCACGACAAATTGGGTATTAAGAGATCAGACAACCATCTATAGCAGAGGTTCCCAAACTGGGGGGCGCGCCACCCTGGGGGGGCGTGATGATGTTCCAAGGGGGGCGCAGTTGGAGTTAGTGGTATAAATCTAATATCTCTTTTTAATATCGATATTTTAATAAAAATGAATGTGCAGGTATTAATGATAGATTATGGTGCTAAATGCAATCGTTTGGCGTCCCACTTCCCGCAATCCTATCTCAATAATCTATCCTAGAACATACAGCTTTTGAAGATCACGTTTAGAATGTCACGTTTACACGTTTAGAATGTCACACACAGAACTCTCAAAATTACGAAGGCGATATGCGTTAAATCTAATATATCAGATTTGTAAACAACTTACTTCTGACAATTGGAAAACAGAAAAGTCAGGTATTAACTATTCCGTACATTTGTACACATGAACTGAACGTAATCATGTTGTAACTTTTAGCCTTAGTAGGCTATATTCATCAGAGTAATAATCACTTATACTGCGTAACTGCAAAAATGCCGTTTTATTACCCTGTCAACCCGCGGATCCCCATGTGATGCGATTACAGTGACTTTAATAGACTGTACAGTGTATACGCTTCAAATGAACTGGCGGGTTCGTAATTTGGACGCCAGGCTTATGCCCTTTATCACCAGAAAAATGTGCACGACGTGAATGCGAAACTAGTACAAGTGTTCGTTCTGAGCAGAGTACGTCATACAGAAGTACGCTGGCTCTCAAAAGGAAATATTCCAGGAAGATTATTTGAACTTCGAGACGAAGTGATGCAGTTTTTGGAAAATAACAAACAAACTGAACTGTATGTGGAATTTAGAAAGCTCGGTGTTCATGTTGCATTGGCTTGTCTGTCAGATATTTTCGAATCTTTAAACACAGTGAATCTGAAATTACAAGCTGGAGAGAAACATAATTTTTCATCGGGATGCCATCAAAGCGTTTACTGATAAGTTGCAACTGTGGAAAGGTATAATTTTAGCCTGCAATTATTCTTGCTTTCCCAGATTGTTTGGAATCCTGGAAGAAGCCCGATTTCAAAACGATTTCAAGGATACAGATACTAAGAGTAAAATATCAAACCATTTGCAGCTCCTCACTGATGAATTCGAACGATACTTCCCTAACAGTTGTGATGATAAAATTTATTATAGGTTAGCGACGGATCCATTTCACGTTGACGTGGATGTGTTGCCAGACAGACTACAAGAGGAAGTCTTAGAAATTAAAAATGATTCTGCAGCGAAGTATGACTTTGAGAAGATGGATAAGCCTTTATTTTGGGTGAAATATCTCACGGTGTATCCCAGTACACCAGAACAAGCACTGAAACTGTATTTACCATTTTCAAGCACTTATTTGTGCGAAAGAGCATTTTCAGCGGTAGTGGCGATAAAAAATAAGCTTAGAAGCAAACTCAGTATTGCCAATGATTTACGTTGCGTAGTTTCTACTATTCAGCCAAGAATTCAAAATCTTGTAAAAAATATGCAAGCACATCCTTCACATTGATTTATTTGTTTGTTTCTTGCCATATGTGTGTGGAAATAATATTTTTATAATAAATACGTCACATTATAAGAGAACTTGTTATTTTCCTCCTAACTATCCTTACATGTAGGTAATACTGTAAAATTCTAAAAAACTATTTCGAAGAAAGAATATAAAATAAACATAGTGAATCTGATTTAAATATAAATACTGCGTGTGATTGTTATGTATTCTGATGTTACGTGTGGTATGTTATTTCAACTAATAATAGTATTTCTTTTGGATGAAGACACAGTGAAAGTTTATCCTAGATATGGCAAGCGAAGAGTAGTCCTAAAATCTTATACGGGTGAAGAAATGGTGTGCAGCAAGGGAATGTAATCAAGGTAAGGAAGTTGTTTTATTCATATTTTTTAAAGTTCTGTGTAGTCTGCAAAACTATTTCGTAAAACTTATTTTTTATTTTTTGTCTGGTTCTGGGAACTGGGCCTTTGTCGCCGTTCGGTAGCTGTCGTCGTTGACATAAATGCCAACCTATGCGCAATGACAATGGGGAGCGCTATAGGCGTACAAGTCAGTGATGTTCGTTAACACCATGACTGAGTGACTATTTTGGATAATGAGTGAAAGTAATAAGCTACATTCAACTTAAAATAATAGCCCGCATCCGCTAATCTGCAAAGGTGGTAAATATTTTTTTTGTTTACCAAGGACTTTCTTTACTTTCGGAGTGGCTTATAATCACAAGACTAGACTGATGACGTAATAACTGCGATTCGATACATTAACATCCCACCATGTTACATGACGTCACCATCACAAATTTTTCAATAGTTTCTTGATAATTAATAAAAATCTCTATATTTTTTTAGGAGGGGGGGGGGGCACGGAAGTTTTCTTTTCGACAGAAGGGGGGCGTGACAAACAAAAGTTTGGGAACCTCTGATCTATAGTGTACACATGTTTTGGAAACATTTTATGAACTTATGGGGAGAAATGTTACGAAGAAAAGAATAGATCTGGCATTGGGACGGTACTGATTTAGCACAGTACTTGTTTTTCTATTTTCGAAATTTAATATGCGCTAAACGAAACTTAGTCGTGGCAGTGGGAGAGGTAAAATGCAAGATCGGCGGGCCACCTACGCAGCCTCACGGAAGACAACGCTAGAAGCATCTTGAGCAGCAGAAGGGGCTCACTCAGACGTCTACATCTACATGGATACTCTGCAAATCACATTTAAGTGCCTGGCAGAGGGTTCATCGACCTACCTTCACAATTCTCTACTTTTCTAATCTCGTATAGCGCGCGGAAAGGATGGACACCTATATCTTTCCGTACGAGCTCTGATTTCCCTTATTTTACCTTAGTGATCGTTCCTCCCTATGTAGGTCGGTGTCAACAAAATATTTTCGCATTCGGAGGAGAAAGTTGGTGATTGGAATTTCGTGAGGTGATTCCGTCGCAACGAAAACGCCTTTCTTTTAATGATGTCCAGCCCAAATCCTGTATCATTTCTGTGACACTCTCTCCCATATTTCGCGATAATACAAAACGTGCTGCCTTTCTTTCAGCTTTTACAATGTACTCCGTCAGTCCAATCTGGTAAGGATCCCAGACCGCGCAGCAGTATTCTAAAAGAGGACGGCCAATAGTAGTGTAGGCAGTCTCCTTAGTAGATCTGTTACATTTTCTAAGTGTCCTGCCAATAAAACGCAGTCTTTGGTTAGCCTTCCCCACAACATTTTCTATGTGTTCCTTCCAATTTAAGTTGTTCGTAATTATAATACCTAGGTATTTAGTTGAATTTACGGCTTTTAGAATAGACTGATTTATCTTGTAACCGAAGTTTAACGAGTTCCTTTCAGCTGTCATGTGGATGATCTCACACTTTTCGTTATTTAGGGTTAACTGCCACTTTTCGCACGTTTCAGATAGCTTAAAAAGCCGTCCGGAAATCCAGAAATACGGAATCGGTATGAAATCCTTTGTCAATAGCAATCAACACTTCATGTGAATAAAGAGCTAGTTGTGTTTCACAGGAACGATATTTTCTAGACCCATGTTGACTGTGTGTCAATAGACCGTTATCTTCGAGGTAATTTTTTCTTCAAGGTAATTCATAATGTTCGAACACAATATAGGTTCTAAAATCCCGCTGCATATCGACGTTAACGATATGGGCCTGTAATTTAATGGATTACTCCTACTACCTTTCTTGAATATTGGTGTGATCTGTGCAACTTTCCAGTCTTTGGGTACGGATCTTTCGTCGAGCGAACGGTTGTATATGATTGATTTTTAGTTTCTAACAGGTCTTCTACCGCGCTCCTGGCGCAATGGTAGGGCACTGGATTCAATTTCTGGAGAACGGCGGTTCAAATACCTGTCCGATGACACAGATTTTGGTTTTCCATGCTTTCTCTACATCGATTAAGGCGAGTACGGATTTCCTTCATCATCCTTTCTCAAACTGAGATTTTGCGCTTTCTCTAATGATTTTTTCGCACCCTTCTACAGTACAAATCGTTACTGCGGGGGAAAGAAGTCAGTGTGTTAGAAAAAAACCAATGATTGAGTAGAGATCGAACCGCGGACCTTTGCGTTTCTCGTCTGGCACTAGCCAGAGAACAAAGAAAACTAATTTATTGGACCCGCTTCGTTTGTTTAGTGCGAGGCGTCGTGTGGTGAAAGCAGCAGCGGCCGTGGCGCTCGGGCACCCTCTGCGGCCGCCCCTGCTCTCCGCGTCCCTCCTCATCAGAGACCCCCATCGCCAGCAGCTCCCTCAATGGGAGGAGTCTGTGAGTGGGTAAGCGTGGCCTGGTCCCCCGTCCCTGTCTCGCCTGTAGGCAGCTCGTGGCGCCAGCAGTCGTTAACTTTACGAGTGCAGTAGAGGGAGGGGAGGCTAGGATGGCTCCCCCACTGCTGGCGATCATTACTGGTGCAACTACAGGGGGGCGAGCACTGAGCCGCTAACCCAGTTACCGCGGCCGGCCGCTAGGCGAGGGGAGAGCCGCGGAGACCTAGTGTATACCTCGTCCAGCCGGCCACCCACGTGAGTTCCCTGATACAAGGTGCATTTCCTCCCGCGCACATCTCGAATCATAGCTACGGTGGCAAAACTAGGAAAACTTAGTGTGGAACCGTTGGGTGGTTAGAAAATTTTGTTACTAAAAGGGGTACACAAGTGGTTGATAGGTAAAAAAGGTTAACTACCCGTGGTCTAGTATAACGTGCTTCGTTCTAAGTACTAACAAGGATTGAGTGAGATTTTCTTCGCTCGGGTTCTGCGTGCTGTGTTGCCCTCACGTTCGTATCGTCATACTGACATTCCACATTTGAGATGGCTGTATGGCACGTTCCGAAAGCTAGACATCCAATTTGAATATATGTGTTCTGTTACTGTAGTTTGCTTACATTGCTGCAATACTAGGAATGTAACACGACAACGACTGCACTGTATTCCATGTGCCGCAGACACTCTTTAGATACCCTGCACTGCTAACGCTGTGACTGGTTAATGCACGTTGGGACTTAAACATCTGAGGTCATCAGTCCCCTGGACTTAGAACTACTTAAACCTAACTAACCTAAGGGCATCATACACATCCATGCCCGAGACAGGATTGGAACCTGCGACCGTAGCAGTCGCGCGGTTCCGGACTGAAGCACCTAGAACCGCTCGGCCACAGCGGCCGGCTCGTGTCGTGGTGGTGACCCTCTAAACTACTAACTGGTTCCGACGTTGCCTAACTTCGCTCGGATTCTGCGTGCTGTGTTGCCCACTAAGATTGTTCGTTTACTTATATAGTAGTGGTTAATCGTCATGTTTTATGGTCCCTGTTAATACATATCGCACTAAACTAATTTGGCACCGCTCTATCGAATGAGAACGTGAAATTCCGTTTTAAAAATAATTTTATTTGTAATGGGAAGCAAATCGAAGCTTTCGGTCGACACTGGGCCTCGCATAAATAACTGATGACCTATATTTATTTGGGATAACTACAGCTACACATTGTAAAAACGAAATTGCAAATAACTGCCGAAACATCAGAGAAAATGCACCAGACGACTCTAAGGAAAAGTTGCCTGGTGGTTGCCATTGGTAAAGTTTGGTCATAAAAGTTGGTCTCTGTGAGTAGAGATCATGAACCAATCAACATAACATAGCTCAGTTCTTCATGTTCAATACACTCTAGTTGCCACGTGATACGTAGCACGAATGGAATTACGGAAGACAGCCAATGAGAAGGACACAAACATTCTTTCATCGCTCTAATTTCGAAGTTCCGTACAAATCAATCAGAAAATTTATGGGAGTAGAAACATATCCGAGAAAGGGCGCGGAGAGACGTGGGAACATTACCGAGTAAAACACAACGACTGCACATCTCGCCATCTGCAGGGACAGATTTCGTGTGTAGTCGCAGATGGCGTTTAGATCGCTCTGCTTTAAATAGCTTGTGACCGCAGCTGTTTCTATCATACGCCTTCCGCTCCTTGTAACTGATCTGTGCATTCCCATTAGGGATTTTTCAGTGATCAGATAATTTTTACTGGAAGGGGTCTTTTCTGCACTAAAGCCCAGAACAAGATAAGTTGGCAAAATTTTTTAAGGACATGACGAACGTCTGCGTACTCTGAAGGATCTCTTCGGATGTGGTTTATGGCTAAAATAATAAAGTTACAGTAATGTGACCACGTGTCAAAAAGTATGAATACGCGCCTTTTGCAGCGCGGAAGATAGGCAGTGAGGTTCTAGAGGGTGCCGACAGGGATGTGGAGCCATGCCGATTCCAGTGCCGTGTTCAGCTGCGATAGGTTTTTCGGTTGAGAATCCATGGCGCGAACAGTCCGATCAAGGTGCTCGCATAGGTTCTCGATAGGGCTTAAATCCGGAGAGTCTGGTGGCCCAGGGTTTCTGGTGAACTCATCCTGGTGGTCTTCTAACCATCCACGTACACTGCGAACTGTGTGACACGTTGTACTGTCCTGTTGGCAGATGCTGTCGTGACTACGAAAAGACAAAACCTGTGACCCCAAGGACAGATGCGTACTTGTGTTGATACACTGTGGCTTTCACAATGAAGAGATACCCAGGGAATGCCACGAAAACGTCCCCCAGATTATAAAGTTCCCTCGTTCAGCTTGGACCCTTACGACGATTGTTGCAGGGCCACACAAGAACACGTAAACGGCTATCTGTCCAATGGAGCATAAAACGTGATTCATCTGAAAACGCAATCTGGCGTGCAAATACCAGCCTTCGTCGGCGGTAAATTGCAGTCAGCTCGGGTATATGAACGAGACGCCTGCAGTGGACAACGTTTGTTGAAAGCTCACTGAGGAGACACCATTGGTAGCCCCTTCAGAAACTGATTTTCTTTCGCATATTCTAAATAACATACAGAGATGTTTCTCTACCAAGCAATCGACAACTGAATGCATCACGGTTTTTGACGGACTTCCAACGAGCGGTCACATTAGCCAATTGGGGGCGAGCGCAGTGTAAACGGGTCAAATCGACTCTCGTCAGTCTCGAGCTTTCTGTAGGCGTGTTTCTAGCGGCAGGAGCGCTGATATGGTTGAGTAAGGTGTTTAGCGGAACTGAACTCACTTCTCAGATATCGTGTTACACGTAGCTGGCAAGTTTCGAAATATTTGTTCTTTAAATTTTTCTCTTGTGGTGATATCTTGTACCACGTGTTTGGTGCAAGGACGTTTGTATGCTTCACTCTAACCACTATCAAGTAAAAATAATAATTTGAATGGAAGTCGATCAAAGTTATTCGTAATCCTGCGCTATTGTTAAAAATTCGATTACTTTTATGTCAGTGTGTGTACTTTGCATTCTGCTTCGACCTATCACATGTCACGTAATAAACTTTCTGCCTTCAACAGAGATTCCAGTCTTACTGAGCCAATATTACAAACAGTACATATTTTTCTCAAAAAATTAGTCAGCATTTCGCTTCGGCTATGTCTTTGCATTTTTTCGGACCCGAAGGTAAGTGGCAGCTGGAGACTGAGCGAGAATTGGCGCCATAACACTTTATGTACGACACGATTCCTATGTGTTTTTGAATTTCAGGTTTTTAATGAGATAAGACAGCAAAGGACTTGGAAGAGCAGTTGAACGGAATGGACAGTGTCTTGAAAGGGGGATATAAGATGAACATCAACAAAAGCAAAACGAGGATAATGGAATGTAGTCAAATTAAATCGGGTGATGCTGAGGGGATTAAACTAGGAAATGAGACACTTAAAGTAGTAAAGGAGTTTTGCTATTTAGGGAGTAAAATAACTAATGATGGTCGAAGTAGAGAGGATATAAAATGTAGACTGGCAATGGCAAGGAAAGCGTTTCTCAAGAAGAGAAATTTGTTAACATCAAGTATAGATTTAAGTGTCAGGAAGTCATTTCTGAAAGTATTTGTATGGAGTGTAGCCATGTATGGAAGTGAAACATGGACGATAACTAGTTTGGACAAGAAGAGAATAGAAGCTTTCGAAATGTGGTGCTACAGAAGAATGCTGAAGATAAGATGGGTAGATCACGTAACTAATGAGGCGGTATTGAATAGGATTGGGGAGAAGAGGAGTTTGTGGCTCAATTTGACTAGAAGAAGGGATCGGTTGGTAGGACATGTTTTGAGGCATCAAGGGATCACAAATTTAGCATTGGAGGGCAGCGTGGAGGGTAAAAATCGTATAGGGAGACCAAGAGATGAATACACTAAGCAGATTCAGAAGGATGTTGGTTGCAGTAGGTACTGGGAGATGAAGAAGCTTGCACAGGATAGAGTAGCATGGAGAGCTGCATCAAACCAGTCTCAGGACTGAAGACCACAACAACAACAACAACAACAAGGGTAGATTAACAGACTGGGCGATGCCTGCTCAACTGCACTTAACCTGCCTACAAGGTTGGTTGCTTACATGTTCTTGAAACCATATCATCGATTTATCCTAAGTTAATACAATCAAAGAATTCAGTCAGTTTCTCATTTATGATCCTTATCATTTCGTAGCTTTTATTTATCTTTTCTTTTAAAAATCGCAGTCAAATAGCGTTAAAATATCATATCTCGGGTCAAAACATGATAATTTCTGGTCTTACACCAGATTTTACGAAATATTACCAAATTTATTCATTTAAAACTGTGAATAGAGAAGAGTGGACCTTCTAAAAGTGTTTCGCACACAATGTTACATGTCCTTACCGACTCGGAACTCTTTCTCAATTTCCTTCAGGTCATAAAAACATAGAAAATATACAACAATTTCTGAAGTCGTAACTTACCTTCCTGAAATTTACACAAACGTTACTTTTTATGTGAAATCTAGGGTTCTCCCAGGGCACATAATGTTCAAAAATCTTCCAGGATTGCAGCCGGTTGACATCGTCGACAATCGCACTATATTTCGACAGGTGCACATTCTGTCATTTTCAAGCCAAAACTGCAGCAAGTGATCGTTGTGAAGGGAATTTAAAACCTTGCGTTGCAGAGCAATTCCGCAAAGATAAAACACACACACACAAATACAAAATGTAAACACTAGCACGACCACACAACAGAAGAAGGTCAACGTCAGAAGTTATCGACAGTGAAAACTAACAACCAACGGGTGAGATAGCATTAACTTTGTTTCTATGTTCTTTTGACAGATAAGAGAGCGGCATTCCATGCAGAATTAAAAAAAAGAAATGTCTCCATTCTATTCATAAAGTTACTTGCTAATTTAATTTCAACTGCTTTGTAGTAACACAATCGCAACAACTGGAACTGCACGCTAAAATGTCCTTGTTGTTATATTGCTTAGGATGACCGGCGCCAAGACTGTATTCTCCAATAGCAGATTTTATCGGCTATTGTAAGTGTAGGTGACACTTACTTTCAGTACATTGGTTCTCCACCGCCCTGATAGTCTGACCAATATATGATGAGCCACAGCTGGAAGAAACATGATAGACACCCGCCTTACTGAAGCCCAGATCAGTTACGGAACCTAAAAGGACCCTAATTTTAGATTGAGGCCGTAAAACACAGCCGCACGTCGTAGCCGCGTGGTCTCAGGCGTCTTGTCACGGTTCGCGCAGCTCCCCCGTCGGAGGTTCGAGTCCTTCCTCGGGCATGGGTGTGTGCGTTGCCCTTAGCGTAAGTTAGTTTAAGTTAGATTAAGTAGTGTGTAAGCTTAGGGACCGATGACCTCAGCAATTTAGTCCCATAAGATCTTACCACAAAATTCCAAAATTTTTCGAAAGACCCATTTCACAAGCTACTTCAGCAAAAAATGAATCCGGTTGCAACGACGTCATCCGGCTGAATTCCGGTAAGATTTTCGTACGTTACTACTCTTCATCTTCCACAACTTATATATATATATATATATATATATATATATATATATATATATATATATATATATATATATATATTGCTGGATGTGTTCCAACCTCTGTCTTCCTCTATAGTTTCTATCCTCCACAACTGCCTACAGTACCGTCGAAGTTATTCCCTGATGTCTTAACAATCACCTTATCATCGCGTCCCTTCTTCTTGTCAGCGTTTCCCACATATTCGTTTTCTCGCCGATTCTGCGGAGAATCTCCTTATTCCTTACCTTCACTGTCTACTTCATTTTCAACTATCGTCTCTAGCACCGCATCTCACATTCCTCGATTCTCTTCTGTTACGATTATCCCAAAATGCATGTTTCACTACCATACGATGCTGGGCACCAAACGTACATTCTCAGAAATTTCTTCCTCAAATTGAGAGCTATGTTTGATATTAGTGGAGATGTCTTGGCCATGAATGCTATTTTAGCCAATGATAGTCAGCGTTTTGTATCTTCCTCCCTCCGTCCACAACGGGCTATTTTCCTTCCTAGGTAGCAGAATTCCTTAACTTCGTCTACTTCGTGATCTCAGTTCTGAGTTTGAGTTTGTTGCTGTTCTCCATTTCTGAGTCTTCTCATTACTTTTGTCTTTCTTCGGTTTGCTCTGAGTCCATTTTATACACTCTGTTCATTCCACTCAACAGATCGTGTAATTCTTCTTCAGTTTCACTGATGATAACAATGACCCGGCCGGAGTGGCCAGGCGGCTTTAGCCGCTACAGTCTGGAACCGCGTGACCGCTACGGTCGCAGGTTCGAATCCTGCCTCGGGCATGGATGTGTGTGATGTCCTTAGGTTAGTTAGGTTTAAGTAGTTCTAAGTTCTAGGGGACTGATGACCTCAGGTGTGAAGTCCCATAGTGGTCAGAGCCATTTGAACCATTTTTTTGATAACGATGTCATCAGCGATTGCTAATTTTAATCCGACTCTTGAAGCTTTCATTTGTTTCCGTCATTGCTACTTCGATGGATAGACTGAGCGGTAGGGATGAAAGATTACGTCCCTGTCTTAAACCCTTTTTAACCCCAGCACTTCGTTCTTTGTCTTCCTGTCTTATTGTTCACTCTTGGCTCTCGTAAATACTGTATATTACCCGTATTTGCCTATAGCCTACCCCTAATTCTCTCAGTGTCGAATATTTTGCGCCATTTGACATTGTCGGACGCTTTTCCCACGTCGAGAAATCCTATGAACGTGTCTTGATATTTCTTCAGTCTTGCTTCCATGTTTCCATTATCAACTGCACCGTTAGAAC
Source organism: Schistocerca nitens (assembly GCF_023898315.1). Taxonomy (NCBI): domain Eukaryota; kingdom Metazoa; phylum Arthropoda; class Insecta; order Orthoptera; family Acrididae; genus Schistocerca; species Schistocerca nitens. The sequence continues at coordinate 408,003,478 of NC_064619.1, read as the reverse complement.
TGCCTCTCTGTTTCCCTTATTTTCCTAAAGCCAAATTGATCATCATGTAACACGTCCTCAGTTTTTTTTCTCGTTCTTCTGTATACTATTCTTGTCGGCAACTTGGATGCAAGAGTTGTTATTAAGCTGATTGTGCGATAATTGTCAGCTCTTGCAATCTTCGGAACTGTGTGGGTGATATTTTTCAAAAAGTCTGATGGTATATCGCCAGACTCATACATTCTACACAGCAACGTGAATAGTCAAAAAAAAAAAAAAGAACTGTAAGAAATCTTAAGTGACTTAACTGCTGCCGGCCGGTGTGCCCGTGCGGTTCTAGGCTCTGCAGTCTGGAACCGAGCGACCGCTACGGTCGCAGGTTCGAATCCTGCCTCGGGCATGGATGTGTGTGATGTCCTTAGGTTAGTTAAGTTTAATTAGTTCTAAGTTCTAGGCGACTGATGACCTCAGAATTTAAGTCGCATAGTGCTCAGAGCCATTTGAACCATTTTGAACCTTAACAGCTAAGGTGATCAGTCCCTGAGCTTACACACTACTTAACCTAAATTATCCTAAGGACAAACACACACACCCATGCCCGAGGTAGGACTCGAACCTCCGCCGGGACTAGCCGCACAGTCCATGACTGCAGCGCCCGAGACCGCTCGGCTAATCCCGCGCGGCCGTGAATAGTCGTTTTGTTGGCACGTCCGCCAATGATTTTAGAAATTCTGATGGAATGTTATTTATCCCTCCTGCCTCATTTGATCTTAAGTCGTCCAAAGCTGTTTTACATTCTAATTCTGGATCCCCTATCTTTTCCCTGAACAGTCCTGTTTCTGCTTCCATCACGTCATCGGATGAGTCCTCCCTTTCATAGAGGCCTTAAATGTTTTCTTTCCACCTATCCGCTCTCTCCTCTGCTTTTAACAGTGGAATTCAGTCTTGATCTTAACGCCCCTGCCTTTAATTTCAGGGAACTTTTTTTTTACTTTTCTGTATGCCGAGTCAGTCATTCCGTCAATCATTCTGTAACAAAAATAGTTATTAACAGTGTCAACTGATTAGAAAAGAATCTGGTAGTTACGCTAGGCGAGGACGGCACTGGGGAACACTAGTTCCGGCAATCATAAGCTTTAGACAGGGCGGACCGAATGTAGAGCGTCGTTTGAATATCGGAGAATAAGGCAGGGGAAGTCCTCACTTGCTTTCCCACAATCACTCTGACGACCGTGTTTCAGCCAGCCGTACAGGCGCAGTCGGCAAAGTAGTCAGAGTAATGAGCAGTTAATTAACCTGAGGCGGAGACCGGCAGTGGGGCACAGTCAGCGCTACGGTGGCGCCGTTGCAGCGACTGCGGGCGCAGATGGCGGCTGCGGGGCGTCGGCCGGCGGCGGTGGGCGTGCCGCGTGTCGGAACGCGTAATCGAGTCCTCTGCGCGCGCCCACCAGACGCCGCCGCCGCCGCAGCCGCAGCCCGTGGAAAATCTGCGGCCGTCCGCTCCGAACAAGGCAGCGTCCCATTTGCTGCCGCCTCGCAAATTAACTTATCCCCGTTTCTCTCCTCCATTAGCCGCCGCGAAGTCGGAAGTGCAGTAATGAGTAATTTGCATTGAAATTGTCTTATCGTGACGAGGAACGACAAGTACTATCGAGCTGAAAAAGGCTCTGACACTAAATTAAGTTAGCAATTTTTTTTCCTGAGGTGGAAGCGGAAAAGTGCGATGACGACGGTGAGCGTATTTATAGAACTGATGCGTAAAATGTGCGCATCTCGTACTATCGCTCTATTTGGAGCGAGCCGAATAAGGTGACGCTCCCATACAAAACAATCTCCCCCCCCCCCACACACACACACACGTTCTTACACTGAAGTACATTATAATGGAACAACATAAGTAGATTAGATTAGATTAAATTAGTTTTTCGTTCCATAGATCCGTGCTGAGGAGATCCTCGTGGATGTGGAACACGTCAATATTTTTTTAAGCTGAAATAACAGTACTATAGTATGAATATATACAATATATGATTTGTTTCTATTAAAAAATTCGTCATTGGAGTAAAAGTAGTTCAGACTCCTTTTAAACTGATCTTTATTTGTAACTAAATTTTTTATGTTTGCTGGCAAATTATTGAAGATGAGTGTTCCTGAGTAGTGGATCCATTTTTGAACTAAAGTAAGTGCTTTTAAGTCATTGTGCAGATCATTTTTGTTCCTGGTATTCTATGTATGAACTGAGCTGTTTGTTGGAAAAAAAAGAGATATATTATTTAGGATAAATTTCATTAAGGAGTTAATATACTGAGAGGCAGTAGTTAGTATACCCAGTTCTTTGAAGAGGTTTCTACAGGACGTCCGTGAATTTACTCCACAAATAATACGTATTACACGCTTTAGGACTCTGAAAACTTTTGTTTGACTTGAAGAGTTACCCCAAAATATTATACCATATGACATTATGGAATGAAAGTAGGCAAAGTATGCAAGCTTTTTCATTTTTATGTCGCCTTTGTCAGCTAACAATCGAATTGCAAATACAGATTTGTTAAGGCGTTTCTGCAGTTCTGTGGTGTGCTCCTCCCAACTGAATTTATTATCAACTTGTAATCCCAGGAATTTAAGACTGTCAACCTTTTCTATCTGCTCTTCTTCATACTTTATGATATGCTGGGTGGTAACCTCTTACAGGTTCTCAGTTGCATATGGTGAGTCTTTTCGAAGTTCAATGTCAGTGAGTTGGCTTTAAATCATTTATAAATATCCATGCAAATATCATTAGCAGTTCTTTCTAGAACTACACTCGACATACTATTTATCGCAATACTTGTATCATCTGCAAACAAAACGAACTCTGCTTCTGGCAGTGTAACTGATGAGAGATCATTAATGTACACAAGAAAAAGCAATGGCCCTAAGATGGGTCCTTGTGGGACACCACTTGTAATTTCTTCCCATTCTGATGATGACTGATGACTCAATTCACTGGTAAGAAGAGAATAACGAATTGCATACTTAACCAAACAATCGAATAACTGTTTCGAGTAGGCAGTATTGTTTGTTCGAAAGATAATACAGAATCATCCCTGCATACTTAGGATGCCACACATCTTACGGGTACTGACTGCGTGCAGTAAAATTTCTGTTTGTTGACGAAAGTGCCGAGCACACAAAACGGCGAAGCCATATCGGATACTCTCTCACCAAAGTGTCAGAATTCTGACGCTGGGGTAGTTCCCGTCACGATGTGTTGACGCCTCCTGCCACGACTCTGAATTTGATTCGGTTTTGACACACCTCTGCTGAAACCTCTCGCCTTTACTCCGCCATACAGTCCTGCTGACCGTAATTTTTGCCCTGTGACGACGAGTAAGTATACGGCGCTTCAAAGGGGCCTGTTTCAGCCCCTTTTCATGTAATTGTCATTTAAACACATAAGAAAAAGAAAAGAGAAAGAAGGCAGGCGCGGGACGAAGGAATTATACGAATGGGACGGAAGTCAGTAGCTTGTGTGTGCATATGTGTGTGTGTGCAGAAAAACAAGTGACTGTAATGTCACAGAAGTTGGATGATTTACTCAAGAGAAAGAACTGCAAAAATTGAGCAAGTAGGTAACTCGTCGGTTCCCCTCTGAGCCTTATGCAAAAAGTTAATCGACTTGGCATTTATTGGAAGCCACTGGAGGAAATCGTGAAAAATTGTGTCCAGTTGGCGCAAATCACGAGCTGGTTGGAGAGTCTTGGTCCTAATGCTCCAAAAGTTCTCAACTGTGGAGAGATACGACGACCTAGCTGGCCGAGGCAGGGTTTGGCGAGCACGAACGCAAGCAGTTGAAACTGTCGCCGTGTGCGGGAGGGCTCATCTTGCTGGTATGTAAAGCCACGATGGCTCGCCATGAAAGGCAACAAAACAGTGCATAGAATATCGTCCACGTACCGCTATGCCGTAAGAGTGCCGCGAATGACAATCAAAGGGATCCTGCTATGAAAAGAAATGATACCCCACATCATCACTCCTGGTTGTCGAGCCGTATGGCGGGTGATAGTCATCTTAGTATTCCACAGCTGTCTGGGATGTCTCCAAACACATCTTCAGCCAGGAATCACACTGAATGAAACAGAATTCCCTTTAGTGATGAGTCCCGCTTTGACCTGAACCCCAACGACCAACAAAGACTCAATTTGGGAATCTCATTCTCTTGAATAAATCATCCACTTTTTCGGAAACTGAAATCATCTGTTTGTCTGTGCATGTACATCCTATCTACCGATTACCGTTCCACTCGCATAACTTCCTCGTGGTGATTCGCTTTTTTCTTCTTCTTCTTAGAGTGTAATAACCTGCATTATCTGGAATAAGTCTAGCAGCCTACTTTTCTTTTCCTACTTTATTGTATTGTTGTTGTAGGCTTCGAAAAAGAATTCGTATTGGGCCAGTTTAATTAATTTTGTGTTTCACATCAGCAACCTTTTTCTCTTTCCACAATCTCCAACATGAATAAACTCTGTTATATGTAGATGTGTGGGTAAATGAATGAACATAGATTCCACTAGAAACCAGTGTAGTCTTCTTTTTTTTTCCTCTGTAGAGCAGTACGAATTTTCCACTGTGTTATGTTCTAAGACATCTCCTGGAGCCTTGTATCACGTAGAGCAACGGACTTCTCGCCTTTTTGGCATCTTGCGATTGGTCAAGCACCTAACGTGGGAAGTTGTGGAAATTTTCCATTGAATTCTGTTCAAAGATTTATCCGGTAAACTGGCATGGCCAAGCGCCTACCGCCTTTTCTAATGCTGTTTCTGTTGGGGAAGCATCCGGTGGCTTTTTGGCGGTTCTCCGTTTGGTCCGCTACTTCCCCACTCTGTACAGACCAGGAGAACGCTCTTCCTCAGTGCGTAGTTGGGAGTTTCTTGTGCTCCCCGGAGTATGCTTAGTGTAAGTTTTCAATTTTGGTCGGGATTTGTTAAAATCTTTGCTTTATGAATGTAAATCGTCGCGTTAGTTTATATTAACTACGAAGAGATTTGCTGCGAAAAGATCCCATTGTTGATTTCTCAGTTTAATGTAGATTTTGGTGATTTCATACTTTTAACTAGATCTCGTGTTGGACATCGAGATAGTTCGTTCGTTTCTGCTGACTGCTTCTCACCTGGACTTTTGTTTCCGTCACCGCCCAGCCCATGCTCTTCTTGTATTTGTATCACATAACGATGGTCAAGGACACTTTTTGCGTGTTCATCTTATAAGCATATAGTTTTGCATACATTTTTCTTAACTTTTGTACTGTGTTACGATGTTAGCTGCAAATTATTTGATTAATTCTTTTATCCATTCTTTAGTTGTTGTATTTTATTATACACGATGAATCTTCTTATTTATTGTCAGTTTACTTGTGTGCCACCTATTGACATATTGCCTTGCCTTGTGGGCCTCCACGAGCACGCATAGCTTACTAGTCTGCTTACAACTTTGAATGGGCCACATACTAGTAGAAACACTAGCGGTCTTGCACATAACATCGTTTGGTTGACAAGTTACTGGTGTAACGACAATGTACGCAAAATATTTTACTTCATTATGGACTTGTAAGATGGATTTCTAATCTATATATTTGCGCTTGGTTTATTGCGTTATTATTGTAGTTTGTATTCTACTTTGTATTGACGTCTCTGCTTATTTCTTTGGTCATGAATACCTAATATTTTACCTGAATGGTATGTATCATTATTTTATTGAGACCCCTCTCTTACATCAAAGTCCATGTCTTAACCTCATTTTAGGGGCAGACACGTGTTTTGTAATCAGTACCTAACTGACCTTTTGCTTATATTATTAAGGTTTATGTAATTCCCTCTGGTACTCTTCGTTAGCGCAATTTTTTGTTGTTGTTTCAATTCTGAAGATGGCTATATGATCAGCTGAAACTATTCATCATTTAATGTTATTTACTTACGATCTTGACTGTTAAAAGACTTTATTAAATTTTTTAACATTATGTAAAATCGTTATTTCGATTGAGTACTTGCTTTCGTGGTTGCTAATTGAGAAACGTTCGCTTGTATCGTGTGAAGTGAGTATTTGAATAGATTTCTTGTGTTTTTGAACTCTAAGTAAGGCATTTGCACCAAGTAATTATTATATAATATCCTCAGGCCTCTCTAGCTATTCACTGCTTCCAGAAAGTTATCGGTAAATTCTGTTTTCCATCATTCTAGGTCTGCACATCTGTGCAGTACCAACCATCATGTGCGCCTTCACTTGTTTCTGTTTCCCACTTGGAGACTGTTTAATTGATAAGTTCTGATCTCACTGAGCAGAACGAATATCTTATCTAAATTTACACGTGTTGGACTTTGCCACTTTTATTAAATATTTTTGATGGTATGGCTCATAAACTGGCGTCCATACATTTCGCACTCTTTCCCTGAACAGAATGAATACCCACAGGTCGGGAAAAGTCCAGACAGATTGGAATTTATGGTTCAAATGGCTCTGAGCGCTATTTGACTTAACATCTGAGGGAGGTCATCAGTTCCCTAGAACTTAGAACTACTTAAACCTGCACACATCCATGCCCGAGGCAGGATTCGAACCTGCGACCGTAGCGGTGTCGCGGTTCCAGACTGAAGCGGCTAGAACCGCTCGTCCACCCCGGACGGCTTGGAATTTATCGAAATTATTAAGCATTTAAGAAATTCGGTGGACACAGATGCATGTGCCTGCATATAAACTGTTTAATTCCTCCTGCAGTTTTCGCTCGCGTAAGTGCTCCCTTGATGTGAGACTCAGAGGCTATTAAGCTTTCTAAAGTATCGATGTCACTCAAAGACCCCATGCTGATGTCAAATGTAAAGATTGATTACTGAAAACTCCCATTTCATTTTAAGGAACCACACTGATAAGATTTATCTCTTGATACATGATATTCACTGTGAGAGGGAAGAACTTAGCTGTCAATAAACATTTGTTGCCATTCAGTGTTCCTCTCGCTCCCGTCCATATTCCACCATATTCCTGTCTCCCCCGTGGAATCACTGACATAAAGAGGGTCCCATTTAGGAAAGGTGTGACAAAGGTGTAATGGAACCTGTTACTAGTATTGTAGTATCGAAGTTTGCGTATTAATTTCCCGTTGTTCATTCAGTTAATTCACAGTTCCAACAAAATAGTTTTTGATAGATACTTTGCTTGACATTGTACTCGGTGGAGCTAGAGGTTTAAAGATGCGATGTTGCCAGTTTACAAGAGTCATAAAGCTGTTAAAAATTCCATGCTATATGGCGACAGTGGTGTCCTGGAGAATATCAAAAACATGAATATGGAGGAGGGATACTTTTTTTCAAAGAACAAGGATGAGTTCTCTGCCAACATGACATCGTTGGTACTTATTGATGTACCTGCATGTACAAATAATTTAACGGACATCATCTTTACGCCAGTGACTGTTATAAGTTTTTATTACATCATTGCAATTTCGGTCTTAGGCCATTATCAAGTGCTGATATTATGGCTTTAAACCACTTCAACGTAATGTACGCTGACATATTTGCATGTAGTCTTACATTAAGTGTCACCTTACATTACGTTGACATGGCCTAAAGCCATAATATCAGCACTTGATAATGCCCTAAGGCCGAAATTGCAATAGTGCAATAAAAGCTTAAAACAGTCACTGGCGTAAAGATGATGTCCTTCCAAAAATTTTTTATGACCGTGAATCCCAGCTACAACAAGTTTCTTTAAATGTTTGACGTCGGTACTAGTATTAGAATAAATGGTGTATTTCGGCCGTGAGCCATGTTATCCTTATGACTAGCTGAGTCCGTAGCATTGCCCGGGTATGTGTCTATTCCTGATTTATTAATCCATTTCCCCCCTTCCCGCCCTATGAGCATATCCCTCCTCCCTGATATCTGTGTCCATGTCCTCCACTCCCCTCTCTGTCTGCTCATCTCTTCATGCCCCCATCCTGTCTCCACATTATCACCCCCCCCCCCCCCCCCAGAGGTTGCTGGTTCTCATCCCAAAGTATTTCTTTCCGTATAGTAATATATATACGGTGTTAGGGTGAAACAGATCCACGCGTTTAGAAGGAGGTATTTACCTGCAGCTTTGCCCGCGGTCGCACATGTCACATATATTTAATATATTCCACTTCTATTTGTACACATGTTTCAAAAAAAAAAAAATGTTCAAATGTGTGTGAAATCTTACGGGACTTAACTGCTAAGGTCATCAGTCCCTAAGCTTACACACTACTTAACCTAAATTATCCTAACGACAAACACACACACCCATGCCCGAAGGAGGACTCGAACCTACTCCGGGAGCAGCCGCGCAGTCCATGACTGCAGCGCCCTAGACCGCTCGGCTAATTCCGTGTGGCTACACATTTTTCATCTGTATCTCTAACTAACTAGGATTTCGTTTTCAAGCAACTCGATGTTTACATCTCCCTAAATACGTGTTGTACAATTATATAATTTTTATGGGTACATTCAGTTGCTTGTGCGGATACTGTATGGAAAATCCGGAAAAAACTGGAATCTTATTGCCTGGAGTACAACTGTCTTCAGTGATGAGTCCCGCTTCGAACTGCGTCCCGATTACCAGCGAAGACGTGTCTAGAGACGCCCCGGACAGCGGTGGGATACCAACCTGATTGTCGCCTCCCATACGGCCCGACAACAGGGAGCGATAGTGTGTGGTGCCATTTCTTTTCGTAGCAGGACACTTTTGATTGTCATCAGCGTCACCTTACAGCACAGCGCTACGTCGAGAATATTCTACGCCCGTTTTGTTGCCCTTCATTGCAAGCCATCCTGGGCTTACATTTTAGCAAGATAGTAACCCAGCACATGGCGAGAGTTTCTAACAGCTTGTATTCTTACTTGCCAAACCATCCCTTGTGTAGGAAGGTCGCCATATCTCTTCCTTATTGATAACGTTTGGAGCATTTGTTGTTGTTAAGTCTTCGAAGGAAGCATTCGAAATACGAATTCACGATATCCAGATGCTAACAGCTCCAGTACACCAATGTCGATACATTTGAATGTCTATACATGAAGTGCATATGGGGCCTGAAGATGTCATGTGAAACTGCCGAAACTGGTTGTGAAAATAATATAAAATAACTTCTAAAATCACACGGCTTCCTTGTTAAATATTTTACCAGCCGCTGTCCCGCATGCACAATGAATCAACAGAGATTTCCGATTTACACCCCATTCGGCTAATTCCTTCGTGGTGTCTGGTTTTTGTGTTGTCGTAGAACGTAATCTATGCACCTTACCCAGTTTACATCATCTGACCTTGTTGAATTCAGTACGGATGAATTCGTATTCGACTCCAGGGACACACACCCATTCTTTCTTCCCCTTGTCCAATTCAGTGCGACTGCAAGTCGTCCGTGTTTGTTTATCAACTTCTCCGAAACATCAAAGTAGCTTTCTTTTGAGGCTGCCTCAATTACTTTCTCATATTTCTTAATCCACATTAATGCACAAGCCTGGAAATCCAAATATGCCCTCAATTTTTAGCATTTTGGCACTAGCTGCATTGAAGTTTTATACTGTATATGCGGCCAATGTCAGTATGGTACATTTTCAGCACGCCCGTGCAACATCTGATCTTTTAGCTGATGGTCGTGCACCACATGGAAAATAATGCTCTTACAACAAAACAGTGACTCAGAGGGAATAAAATTTTAAAGCTATGTCTATTCAAATGTCAGTAAATAACTAACTATCTATTAAAACGTTCATCCCAACAGCAAATGTCTCCTGTTTAACTCATACATTCTGAACGAAGTTTGGCTTATGATGGGATTGTATCCTTGCAAACACAAGGATTATTAACCTTGAGCTAAAGGAGAACAGTTATTATTCTTTCTCGGTAATGTATGCACCAACTGTGTTTTAGTCACTTCATGAGGATTAAACAAACATGACCGACTTGGGAGACGCCGTGAATGGGAAAAGGGGAAGAGAAAGCACGTGTGTATGTGACTGGAATCGAATGCTGAATTTTCTGCTCTCGGGGTCAAACGCATTACCATCTCCGTACCTCTCGCTCCTTGTACGGAAGGTAATAAATAACGAGATAAAACAGCGCATACGTTAGGAAGAATAGCGAACAGTATCCAACATGCACAGAAACTTTGAGGTTAGGTTTCTATGGCACCTTCGCGTAGAGTATATTTACTATGGATCAGATGCACGCTGTAGCTCTCTTACCCTGATTGCACATGCTGCAGTCGCCTCATAGAACAATAGACTAATGGATGGAAGGTCCTGAAAATACTACTATGACAAAAACGTAATTCGATAACAATCCTAACACGCTATCGTACACAAGCTAAAACCGAAACGCGTCGACCAAACTTCGGAGGTGATTCAGGATTATTTTCTGAGTATTTTTGCGTAAGGTATACGTGGTGTACGATGGTAGTTAGAAATTAATAATGTTTCATTCGGTTTGTTACCCAACTTACCTTTCTTTCTGTTAAAATACCTTCAAAAAAGAGAAAAAGGATGTAATACGCATCACCAAAACGCACGACTCACGCGAAAGAACTTGCCCCCCTTCTGACAGCCGTGTACCGCAAGTCTCTAGAGGAACGGAAGGTTCCAAATGATTGGAAAAGAGCACAGATAGTCCCAGTCTTCAAGAAGGGTCGTCGAGCAGATGCGCAAAACTATAGACCTATATCTCTGACGTCGATCTGTTGTAGAATTTTAGAACATGTTTTTTGCTCGAGTATCATGTCGTTTTTGGAAACCCAGAATCTACTCTGTAGGAATCAACATGGATTCCGGAAACAGCGATCGTGTGAGACCCAACTCGCTTTATTTGTTCATGAGACCCAGAAAATATTAGATACAGGCTCCCAGCTAGATGCAATTTTCCTTGACTTCCGGAAGGCGTTCGATACAGTTCCGCACTGTCGTCTGATAAACAAAGTAAGAGCCTACGGAATATCAGACCAGTTGTGTGGCTGGATTGAAGAGTTTTTAGCAAACAGAACACAGCACGTTGTTATCAATGGAGAGACGTCTACAGACGTTAAAGTAATCTCTGGTGTGCCACAGGGGAGTGTTATGGGACCATTGCTTTTCACAATATATATAAATGACCTAGTAGATAGTGTCGGAAGTTCCATGCGGCTTTTCGCGGATGATGCTGTAGTATACAGAGAAGTTGCAGCATTAGAAAATTGTAGCGAAATGCAGGAAGATCTGCAGCGGATAGGCACTTGGTGCAGGGAGCGGCAACTGTCCCTTAACATAGACAAATGTAATGTATTGCGAATACATAGAAACTGGTAGCAGTTACTTCTGTAAAATATCTGGGAGTATGCGTGCGGAACGATTTGAAGTGGAATGATCATATAAAATTAATTGTTGGTAAGGCGGGTACTAGGTTGAGATTCATTGGGAGAGTGCTTAGAAAATGTAGTCCATCAACAAAGGAGGTGGCTTACAAAACACTCGTTCGACCTATACTTGTGTATTGCTCAGCAGTGTGGGACCCGTACCAGATCGGGTTGACGGAGGAGATGGAGAAGATCCAAAGAAGAGCGGCGCGTTTCGTCACAGGGTTATTTGGTAACCGTGATAGCGTTAAGGAGATGTTTAGCAAACTCAAGTGGCAGACTCTGCAAGAGAGGCGCTCTGCATCGCGGTGTAGCTTGCTCGCCAGGTTTCGAGGGGGTGAGTTTCTGGATGAGGTATCGAATATATTGCTTCCCCCTACTTATACCTCCCGAGGAGATCACGAATGTAAAATTAGAGAGATTAGAGCGCGCACGGAGGCTTTCAGACAGTCGTTCTTCCCGCGAACCATACGCGACTGGAACAGAAAAGCGAGGTAATGACAGTGGCACGCAAAGTGCCCTCCGCCACACACCGTTGAGTGGCTTACGGAGTATAAATGTAGATGTAGACACAAAACACAGAGTAATGCAACAACCCTCAGATTAAACACGTACACTTTTATCACAGTATGTTCAATTAGTGTTCAGTACAGTATGTAACAAATGTAAAGCCGTTCTCCTGCAGGTATTCTTCTATTGAAATGCATTCGCAGTTACGAATACGAAAAATCATCAGCTGTATAAGGGAATAACCACAGTGAAAATTTGTGCCGGACTGGGGCCCGAACCGATTCCCGCTTTACACAAGCGGTTGGTTTAATCGTTTTGGCTATCCGCGCACGAGTCAGAGCCATACTTATACTTTCAGAAGGTGTTCTCCGTACACACGTTACGTAATTCCCTTACAGGGGAGGACATCTTAACTGAAAGGCGCCATCTGCTATCGGCAGCCGGCCGCTGTGGTAGAGCGGTTCTAGGCGCTTCAGTCCAGAACCGCGCTACTGCTACGGTCACAGGTTCGAATCCTACATCGGGCATGGATGTGTATGATGTTCTTAGGTTAGTTACGTTTAAGTAGTTCTAAGTCTAAGGGACTGACGACCTCAGATGTTAAGTGCCATAGTGCTTAGAGCCATTTGAACCATTTTTCTGCTATCGGGTGTTAAACACGATGTTGGACTGCCTTTGTTTTTCAGAAGAATGATGCAATGTTCTTTCGGACATTTGTTAAAATTCATGGTAAAACCTTCATCTGTCATTTATTTTTCACAATTCGCTACTAGATTCAGTCAATAAGTGTATTACTAGCTGTCGATGTGGACTTGTGTATTGACAAAAATTGTCGCATACATTTGTTATTGTGAGAAACGTTTTACGCACTATGTTGGGCTTAAAAGAGCAAATTACTTCTGTGCAAATTATGGTAAATCTTTCCTGCCGTTTATGCCTGCTATGCTTAATAATGGTAAATGACCGAAAATAGTGGAGAACTGTGCAAAATAAATAACAGCTGAAGGTTTAACCACGAATTTTAACAATTATTTGGCTGATGAATATCCCCCTCCTGCAAACATACGTAAATCGCTTCGGACGCGCATCCATACACAGTAATAGTCGCCTCAATGCCTGGTCCTTTGGAGATGCATGAATGTCCGACGGAAAGCTGCATCATTCTTAACAGTACAGGCACTGTCGTATCGTGTTGTTCCACTGAATGTCGTACATGACAAAGAGTCCCAGGATTTTGTCGTAAGGTACTACTTCTGAGGCTGTGACGATCCTTGTAAACAGGTCCGTGTGAGTATCGACCAGCATGTCGAAAACTTCACATGCCCCGTGAAGAAGAGGACCGTTGGTGCCATTTCTGGTGACAAAGCTCGCCATGGAACAATCGACCAATCCACTGTTGACCAAAGTGCACATCACTCTGGTTCCTGACGTTGAGCACAAAGCGTACTTGCACTCCATCATTTCTTTCTAGGATCTGTAAGAGCGCTTGTTCAAGGAACGTTTTGTACTTGATTCCGTTCAGTATACATGAGACCATCACATAATCCTTGACAGTACTGTTGGAAATGTACTCTCTTCTATACATGGCCTCGTCTGTAAAGAAGATGAAAGCACGACAATCGTAGGTTTGTACGCAATGCTATAGGAACGATTTTTAAGAATTCACTTGACCTGGAAATTCCGCTGCTGCAATGAATGCACCTTTTGCGAATGATGTGATTTGAGTTTCTGTTCTTTTAAGTTTCTCAGAAAAATTATTTGCCTTGTGTTCAGAGCTCGCGCAAAGCGCCAGTTAATGGTGGCACAACTGACGGTAATCATGTGTTACACTTCCTATTGCAGATAGGATATACTTCGCACGACCACCTTACTTCATTCTAAGACGGAAAAATCAATACCTGAACTAGTATTTAAGTCTACGCTAAATGTTGCATGTCCACCCTGAAGTGCACGCTACAAACACACGCTGCACAATGACGCTATTGGCTGGAGCATCACGTGATATGAAAACCATTGCTGTCGTACGTCTCCCCACCACCAACCTTTTTATCTGCTTTTCTCTTTGTAGCGGGGTAACGTTGTTCCTTACAGTAAAAACTTATTCTTATTTTAATTTGCCAGGAAGTTGCATATCAGCGCACAGTCCGCTGCAGAGTGAAAATCTCATTCCGGAAACATCCCCCAGGCTGTGGCTAAGCCATCCATGTCTCCGCAATATACTTTCTTTCAGCAGTGCTAGTTCTGCAAGGTTCGCAGGAGAGCTTCTGTAAAGTTTGGAAGGTAAGAGACGAAGTACTGGCAGAAGTAAAGCTGTGAGGACGGGGCGTGAGTCGTGCTTGTGTACCTCAGATGGTAGAGCACTTGCCCGCGAAAGGCAAAGTCCCGAGTTCGAGTCTCGGTCCGGCGTACAGTTTTAATGTGCCAGGAAGTTTCATATCAGCGCACACTCCGCTGCAGAGTGAAAAACTCATTCAAGATTTAAGTGAGTTTGAACGTGGCGTTATAGTCGGCGCACGAGCGATGGGTCACAGCATCTCCGAGGTACGATGAAGAGGGGATTTTTCCTTACGACCATTTCACGAGTATACCGTGCATATCAGGAATCCGGTAAAACATCAAATCTCCGACATCGCTGTGGCCGGTGAAAGATCTTGCAAGAACGGGACCAACGACGACTGAAGAGAATCATTCAACGTGACGGAAGTGCAGCCCTTCCGCAAATTGTAACAGATTTCAATGCTGGGCCATCAACATGTGTCAGCGTTCGAACCATTCAACGAAACACCATCGATATGGGCTTCCGGAGGCGAAGACCCTCTCGTGTACCCTTGATGACTGCGCGTCACAAAGCTTTACGCCTCGCCTGGACCCGTCAACACCGACATTAGACTGTTGATGACTGAAACATGTTGCCTGGTCGGAGGAGCGTCGCTTCAAATTGTATCGAGCGGATGGACGTGTACGGGTGTGGAGACAACCACATGAATCCATGGATCCTGCATGTCAGCAGGGGACTGTTCAAGATGTTGGAGGCTCTGTAATGGTGTGAGGCGTGTGCCATTGGAGTGATATAGGACCCCTGACATGTGACAGGTGAGATATACGTAAGAATTCTGTCTGATCACCTGCATCCATTCATGTCCAGTGTGCATTGCGACGGACTGGGGCAATTCCAGGAGCGCCCGGGTTCCCGGGTTCGGTTCGCGGCGGGTCAGGGATTTTCTCTGCCTCGTGATGACTGGGTGTTGTGTGATGTCCTGAGGTTAGTTAGGTTTAAGTAGTTCTAAGTTCTAGGGGACTGATGACCATAGATGTTAAGTCCCAAAGCGCTCAGATCCATTTGAACCATTTGAACCAATTCGAGGAGGGCAATGCGACACCCCACATGTCCAGTATTGCTACATAGCGGCTCCAGGAACCCTCTTCTGAGTTTAAACACTTTCGCTGGCCATCAAACTCCCAGACATGAACATTATGAGCATATCTGAGATGCCTCTCAACGTGCTGTTCATAAGAGATCCCCACCCCCTCGTACTCTAACGGATTTATGGACAGCCCTACAGGATTCATGGTGTCAATTTCCTCCAGCACTACTTCAGACATTATTCGAGTCCATACCACGTCGTGTTACGGCACGTCTGCGTGCTCGCGGGTGCCCTATACGATATTAGGCAGGTGTACTAGTTTCTTTGGCTCTTCAGTGTAGACTGAGAAATCTCATCCTTCTCTTCTGTCATTCCTATTCGTTTTCAAAGGCTTGTGAAGATAGATCGCTAGCTGCCTCTTTTTGTGCACACAGCCACTGAACCTGTAAAGGTTCTCCATATCACGAACTGAAGAGAGTTGTGCTGGCCGCAAAATATCACACCGCAGTGCTAAATGAAATGTCGTGCTATCGAGTGCTTCCAAGAAGGACCGAGGAAAGCCGAGACAGGCCGACCCTTGGCATGCGGATGGCCCGGACACTCGGCCAGCGTGAAGTCTGGCACGCCGTGGCCGGCCCTGGTCTAAAGGAACATGCCAGCACGCTGAATCGTAGAACGGTTGGATTCCCGCTAAGATCTCACGCAGTGTGGTGGAGAGCTGATAACTCTTCCAGACCCTACGATCAGACTTGACCTCTGTGACACGTGGATGACAGCTCGTGTGGACTTGGCTGCCACCTGCGGCCCGCCCCCTGTCCGCTGGGCTGCACGCGCCTGCACAGCACTGTACGGCCATTGTTCTGGCAGCGCCTGGCCGGGCCCTGAATCTTAATGACGGGCCGCTCCTCCCGAGGTGACACGAGGACGCTTCACCTGCCGCCGCTGTCATTCCACTAGCACCGCAAAATAAACCCAACTCTTGCTTCTTACTGGCAGACCGTAAACGGGAATTTGTTAGCAGGTTCGTCCATAGGGATACAACTATGGCCTTGTGAGACTTACCGGTGCGTGTCTCGTTATTTCTTTGAGGGGCGTTCATTAAGTGGTGCAACACATTTTTTTTCTGAAAGCAGGTTGGTTCCATTCAGAATTTCGATAAACCATGGCTAACAAACCCTATTTCTCAACATAATCTCCGTTAGGTGCGTCAGCCTTATGCCACCTTGCTGGGAGGGTCTGTATGCCCGTATGATACCACTCTACTGGTCGACGCCGGACCCAACGTCTTTCCGCATCAGTAACTTCGCCAGCTGTGAGTGTGGCTATGAACATCCCCGGAGGTGGTTTGGCACCACACCACAGATTGCCGTTTTGTTTCCGGTTTGAAGTAGTGAACCCATGTTTCATCGCCTGTGACGATGTTCGATAAAAAAAATTGCCACGATCAGCCTCGTAACGCGCAATCAATTCCGGACAGATGATCCTTCGTTGCTCTTTGTAGTCTTCTGTTATGTGGCGAGGAACCCACCTCTAAGTACCCCAGCTGGTGGACGCGTGTGCCGGCACTACCAACAGAGGCGTTCAGTTGAACAGCGAGGTGTTTGATAGTGATGCGTCGATCACAGCGAATGATAATGCCCGCAAATTCCAACACTGCAGGGGTCACGCGGGAGATCGGATAGGTTTGCGCGATTTTGTTGCGATGATGACAGATGCCTCGCCCAATGACTCGCCGTGCTTTTGTTTACTGTCGGGTCTCCGTAGATATTCTGCAAACTGCTGTGAATATCTGCGATGTTCTGGTCTACCACCAAAAGAAACTCAATGACAAGTCTCTGCTTAGAACGCTCCATTACAGACGGTATTTTGTAGGTTGCGTATAGCGCCACCACCTATAGGAATTTCATGAAACGATAGGTCTCGAAGCGGGAATGTTACTTAATGTCCCACAACAAAAACCGAATATTTTTGAACGAAATTGCCCGAGAAAAGAAAATCTTGTATTACTTATTGACCACCCATCTTATGTTCAACACCATTATTCATACCTAATGGTAAAACAATTTTGTTACGATAGGCTGTTTACTTGACAAGATGCTCCTTTTAATCATAATATTAATACGTGAACATCTTAAATTAAAGTATCGACTTTTAAAATTATCTATACAAGGAGGCCGATGAAGCTTAAATAATTTGAAAGGTACTTTCCATAGATGCGCACAAAAAAGGCATGTGTGTACATAGTAATTAAGAGAGACAAAAGGAACAGATATAGATACATGGGAAAAGTTTTCCTCTGTCTCTAACACTGCTACCAGCCAACCCGCCAGGTGCTACGGTAGAAATAACACACGAAAGTAACCACGTTTCGTGAAATCACATTCCAGGGAAGTTCGTGTTGAAATGTTACAAGATGGTTCATTTGTACGAGTACTAACTCACGATACAGGCCAGCTGCCGGGTGGCTATAATTCAAGTGCAGCTACTTACAGAGGTCCAGTGTGGGCTCTAATTAATACTAACGGTCCTAGGCTACACAATGTTCTTTATTTGCTCAAAAACATGTTTCACCCGGGCAGGGCATCATCAGGCTGGAAGTCCAATGAAAAATTGACATAATAAATAACCCGGTTTGGTCCTATTCTGAGCTGCTACACTCAAAAGTGAAATCCGAAAGCGTGAATATGTCTGACATAAAGGATAGGAAAGCACATAAAAAATGTTAACCCAGGTAAAACGGGTTGTTTTTGAGCCAATGAAGAGCAATGTGCAACTTAGGAGTGTCTTTTAATATTAATCACAACATAATGTTTCTGTACCACCGCGCCACAACGGATTGGAATAAATTTTATGGGCTCTATCAGCGAAACGTAGTAGATGTGCTAATGCGTTAATGTGGAACCGATTTACGCTGGAAAAAATTAGTTCCAATTTTGGCCACTACGAGCAAATCTGGCGCTGTGAATGCAAGAAAGAAGTATAAAAATGTTTCCATATGTAATGGATTAGGAACAGGACGTGAGCAGAAAAGGTCCGAATAAGTGAGAAAGACATAATGTTGATTTTATTATTAATCGCAGCTTACACAATTTATTCGTCGACGAGGTGCTGCATCCGTAAAATGACGTAATCAACATTTGCCCGCAGCACTACAGTTTCATTTCAGCGACGTGTTCCTCTATACTGGCCTTCAGATCAGGTAGAGACCGAAAGTGTCCCTGGTAATCGTGATCTTTTAAATAATCCCAGATCCGGAAGTCACATGGATACAGATCAAGTGAAGTTGCAGGCCATGCGTTTGGAAAACCTCTGGAGATAACACTTTCGTGGAAGGCTGCACTAAGCAAGTCTTTCACTAGGCGGGCGACATGAGGTGTTGCCCCATCTTGCATGGAAACAGTGGTTTCCACATGGTTGCGCTCTTCCAAAGCAGGAACCACATGCTGTACAATGATAACGTCCAGGCGTCACGGTACATCTGACAGGCCTTTGGATATATTCTCTTCAAAGAAGAACGGATCAAGAGTAAAGGTGCTTATTAATCCAACCACTCACTCACATATGGCGAGTGCACTGGACCCTGTAGTGTAATACGTAGAATATAGCCCAGCCACATGTCATCGACTACGTAGCTGCGGATCATGAGGTTACAGCTGCTGCACCGTCTGGCTCTTGTACCGGTACCAGTGTACAGTAGACTGCAAAACTTTACCTAGTGTTTGCTGTGGGACGGACAATTCTCGTTATATTGCACGAGCGAGCACTAGCACTATCTGGGGCAGTCTACTACAGTAATAACAACTTCGTCAGTAACTTCCACATGGACAGGACGCCTACCTCGTCCAAGTGCGCCGGCCGAGGTGGCCGAGCGGTTCTAGGCGCTTCAGTTTGGAACCGCGCGACCGCTACGGCCGCAGGTTCGAATCCTGCCTCGGGCATAGATGGGTGATGTCCTTAGTTAGGTTTAAGTAGTTCTAAGTTCTAGGGGACTGATGACCTCAGATGTTAAGTCCCATAGTGCTCAGAGCCATTTTTTTTCGTCCAGTTGCTACACCAAACTCACCCGTGTTTTAGAATTTCATTATCGTCTTCATTTAAACATATGTTGACATCGGGACACTCCTGAGACCTTTCAGTCAGCGACAAACTCAGTGCAGCAATGTTATGGTTGCTGTTAGTTTCACTAACAGCGCACCGTCTGTTTTCTCGATAACGATACTGTTCACTCACTTTGTTGCTTGTCAAATGGCAGCGTGGATGTCATACCGTCATACGAATAGCGCCAGATTTGCACCTGGTGACGGATGGAGTGGGGAACGTTATTGTAGATGGTTTCGTATCGTGGGAGGAGAGCTGATCTGCTTTCGATCATTGTCCGATAGAGTGTCTACCATGATTGGCAGTCGGCGAATGTGGGGTGGACCCCTGTTTTCTTCATGCGAGACACAGGCCGCGAGCAGCGGGAGTCACTCGCCCGTGACGCTCGCGTCTCGAGAGTTTGTTTGTGCAGTCTGTTGGGCTTGACGGCAGGCAGCCAGGATGGCGCAAGCTTCTCTATTCAAATTGTTTGAATGTTTTAATATTTCAGTGGCCTCTCTGACCTTAGATTTCACCATCCATTGCTGCTAACATTTCACCATCCCTCGCTGCTTGGCAACTACATAGGTTTCAATGAATTTATTTTTCTTGTGGAAGTCTTTCAGATGTTGCGCTGCCGAAGTCTAATGTAGCCATTGTGCTCTCGGATGCGTGTTGCTACTGGCCTACCGGCTTCGCCGATGTGGACTTTCCATACTCACTCCTGGATCTTGCGACTGATGTAGAAGACAGGCTGGATACCAAACCGGCGGAGGTGTTTAGCAATTTGGCCAGTGACATTCTTACCATAAGATAAGCGCGCTGTTGGCTGCTGTTTGTCGCTATCTTGCCTGTTACACCTTCTTTCATTCGTTATTCATAGCTTAAGGATCATTTTGGGATTGTAATTGTTAGCAGATCGTCGGGTAGACCGTTCGCCGGGTGCAAGTCTATCGATCTGACGCCACTTCGGCGACTTGCGCGTCGATGGGGATGAAATGATGATTATTAGGACAACGTTACACCCAGTCCCTGAGCGGAGGAAACCTCCGACCCAGCCGGCAATCGAACCCGGGCCCTTAGGATTGACAAATGGCTTTGAGCACTATGGGACTTAACTTCTGAGGTCATCAGTCCCCTAGAACTTAGAACCACTCAAACCCAACCAATCTAAGGACACCACACACATCCATGCCCAAGGCAGGATTTGAACCTGCGACCGCAGCGGTCGCTCGGTTCCAGACTGTAGCACCTAGAACCGCTCGGTCACCTAGGCCGGCTAGGATTGACATTGGCTCTGAGCACTATGGGACTCAACTGCTGTGGTTATCAGTCCCCTAGAACTTAGAACTACTTAAACCTAACTAACCTAAGGACATCACACACATCCATGCCCAACGCAGGATTTGAACCTGCGACCGCAGCGGTCGCTCGGTTCCAGACTGTAGCACCTAGAACCGCTCGGCGCCCCCGGCCGGCTAGGATTGACATTCTGTCGCGCTGACCACTCAGCTACCGGGGGCGAACATTGTAATTGTTGACCACGAAGGTCGTTCGTTGCTTTCTAAGCACACCTCTTAATTTGTGAGCATCACTTAGACACTGTGTGCGAATGATCAGCAGACGGTTGACTGAAATATCCTATCCTGGATAGTGGAGGATTCCACATGTAAGTACCTGTCCGCGTGTGTAGGTTTCCGATGTACTTTGTGCTCTAGTGTGCAATGTCCTATATATTTCCGCGGCTATAAGTGGAATTGCACCATTCTTCTCTACTTCGAGAGTGAACTGTATCTTCTCGCGCATCTCGTTCAAATATTCGTGATTGGTGAAACTGAGGATGAGAGAGGTTGTTGAAATATTAAAGTATATTAAAGCTATCAGATCTCAACAGGCTGCACAAACAATTTGAGACAGCGAGTAACTGTTGTTGCGCTACCCGTATCCCACAAGAGGAAAAAAAAAAGGAGTCCACACCCCATTTACCGAGGACTGCCAGTCATGGTACACACTGCAAGGGGAAATAAATAACTGCAGGTCTACACTCCTTCCATGAAAGCAAACCAAGTACCCTTAACGTTCTTCACTCCTTCTATCACAAGAGACCTACAATATAGACGACATTGTTTCATGCACAATAGAATAGTCATGACAAAATATAGTGGACCTTCGATAACACCAGAGGACCAAGAAGAAGGGTACGTCGAATTGCCCAGTGATAGTTATTTTACAATATAACTCATCACCACACCCAGAAAAATTTATGTTTTCATAAAAGCACTGTGTGATCAGTGAAGTGTTTGTTGTATGGTAGTGTACGAGGTGTGGCTAGAAAAAAACCGGACTAGTACTGGTGAAACAATAAAACGAATGCAATAAGGCTGAGAGTCGGGTGGCCTGTCACGTGACTCTCGCTCCGCCTACTGCTCGAGTTTCATCTGCCTCCTGCACTCAGTCTGCCCGTGGCGTCTGTTTTAAGTAGTTGACGTTTTGTCTGTGCGTCGGAAAATGTTGAGTGTACAGAAAGAACAGCGTGTTAACATCAAATTTTGTTTCAAACTAGGAAAATCTGCAAGTGAAACGTTTGTAATGTTACAACATTACGGCGATGATTGTATATCGCGAACACAAGTGTTTGAGTGGTTTAAACGATTTAAAGATGGCCGCGAAGACACCAGTGATGACACTCGCACTGGCAGACCATTGTCAGCAAAAACTGATGCAAACATTGAAAAAATCGGTAAACTTGTTCGACAAGATCGCCGTTTAACAATCAGAGCAGTGTCTGAGTTAACAGGAGTTGACAAGGAAAGTGTTAGGCAGATTCTTCATGAAAGTTTCAACATGAACAAAGTGTGTTCAAAAATGGATCCAAAGTGTCTCACAATTGAACAGAAGGAACGCCGAAGAATGATTTGTTCTGACATCCTGGAAAACATTGAAAGTGATCCCACATTCTTACAAAATGTTATTACTTGCGATGAATCGTGGTTTTTTACTTACGATCCCGAAACTAAACGCCAATCGATGCATTGGAAAACTCCTGGTTCTCCACGACAAAAAAAAGCACGAATGTCAAAATCGAAATTCAAGGCAATGATGATTGTTTTTTTTGACATCAAAGGGATTGTGCACATTGATTGGGTACCAGAGGGACAAACAGTGAATCAGCATTACTACATTAGCGTCCTGGCTACCCTACGTGAGCGAGTACGGAGAAAACGGAACGATCTGTGGAGAAAAAAAGTCATGGATCCTTCACCAAGACAATGCCCCAGCTCACAGTGCGTTGTCAGTGAAGACGTTTTTGGCAAAACACAACATTCCCATCTTAGATCATCCACTCAACTCACCTGATTTGGCCCCCTGTGACTTTTTTCTTTTCCCTAAAGTCAAGTCAGCTTTGAAAGGAATTAGATTTGAGACTGTTGAAGCAGTAAAAGAAAAAGCGACGGAAGTAATGTATGGACTTACCGAAAATGATCTGCAGCATTGCTATGAACAGTGGAAAATTCGTATGGAGCGGTGTAGAGACCGAGGAGGAGAGTACATTGAAGGAGATAACATGAAATTGTAAATAATTGTAAATAAATGTTTTTTCCAGCATCAGTCCGGTTTTTTTCTAGCCGCACCTCGTATGTAAATTTAGTTTAATATGTTTAGTATCCTCGAAGGGACTCAAGAGAACGAGATCGAAGTGGGCGCACCAGTGTTGGTCGTCTACAATTCTTTGGTTTCGCGTCAGTTGGCAGCATAAAACTAGGAGACAGGTTGCGCACATACCTCGGCCAATTGTCTTGATGTTTCCGAAGCTTTCCGATCACGGAAGATGTTTTCGCACACAGTTGCTGGCTTTGTCTTTGTGTATCTCGCGGTTTGCTATTGTAACTTGGGCTGTAACCTGCTGATGATTCATGGCTTACACATTTTGAATTACTCTAGGGTTTGTATACTGTTTTCGGTATTACCGTCACTCATCATTTCTCAGAAACCGATCACGTCACTCCCACACAAGGGTAGTTTCTAACATACAAACACATTACACCTTATTAACTGTAATGGGGGTAGTACGTCTATCTTCCATTAATTGTGGCGACTCACTGAGTAATTAATATTTTGACGACTAGATGTTATGCCGTATCTCTCCACAGCTGGGTATTTAATTATTCTTACAATATAAAATTTGTAATGTTATATAAATAGAATCAAATACATTATTTATGATGTCTTCACGGAGATGTACTGGTCCGAGAGAGACAAAGCCACTCACTAGTTGGAGGATTACTCATACTGTACGATACTGCAAATAGTCTATATTGCGATAACATTTGCACGAAACGTGCAGGTGGTTGTATGTATGGTTTATTTTACCAATTAAGGCAAAATTGAACACATACCGAGGTAGCTGCAAATCAAAAGCAACAAGAGTAATCCATATTCGAAATAACGCATTTACTTATGTTTTTGTTTCATTGCTTATTATCATTTCTTATTGTTTCTAGTTAATTATGATATTGTATATAATAGTTTTACAAGTATTTTGTATAAATTACTATCTTAATTAATACATTATTAAATATTACAAGTAAAGAAATAATACCATGTAGAGAATTTTCAATTATGTGAATGTATTGCACGATCTGCTTTGGACAAACCGTAGGGGAGGTTTTCAGAATGGCAAATGGCTCTGAGCAGTATGCGACTTAATTTCTGAGGTCATCAGTCGCCTAGAACTTAGAACTAATTAAACCTAACTAACCTAAGGACATCACACACATCCATGCCCGAGGCAGGATTCGAACCTGCGACCGTAGCGGTCGCGCGGTTCCAGACTGTAGCGCCTAGAACCGCAAGGCCACTCCGGCCGGCAGTTTTCAGAATGAAATAAATAAATAAGTGTTTTGGAAATTCCTGGCAGATTAAGACTTTGTACCGGCCTGGGACTCCAACCCATACCTTCCCTTCCATGGGCAATTTTCTTATGGACTTGTTTTGTTTTTGTTCTTTCATTTGTTTATTTTATTTATTTATTTCATTTTGTTGGAACATCCCACATTCCCTTATAGAGCATCCATTTGACCAGTATTGTAATTGAGAAGCAGGTATACCTGGCTGGCAGCCAGAGAAATGTCTTCTGTTTCATTCATGGATAAAAGTACTGGTCCGAAATACACACATCAAAAGAAGTTTTGCATCACCTCGGTTCCGAGAGTTCCGGAACCTGTACAGAAAACTGGAACAGAGATCAACGTAAACATCATTTCCGTCCTTTTTATTGCTCATGAAAACCACACATTGCGTGTTGTACCATCATACAGTGAGACGTTCAGAGGTGGTGGTCTAGATTGCTGTACTCACCGGTACCTATAATATCCAGTTGCACGTCCACTTGCTTTGATGCATACCTGTATTCGTCGTGGCATACTATCCACACGTCGGCCGGTGTGGCCGTGCGGTTAAAGGCGCTTCAGTCTTGAACCGCGTGACCGCTACGGTCGCAGGTTCGAATCCTGCCTCGGGCATGGATGTGTGTGATGTCCTTAGGTTAGTTAGGTTTAATTAGTTCTAAGTTCTAGGCGACTGATGACCTCAGAAGTTAAGTCGCATAGTGCTCAGAGCCATTTGAACCATTTGAACTATCCACACGTTCATCAAGGCACTGTTGCTCCAGATTGTTTCACTCGTCAACGGCGATTCGGTGTAGATCCCTCACAGGGGTTGGTGGGCCACGTAGCCCTTTTCAATCTACCCCAGGCATGTTCGATAGGATTCATGTCTGGAGAACATGCTGGCGACTCTGGTCGAGCGATGACGTTGTCCTGAAGGAAGTCATTCACAAGATGTGAACGATGTGAGCGTGAAATGCCGTCCATGAAGATGAATGCCTCGCCAATACGCTGCCCATATGGTTGCAGTATCGGTCGGAGGATGGCATTCACGTATCGTACAGCCGTTACGGCGCCTTCCATGACACCAGCGGCGTACGTCGGCCTCACATAATGCCACCACAAAACATCAGGGAACCTCCACCTTGCTATACTCGCTGGACAGTGAGTCTAATACGTTGAGCCTGACCGGGTTGCCTCCAAACACGTCTCCGACTGTTGTCTGGTTGAAGGCATATGCGACAGTCATCGGTGAAGAGAACGTGATGCCAATCCTGAGCGGTCCATTCGGCATGTTGTTGGGCCCATCTGTACCGCGCTACATGGTGCCGTGGTTGAAAAGATGGATCTCGCCATGGACGTCGGAAGTGAAGCTGCGCATCATGCAGCCTACTGCGCAACGTTTGAGTCGTAACACGACGTCCTGTGGCTGCACGAAAAGCATTATTCAACATGGTGGCGTTGCTGTCAGGGTTCATCCGAACCATAATCCGTAGGTAGCGGTCATCCACTGCAGTAGTACCCCTTGGGCAGCCTGAGCGAGGCAGTTTCTGTCTCTAGATATCTTCTCCATGTCCGAACAACATCGCTGTGGTTCACTCCGAGACGCCTGGACACTTCCCTTGTTGAGAAACCTTCCTGGCACAAAGTAAAAATGTGGACGCGATAAAACCGCTGTATTGACGGTCTAGGGATGGCTGAACTACAGACAACACGAGCCGTATACCTCCTTCCTGGTGGAATGACCGATCGGCTGTCGGGCCCCCTCCGTGTTATGGGCGCTGCTCATACATGGTTGTTTACATCTTTGGGCGGGTTTAATGACACCTCGGAACAGTCAAAGGGACTGTGTCTGTAAAACAATATCCACAGTCAACGCCTATTTCCAGGAGTTCTGGGAACCGGGGTGACGCAAAACTTTTTTTGATGTGTGTAGAATGTTTCTGAGTTGTACATGGATGGCGAAATACGCTTTCCGATTGTCACGTTCACTGTCAAATTTCAGGCTTCTCTAAAGTGTGCTAGGTGGTGACATATCTTATACTCCAGGTTGACGAGCGGCTAAACCCTAATTTATGTAGTTTGATATTCATGGAAATCTTTTGGTGGATGACCCTGTGCTACAGAGATCGTGCTTTTGGATCAGTGGATTATGGATACATGCCCATATCGTTATCCAGTCCTTGAAGGTATTCCCAATTTCAACTTTTTTCGTGTATTGATGGCATATTGAATTTTATATCTTTCTAGTTGTTGGATTTCTTGCGTTTCATTGTTCTGTATGTGCTAGGTCTCTAAGATGGCGGTGATGCGGGTTACACCAATTGACGGTTCTCTACTTCGTAGCTCTCTTTGATGATATAATTTGTAAGGCTGCGTTGTAGGTGTTGCCGTTGAGAAGCATGTTTCACACGAAGGTGGCAGCACATTTTGCCCTAGTGTTTATAAGCTGTAATCTTCCTCTTTCATTTGGTATTTGCATTATATTGTGCGGAATTTTAAGCGATTCGCCGTTCTGCACAAAGTACCTAACAGCCACTTCCATTCTATGTGCTCTTCCCTCTGGAATTGGAAATGTGCGCGTTAGATGTCTTATTTTGGGCAACGCCACATCAGTCCTGCACTGAATGTTTTACATGGTGTGAATTTCTCTGTGGAAGTGTCGTCGCAGTGGGCGTCATATGGCCCCAAGTCCGAGTGTCGACTGCGCTAGCTAGCTGTGTGTGTTTTATAAAATGCAGACCTAGTATTTATCCTGAGCTACCCAGGCAAGACACGTGAACCTTTCTCACATAATTAACTTCAATACCTCTCAGTTATCCGTAAGACATTTAGATTGTTAAATGCATGTATAGCTATGTACCTGACATATTTGTGTACTAGTCGAAATCTCCGTAGAAGTTATCTGTTATACTAGTATTGCATATTTTTGAGAGCAGAGGACTATTGATAACAACAACTGGTATTAATGAATATCTTATCATGAAGCTTTTGTCAGAGCACCAACTTTTCTAAAAATGTCTGAAGGATGACCTAGAACTAATACGATTTACACATTGTCTCATCACACGTATCTGGACACGTCTATGTAATGAATAACTGACCATTAGATATCACGAGAGGAAGGACAACCGATATAAAAGGAGGCGAGGAGTACTGTGTTGTCAGTAGAGAAGCTGACACAGCACAACGGCTCGGTCACGTAAGCTCAGCGACTTCAAATGTGGAGTAGTCATTGGATGTCACCTGGGTAACAAATCTACCAGGTTATGAAGTGAAACGCGAATGAACAACCACAACTAAGCCAAGACGAAGCAGACCTCCTGTACTGATGGACAGGGACCGTCCAACATTGCAGTGGATGGTTGTGAAAAATCGAATGAGATTAGCAGAAGGAAAAATTATGGTATAACTTTCCTGCCGTTTGTGCCAGATAAGCTTGGTAATGGTCACAGACAGAAAGTAGTAGCGAATTGTACAAAATAAATGATAGCTGAAGGTTCCACCATAAATTTTAACCATCACTCCTAGACCTGCAGTCTAGCTTGGACAATGACTGTACGTACAGAGTTAAAATGGATGAGGCACAATGGTCGAGGAGCTCGACATAAGCCAAACATTTCAGTAGTCAGTGCTGAGCCACGATTGAGGTGTTGCAAAGAGCGATGCCACTGAACAGTGGATGGCTGGAAAAAGAGTGATTTGGAGTGATGAATCACACTGTGGCCTGTGGCACTCCGATGGAAGCTTTTGAGTTTGCTGAATGCTTGGAGAGCATCACGTGCCATCATGTGTAGTGCCAACAGTGAAATACAGAAGAGGTGGTGTTACTGTATGTGGGTGCTTCTCGTGGTTATGCTTTGGTCCCCTTATTTCGGCTAAGCAAACACTGAATGTGGAAGATATGAACACAGTTTACAGCATTGGGAACTATGTAAAGTAGAGGAGCAATGGGGATACGATGATTTTTGCAACAGCATGATTTGCTACCCGTCATAAATCAGCGTCCGATAGGCAACGGTTTGTGAACAATAACAGTCCTGAAACGGACTGGCCTGCCTCGAGTCTCGACCTCAACCTAATGGAATTGGAATACCTCTGATCATTTTTTATCAGTTTGTCTAGTTGTTACAACATGCATCTCTGGTCTGAAGAGTACTACCCTTGCAAGTCAAGTGCCCACAAAAATTATGCCGTAACTCAATGATCACTGAAAATATGCAAACTAAACTAGTTTATTCATTTTTAAATCATCTCTAGCAATAGTAGTGCGAACTGCGAATGTACCTGAATTAAAGTGCTTCATTAATCTAAGTGTTTTGTTATTCAAGATTTTAAACATGGCTGCAGCAGCAAATGTTAAAATTCTTCACAATAAAAGGATGACAGCCAAAACAGTTGCAGGATAAAATTTTTTATTAAAATTATTGACCAAGGTTTCGGTACATATAAATATACCTTCATCAGAAGTAAAACTTCCTGAACAGAAAGACACATTCATTAGAAAAAGCCATATCAATGCAAGTGAGAAACAGACGCTTAAATAACGGTGAAATTACCAAAGTAATACAGGCACAAAATCTTTACTACTTACTAAAACAATTATGCCAAAGGCGTCGTCAGTAAAATTACATCATGCAATGGAGAATAATAATTAAGACATCATCTCCATTTATACAACATGTGTAATGAGCGCAGGGTCAAAGCGAACAGTTTAGCACCATTACTTCGCCTATGAACTATTGAAACACGAGTGTGAAAGCACTAGGGCAGATGGTTTCGCCGAGAGAGGGCACTTGCATGTGCCAGACTCGCGCATATTAAAATCCATGAATACATACATAAGCGCATCAAAAATTATTAAAGGTTGTGTTAATTCAAACACTGTCTTAATAAATAAAACGTATCAGCCCAATTAAAGACATTTATGTAAAATAGAAATATAGAACCAATTTACCTGTGTCCTAGTGTCAAACGGATAAAGCTTGCGTTTGGAACATCTAACGAGAGAGGGCACTAGTGTAATGCGCGAGAGTCTAGCGTAAAGTAGGCAGTGAAATACATACTAGCGAAAAAAAAATGTCGAAGCTAATAGTGTTACCCGATAACTTAAGTTTCAGATCAAGAAAATGGAGTTCTCTCTCGTTATTTTGTATCTCTTTTGTGAATTTCATTTTCTCGTGGAAACTGTTGAAAACATGAAACAGTTGTTGTAGATCTTGGTCACACCCTTGAAATAGTATGAGTATGTCATCAACATAACGGGCATAAAAAGAAATCTTATTGCCTAACGTAGGATTGTTTTTGAAGAAATTTTCTTCTAGTGCATTCACAAAGAGGTCAGCTAAGATGCCAGCTAACGGGCAACCCATAGCTAAGCCGAATGGTTGCTCATACATTTTACCATTAAACTGAAAGTAATTGTAATCTAGTACAACCTGCAGTAGTGACATAAGTTCCGACAACTGTAGCTCACTTAGAGTTCTATGTTGTCGAATGTTACCTTCAATAATCTTAAGAGTGATATCCACTGGAACATTAGTGTATAAACTTACGACGTCAAACGAAACCAAACGAGAGGAAGAAGTGATCTCTATCGATTTTAGCTTGTTTATTACCTCAGCACTATTTTTAACAGAATAATTGTTTCCAAAAACAAAGGCTTCTTTAATTTTAGTATGTAAAAATCTCGCTAATTTATGATGTGGGCTCTTTATTCCGTTAACGATGGGACGAACTGGGTGTTGACTTTTATGTACCTTAAACTGACTTCTAAGCATAGGTGCTCTAGGGTTCATATTAATTAAGGTTTTCTTTTGAAACTCTTTCATAAGACGTTTACTTCTTCTTAACGTATCCCTAATTTGCTTTTGTAACGTGGGGGTAGGATCCTGTTCAATTTCAAATATACCATTTTCTTCGAAAAAAGCCAAAGTTTTAGCAATGTATTCACTTTTATAGGCTACAACGAGCGAATTTCCATTGTCTGATTTAGTGATAAGAGCCTTGTTATTTTTTAATTTACGGTTAATATTAGTAATAATGTTACCCCCTCTCTGTTTTAAATCACTGTTTTTTACCGACTTGACCTCTCTTTCTATAATTGCGCTACATTCATGAGCAATCCTATTTTGTTGGGATTTTTCAGTTTTTATGGAGTCAAGACCAACTTTAAGGTCAACAATAAAATTATCTACCACTTTAGGATCGTTAATATTAGGCATGAAATTGTATTTAAAACCTCTCGCTAGCATGGCGCTTTCTTGAGGGGTAAAGCTTATAGAAGTTTTGTTTAGTACTCTGTCGAAAAATTGGTGTTCACAATTGACAGTTCTTTTTGCATGAAAAACATTAGATTTTGGGGTAACATTTTCCAGTTTATGAAGTTTAAAATCATGCCTACACTGAATTTCAATCTTACGATTGTGTAACCACTCATTAACACTATGCCAGATACTGTCTACGTGAAAGTTAAAATAATCTTTAAAAGTTCTAGTAATACAGAGATACAAAGAGTAAGCTTCTTCATTTAGTTTATCTTTCTTCTTATAAAGGTCACTGATTCTGTCACTCATAATTTGTTTCACCAAATCTAATGTTGTTCATGCAAAAAGAACTGTCAATTGTGAACACCAATTTTTCGACAGAGTACTAAACAAAACTTCTATAAGCTGTGGCTAAGCCATGTCTCCGCAATATCCTTTCTTTCAGGAGTGCTAGTTCTGCAAGGTTCGCAGGAGAGCTTCTGTAAAGTTTGGAAGGTAGGAGACGAGGTACTGGCAGAAGTAAAGCTGTGAGTACCGGGCGTGAGTCGTGCTTCGGTAGCTCAGCTGGTAGAGCACTTGCCCGCGAAAGGCAAAGGTCCCGAGTTCGAGTCCCGGTCGGGCACACAGTTTTAATCTGCCAGGAAGTTTCATATCAGCGCACACTCCGCTGCAGATTGAAAATCTCATTCTGGAAACAAGGGTGGTTACATTAAGAGTGCGACGGGAATTCCGCTGTTAAATGCAGAGGAGAGAGCGGAGAGGTGGGAAGAGTACACTTAAGTCCTCTATGAGGGAGAAGAATTGTCTGATGTAACTGAAGAAGAAACAGGAGTCGATTTAAAAGAGGTAGGGGATCCAGTATTAGACTCAGAATTTAAGAGAGCTTTGGAGAACTTAAGATCAAATAAGGCAGGATGTATGTGTAACGTTCCATCAGAATTTCTAAAATAATTGGGGGAAGTGGCAACAAAACGACTATTCACGTTGGTGTGTAGAATGTATGAGTCTGGCAGTACTCTATCTGACTTTCGGGAAAATATCATCCACAAAATTCCGAAGACTGAAGGAGCTGACAAGTGCCAGAATATCGCACAATCAGCTTACATCTCATGCACCCTAGTTGCTTAGAGGAATAATATACAGAAGAATGGAGAAGAAAATTGAGAATGTGCTAGATGACGATAAGTTTGGCTTTAGAAAAGGTAAAGGCACGAGAGAAGCAATTCTCATGTTACGGTTTATAATGGAAGCAAGACTAAAGAAAAATCAAGACACGTTCTTAGGATTTGTCGACCTAGAAAGAGCGTTCGACAATGTAAAATGGTGCAAGATGTTCGAAATACTGAGAAAAATAGGGGTGAGCTATAGGGAGAGGCGAGTATGTACAAGAGTCACGAGGGAATAACAAGAGTGGACGACCAAGAACGAAGTGCTAGGATAACATAGGGTGTAAGACAGAGATGTAGTCTTTTGCCCATACTGTTCAATTTTTACATCGAAGAAGCAATGACGGGATTAAAACAAAGGTTATCAATGATAGAATTCGCTAATGACATTGTTATCCTGAGTGGAAGTGAAGAAAAATTAAATGATCAACTGAATGGAATAAACAGTATAATGAGCACAGACTATGGATTGAGAGTAAATCGAAGGAAAATGTAAGTGATGGGAAGCAGTAGAAATGTGAACAGCGAGAAACTTAACATTCGGATTGATGGTCACGAAGTAGACGAAGTTAAGGAATTCTCCTACCTAGGCAGCAAAATAACCAATGACGGACGGAGTAAGGAGGACATCAAAGCAGACTAGCACTGGCAAAAAGGGCATTCCTGCCCAAGAGATGTCTACTAGTATCAAACATAGGCCTTAAGTAGAAGAAGAAATTTCTGAGAATGTACGTCTGGAGCACAGCATTGTATGATAGTGAAACATGGACTGTGGGACAAGCGGAACAGGAGAGAATTGAAGCATTTAAAATATGGTGCTACATACGAATGCTGAAAATTATGCGAACTGATAAGGTAAGGAATGAGGAAGTTCTGCGCAGAATCGGAAAGAAAAGGAATATGTGGAAAACACTGACAAGGAGAAGGGTCAGGATGATAGGACATCTGTTAAGAGATCAGGGAATAACTTCCACGGTACTGGAGGGAGCTGTAGACGGCAAAAATTGTAGAGGAAGAGAGAGATTGGAATATATCCAGCAAACAATTGAGGACATAGGTTGCAAGTTCTACTTGAGATGGGTTGGCACAGGAGAGGAACACGTGGCGGGCTGCATCAAACCAGAGAGATGACTGATGGCTAAAAAAAGTAAGGCAAGAAACTGGAGGTGATGTTTAAAGGAACCTGGGGATGGCTGGAAGCTTGAGCCCATATCCGTCTGTATACAATCCAGTGCTTTTTGTAATTTATTTATTTTGTTATTCCACCTGGCAAGATTACTACTTTAAAGCTATCTCTTACTTCGAACCAGACACCCTTAGCGAGTCAACATTTCAGTTTGTATAGTACATGAGCAGTAAATAATAATAATAATAATAATAATGTATAATAATTAAGGTTTGGATTTTAAGAAGTTCCAGTCTTATTAAAATTATACTAAGCAGTTACCTCCGTAAGTTCATATAGGATGTGAGTGATGACATGTAAAATAAATGTGAGGCTACAATACGGAAGGAATGAATGTGGAAAAGAAGCTGACTGATCATGGGAACAGGATAACATTATCAGATGTGATGGACAGAAGAAAACAGAAACAGAGAAGAATGAGAGAAGCATAGATAGTTTACAGTGTGCTAGAGACACTCTTTTCCTATTGAACAGAAACAATAGCTGGAATACTCCCGAGAGGAGTTTGCTACATCAGCGATTACAGAAAAACAAAAACCTTTAGTCTCCTTTGAATGCAGAATCATTTTAGGTAAAATACAGGTTGCTGGGTGATTTGTTCCATAGTCAAATGAATGAAATGGAGAAAGATTTAGTGTTATCAAAAGGTACAGCCAAGATGCTGGAAGTATGCCATCTAGTAATGCATTAGGGGCAGTCGTGAAGTTTTAATTATCATCTCCGAAGAACATTTAATTTATTCTTCTTTGTTTGGAGGCAAATGAGTGCAGTTCTGGTACTCAAAGAAACTTGCACGTCACAGTACCTTAGAACGCATCTAGGGGTCCAAAACAAGATGGCGCGTCTCACTGATAAATGAAATGTTGCAAACTTTAACAATGAGCTGCATCATCTTGTTTTCGCCCCTCTAGTGGCCTGCTGGGGTACTGTGACGTCGGAATTTCAGTGTGTACAAGGATTGCACTCATTCACCTGCAAACAAAGGAAAATTAATTAACTATTCTTTCGAGATAATAATTAATACTTTACACACGTACATAACGTAGCCATGCAGAGAGCAGCACGTTGTCTACGCTGGATTCCTAGAACGCTTAACGGGCAATAAAATCCAATAGCGTATCTGCACAAGGGCTCTACCTGAGCAACCTGCCTATTTTGCACCTCTCATTTTCTAATTATCAAGCAGCGTACGTCAGAAGGAACTTTTAACATGTGCTAGAGTGTTAAAATACGACAGCGTAGGACACAAACAGTAATAATTATCCGTAAACTGAGTGAATGCGCCTCGCAAGGTGAAAGCAATAAATCGCTCTGCAGTGATTAATTCCACGGAGCGCAAGCCAAACAGCGTTTGCAGTGCGGGCACGTATCGGCACATCTTAATAACGCCGCACGCCTGCGCCGCGAAAGTTTACGGGCATCGTGTTTAGTGTTCCCAGTCATGCGAGGAAATTGGCGCTGGCGGTTCAGCAGAGTACGCGAGCCAGCAATCGGTGGCACGGGTCGGTTTCTCCTCAGGGTCGGGCAAAACGGCACCAGAGTTTCACTTAGACGTGCTGATTTATTGGTCTCGTGTAAAAACACCCCACAAAGCTATTGCAATAAATTACACAGAGGCAGGTGGGGTGTTGGAATGAACAAACACGGTTGTCTTTAACGGAACCACTTTGGAGTCGAATGTTAGAGGGGTATCTTTCCCCTTCTATCCCATCAACTTAATAACGGTGAATCCATTATTTTCTTATTCTCTGATCTTGACTTGCTGTATGGCGTTGTAGGTTCTCCTTCAGACTCCAGACACGTGGACTTTCCATTAAATGCGCTGCTGGACTTTAAAACTGCAAAGCCGGGAAGGATAGAAAATACGGAAACTTTCTCTGTGACTTAATAAAAAACAATCACCACCCCACAAATATCGAAACTGATCTTCACATCCTGAAACACAGCACCAATTTACACCGAAAACTAACAACAGAAGAAAAGAAATACAGAAGGTTACAGTGAAACGCAAAAACGTAATAAATGAAAACGCAACACCTAGCAACGACGCACTCTTTACTGCTTTAAGCGAACTGACACAGGACACGGAACAGAAACAACACACACACACACACACACACACACACACACACACACACATCTTTCAAAACCTTCTCGCGATGCGCGATGGCACATTTCACAACACAACCGAACAGCAAAACGGCGTAATGTTTCGTATTACTGCCAAGTTGTTGAGCTATACTTTTCTACGTGTTTGGGCAACTATAAGCCGACCAACGAACATGAGTATATGAGAGATTAGGTTACAACCTAGTGTCCACCAGGATTGTATCATGAAGACTGACACAATTCCAGACAGAATAACACTGGTGTAAGTAAGTGTATATTTTATGTATTTTATTAGTGACAGCCATTCATACCGTTGTAGATGATGTGCTGTATGCCGAAAAAACGGCAAAAACATAGAAAATATGTTGGAAAAACGGGAACAAATACAAAAAAAGCAGTGCCATAAATGTAAAAAGTAATATAAAATTATTCACACAGTACATTACCTGGGACCAAAGAGATCATATGGAATAGCATGTTTTAGAATAAAGAAACCCAGCTTCGCGGGGTAGCCGTGCGGTCTAAAAACGTCTAGCCACGGTACGCTCGGCTCCCCCCGTTGGAGGTTCGAGTCTTCCCTCGGGCATGGGTGTGTGTGTTGTCCTTAGCGTAAGCTAGTGTAAGTTGGATTAAGTAGTGTGTAAGCCTACGGACCGATGTCCTCAGCAGTTTGGTCCCATAGGAACTTACCACAAATTTCCTAAAAATAAGAAACCCATTGATGATGGCGAAATTTTCCCTGAAACTAATTTGAAGAAGAAATTAAACAAAATTGTTTTTCATCAAGGTGGACCTACGGTGATATACATAGCGAAATTTTACTCATTGTGTGTGTACAGTACAGTAAGAATAGCTCATGACTGAATTGGTTGCCGATATCGTAGAGTACAGGGTGCGAAATATAGTACAAAATGGCTCTGAGCACTATGGGACTCGACTGCTGAGGTCATTAGTCTCCTAGAACTTAGAACTAGTTAAACCTAACTAACCTAAGGACATCACAAACATCCATGCCCGAGGCAGGATTCGAACCTGCGATCGTAGCGGTCTTGCGGTTCCAGACTGCAGCGCCTTTAGCCGCACGGCCACTTCGGCCGGCTGAAATATAGTACAACAGACTTGCACCCCTTATAACAATATGGCTCAACTAGGGTTGGGCATCCACTTGAATTGAGCTTGTATGATAACTCCGCCCGAATAGGCCTCGGAAGGCTCAATGGTAACGACCGACCGCCGTGTCATCCTAAGCGAGAGGCGTCACTGGATGCGGATATGGACGGGCATGTGATCAGCACACTCTTCTCCAGGCCGCTGTCAGTTTTCATTACCGGAGCCCCTACTTTTCAATCAAGTAGCTCCTCAATTTGCCTCACAATAGCCGAGTGCACCCCGTTTGCCAAAAGCACTCAGCAAAGCCAGGTGGTCACCTAATGCTTAACTTCGGTGATCTTACGGGAACCGTTGCTACCACTATGACAAGACCGTTGGCTTGGATGACAGATACAAGTACGTAATTCTGTGGCGCTTCAAGTCTATACCGGAATTTGTTGATCATACTGGCTGGAAAATAGTAGCGTATCACTCTCTCTGATACCCACAGCCAAATGTATTCAGTTAGTGAGTGATCTAAAGAACGTGCTTGCTAGGGTAATAGTCGGATACTCTACCAAGGTAGATCAGGGGAAAAGGGCAGCATTCGTTCTTGCATTATACTGTTGAAAGATGTCACTGAGCAGAAACTGAAGATAAGGTACAGCCACCAACATTAGGACGTAAGAAATGTAACGCTTGTTGTTCAAACTGCTTAAAAAATTCTCGATCGACACATGCTGTGTATTACCTAAGTGCATGGGATCCATAAATAGTTACAAACGAAATTGAGCTTATACAAAGAAGGGCAGGGGACATGGTCAACCGATGGTTTTGAGTTACGGAGATGCTAAAAAACTGAACTGACAGACATTTCAAGATAGATATAAACCATTCTGTGAAAGCCTACGTTAAAAGTTTGAATAACTGTTTTTATGTGAGGAATCAAGGAAATATTACTGCCTACTAGACATCGCTACCATAGGAATACTGAAGACAAGATTAGACTAATTCAGGCATACACAGAAGCACATTTTAATAATCATTCTTTCCATGCTTCAGAAGAATTACAATGGGGAGTACACTCTGCCATAAATTTCACAGTAGTATGCAGAGCACAGATTTAGAACGATACGCAAGAAAAAGTGCCATGCGGTGAAGCTTTGTGCGATACAAGTAATTAATTCCCAGTTAGATAATGATTGATCAAGTGGCCATACCGACGTGCACGTCCGTCTCTCATACAGGATGCCCTGCATTGTTTGGAAAATGTAATTGTAGACATGGATGAAGAAAGAAACACGGTAAAATGTGAGAGCCCTTAGATGGAACCTTGTGGAACACTACATACAATTACTTCCGAGTTAGATTATAACTGATCACATCTCAATCCCGAAATGCCACTCACTCTGTCACGCAGAATGGGCTGCAGAAGTTTGCAGAGAGTATTTGTAGACAGCCGGCCGGAGTGGCCGTGCGGTTCTAGGCGCAAAAGTCTGGAACCGCGAGACCGTTACGGTCGCAGGTTCGAATCCTGCCTCGGGCATGGCTGTGTGTGATGTCATTAGGTTAGTTAGGTTTAAGTAGTTCTAAGTTCTAGGGGACTGATGACCTCAGAAGTTGATTCCCATAGTGCTCAGAGCCATTTGAACCATTTAGTACTTGTAGACAGAGATATAGAAAGACACGCAAGAAAAAGCATGGGCCCTAAGATGGAGCCTTGTGGGACAGCACATGTAATTAGTTCGAAGTTAGATGATGGTTGATCATGTCTCGGTACTGAAGCGCGGCTTGCTCTGCCATGTGAAAGGGGCTGCAGACGTCTGCAGAACATAGTTGTAGACATACATCTAGAAAGATACACAATAAAAAGTAAGAGCCATAAGAGGGAACCTTGTGGGACCTCACATGTAATTAGTTCCAAGTTAGATTACGATTGATCAAATCCCGATACTGTTGCGCAGTTTACTCTTTTATTCAGAACGGGCTGCAGACGTTTACAGAGTGCTGTTGTATACACATTTCATCAGGAAGATACACGAGAAAAAGTACAGGCCCTAACTTCGAGGCTTGTAGGACACCAGATGTAATTGGTTCGAAATTAGATGACTATTGATCACATTCGATACTGAAGCATGGCTCACTCTGTCATGCGGAATAGGCTATATATGTTCGCAGAGTGTAGTTGAAGACTTTCATTAGAAGGATACATGAGTAGGAGGGGCCCTAACATGGAACCTTGTGTGACACCATGCCTTATTAGATTATGATTGATCACATCTATCGACGTGCAGTTCAGTCTCTCATACAGAGTAGGTGTTTCTGTAGTAAGATACGCGAGAAAAAGTAAGAGTCCTAAGATGATACCTTGTGGGACACGACATAAAATTAGTTCCCAGTTTAATATCGACTGACTACGTCTCGCTACCGAAGCGCGGTTCACTCTCTCATTTGGAACAGCCTAGAGACGTCTGTGTTGAGCGGGCCGGTCCTTTGTTTGGGTGCGCGGCTAATACGCCGTGGGAGGCGTGCGGCTGAGTTAGGACGCGAGAGGAGGCGAGGCGAGGCGAGGCGAGCGAAGAGGGGCGGCGCCGCCGTCTGGGCGGCAGGGCGGCGCCACGCCGGTCCAGCCGACTTCCGCTCGCCGCTAGCAGGCAGCATCCAGCGTCTGCCGGGGCCTCGTCACCACTGTACTTCACCGCGGCTACTGCTGCTGCTGTGGCACCGAGGGTCTCCTATTCTTACATCCATCGTGTCTGCGTCTTTAGAGAGTGCTGTTCCGCAAATGTATACTCAATGAAAGAGTCAACACATTCGCCCAAGCAATAGGTAGCATGCACCAAAAATAACTTTTGCCACTGAAATAGAAGAAGATGGCTCCATTAACTACCTTGATCTCACTATTAAGAGAGTTTTTAGGAAACCAACTTGTACAGACAGTATCATCAATGCAAGTTCATGCAATCCTTGCCGATACAAAAAAGCTTTCTTCACTTCCATGGTTCACCGGCTCCTTCGTCTACCTTTGGACGAAAACGAAATACGTAAAGAACTTAGCATTTTAAAGCAGATAGCGTTAGCTAACGGCTTTTCTATAAATGACGTCACGAGCCCCTACAGTAGGCTAAAGAAACGTTAAACAAACAGCAGGCACACACACGTCCACACACAAAAGAGAACCGGCAAAGATTGAATGAAAACCATTCCTATGAAATTTAACGGCAAAATGTCCCTGCAAATAGAAAAAATGTTTTAAAAATTCTGATGTCAGATGTGGCTTTCAGGTTCATAACACCCTAAAACTACGAATAAAACTATGATAAATTTGATGGCTCTGGAGTATACAAGATTGACTGCAGTAACTGTGACAAATATTATATCGGTCAAACAGGCCGCTCTTTTAAATTAAGGTTTAAAGAACATACAATACATACAATACATACACGGTGTTCAGAGCTGTAGGAGAAACAGTCCTTTGAGGCATTCAACTTCATATGACTCAAAAATGGCTCTAAGCACTATGGGACTTAACATCGGAGGTCATCAGTTCCCTAGACGTAGAACTACTTAAACCTAACTAACCTAAGGACGTCACACACACCCATGCCCGAGGCAGGATTCGAACCTGCGACCGTAGCAGCCACGTGGTTCCGGACTGAAGCGCCTTGAACCGCTCGGCCACCATGGCCGGCCAACTTCATATGGCCATCTGCCCTGTTCCAAATGGTTTCCGATATAGAACACAGTTAATGTACATTGTTACTTGTTTTCTCTCTTATCCAATACATTGTCAGATTTACACATGTACAACAATTATATTCATTAACCATACATTTTACACAGTACCAAGTGAGAAATACGTATATTTAACACATTCAGCTCTAAACATTGTTGTTCACATTACAGCTGTTGTACAGTTCACAATATATGTTTGCACGTCCCTCTGTCAACTTCAGTGCATTTGTGTACTTTGGGAGAACATGTTATGATGCTTGTCTGAGTGCCTCTGCATGTTCCCTGCTGCGGGCAGCAGCGTCCATGATGCGACCAAGCTGTACATCTCGCGAATTCACCTTTCGACCATTTGTACATCTCAGACTTCACCCAACCCGATAGACAAAAATCTAATGGCGTGAGGTTTTAGCGATCTTGATAGTCACTTAATTGTACTACCACCACCAATCCAGCGATTAGGATAAGTGCGGTTGAAATGTTCTCCCAAAACACGAAAGTATATTAGCTCTTTTAAATTACTGAACCTATCAACACGTTACCTATCATGCCGCACCAAATATTGATCGAAAAACGAACTTGGTAATTCGTTTCCAATGTAGCGTGTTGATTTTCCGGCGACCATCGATGATTATTTCGTTTCTTGACGATTCCATTCCGCGTAAAAGTGACTTCATTAGTGAAAAGTATTAATGAAAGCAAATGACAATATCGTCATTTAACCAGTGAAGAAGTTCAAGTCGTGTGGCATTGTCGCCAATGCGATGATTGTGGACACGCTGTCTTTCGCACGTAATGTTCGCCATACATATCTTCGTCGGACATTGATACACGCAGAAACTCGCCGTGTGTTGGTAGTACGACTAAGTTGCATCATTTCAACAACGTGTTGCTGTTTCTTCACAAGTTGTTGAAATATATAGCCAGAAGAAAAATGGGACCTTGGAAGAATACCTTTTTCGCCCAATATGCTGAAAACTCTGGTGAACTCTCTACCATCATAAATTCGGAGTGTCGGAAAGCTCGTGCGGTATTCTACGACAACACCTGGAGCACTACCATCACAGAAACTGTGAACATGCACCACGGATATGCAGATTCTTTGTTAGTGTAGACCTGCTGCATTTTATCCAACACTTATATTGACGCAGTTAACTGATTGTTCTCTCTGATACACACTCATCCCTCGCACTGCTTCACTTAAACGCTCCAGGACAATCACACGCTCAGCGGGCTAGTTTAATGGCGGAAAGATGTCTCGAGCAAAGAGGTGAGAGGAAGGCAACGACGTAGGTTTGCCTAAAATAAAAATACAAAGAGGTTTAATGGGTAAGACACTAGCCCAAAAGCAGATGTACATTAAACATATTCTATCTCGGAAAGCATCGGGTATAGGGCATATTTTTGCTTCAAACGAGCGTTTGTCGTATCCCTGAATAATGACCATTGGTGCTCGGACGTTCTGTATAGTAGCACATGAAGAAGGAACTTTACGAATTACAGTGTAAGTGTAGCAAAAATGCAGTCAGTTAAAAATATTCCTTATTTTAGAGGTGGTAGTATGGAACAAAACAAGACAAAAATGTCCTCTGTCATTGGTTCTAAACTACATATCTTAAGAGCTATGAACGCAGGTTCGTTTTGGCTACTGTGGAACACATCCCTTATACTGCAAGCACTTTGCTATTGCGAACTGCAAACAGAATACAGTAAACAAATGAGGACATATTGCTCTGTTATTGTCCATGGATACAGCTTGAAGTAAACAAGTGTTGGAGTTGTTACTGTAAGCCATATTCTGTTCTGGCTATTAGTCGACCACAATATTATTGCATCTGGCTTCAGTTCGCTTATCGTGATTTTTATCGTGATTTTCACGAGGTCATGCTGAACTGAGTTTATGCACAACTGTCTTGGAAACTTTCACAATGGGATGTATTTTCCTTAGTCACCACTGTACTTGTTCACTGTGAAGTCAAAGCTTGTTTCCAAAAGAGGCCACAGAGTGCAATAATATCGTGATCGAAGCTCGTGGCCTAGTGGCTAGTGTTCCTGCCTCTGGATCACGGGGTCCCCGGTTCGATTCCCGGCCGCTTTGGGGATATTCTCTGCCTGGTGACTGAGTATTTGTGTTGACCCCATCATTTCATCATCATCATTCGTGACAGTGGCTACATTGTTGTTGTTGTGGTCTTCAGTCCTGAGACTGGTTTGATGCAGCTCTCCATGCTTCTCTATCTTGTGCAAGCTGCTTCATCTCCCAGTACCTACTGCAACCTACATCCTTCTGAATCTGCTTAGTGTATTCATCTCTTGGTCTCCCTCTACGATTTTTACCCTCCACGCTGCCCTCCAATACTAAATTGGTGATCCCTTGATGCCTCAGAACATGTCCTACCAACCGATCCCTTCTTCTAGTCAAGTTGTGCCACAAACTCCTCTTCTCCCCAATTCTGTTCAATACCTCCTCATCAGTTATGTGATCTACCCATCTAATCTTCAGCATTCTTCTGTAGCACCACATTTCGAAAGCTTCTATTCTCTTCTTGTCCAAACTATTTCCCGTCCATGTTTCACTTCCATACATGGCTACACTCCATACAAATACTTTCAGAAACGACTTCCTGACACTTAAATCTATACTCGATGTTAACAAATTACTCTTCTTCAGAAACGCTTTCCTTGCCATTGCCAGTCTACATTTTATATCCTCTCTACTTCGACCATCATCAGTTATTTTGCTCCCCAAATAGCAAAACTCGTTTACTACTCTAAGTGTCCCATTTCCTAATCTAATTCCCTCAGTATCACCCGACTTAAGTCGACTACATTCCATTATCCTCGTTTTGCTTTTGTTGATGTTCATCTTATATCCTCCC
Source organism: Schistocerca nitens (assembly GCF_023898315.1). Taxonomy (NCBI): domain Eukaryota; kingdom Metazoa; phylum Arthropoda; class Insecta; order Orthoptera; family Acrididae; genus Schistocerca; species Schistocerca nitens. The sequence continues at coordinate 407,960,860 of NC_064619.1, read as the reverse complement.
TTCAAGACACTGTCCATTCCGTTCAACAACTCTTCCAAGTCCTTTTCTGTCTCTGATAGAATTACAATGTCATCTGCGAACCTCAAAGTTTTTACTTCTTCTCCGTGGATTTTAATACCTACTCCGAATTTTTCTTTTGTTTCCTTTACTGCTTGCTCAATATAGAGATTGAATAACATTGGGGAGAGGCTACTACTCTGTCTCACTCCCATCCCAATCACTGCTTCTTTTCGTGCCCCTCGACTCTTATAATTGCCATCTGGTTTCTGTACAAATTGTAAATAGCCTTTCGCTCCCTGTATTTTACCCCTGCCACCTTCAGAATTTGAAAGAGAGTATTCCAGCCAACATTGTCAAAAGCTTTCTCTAAGTCTACAAATGCTATAAACGTAGGTTTACCTTTTCTTAATCTAGCTTCTAAGATGTAGGGTCAGTATTGCCTCACGTGTTCCAATATTTCTACGGAATCCAAATTGATCTTCCCCGAGGTCGGCTTCTACCAGTTTTTCCATTCGTCTGTAAAGAATTCGTGTTAGTATTTTGCAGCCGTGACTTATTAAACTGATAATTCGGTAATTTTCACATCTTTCAACACCTGCTTTCTTTGGGATTGGAATTATCATATTCTTCTTGAAGTCTGTGGGTATTTCGCCTGTCTCATACATCGTGCTCACCAGATGGTAGAGTTTTGTCAGGACTGGCTCTCCCAAGGCTGTCAGTAGTTCTAATGGAATGTTGCCTACTCCCGGGGCCTTGTTTCGACTTAGGACTTTCAATGCTCTGTCAAACTCTTCACGCAATATCAAATCTCCCATTTCATCTTCATCTACATCCTCTTCCATTTCCATAATATTGCCCTGAATACATCGCCCTTGTATAGACACTCTATATACTCCTTCCACATTTCTGCTTTCCCTTCTTTGCTTAGAACTGGGTTTCCATCTGACCTCTTGATATTCATACAAGTGGTTCTCTTTTCTCCAAAGGTTTCTTTAATTTTTCTGTAGGCAGAATCTATCTTACCCCTAGTGAGATAAGCCACTATATCCTTACATTTGTCCTCTAGCCATCCCAGCTTTGCCATTTTGCGCTTCCCGTCGTTCTCATTTTTGAGACGTTTGTATTCCTATTTGCCTGCTTCATTTACTTCATTTTTGTATTCTCTCCTTTCATCAATTAAATTCAGTATCTCTTCTGTTACCCAAGGATTTCTACTAGCCCTCGTCTTTTTACCTACTTGATCTTCTGTTGCCTTCACTATTTCATCCCTCAAAGCTAACCATTCTTCTTCTACTGTATTTCTTTCCCCCATTCCTGTCAATTGTTCCCTTATGCTCTCCCTGAAATTCTGTAAAACCTCTTGTTCTTTCAGTTTATCCAGGTCCCATCTCCTTAAATTCCCACTTTTTTGCAGTTTCTTCAGTTTTAATCTACAGTTCACAACCAATAGATTGTGGTCAGAGTCCACATCTGCCCCTGGAAATGTCTTACAGTTTGAAACCTGGTTCCTAAATCTCTGTCTTACCATTATATAATCTATCTGAAAACTGTCAGTATCTCCAGGCTTCTTCCATGTATACAATCTTCTTTTATGATTCTTGAACCAAGTGTTAGCTATGATTAAGTATTGCTCTGTGCAAAATTCTACCAGGCGGCTTCCTCTTTCATTTCTTGTCCCCAATCCATATTCGCCCACTCCTTTTCCTTCTCTTCCTTTTCCTACTATCGAATTCCAGTCACCCATGACTATTAAATTTTTGTCTCCTTTCACTATCTGAATAATTTCTTTTATCTCATCATACATTTCTTCAATTTCTTCATCATCTGCAGAGCTAGTGGGCATATAAACTTGTACTACTGTAGTAGGCGTGGGTTTCGTGTCTGTCTTGGACACAATAATGCGTTCACTATGCTGTTTGTAGTAGCTTACCCGCACTCCTATTTTGTATTCATTATTAAACCTACTCCTGCATTACCACTATTTAATTTTGTATTTATAACCCTGTATTCATCTGACCAAAAGTCTTGTTCCTCCTGCCACCGAACTTCGCTAATTCCCACTATATATAACTTTAACCTATCCATTTCCCTTTTTAAATTTTCTAACCTACCTGCCCGATTAAGCGATTGACATTCCACGCTCCGATCCGTAGAATGCCAGTTTTCTTTCTCCTGATAACGACGTCCTCTTGAGTAGTGCGCGCCCGGAGATCCGAATGGGGGGCTATTTTAGGTCCGGAATATTTTACCCAAGACGGCGCCATCATCATTTAACCATACAGTAAAGCTGCATGTCCTCGGGAAAAATTACGGCTGTAGTTTCCCCTTGCTTTCAGCCGTCCGCACAGGAAGGCGGTTTTGGTTAGTGTTACAAGGCCAGATCAGTCAATCATCCAGACTGTTGCCCCTGCTACTACTGAAAAGGCTGCTGCCCCTCTTCAGGAACCACACGTTTGTCTGGCCTCTCAACAGATACCCCTCCGTTGTGGTTGCACCTAAGGTACGGCTATCTGTATCGCTGAGGCACGAAAGCCTCCCCATCAACGGCGAGGTCTATGGTTCATGGTGGGGGTGGCTGCATTAGACTGTGTAAAAAATTGGACTGTGTTAAAACTGCGACTTTGTCGCTGATGACCGCGCAGTTGAGCGCCCCACAAACCGAACATCATCATCATCATCGTGGTCGTGTAATATCTGCAGCGCTTACATTAATTCTCTTGGAATCGGTTTGTGTTTTGATAAGTTCGTGAAATTCTTTTGCGTTGGACTCTTTTCTTTGCATTTATCAGCATAATGGAAGCCTTTTATCCACACGGGAAATGGCAGATATGATCGTCTGTTATTGTCAGCCAAATGGAAGAAACCGTCGAGCACGCATCCTGTAAGCTGAAAAATATCCAGAACAGTTTTTCACCAATCTTTTCCAGCGACTGGCAGACTCTGGCTTAGTAGTTCAAACAGCGGTTGGATATGCGCTCAAGCAGGATGGCGCACCTGCCTATGTTTCTCGAAACGTCCGAGAACACTTCACACATTCATTTAATGGGCAAGTTGTCGGTCTGGGAGGTCCAGTACGTTGACCATTGCTTTCCCCCCGATCCTAATTCCTTGGATTTTTGGTTGTAGGGACACTTGAACTATTTGGTGTATGCAGACCCCGTTAATGACGTACAAACACTGCAGGAACGTGCCGTCAGTGCCCGCTAGCGGATCCGTAAACAATCTGGAGTTCTTTCTTAAGAACCTAGAACGTAAACATGCATTGCTGTGAATGGATACTGGGAACCTCCTTCACATATGCCTCGCAAGTCCAGATCGTATGTAATAGTAAGCTCTGCTATTTCACAGTAACAGTTCTCATTTGTTAACAGCGTACTGTAGGTCGTTCGTAATAGCAACGAGCTTGCAGTATGAGATGTTTTTCACAGAAGGGAAGATGAACAAGTGCTTCTAACTCTTAAAGCATGCAGCTAAGAGCCCATGTTCACTGGATTTTTTTTCTTGTTTTGGTCTGTACCACCACAAAGTGCTTCATTTACTTAACTGCGCAATTTTCTTTTGGTCTGTCTAGAGATGTGCTTCTGCACTGGGGTGCGGGCATTTCAAAGTTCATTAGGACTGATGACAAAGAATCAAATAGTTAATTACATTTAATATTCTGTATTATGTAATATTTGTATTTTGATCATGGCTTCACGTCAGCGACTGTGCATGGAAGAGCTTAAATGGATTAGAAATAATAGCCAACCAGTTGCAAAATACAGGTTTATTACACCCTGACCATTGTTTCGACAGTTTTAAAACGGTCTTCTTCAGAAGATACTGTACGTAGAATCACATATCTATATCTAGTGGGGGATGACACGCACATTGGTTACATAGAATATGTGATTCTACGTACAGTACTTTCTGAAGGATACAGCTTTAAAAGTGTCAAAATTAAGGTCAAACTCTAATAAATCAGTATTTTGCAATTGGTTGGCTGTCATTTCCAGTCCGCTGAAATTAAGTGTGTGGTAATGAAATTTTTAAAATCTTTATGATTACCGCTAGTCTATCCGTGATGCAAGTACTGATTTATTCGTACTTTGTTCGATTCACTTTGTCTGCTTCATGCGTGCTATACTTTTCTTCACTTTCACTTCCGTCAGAGGCAGCTTGTCTATGAAATTTGACTTCTTCTTAATTTGGATCTCCGTGCTACATCTGGCTTCCTCTACTTGAGGTAAATCATTAGCCTGATTCAGGTCTCGAGCGAACGATGGTGCGATATTGAGAGAGAATGAACTCATACAGGGCCATACCGAAGCCATGGTGAGATAGCTAGCTGCTCCGGCCACCCCCCTCCCCCCACCCCCCTCCGAAGGGCACATAGGCACAGTGGGTGCGACAAAACTGACAGAAAAAAGAAAACACGAAAAATATGGTTTAAGAACCAACCGGAAGAGGTACGTGAGTTCTCCTGCCCCTTGTCTTCCAGTCTTCTGTCTATGAGAGTCATTTCGCCGGCCGACGACTCTATAACCACACTGTTGTCACAGTGTCATTTCTGCAGTGTCACTTGATCAAGTTGCGTAATAAAGAATAATAAAGAAATCACCGCTACCGAAGAGAAGTCCGTCGCTAGCACAGTCGCTGTGGCAACATTCTGCTTGTTTCACACAGCCGTCGCCCACACAGCTCGCTTCTATTATACGGTGAAGTGCTATTTCGCTATCTCTGGCTGACGAGAGGGTGCTGTAGGAGATACAGTATTTGTCTGAAAGCTTCCAATTTTTGACTATTTCTGTCGAGTGTGGATTGGAGCGAGAAACAACCTTTGAGGAAGGAAGCAAAAAAGATGGGAGAGGAGGGGGGATGTCAGATTTATTTGCCCCACCAGCCAGTTTTCGTTGGTACGATCTTATGTGTAAATAAAAATGGACTCAAAAGAAAGACTTCCTTGGCTGAATAATAATATTACAGGAGTTGTTAGTCGTTTCGCCTATAGACAGATACTCTGTTCATATAATTTAAACCGTGGAATAAACAAACCTAGGCGCTACAGTCTCGAGCCGCGCGACCGCTACGGTCGCAGGTTCGAATCCTGCCTCGGGCATGAATGTGTGTGATGTCCTTAGGTTAGTTAGGTTTAAGTAGTTCTAAGTTCTAGGGGACTGATGACCTCAGAAGTTAACTCCCATAGTGTTCAGAGCCATTTTAACCATTTTTTTAAACAAACCTATGCCCTACCACGGGTCATCGGCAGGGCCGATTCGAAAAATGTTTCCACACAAGCATCATATCGTTCGGCGCTCACCAGCTACCCACTTCCATTTTTCCACTAACCGACATATCGTTTTGCGCCCTCCTCCTTCCCCTCCCTCCCCCATACATAGCTGCCACACGTTGGGCTTGTGGTAAGTTAAATCTAAATCTAGTGAGCTTGGTAATTGGTTGTTTTTCTCTAGTAATTATGAGAAACCTTGTGTACAAAAGTTTGTACTAGTAACGCATTCGGCGCCTCTCCCATCTTGGCATACCTAGCGGCCGTCTTTGTCGCTTAAACTGATCGGGGTCTTCGGCTGCATTGCTCAAGTTACTCGAGTTAAGTATCTGGTGTAAGATTACTGGAAAGAGACCTTATTTATGTATTAGAAAGTTGGTGTCCGGATATATGCGGACATGAAGGCTTAGAGCCTCCAGAGATTTGTGGACTCAACCGGTTCATGGAAGGATTTATCTCAGCCGAAGGGATGAGTACCCTGTCCCACCCCAGTTTCACGGCCGCTGGACAAGAATATCCGGAGGAAGGAACTACCTGGTCCCTGCTTTGACTTCGAACAGTACACCGTATTTATATAATAGTTGCTAGTGTCTGAAACGCACGCCAGTCTCACAAAATTTCGACAAATGGTCAAGGAATCTGGACATCCAGCGGTAGCAGTACATAGTCACATGGTGATCAAATTCTAGATCCGTATATATTTAAGACTTTTATCCCTATTTGTATTTACAAATTACTCTACAGTATCACTGATCTTCTTAGCGTAAGTAGCATAAAACACAAAAAAATTTATTTGCTCTTTTTTAATTAACAAATAACATTATTGCACTGCATATACAACTGATTTGCAGTTTTTCAAGTTAATTGTACTGATGGTTTTTGCTGATATTCCAACACTGAAGATCCTGCCACCAGGAATTTCAGTTACTCCTAACCTTTTTACAAACGCAGTTTCCTTTCTCTATTACGTCTCGTGATATCATAAATATTTTTTCGTGAGAGACTATGGATTTCAGTCAACAAATTAACACGGATTAATTCGTTTTTTTCTCAACCATTCACGTTACCATTTTTTTGACAGTCATAGTTCATAAAATAGCAACTAACGCTTAACCATTCTTGGATGTCTTGGCCTTCGTCAAATGAAAATAATGTCGTAACTATTCAATGATGTGATGGTGGCTTCACTACACTGAAAGAAAGATTATGCTGTTCATAAATAATGAATGTGTGGAGGCTTCGTAAGTACTGGCGCCGGCCGGGGTGGCCGAGCGGTTCTAGGCGCTACAGTCTGGAACGGCGCGACCGCTACGGTCATAGGTTCGAATCCTGCCCCGGGCATGGATGTGTGTGATGTCCATAGGTTAGTTAGGTTTAAGTAGTTCTAAGCTGTAGGTGACTGATAACCTCAGATGTTAAGTCCCATAGTGCTCAGAACCATTTGAACCAAAGACGCGAACACGACGGATTGGAAGTGGAAATTTGCGGATACCGCGACCCCGAGGAAGGTCTATCCTCGTCTCGATGGATCTATACACAAACTATTTGTCAAATGGGGGGGGGGGGGGTCCCGCAAATATCTAACAAACCATGTTGCCCGCTTATCTCCGTATCTCTCCGTATCTCTCTGGCATTCAGATATTTTACCGTTATTCTAGCGCAAATAAAATTCTAACAAATATTGAAGCATTGAAAGTCGTCAGTTTCTTTACGAAACTGTGCTAAAAGTTTGACGCAAATAGTTCTTGTATCAAACCTCATTCCACACATTTTTTTCAAGAATATTTCATTTTTGTTGAATCTACTAATATAACTTTTTAAAATTTCGAAATTTGCGAAGAAAACGTTTTTGTGAAGGTAGTGTTATGGAGGGGCTGGGAGGCGAGGCGCAGCCGTTGCAGAACTGGAGGCTTTCAGTAGCAGAAATGTCATAGCTTATCGCACTTTTCAAGTAAACCAGGTGTGCAACCGCATTATGGGTCGGTCCTGTGCTGTGCCCAGCATCACCTAAGTATGGTTCTGGATTCATTCTACTGTTGTCCACATTCCGATGCATACTGTATTGCAGTTTTTCTTCCAGTCATATTCTTCTCATGCATCATTCGTGAAAGGGTTAGATTTGTCTGGATTGGCCAATGAACAACTGCTTCTTCCATGTACTTACGAGTGACTTGGCACTAGGAGAGTTTCTTGTGTTCTCGACAGTAGCGGCTGCAGCGTTCGCGGTTGGCGGGGCTTCTGGTTGAGGCGGCTGCAGCCACACAGGCGGCACTGTAGTTACAGTGAGGAGGGGAGGGAGGGGAGGGAGGGGAGGGGAGGACCCAATTTGCCGGCTCGCGCGCCTCGACTTGTCACACCCACGCAGCGCAGCTCGACCGCGGCTAACGGTCGGTTCCTTCGCCCGCTTTCCCAGTCAGAGGTCTCCGCACCCTGCCTCCCTCCGTTCGCCTTCTCGCCTTCTCGGCAACATGCCACTGACCGGCCTGCACTTCAGATGAAAGCGGTTACGCCGGGAAACACTCCTTCGGGGCTATCGACACCACTGTTGGTAAATGAATGAGGCTACCCACCTCACTATATTGGCAACCGTCAGAAGGGAAAAGCCTTACAGTGCGACGGAATCATTCCAGCGCAGGGACTCCCAGACGGTGGTACACGTATCACTGGTGGTACGCAAGGACATTTCAGGCACTACGTGTTCAAGAAATATGTGTGCTGATTTAGTCCGCATCTCCCCCCCCCCCCCGCCCTCCCCCCCCTCCATGAACCATGGACCTTGCAGTTGGTGGGGAGGCTTGCGTGCCTCAGCGGTACAGATAGCCATACCGTAGGTGCAACCACAACGGAGGGGTATCTGCTGAGAGGCCAGACAAACGTGTGGTTCCTGAAGAGGGGCAGCAGCCTTTTCAGTAGTTGCAGGGGTAACAATCTGGATGATTGACTGATCTGGCCTTGCAACACTAACCAAAACGGCCTTGCTGTGCTGGTACTGGGAACGGCTGAAAGCAAGGGGGAAATACAGCCGTAATTTTTCCCGAGGACATGCAGCTTTACTGTATGGTTATGAAGAAGCTTGCACGGGATAGAGTAGCATGGAGAGCTGAATCAAACCAGTCTCTGGACTGAAGACCACAACAACGTGGTCTAGTGGCTAGCGTTGCCGCCTCTGGATCACGGGGTCCCTGATTCGGTTCCCGGCCGTGTTGGGGATTTTCTCTGACCGTGGACTGGCTGTTTGTGTTATACTCATCATTTCATCATCATTTGTGACAGTGGTTGGATTGAACTGTGAAAAACAGATGACCGTGCAGTTGAGCGCCCCACAAACCAAACATCATCATCAATGTACTGATTTAAGTAAAATCATTCTTGAAATCATGAATGCTGAAATCAGCGATAACACTGTAATATTTGAAATTAACTACAAAACAGTGTAGACCACAAGTCACGTTTATTAAAGATCATGACATCTTCCGACCTACAACCGTACTGATGGACAATGGCGGTTGACCATCGTCATTCAGCGGTTCCTGCTCCATGCACAGCCATTCTCCATCAGTACGGTCGTTGGTCTGAAGATGATCATGTGGTGATCGAAATCGGTCACATTTTAATAAACGTGACGTGCGATCCAGACTGTTTTACAATCAACGTCAAATTTTTAAAGTTATTCTCTTACATTAATTAGCCGGCCGAAGTGGCCGTGCGGTTAAAGGCGCTGCAGTCTGGAACCGCAAGACCGCTACGGTCGCAGGTTCGAATCCTGCCTAGGGCATGGATGTTTGTGATGTCCTTAGGTTAGTTAGGTTTAACTAGTTCTAAGTTCTAGGGGACTAATGACCACAGCAGTTGAGTCCCATAGTGCTCAGAGCCATTTGAACCATTTGAGCCATTAATTATTTTTAAAACAAAATGATAATGACAAAACTTATTGATAAAATTAGCATCTGTACAATGTTAAAGGTAAAGGATTTACCGCAGAATGTTTGTTTCGGACGGCATGCAGGATACACGAAAGTCGGGCTGTACCCTCCAAGCCCCTCCGTTGGTTAGTCGTCGTTGCCTTGACCTTTCTTGTTCTCACGTCAGCGACATTTTGATCGGATTTTCAAGTTGTTATTCTAAAGCTTTCGTGGCGTTTCGTAACTGTTGCCAGTTATTTTTTAAATTACATTTTTCTCTACTGTACTGAACTCCATGTTCAGGTTATTACTCTCTTGCACAATTGGTTTGTATTCGTCGTGATGTAGAAGTTCGATAAATCTTTTAAATGCAGTTCCTCTCTTGCTCATTGATTATTTGTATCAGAATCGGCTTAATTTAATTTCATATTATTTGCTACAAATAAGTACCACAAGTGAACACGAAGAGACTGTAAAAAAGTACTTACACGAAATCTTATTACTTGTGTGTGTGTGTGTGTGTCACATTTCTATCATATATAGTAGTTGAACAGTTTGGCGCAAAAGCTGCACGATTGTTGCCAGCAATGAGCAAGATGGCGAAAATTATGACCCCCCCCCCCCTCCCGTACGTTCCTCACCCCTGCGAGAGTCGTCAATCAGCCTTCCGCAGAACCCCGCCCCACCCCCGCCTCAATAGCCCCACCCGCACCACAGGTTTCGTTAAGATGTGAACAAGCTACAGTGATACGCTTAAATTAATGTCAAGTGGAAGTGGCACGCAGTGGCGGAAAGTGGGGAACCCTGCTCTGGCGGAATGCGTCTTTCATGCAGGAGTGTAGTGCAGTGAAACGTGACAGATGACAAGCTTCGCTGGACTGGGACTTTTACCCGGACGCGTTACAGACTTTGCTGTTTTCTGGCTGTTGGAAGGCAATGGAATGATGAAAGAAATGGCGATGGTATTCATTGGACTTTCTATTCCTGATTCCCTGTTAACTGGAATAAAAGTGTCACCTGCTAATTCACTGTTGTTTCGACCGTGGGGTCACCGGACTCCCATCTCTTCCTACCAAGCGTTTCAGGCAGCTAAATTCAACTTTATTTGAAGCAACTGAGGAATACCACAGACCAGGTGCCAGATCTAGTAAAAACTTGAATATATTGTCCCTTATACAGAGGAAATGCCGAGTAGCCTGTTACAATTCACATAGAATTAACACAGACCTGCCACAGAAAACGACTTGCTGCATGCCAAGATAAATCACACTAAAAAAATAAAAGAACGTGTTGCACGAAGGAATTATACTGATGGGACTGAAATCGGTAGATGTGATGTGCACGTGCAGACAAACAAATGATTACAGTTTCAGAAAAAATGGATGATTTATTTAAGACGAAGATCTATACAAATTGGCTAGGCAGTAATGCGTTGTTCGGCCCTTTTGGACCTTATGCCAGCAGTTATTCGGTTCGATATTGTGACGTTGATTTATAGACTTTTGGGATTCCCTCCTGAGGGATATCGTGCCAGATTCTGTCCAAGTGTCGCGTTAGATCGTCGAAATCCCTAGATGCCCCTAGTGCCTTGCCTGTAACGCTCCAAACGTTCTCAATGTGGAGAGATTCGGCGACCTTGCTGGTCAAGGCAGGGTTTGGAAAGCGCGAAGACAAGCATTACAGACTCTCATCGTGTGCGGGCGGGCATTATCTTGCTGAAATGTAAGCTCAGGATGGCTTGCTCTGATGGGCAACAAAAAGGGGTGTAGAATATGTGCTGTAACGGTGCTGCGGATGACAACCAAGTGGGTCCTGCTATGATTGCTGACTATCGGGCCTTATAATGCGGGTGACAGTTAGTATGGTATCCCACTTTTGTCTGGCGCGTCTCCAGACGGCCTGTTATGTCAGTGAATGGAGTAGGTCTTCACTTATGATTTTCGCTTCGAACTGAGCTCCGATAACCAGCAGGATCCCTTTCGTTGTCATACGTGATCCCCCTCGGCCAGCAAGGGCCAGGACACGAGTCTCTCCCTAACTGAAAACGCTTGCAGCATTATGGGCAGAGCCCTCCAACCAGTTCGGGATTTTAACGTTCTAACGCGACAGACTTGAACAAGATTTGGGCCGAATATATATATATATATATATATATATATATATATATATATATATATATATATTCGGCCCAAATCTTATATATATACATATACACACACACACACACACACATATATATATATATATATATATATATATATATATATATATATATATATATGTGTGTGTGTGTGTGTGTGTGTGTGTGTGTGTGTAATAAGAGAACTGGAAAGTGGCATGAAAACAGAATGTTTTTTTGACGCTGTTTGAATGTTATCTTTTATGTGGGGAGTTGCCTTTGTATAGTTCATAAAACATAACACTCAAACAGTGTCAAGAAAAACCTTCTGTTTTCTTGGTTCCCTCCCCACCCCTCTTTCCAGCTCTCTCTCTCTCTTTCCACACACACTCACACAGTCACACACACAGCCCTCACCCTGCAGCCACACCACACCGGTTCTGACGAAACATTCAATATTAGCGCCACAACAAACACAAGACCAACGATGAACAAGTGAGCAGCGGCAGTAACATAACACCTCTCACTGAGAAAGGAGTCACAAGTTTCTCCTCAGATCATGTTTCGCCGCATTTTGTGTAAGTGCATGTGAAGTGAACTCGTGAGCAAAAATTGTGTGAAAAACTGTTTGGAAACGGTACCCTGAATAGCCATTGATAGAGACACCACCCAGACACGCAACAGGACAAAAAATTTGTAAGTACATAAACGCACATAACCTCTACCCACGAAACAGTTCTGGATAAGTACGCACTAATTTTCTCCATGGTTGGTTTGCAGATGACGTGCTGTAAAAAAAGGAGACAAAAAGAGCACAAAAACCGGTGTATAATAATGCAGCTCATTTAATGATGTAATTTTAAGGTGAGCGTCTAAACAAAAGAAAGCAAATTGCACAGATAGTAATTCTTATGCCTACAACAGTTAAATTACTACAAATTTCATATCGTACTTTACAGAAAAAAAAGTTGACCCACGGAAGACGACACATAGGTGTCGAAACATGTCTGGGTAAATACAAAAATAAACAAATTGTGTCTGCATAAGACTGATTCTCAAAACAACCCAATTTTCAGACAAATTGCGCACTGGCAAGCGGATTTTTGTGGGGGTGCTTTAGTGTATGTCATTAATAGTTAGTTACTTGGTTAGTTAGATGTTCCATAGATCATTTGAATAATTCTTTTATCGAAATGGTGTGGAACGAGTCAATTTATAGGACATGCATACGTAATTAGTGTTAACATTAATGAACATATTATTATTTTTAGTCGTACCCAAGCAACTTCACTTAATTTTTCGCCACTGGAATACAGGGAGTTATCCAGGAGGAATGATTTTAAATTTGTTTCTGAGCTTGCTTCGCTACGTGTCAGAATTTTATTTTATAGGGCAAATAATCAAAAAATTTTGTCGCTGATATTGAACTCCATTGAGAGCTTTAACATAGGATAATAGAGGTTATTTTTCTCTTTAATGGTATAGGTATAGATATCATTGTTGTTCCCAGATTGTAATGACTTATTTATGACGAATTTCATTAGCGAATTATGTATTGTAACGGCACAGTTACAATGCCTAGCTCCTTGAACAGATACCTACATGAGGTCTGTGAGCGAATAACACATATTTCTCTTGCAGCTCTCTTTTGTGCAGTCAGTGCTTCCTAAGTGAGGAGTTACCCCAGTAAGTTATTCCATAAGACACTTTTGAGTGGAAATAAGCAAAATGTGTCAGGAAGATGCTACTTTTGCTTCCAAGATTAACAGTTATACGAAGAGCAAAAATATCTAAACTTAATTGTTTGAGAATCTCAGTAATATGCTTCTTCTAACTCAAGCTTCATCAGTATCTACACGCAAAAACTTAGAGCATTCTACTCTGCTTACTGACTCCTGCTCATGTGCTAGATCAATTATAGTTGGTATAAGTCTATCAGTTATGCAGAACTGAATGTAGTCTGTTTTGTCAAAATTTATGGAGACCCCGTTTTCAGAGAATGACTTAATAATTCTATGGGAAATATCGTTTCGAGCACTTCTTTTGCTTTCTTTGTAATGGGATTTATTAAACACTAGCATGGTCTGCAAAAAGTATCTATTTTGCTTGTTTACGTAGAAGGTGATTCACACAAGAAACATGAGTTTAGTCATTCACATACCGGATAGGAGTTTACCCAAAACTGACCCCTGTGGGACTCTCTTTGGGGATTTTTTTCGCCAACCATTTAAGTCCTCTACGTTTCCGAGATTGTCTGAATTATTGAGCACAACCTTTTGCATCCTGTCACAGACGTGCAGACATTGGTATGTTGTTGGCATTGGCTGTTATCTAATGTTCATCATTCTGCAACCTCGATACAATTGTTGCCAATTGAGTATGGTTGCTCGTTGGGCTGTGGAAGGTCACTGCTTGTGCTCAGTGATTTGCCAGCAGGAAGTGCCTTACATCATTCCCAGCAGCGAAGTGTTGCACAGTACGAGTTTCACCCTGTTGCGCATCTGCTTAACGTCGGAAAATTTCCTCCTCGAATGTTTCCTTACATTTCTCTCGCCAGCTTGAACTCTTAGATCTATCAATCGAACTGTTACCAACTCTTTAGCTGCTGTACAACATACCCTTCGTCTATGCAAAAAGAAATTCATGCCAAAAAAATAACTATTTTAAATGCATTCCCAGGCCTGGATGGAGAACGTTTCTCCACACTGCACATAAGCAACTTATCATTCACCCCCTCCTCCCCGCTCCCCCACTACTATGACACTTACACCTGCACTCGGGTCGGTTTTCGCTACTAATTGTGATACATCTATCTATCTGTATCCGGATCCCGCTCCAGCTACTGCCGGGTCTGGGTGCTGACGAGTCCTCTCCATTTGGCTCGGTCCTCCCACCACTTTTCTTCCTCCACTTGCTGCCATGTCACACCTCTCATTTCCACAGATATTCTCACTCCCATTTTCCACCGTGTTCCTGGGCGCCCTGCAGCTCTTTTTCCATCCATCATATATTTTGGGGAGTCTATGCCCATGCATCCTCTTAACATGCCCACACCATCTTAATCTCTTTTTTTTTCTATTTCTTCTCTCATACTTTCTTGTTTAAGGTCCTTTCTAATCTCTACATTCCTTATTCTGTCCATTCTTGTTTTTCCCTAAACTGCTCTGAGAAATTTCATTTCCTCTGCTTGCAGTCTGCTCCAGTCCCTTTCTGTCATTGTCCATGTTTCTCCACCATACGTAACAATAGGGAAGTAGTAATTCTTATACATAAGTTTTGCTTTTTCTGAAACTCCCTTATTCCAAATCTGGTGTTCTATTGTTTGGTAGAAATTGCCTCCCTTCTGTAACCTCCTATTAATTTCGTTGGTTATTCTTCCACCCCCTAGATATTTCACTCCCTAAATAAGTGAAACTTCCAAGCACTTTCAGGGGTTCTCCATTCAAGGTAATATTTTCGCTGATCCCTTTCTCTCTTCTAAATACCATTACTCTTACCTTTATTTATTTTTTAATCCATACCTTTTCATTATTTCCTTCCACGCATCAAGTTGTAACTATACATCTACCTCTTTATCACCCCTTATTACCATATCATCTGCAAAAATCATCTTTTTGTCGTCTTCTTTTACTACATCTTACTCTATTCATTCCCTTCATCATAACATTAAAATGTGCAGGAGGTAGAAAGCTTCCTTGCTTAAGTCCTTGTCTTATTTCGAAGTATTCAGAGTTCCCCAATGGTGTTCTAATTCTACAATTGTGTCCTCAGTACATTGTCTTTATTACATTAATGTATCCATCTTCTATATCTATCTTCTTCATTTATTTCCAGATTCTTTCCCTCTTAACTCATATGCCTTTTGTATGTCTATAAAAACCGTTATCAACCTTTTGTTGTGCTCCCAACTTTTTTTCATCAGTTGACGGATAGAAAATATCAGGTCGATCGTGCTTCTTCCTTTCCTAAACCCATGCTGTTCGTCACTCAGCTCCTTTTCTATCTTTTCGCTTATTCGATTTAGTAAAATTCTTTCAAAAATCTTGGCTGTATGACTTATAAGGGTTATTCCTCTGTAGGTTTTACAAAGTCTTTTATTGCCTTTTTTGAAGATGGGAACAATGTCTCCACTTCTCCAATCGACAAGTATTGTACTATTTCTTCACACGCTTGATAGTACTCTATACAGCCACTGCTTTCCCACTGGACCTGCTGCTCTTATCTTGTCCACTGATACTTCATCAGGTCCTGGGGCTTTCCCCCCATTCATCTTCTTCACAGTTATTTCCATTTCTTCAAGTGTAAATTGTCCTAATTCTGCTTTCCAACTTATTTCAATTTCTCTATTATTTGTTGTTTCCTCGTGTCCGTGCTCCTCAGTGTTTAACAGTTTCTTAAAATGTTCCTTCCAGAGATCTTTTATATTCCCTGGATCTTCAATCACGCTACCGTCCTCTGTTTCCATCTTTACTGGTACTTCAGAAGCCTTCCTTTTATTTTTCATCATTTTATAGAACATTTTCTTATTGCTCTTCACATCTTCTTCAAGTTTTTTTGTAAACTCATCCCATGCCTTTTTCTTTGCAGTTTCCACAATTTCTCTGCATTTCTTCTTTTCCTCTATATGTCTTTTATGGCCTCCATCATTTTTAGTTTTCCACCACTTTCTCCATGCTCCATTTTTTCTTCTAACTGCTTGGATTGAGGTATCATCCCACCAACTTGTCTGTCTTACTTTTTCCTTTCCAGATGTTCTACCACATACTTTTTGTGCTGCTTCCTTTTTTTTACACCGCAGAATACTTTTGGAAATTTTTGTGTGATTAATTCTCTATGCTTCTCAGCACTTTCATTCTCCTTCAGTTTCCAATCCCGTATCAACATCACTTTCTTCTGTTTTCTATTTTTCAAACACTGATTCATTTTCCATTGTCCCACCAGTAATCTATGGTCTCCATCTGCACTCACACTTGCCATTACCTTCACATTTCTTACTTTCTCTCCCCATTCCCTGTCTACTAGAATATAATCAATTACACTCTTGGTTCTTCCATCTCAACTGTATCTGGTGATAACATGACTTTCTCTCTTCATAAACCAGCTGTTTGCTATTTTCATTCCATTCCTCTGGCACAGATCCAGGAGTCTTTCCCCTTCTTCATTTCTGCCTCCATATCCAAAACATCCCAACACTTGCTCAAATCCCTTTCTGTCTTTGCCTACCTGTGCATTAAAATCTCCCATCACTATATTAGCACTCTCTATATGGTTTTCTAACTCATTTTCGAAGTCCATCTTCTCTTCTTCGCTACATCCCACTTGTGATACATACTGTATACAAAATTGCACTTGGACACCCCTTTCATCTTGGCGCCCCAAGCGGCCGCCTTTTTGTGATGCATCCCGTATAGAAATCTTACGGTTGTCGCGGCCCTGTCGCCCTTCTCAGCTTGACGCCCCAAGCGCCGGCTTGTGTCGCTTGGGCCTTAAAAAGGTACGGTGCATTCCGTTCCAGAATAATTCATAATTCACTGGTGGGATTCTGTATTCTCCGGTTGGTCCATCGTGCACTACCACAATGATATATACTGAGATGACAAAAGACATGGGATGGCGATATGCACATGTTGTTGTTGTTGTTGTGGTCTTCAGTCCTGAGACAGGTTTGATGCAGCTGTCCATGCTACTCTATCCTGTCCCAACTTCTTCATCTCCCAGTACCTACTGCAACCTACGTCCTTCTGAATCTGCTTAGTGTATTCATCTCTTGGTCTCCCTCTACGATTTTTACCCTCCACGCTGCCCTCCAATACTAAACTGGTGATCCCTTGATGCCTCAGAACATGTCCTACCAACCGATCCCTTCTTCTAGTTAAGTTGTGGCACAAACGTATCTTCTCCCCAATCCTATTCAACACTTCCTCATTAGTTATGTGATCTACCCATCTAATCTTCAGCATTCTTCTGTAGTACCACATTTCGAAAGCTTCTATTCTCTTCTTGTCCAAACTATTTATCGTCCATGTTTCACTTCCATACATGGCTACACTCCATACAAATATTTTCAGAAACAACTTCCTGACACTTAAACCTATACTCGATGTTCACAAATTTCTCTTCTTCAGAAATGCTTTCCTTGCCATTGCCAGTCTACATTTTATATCCTCTCTACTTCGACCATCATCGGTTATTTTGCTCCCCAAATAGCAAAACTCCTTTACTACTTTAATTGTCTCATTTCCTAATCTAATTCCCTCAGCATCACCCGACTTAATTCGACTACATTCCATTATCTTTGATTTGCTTTTGTTGATGTTCATCTTATATCCTCCTTTCAAGACACTATCCATTCCGTTCAACTGCTCTTCGAAATCCTTTGCTCTCTCTCTGACAGAATTTCAATGTCATTGGCGAACCTCAAAGTTTTTATTTCTTCTCCGTGGATTTTAATACCTATTCCGAATTTTTCTTTTGTTTCCTTCACTGCTTGCTCAATATAGAGATTGAATAACATCGGGGAGAGGCTACAACCCTGTCTCACTCCCTTCCCAACCACTGCTTCCCTTTCATGTCCCTCGACTCTTATAATTGCCATCTGGTTTCTGTACAAATTGTAAATAGGTTTTCGTTCCCTGTATTTTACCTCTGCCACCTTCAGAATTTGAAAGAGAGTATTCCAGTCAACATTGTCTAAAGCTTTCTCTAAGTCTACAAATGCTAGGAACGTAGGTTTGCCTTTCCTTAATCTGGCTTCTAAGATAAGTCGTAGGGTCTGGATAGTGTCTTGAAAGGAGGATATATGAACATCAACAAAAGCAAAACAAGGATAATGGAATGTAGTCGAATTAAGTCTGGTGATGCTGAGGGAATTAGATTAGGAAACGAGACACTTAAAGTAGTAAAAGAGTTTTGCTATTTGGGGAGCAAAATAACTGATGATGGTCGAAGTAGAGAGGATATAAAATGTAGACTGGCAATGGCATATGCACATACACAAAGTATAAAAGGACAGGAGCTGTCATTTGTAGTCAGGTGATTCATGTGAAAAGGTCCCCGACGTGATAATGGCTGCGCTACAGGGATAAAAAGAGACTGAACGCAGAATGGTAGGTGAAGCTAGACGCACAGGACATTCCATTTCTGATATCGTTAGGGAATTCCGTATTCTGAGATGACAGTGTCAAGAGTGCGCCCAGAATACCAAATGTGGCTTACCTCTCACCATGGACAACACAGTGGCCGACAGCCTTCACTTAACGACCCACAGCAGCGGCTTTTGGGCAGAGTTGTCAATGCTAACAGACAACCAACATTGCATTAAATAACCGCAGAAATCAATTTGGGACGCACGACGAACATATCTATTAGGGCAGTCCGAAGAAATTTTGTGTTAAGGGGTTACGGCAACAAACGATCCATGCGAGTGCCTTCGCTAACAGTGCAACATTGCCTGCAGCGGTTCTCCTGGGGTCGTGTCCATATCGGTTGGACCCTAGACGATTGGAAAACCGTGATTTGGTCAGATCAGCCCAGATTTTAGTTGATAGGGTTCCAACGTGACGTAGGCCCACTGTGTGGCTGCATAATGGTGTGGGCGATGTTTGCATGGAATAAACTGTGTCGTCTGATCCAACTGAACAGATCGTTGATTGGAAATGGTTATGTACGGCTACTTGGAAAGCATTTGTACCCATTCATGGACTTCATATTCCCAAATATGTCACCGGGCCACGGCTATTCGGTACTAGTTTGAAAAACATTCTGAACAATCCGAGCGAATGATTTAGCCACCCAGATCGCCCGACATGAATCCCATCGAATATTTGTGGGACGTAATGGAGTGGTGAGTTCGTCCACAAAATCCTACACCGGTAACACTTTCGAAATTATGGACGGGTTCAGTGGCAGCAATATATATTTCAATGTTTCTGCAGGGGACTTCCACCATGTTTTCGTATAGTATCTTACAATCACAACAAATGTGTTCTTACTCCTTGTATTTCCACAGTGAAGCACCATTTTATCAGGTTATGGTGGCTAATTGTCTCTACTGAGGTGATTTCCGAGCGTAGAATTTACCTACGAGTTGATAAACTTGTAAAGGTAACGTCTATATTAAAACTCTTTGCAGCCTGTGTTGGTAAGTTAGTGGGTTACCTTAAAGCCGCACAGCTTCAAATATCCTTCAACTCGGGTAAACCAATGCCATCTTGCGCAATGGAGCTGAACTGTAAGTAATTCATTCAAGTGCCCACAAACATATCAGACATAGATATTATGGTCTACTCTACCAGCTGAACACATGAAGTCAAAATTTTGACAATGTATTGTAAATGTTACCTGTTTTATAATTAGGAATTTACTGTGGACGGAAATGTATACTGGGAACTGTGAGGTCTGCTCAGCTCGTTTCGCATTTAATTAATTTTTCACGGTCGGCACCCAATTAAGGTGTGATAATTGAATTATAAATAAAGAATTAATCACTGATTTGATCGATATAAACTTTATACACTTGATTATTGTCAGCAGTTTATCAAATAAAATGACCTTATTCATAAAGCATATTCTTTCAGAGTGAAAGGTAACAGGCGCTTAAGCCTCGACACCACACACTAAACTCTCATTGAGAAGAATGAAAGGGTTCGGCCTTCAAGAACTATTTCGCTTAGGAAAACGCCGTGCTGGATGTACTATGTTTATTGCAACAGGGAAAAGGTTGCATAAGAAACAGTCACCAACTTTTAACGATTTATTTACATTGGAAGAAACAATTTCAAACACTACGTAAGGAATTAAGTTAACTCAAGTTGCCTTTGCTTGCATTTACGTACTGATATTATTCCAGCGAACACTACGTTGGATACTAAGGCACTTCATGAATATAACTGATACAAAATGAGGGAAGGATAGGATAAATTCACACATACACTAAGTTCACACTGAAAGAATTCAGACTGAAGTCAGTCACATAACTACAGACCACGAGGTTCGTGCATACCAACACATTAAAATTGCAGTAAAAATGAAATGGCACTGAGTATTCAAACAAAAAGCAGGTCTATGTTTAAAAAAATGTGGGTCCAAGGCCCAATAACATGGAGCGCAGGCAAATTTTGAAAATATTTATGAGACAAATTAAATAGATAAATACGTGCCACGATAAGAAATATCCAAATTAATTGCAAAGGAATTTAGCAACCGATAAATGTGAGGAGCTGAGGGATCAACGGTCTCATCTGTGCGCGTGGCCTATAGGGACAAAGCAGACTCTCCAAAATCAGAGCTCAACTCGATCAAATCGCGCTAACACATCTAACTACTCTGAATATTTACCATCACACGACTCAGCCATAGAAAATACAACTGCATAATGCTGAGGGCACATAGAAAGAATTTATGAGAACGTGTGGTTCGCTTCCCCCCCCCCCCCCCCCCCAAACAAAATAAAAGAGCTGGTAAGTTACTCACGAAACAAGATACGGAAATGAATGTACGACAAGAAATGAAAGTACATTTACACCTATATTCTCATTTAATAGAAATCATTAGGTGAGGGTACCATCTGGAGTGCCCCAGGGAAGTGTGGTAGGTCCGCTGTTGTTTTCTATCTACATAAATGATCTTTTGGATAGGATGGATAGCAATGTGCGGCTGTTTGCTGATGATGCTGTGGTGTACGGGAAGGCGTCGTCGTTGAGTGACTGTAGGTGGATACAAGATGACTTGGACAGGTTTTGTGATTGGTGTAAGGAATGGCAGCTGACTCTAAATATAGATAAATGTAAATGAATACAGATGAATAGGAAAAAGAATTCTGTAATGTTTGAATACTCCGGTAGTAGTGTAGCGTTTGACACAGTCACGTCGATTAAATATTTGGGCGTAGCATTGCAGAGCGATATGAAGTGGGACAAGCATATAATGGCAGTTGTGGGGAAGGCAGATAGTCGTCTTCGGTTCATTGGTAGAATTTTGGGAAGATGTGGTTCATCTGTAAAGGAGACCGCTTATGAAACACTAATACGACCTATTCTTGAGTACTGCTCGAGCGTTTGGGATCCCTATCAGGTCGGATTGAGGGAGGACATAGAAGCAATTCAGAGGCGGGCTTCTAGATTTGTTACTGGTAGGTTTGATCATCACGCGAGTGTTACGTAAATGCTTCAGGAACTCGGGTGGGAGTCTCTAGTGGAAAGGAGGCGTTCTTTTCGTGAATCGCTACTGGCTAAATTTAGAGAACCAGCATTTGAGGCTGACTGCAGTACAATTTTACTGCCGCCAACTTACATTTCGCGGAAAGACCACAAAGATAAGATAAGAGAGATTAGGGCTCGTACAGAGGCATATAGGCAGTCATTTTTCCCTCGTTCTG
This sequence comes from Schistocerca nitens, assembly GCF_023898315.1. Classification (NCBI taxonomy): domain Eukaryota; kingdom Metazoa; phylum Arthropoda; class Insecta; order Orthoptera; family Acrididae; genus Schistocerca; species Schistocerca nitens. The sequence continues at coordinate 407,939,198 of NC_064619.1, read as the reverse complement.
TTAGGGAGTGGAACAGGCAGAGAAGATGCTAGTTGTGGTACGAGGTACCCTTCGCCACGCACCGTATGGTGGATTGCGGAGTATGTATGTAGATGGAGATGTAGATGTAGATTTCCTCAAAACTTCAGCATATAGTGGTGTAGTGCATTTCCACACCACAAGTTCCAGTAAGACAAAGTAAGTCTCAGAAAAACGTAACAAAACCTGAAAAATACACCATTTTTAACTCTGAATAAATAATTAAATGTCATTCTAAGGCAACCGCTGTGAGATAAATTGTATTGGAATACGTGAGATAGACTTGACTACTTACACAGTTCATATTCTAAGGCGAAATCCCTGGTCTCGTTTTTAAATTTACAATGTGCGCTTACCAGCCGCCGAGCCCCAAGTGCATTAGCACGGTCCCCGAATAACGAACCCACAGATAAGATGAACTTACCGGAGGGGTCCAACGATAGTCGGAAGACCACTCAGAAAGCACAAACCTCTTTGCTTTACCTGAATCCACTAAGTTTGCTGCCCTGTGTCTACAGCAGACAGGAAAGTGCTACAACACTATCTACTATTGAAATACTAAATAGACACTCACATTCACTCACTCTTTCACACAGAGAGAAAGGAGAGAAGGGAAGTGTGGAAGCACAAAACGTAAATCACATAAAGAATATTGCTGGCTTCTTTGGAACGTAAATATGCATAGATAAATACGTTAGAGAGAAGAAGAACGCAATTTGTCTCCATCGTTACGTTACTTTATAATAAGATAAGAATGTTCCACTGCTCAATTTTCTCGAGGGTTGGGTCAAGAAACGCAACTATAATTCGATGTGCCAGTATTGAGTGGAAAAACATTAAATCTGAGAAACACTACATGATACGTTTCCGACAGAGAGGTTTCATCTTGCTGCACCTTACTTTACTTCTGTATAAAAGTATCTCGTCGTTATTTTAACGCTTTCTGTGTCCTGTAATAAACATGTGTATGTACCATTTGTACTTATTGGTTGGTTGGTTGGTTGGGGAAGGAGACCAGACAGCGTGGTCATCGGTCTCATCGCATTAGGGAAGGATGGGGAAGGAAGTCGGCCGTGCCCTTTCAGAGGAACCATCCCGGCATTTGCCTGGAGTGATTTAGGGAAATCACGGAGAACCTAAATCAGGATGGCCGGACGCGGGATTGAACCGTCGTCCTCCCGAACGCGAGTCCAGTGTCTAACTTGTACTTATTATGTGAAGTACATATTAATTACAGCGCCCAGTTCACTGTCTCTCAAATGAGCCCACAATATCTAATATATGAAATAAACATGAATACTGTTACTTTTAGGAGGAAAGATCATAATTCAGTCTCCTGTCTGCATCGTGGCTGCTAGAACCGAAACAGTTGCTCAACTGAGAGAGTGTTGGACAAGAACAGCCGGTATTCCTTTCATTAACATTATTACCAATCGGGTAAAACGTTTTGGTAAAACCACATCAAACCAAACCCGGATTGTCGGACCACTGAACTGAGTCCAGCTTCTCCCCAAGATGTGTCCTATTGAAAAATTTGTCTGAGAGGTTGACGGAAAAGAATTAATTTTCTGCACACACTGGAGAAATGTAAGGAGCTGATTGTGCATCGTGTTATGTAAAGATGATTCGTTGAGAACATGTTAATAACTGGTCCTCATGAATGAAGCTTCAAAAAGAAAGACAAAGGAAGTACTGTGGCGCTTAAAGCGACACGTTTCCGCGGAATGCTCTTAAGACGTATCTGAGTAATGGCTGAGTGAATGCGCTCGAGCGGCCGTTTAAGGCAGGCGCTAAAAAAACGCGGGCATAACAGACAAGAGTCGGGAGTCCACTTGGCTGTCGGCTTTTGTTCGCCGGCTACTCGGAGCTGATAACGAGCCGAACAAAAGGAGCGAGCACGTGTCCGCTGTTAGCGCGCCGTGGCACGCGGACAATGATCCACTGGCGAACCGGCGACAAAGGAAACACTATGAGGCCGCGGGCGCGTGGGGGTGCACTTAGCGGGGAGATGTCCGACCACTGCACGCGTGTCTGCACTGGCGCAAGGCTGTCTCTCTTAGTACCTGCTCCCTGCAAACTAGTTCACATCTGTATCACAATAACAGATGATAAGCACTTTAATAAACATTCCATATACACTGTATGACAAAAAAAGTGTGAAGCACCCAGGAAGGGAGGAAGAAGCGAAATGGAACTTCGCGTGTTGATGGGATATGTGACGTTATTTCGGTGATTACAAAGTAGAATCAGATTTACAAAGAACCCGACAGTTATTGTTATTGTCGTGGTCTGTAGTCCAAAGACTTCTTTGATTCAGTTCTCCATGTTACTCTCTCCTGTGCAAGCCTCTTCATCCCCAAGTAACTACTGTAAGCTACACCCCTTTGAATCTGCTCACTGTATCCATCTCTTGGTCCCCCTCTACAACTTTTACCCTCCACGCTTCCCTCCAATACTAAACTGGCGATCCCTTGATGCCTCAGAACGTGACCTACCAACCGATCCCTTCTAGTGAGGTTGTACCGTGAATTTCTCTTCTCCCCAATTCTATTCAGTACCTTCTCATTACTTATGTGATCTAACCATCTAATCTTCAAGATTCTTCTGTAGCACCACATTTCGAAAGCTTCTATTCTCTTCTTGTCTGAACTGTTTATAGTCCATGTTTCACTTCCACATATGGCTACACTCCATACAAACACTTCCAGGAAGGACTTCCTGACACCTATACTCAATGTTAACAAATTTCTCTTCTTCAGAAAATCTTTTCTTGCCATTGCCAGTCTACATTTTATATCGTCCCTACTTCGACCATCCTCAGTTATTTTGCTTCCCAAATAGCAAAAGTCATTTACTACCTTAAGTTTCTCATTTCCTAATCTAATGCCCTCAGCACATTCCATAACCCAGTTTCTGTTTTGTTGGTATTCATCGTATATGCTCCTTTCAAGGTATTTCCCATTCCGTTCAACTGCTCTTGCAAGCCCTTTGCTCGTCTCTGACAGAATTACAATGCCATCGGCAAACATCAAAGTTTTTATTTCTTTTCCCTGGACTTTTGTTCCTGCTCTACATTTTTCTTTTGTTTCCTTTGCTGCTTGCTCAGTATACAGACCGAATAACATTGGGGATGGGCTTCAACTCTGTCTCACTCCCTTCTCAAACACTGCTTCACTTTCGTGCCCCTCGACTCTTAAACTGCCATCTGGTCATCATCATCACCATCATCATCATCATTTAAGACTGATTATGCCTTTCAGCGTTCAGTCTGAAGCATAGCCCCCTTATAAAATCCCTCCATGATCCCCTATTCAGTGCTAACATTGGTGCCTTTTCTGGTGTTAAACCTATTACTTCAAAATCATTCTTAACCGAATCCAGGTACCTTCTCCTTGGTCTGCCCCGACTCCTACCCTCTACTGCTGAACCCATGAGTCTCTTGGGTAACCTTGCTTCTCCCATGCGTGTAACATGACCCCACCATCTAAGCCTGTTCGCCCTGACTGCTACATCTATAGAGTTCATTCCCAGTTTTTCTTTGATTTCCTCATTGTGGACACCCTCCTGCCATTGTTCCCATCTACTAGTACCTGCAATCATCCTAGCTACTTTCATATCCGTAACCTCAACCTTATTGATAAGGTAACCTGAATCCACCCAGCTTTCGCTCCCATACAACAAAGTTGGTCGAAAGATTGAACGGTGCACAGATAACTTAGTCTTGGTACTGACTTCCTTCTTGCAGAAGAGAGTAGATCGTAGCTGAGCGCTCACTGCATTAGCTTTGCTACACCTCGCTTCCAGTTCTTTCACTATGTTGCCATCCTGTGAGAATATGCATCCTAAGTACTCAAAACCGTCCACCTGTTCTAACTTTGTTCCTCCTATTTGGCACTCAATCCGTTTATATTTCTTTCCCACTGACATTACTTTCGTTTTGGAGATGCTAATCTTCATACCATAGTCCTTACATTTCTGATCTAGCTCTGAAATATTACTTTGCAAACTTTCAATCGAATCTGCCATCACAACTAAGTCATCCGCATATGCAAGACTGCTTATTTTGTGTTCACATATCTTAATCTCACCCAGCCAGTCTATTGTTTTCAACATATGATCCATAAATAATACGAATAATAGTGGAGACAGGTTGCAGCCTTGTCTTACCCCTGAAACTACTCTTAACCATGAACTCAATTTACCGTCAACTCTAACTGCTGCCTGACTATCCATGTAAAGGCCTTTAATTGCTTGCAAAAGTTTGCCTCCTATTCCATAATCTCGTAGAACAGACAATAACTTCTTCCTAGGAACCAGGTCATATGCCTTTTCTAGATCTATGAAGCATAGATACAATTCCCTGTTCCACTCATAACACTTCTCCATTATTTGCCGTAAGCTAAAGATCTGGTCCTGACAACCTCTAAGAGGCCTAAACCCACACTGATTTTCATCCAATTGGTCCTCAACTAATACTCGCACTTTCCTTTCAACAATACCTGAGAAGATTTTACCCACAACGCTGATTAAAGAGATACCTCTGTAGTTGTTACAATCTTTTCTGTTTCAATGTTTAAAGATTGGTGTGATTACTGCTTTTGTCCAGTCTGATGGAACCTGTCCCGACTCCCAGGCCATTTCAATTATCCTGTATAGCCATTTAAGACCTGACATTCCACTGTATTTGATGAGTTCCGACTTAATTTCATCCACCCCAGCTGCTTTATTGCACTGCAATCTATTGACCATTTTCTCCACTTCCTTAAAAGTGATCCTATTTCCATCATCATTCCTATCCCATTCTACCTAGAAATCTGAAACATTACTGATCGTATTTTCACCTACATTGAGCAACTCTTCAAAATATTCCCTCCATCTGCCCAAAGCATCCACAGGATTCACCAGCAGTTTTCCTGACCTGTCCAAAATACTAGTCATTTCCTTCTTACCTCCCTTTCGAAGACTGCTAATTACACTCCAGAATGGTTTTCCAGCAGCTTGACCCATGGTCTCCAACCTGTTTCCAAAGTTTTCTCAAGATTTCTTCTTGGATGCTGCAATTATCTGTTTGGCTTTGTTTCTTTCCTCGACATAACTTTCTCTGTCTACCTGAGTTCTAGTATGTAGCCATTTTTGATACGCCTTCGTTTTCCTTTTACAGGCTGCCTTGACTGTGTCATTCCACCAAGCTGTTTGCTTCATCCTACTTTTACACACTGCTGTTCCAAGACATTCTTTAGCCACTTCTAGTACTGTGTCCTTGTACCTTGTCCATTCCTTTTCCAATGACTGTAATTGACTACATTCAACTAACTGGTACCTTTCTGAGATCGCTGTTATGTACTTGTGCCTGATTTCCTTATCCTGAAGTTTCTCCACTCTTATCCTCCTACATATGGACCTGACCTCCTGCACTTTCGGCCTCTCAATCCCAATTTCATTGCAGATTAAATAATGATCAGTGTCATCAAAGAATCCCCTGAATACACGTGTGTCCCTCACAGCCTTCCTGAATTCCTGATCTGTTATTATATAGTCAATGACAGATCTGGTTCCCCTGCCTTCCCAAGTACACCGGCGAATGTTCTTATGTTTAAAAAAGGAGTTTGTGATTACTAAGCCCATACTGGCACAGAAATCCAAGAGTTGTTTCCCGTTCCTGTTGGCCTCCATATCCTCTCCAAATTTACCCATAACCTTTTCATACCCTTCTGTTCGCTTTCCAATCCTGGCATTAAAATCACCCATGAGCAGAACACTGTCCTTGTCCTTTACTCTAACAACTACATCACTGAGTGCCTCATAAAAACTATCCATCTTATCTTGATCTGTCCCTTCACAATGCGAATATACTGACACAATCCTAATTTTCTTGCTAGACACTGTCAAATCTATCCACATCAGTCGTTCGTTTACATACCTTATTGCAATTACGCTGGGTTCCATTTCTTTCCTGATGTAAAGCCCTACACCCCATTGTGCTATTCCTGCTTTGACTCCTGATGGGTAGACCTTGTATTCTCCCACTTCCTCTTCTTTCTCACCCCTTACCCGAATGTCACTAACAGCTAAAACGTCCAGCCCCATCTTACTTGCAGCCTCTGCCAGCTCTACCTTCTTCCCAGAGTAGCCGCCATTGATATTAATAGCTCCCCATCTCATTACCATTTGTTTGCCAAGTCGTATCTTAGGAGTCCCTGGTTTGTCAGTTAGAGGTGGGACTCCGTCACCTCCAAAGGTCCGAGGCATTTTGCTCTGATTGTTGCGAACATCATATTGAAAGTACCAGGGAAGCAGGTTGCTAGCCTTACTTGCCCCGAGTCCCATTGGGTTTTACCCCTAACGGTTTAGGGACTAACCGGTGGATTTGGTAGTCTTTGCCGTATGAGCACAAAGGTGACCACGACTCAGAATATGTCCGAGATGCCCAGGCTTCTTCCAAAGTAACTGGTATCCCGACTGTCGGGACCACTTACTTGGCCACTCATACGTTGCCCGTGGTTCATGAACTAGGACATGTCTACAGGAACCCACACCATGAACCACCACTGCCATCTGGTTTCTGTACAAATTGTAAATAGCCTTTCGCTCCCTGTATTTTACCCCTGACACCTTTAGAATTTGAAAGAGAGTATTCCAGTCAACATTGTCAAAAGCTTTCTCTAAGTCTACAAATGCTATAAACGTAAGTTTGCCTTTTCTTAACATATCTTCTGTGAGAAATCGTAGGGTCAGTATTATCTCGCGTGTTTCTTCACTTCTCCGGAATCCAACTGATCTTACCCAAGGTTGGCTTCTACCAGATTTTCCATTCTTCTGTAAAGGAATCCCACAGGATGGCTCCACTTATTAATATGACGTAACACCTCCTCTGACCAGAATTCATGCACTGGTACTGTTGGGTAGGCTGTCATAAAGCCGTTTCGTCCTCCTGAAGCAAGCTGGCCCACAACTGTTGTTTCTGCTTGATATTCTGTATACTGGCACTAGGACGCAGTTGACACCCGAGCTGGTTCATGTGTTCTGTCAGGGACAGATCCGGATAACAGATCTGGCCATGAGAGTACCTCACCATCACTCAGGCAGTTCATACAGACACGTACCACACGAGAACGAGCATTGTCCTGTTGAAAAATGGTATCACGATACTGTGGTATGAGAGGTAAAGGGATACAGGGCGGGCGTGGCTTACCGTTGAGTCGTCTGAGTTTCCTCAGTCCCCTTTCTTTATAGAATTTCTTTCGTTTAAATCGATATTTTAAAAAGTAGAAATCTTATGAAAGGTACCAGCAGTCTGTGGTTCAAATCATACCTTTCTAGACACTCATTCACATTCGATTGCTGAAAGTGGAAAATGAAAGGCACAGCTATCATAGCTGCGTGCAGACAAGTGCAGAGATTTCCATACGCTCTGTCGTTTCTACTGTGAAAACTGTGCAACATGTCTCCCCCTCGACTTCAACGCTCTTGTCTGAACAACATGACAGAAACATCCGCTCCCATCAGAGCAAAATCATTTCCGTAGTACTCCATCGTTGAGACACTTGCTCGAAGTCCTTTACAGTAGCAGGTACCTGGGTCTGGAATAACCTCCTGCATTGTATTAGAGAACTGAATAACATCTCCGTCTTTAGAAGACAGTTAATTACATATCAAACAAAGCAAAATAATTATTAGCATTGTCGAAAGGCAGTTAATTACATATGTTCTAAAACAAGACAATGATTACCATTGAATATTTGCATGTGGGAATATTCAGCTGCCAAATAATTGTAAATTCATGGTGAAACCTTCAGTTGTGATTTATTTTGCACAGTGCGTATACGGACAATGATAATAGTTAGTGACCATTACCAAGCGTTTATGCCGGCTAAGCTTGATAATGGCCATTGACCGAAACTAGTAGTGAACTGTGCAAAATAAATGACAGCTGAGGGTTTTTCCATGAATTTTAACTATTATCATTGTCCGTATACGCACTCGGTACCCTTGTACATCGCTCATTACAACAAAATCTTCCTCATTTCCCATTATTCTTAGCCGATGCAGTATCTTTAAATTTCCTAGGACTCAATATATAAGAAAACATCTACGAGGTGGGAAAATAAAGTAATGAGACTGACGTAAAAAAAAGTTGCTTACCGTATCAGTCAACTATAGTGTTGTCTCCTTCAAAGTAGTTCCCTTCTGAGTGCACACACTTTTTCCAGCGCTTCTGCCATTGATGGTAACATTTCTGGACTCATCTTCTGTAATATCCTCCAAGACCCTCGTCACAGCTTTTTGGACATCTTGTGTTGTTTGAAAATGGTGTCCCTTTCACTCTTGGAAACAGAAAAAAGTCGCACGGAACGATATCTAGTGAATAAGGTGGCTGTGGTAGTACTGAAATTAGTTTTGTGGTTAAAAATTCCTGTACTGGCAGAGGACTATGGTATGGCGCATTATCGGGATGCAGAATCCAATTATCAGCAATGTTGGCACCAATACGAAGAACTCTTTTACGAAGTATTTCTAAAATTGCTTTGTAGTAATATTGGTTACCTGTTTGTCCAGGAGGCACCCACTCTTTATGAACAATTCCGCTGTAATCAAAGAAGCACACAAACATGCATTTCACTTTTGACTTTGACATAAGAGCTTTTTTTGGTCTGGGTGATCCCTTTGAGCATCATTTCGAACTTTGGCGTTTTGTCTCTGGATCGTACTGAAAGAAAAACAACTTTCATCACCAGTGATAACACGGCTCAACAATTCTGGATTGATTTCCGTTTGCTCTAACAGATCGGCTGCCACATTTTTCCGTGTTTCTCGCTGTTGTGGTATTACATTTATGGGGACCATTTTTGCACAAATCTTTCTCGTACCAAGATCTTCAGTTATTATTAGACGAGTAGTTTCTCGATTGATGTTCAGTTCTTCTGCAATCATTTTCACGGATAGGCTTCGATCAGATCGTACGAGTTCACGCACCCTGGCCAAGTTGACATCCGTCCGTGAGGTTGATGGTCGTCCACTGCGGTCTTCATCTTCAACATTCGTTGTGCCTTCACTAAACATTTTTTGCCAACGAAAAACTTGAGCTCTTGACATAACCTCCTATCCAAAAGCCATCTGAAGCTTACTGTAAGTTGTCGTCGCGTTTTCACCCAATTTAACGCAAGAGGAAATGGCATACTGGTGTGCAATATTATGCGGTTCCATTTCCGTGACGAGAGACACAAACACATGTTAACTTATTGCAGCACAACTCACGACTGAGCAGTTGCATGGATTTGCAACTAGGACTAGAAGCAGCTTATAGACCAAGGTCATAGATATTGTGCCTACACAAGCCTGCAGGGTTGCCACATCTTGCAAAGAAAATCAGTCTCATTACTTTATTGTCGCACCTCGTATTTTGTACAGCTATAAATTCTTCTTATATCTGACACTATCATTATTGTTATTATTATCACCATTATTGTCATTATTTATATTATTGGTGTTATCATTTTTAGTGGCAGCAGGTGCGGTAGTGCAAATAATGCCAGTATTAACTTTATTAGTTCATATTCAGTATGATTCGTTCACACTACTGCTTCAGACACTCAAACCTTTTTAATACTAGTTGACATATTAAAAGCGTTATTTATTAGGTAAATATGATTTAAAAAAGGGACTGTATTTGTGAAACCCTGGTCCAACATAAGTGAGAGCTTGATGACCCTAACCAGATCAAGTTAAACAAATGAATAAATAAAGTGGTAATTCTATTATTGTATGACCGGTAGTTCACTTCTATCTTGTCTTCTGGCTTTTTCACTGGAGAGCTTATTCCGTAAGTGTCTGTGCCGCGCGGGATTAGCCGAGCGGTCTGGGGGTGCTGCAGTCAAGGACTGTGCGGCTGGTCCCGGCGGAGGTTCGATTCCTCCCTCGGGCATGGGTGTGTGTGTTTGTCCTTAGGATAATTTAGGTTAAGTAGTGTGTAAGCTTAGGGGCTGATGACCTTAGTAGTTAAGTCCCATAAGATTTCACACACATTTGAACATCGCAAGTGTCTGTCGCTGTACGTGTTTGTTTCCGCTCGCTTTAAACAAGACTAAACTTTTGTATGACCTATACTGCTGTTATCATTTATAGAGTACTTTCCTTTCCTCGAATTTCGACAAGTATATGTATTCGTTCAGTTGTTTTCAGAATATTCAACGTCTGAAACAGCGTAGTCGGCAGCGAATTTATGGGAGACTTAATGACCAAATACGTACTGCATTCAGTCATTAATTTGTCCTTGAACAAAATAGAAAGCGACCCTGAGATATATTACCCATCATTTAAAGTATCTTCCAGTATTTCTTGTGCAAGCTATGCTGAAAGTTATTCAGTCATTAATCTCCAGTCAATGACGTTGTCGATCTTCAATACTAGTCAGACACAGTCGCAGGTTCGAATCCTGCCTCGGGCATGGATTTGTGTGATGTCCTTAGGTTAGTTAGGTTTAAGTAGTTCTAAGTTCTAGGGGACTGATGACCACAGATGTTGAGTCCCATAGTGCTCAGAGCCATTTGAAGACAAAGTCCCAGTTGTACAATTTTTAATCGATGGTGGTTGACCCGTGTTGCGGCTCACGTTGGTGCCGTTGGTAGGTTGGGATCGTGTAATAGGGAGAGGGGCGTCTCGTTTTCTTCTGGTGTTTACTGGTGCCACTACGTTTGCTAGCGTTGTCTGTCCACGAGTGTCAGCAGCAGCAGTTATGGATATCTAGTACGGTGGTACTATCTTTGGAGGACATCCACTGTTTTCCGGGCTGGGGTGTGTCGGGTGGTTCGGTTGGAACGGAGCAGCAGTAAGGTCCGGCACTGCGGGGAAATGCTGGGACTGCTGGCGGCACGCAGGCATTGCCGGATCAAGGGGCTGTAGTGGCGAGGGCCACAACCTCATTGTCCACCGGACCCAGGAAGTTTGAGTTGAGTGAACATTAAACCAGTAGTGAAACCTCCACTTTTGAGATCACGCTGTTTGTTCGCACGTTCCTGCTCGCAGGGTCGCTGAGACGAAGAACAACGAGTGGAGTTTTTGGAGTTGGCGAAATTAGTTAGCCATCCTCCACTTCTTATGATTTATCATTGAATTCCTTGTGTTATTATTGGTGAAGTTCAACCAGCGGTATTTTCTGCCTAGTGGCCGCTAACGCCCCAGTTACCTACCCTGGCGGTTACGGGTTTTCGCGGCGGTATACCTTTCCTTGCCTTGCTGTTGCTGTCCGGTAAGGCGTGTAGTTCGACAGCCTCCTTGATTGTGGTTTGGATATTTTGTTTCTTTTGGACTACTTTGGTCGTAGTGGCTCCTTCTACTTCTGGATGTTCTAAACACCGCATTCTGAAGACGCAGTGCTGTCTACTGGTTCCTCCTTGCCTGCGTTATTCCATCGTTGTATTAGTTATCAGATGTTAGGTAGATTTTTCAAGAGCGTTGGTCCGTGTTTAAACTGTCACTAGTTTGAATTTCCATCTGGTTAAGTGAATACAACTCTTGGCTGCCTGTCTCATCGTTTACGAAGTTGAGCGACTTTCCCAGGTCGATCCTTGGAGCATTGTCTGAGGACCACTCCTCTCTTGATTTGGTCAGATTGTGATGATTATTTTAAAAAAAAATAATTTTGAATTGTTACTGTTTGGGCCTTCAGCCGACAAAGATTTCGAATTTCTTGTTAATAAGACCTTCAGCTGTGAGTGTAACTTGTCTTAAGAAATTTTAATTAGACAAAATATCTTAACACTGAAATGTTGATGATTGTTCTTTAAATATCTCTCGAAGAAGTTTAATTGCTTCTCAAAAATTGGCTTTTCAGGCCTTCAGCCGTGCAAGTGTTTTTTGAGTTATTACTATTGGGGCCTTTCAGCCGACAAATAATTTGAATTTCTTGTCAATAAGGCCTTCAGCCATAAACCCAATCTTAAGAATTCTTAATTAGATATTGTCTCTTAATAGTCAAATTCTGATGATTGTCTCCTTTTTTAAAAAAAAATATTTTAGTATCTCTTGGAGAAGTTTAACTGGTTCTTAAGAATTTGCTATCCAGACCTTCAGCCGTCAAATTGTTTTCTTAGTTATTACTACTGGGGCCTTCAGCCGACAAATAGTTTGAATTTCTGGTCAATAAGGCCTTCAGCCGTGAGTGCAACTTGCTTAAAAATTTTTAATTAGACATTGTGTCTTAACAGTCAAATTTGATAATTGTTCCTTATCGTCGACTTCATTTGCAGTTGTTTCCAAATAAAGTGTACGTGATTTTTTAAAAAAAAAAAAAAAACTGAGCAACCAACGCCGCGGGGGGTAGCCGTGCCGTCTAAGGCGTCTTTCGTCACGGTTCGCGCGGCTCCCCCCGTCGGAGGTTCGAGTCCTCCCTCGGGGCATGGGTGTGTGTGTGTGTGCTGTCCATAGTGTAAGTTAGTTTAAGTTAGATTAAGTAGTGCGTAAGCCTAGGGACCGATGACCTCAGCAGTTTGCTCCCATAGTCTTTACCATAAATTTACAATTCGAGCAACCGTCGGTAACTGATTACGGCGCCGTCCACACCGAATCCTGCCTTTCCCTAAGTACGGGATGGCGGTAGAAAAAAGGTCTAGTATTCTCATACAGCACTCTGTAATAAACATACGTGCTTTCTTTTCGAAGCACGAACTGCCTGCGATAGCAGTATCACTTACTTCTCGTGGCAATTGTTGTCTGTGTCTGTTACATGCATGACACTTAATTTAATTAATTCAATTGGCTCGACTCTCTAAAAACTTTCACTACTTCAGAGAAAGCGGAGGCAGAAACACTTCAAAAATCAACGGTGACGTGCAGTCATACCTGACGGCTCCCCGCACGGTACACCAGGAGTAATACCGCTTTGCCTCTCCAAAACAATGGAAGCATAAACCACTTCACAATTCGAAGCCATACTCGACAACTGGTCACCTGGGGTAGCACAGAACCGCGAATCATCGCTGACACAACGTGATACCATTCGTCAGCAGCCCATGCTGCACCACGCTAAACGCAGCCTACGCATGGGACACTAATTCCCTTGACCCACTGTGCTAGTCTGCAACCAATGGTAAGGAATGACACAGAATGTTGCAGAGAATCCATTGTTTTCGGATGACAGGTTTGTCATTCCCAGACTTTGTCGACGCGAACCTTGACTACGAATATGCTTGCCCTCAGTCCAACACTGGGCCTCTGCCACATCGGAATGTCCGAAAAATCTAGTTATTTCACGATTCGACCAGCCGGCTAAGTGTTGAACCACAATGAAGTCCCTTTCAGACTTTATCAGAGGGCTGTCTCTGACGAATACGTGGCATACCCATGTCTTCCACAGTGCGCACTCAACAACTGACTCTTGTTCACGCCCCTTGTATACCCTACGAAGCCTGAGAATAACTCTTAACAAGAAAGACACTAACGCACTATGGTGGCCGATCTGTCATAGAGAACTGAATTTCTAATCATTTAAATACCCTTCAAGGGTGTGTACACGTACGATGTTCTACTGATATCCGACCTTGACATCTAGTTGCTTTTCCTTTTTCGTCAGGAAGTTTGTGGTAAAGTAGGGGAGAACCCACAAGTAACCGCTATTTCTGGGAGGATAAAATGATTAATATTTAATTTCCTGTCGACGCCGGGGTCATTGGAGATGGAGCACGAGGTCGAATTGGAGAAGGAAAAGAAATGTATAAGATCGTGTCCTTCTCAAACGATCTGTGCCGGCATTGAATTATACAGTACAGTGAAAACAACTGGAAACCTAACTTTATGTGGCGGGACATATATTGGAACGATTATCTTCTCGAATGCGAGTCCAGAGTGTCGATCGCTGTGCCACCTCGCTCCCTATTCGTCCTGAGTGAGAGAATCTACTGGAGACCACTTTTTCTGTCTAGCTTTAGAAGTAAAATTGCTATTCCTTTACTTACCAAGTCATCCTTAAAATTGCTTGAGTTATGCAGTTATTTGCTTTATTCCCCTCTGTCTGCATTTCCATACAGAAAATTTCGTCGGAAATTATTATTTTCGTGGGACACATTTCCGATCGTTAAGATGTATGCTTTTTCAGCTTTCACATAGTGTAAGCCACACGCAAGACGTTTGTTAGGCATAGAGAACCACTAAGTCAGTCTGTGAAGCACGATTTAGGAGCTCAGTTGGTAGCGCAATGCCTACATAACAGAGATAGTGTCTTTAGTTATTTGATTTCGAATTATCTTCCTTTGTTCAGATCGGCTAGCTTAATTGAGACGCTCCCTTTGTATGTATGATTCCTGCTGTCATTTTTCAAGTTCATCGTAGTTGACACAATATTTATTTTTGATTCATGTAACCTGACAAGACTAGGGCCGCCACACCTTTCTTATATCTAACGACGCATTACACACTCTCTGGATTTCATGAACAGGATGGGCAAAAATAAGACTGGCCCGGAAAATACAGTCTAAAAAGAACCACGAAGTATTTATTCGAATGTGCCGTACATTTACAGATAGACAAATCATTCCAGTTTCAGAAAAAAACTGGATGATTTATTCAAGAGAAGGAGCTTTACAAACTGGGCAAGTCATTACCGACTTCTTTCCGATAAAGGCAGGTGTTGTCCAACACCTGTTGGAAAAAAAAAATTGTGCCAAGCCCTATCACGGAGCAGTGCTGTTAGTGGGAGCAAAATGGCCTGTGAAGAGCGCCTGCACTCTGTTCCTGAGGCTGACTGACTCAAGGACCTGAATGTTTAATACAATTTCGTTCGGTTGGTTAACAGCTCTTACGGAAGTAGCAGGTAAGTCTTGAGCCTCTCTGGAGCGGAGGTGTCAGTTATCCTCCGGCATCAACGAAATCACCAATATGGGGAAGTGGAAAACGTCTCGTTGCTCCTAGTTGACAAGATGTAGAAAGCACAATGATTATAAAGCTAGCAGCATATGCACTTGATAGAGTCATACGAGGTATGTGAACAAATATACGAGTATAGCCGTATGATTTCCAAATTTAGTGTCCTAGACCTCAATGTTTAAGCCTAACGTAAGCGAAGAACACGTAATGCCTAAGTCTAGTGATACAGGTCTTAGCTGTATAGCGTATGTAAACTAATCTGTAATATTTTACACCTAATAATCACTCCTTCATTATTATGTGTTAACCTGTAGGTTATATGGATTTTTGGCTTTGTACTAAGTTAATATGTCCCACTGGAGAGGTTAACATGTAATAATAATTTTTTAGAGAGCAAATAAACAAAAAATTCACTGAAGGTAGCACAAAACGTGTTGAAACACGTACGGGTAATAAGAAAACTATAAAACGATGTCTTGCATAAGGAATTCCTCTGCAGTACAGTTTGCTTTTACTTATTGTTTGTTTTTCCACGTTGTCATAACTTTATGAAAACTGTACTCTCAAACACACACTGTTTCAGTTTTTACGAAATGTTTAAGTATTTCTCTGTCTCGTTTTGTTTTTCTGGACGGGTGTTTCGAACCTTGTTTTCCCACCAGGCTTTGCATATTGTGTCCGTCCATATGCGTCTCTCTCTCTCTCTTTGTGTGTGTGTGTGTGTGTGTGTGCAAGGATCCATGGTTCGGTCTCCGGTGTGTCACAGTTTATTATTGTCAGTTCCCCTGCCGCCGTGACGTGACATTACACGAGCGATGAGAGCGTAGTGGTCACATGGTTTTCTTCGAGTACAGATTGTCAAAAATTTTAGAGTCAACGCCCGTGCCGAGGTTGACAGAACGGTTCCCTTCAGATCATCGAAGTCATCAAGCACCGTCGGGCGTGGCCAGTACTTGGATGCATGACCGTCCTGGTACGCAGCGTGCTACCTTTGCGGCAAAAGGGACAGGAGGGTTGGTGGCGTAAAGTCGCTGATCACCATGTGAGACGTGTATATTTCTATTGTCTATTGCCAAACCACAATTTATGAAAGATATTTATATTTTATTAATAGGATTAAGTAGGAATAATTAATATTTGTCATGTTGGAAATAATTGTGGTAGCAGGGAATGTCTGCACCAAAGTATTGTTGGCAAGAGAGATCGCAAATTGATATAATTTAAAAAAGGGCGGGAGACACCGCGTATGGATACATTTTAAGAAAAGCGCGGGAAAGACCGCGCATTGATACATTTTGTAATGGCAGCATGGATTGTCTGCACCAGAAAGCATTGTTGGCAGGAGAGACCGCACTTTAGCGTTCGTAGAAGTTAGTAGTAAGCGAGATGTGAAGCGAGTCGGTAGCAGGTCTGAAGCGAGAGATTGAGAGGAGCAGTGTGCCTGCCAGCCACCAGCTATGATTTACAAGAGATTATAAACGGTTATATAGAGACATCAACTAACTATTATCATAAGAGGAACTAATATTATTGAATTATTTTCTTTGCGAAAGTCAACACTACTGAAAAAGTAAGTCCCATTTGACCGTTTGTAAAATCGTTTCATTACCAACAGTAAATACACTCCTGGAAATGGAAAAAAGAACACATTGACACCGGTGTGTCAGACCCACCATACTTGCTCCGGACACTGCGAGAGGGCTGTACAAGCAATGATCACACGCACGGCACAGCGGACACACCAGGAACCGCGGTGTTGGCCGTCGAATGGCGCTAGCTGCGCAGCATTTGTGCACCGCCGCCGTCAGTGTCAGCCAGTTTGCCGTGGCATACGGAGCTCCATCGCAGTCTTTAACACTGGTAGCATGCCGCGACAGCGTGGACGTGAACCGTATGTGCAGTTGACGGACTTTGAGCGAGGGCGTATAGTGGGCATGCGGGAGGCCGGGTGGACGTACCGCCGAAATGCTCAACACGTGGGGTGTGAGGTCTCCACAGTACATCGATGTTGTCGCCAGTGGTCGGCGGAAGGTGCACGTGCCCGTCGACCTGGGACCGGACCGCAGCGACGCACGGATGCACGCCACGACCGTAGGATCCTACGCAGTGCCGTAGGGGACCGCACCGCCACTTCCCAGCAAATTAGGGACACTGTTGCTCCTGGGGTATCGGCGAGGACCATTCGCAACCGTCTCCATGAAGCTGGGCTACGGTCCCGCACACCGTTAGGCCGTCTTCCGCTCACGCCCCAACATCGTGCAGCCCGCCTCCAGTGGTGTCGCGACAGGCGTGAATGGAGGGACGAATGGAGACGTGTCGTCTTCAGCGATGAGAGTCGCTTCTGCCTTGGTGCCAATGATGGTCGTATGCGTGTTTGGCGCCGTGCAGGTGAGCGCCACAATCAGGACTGCATACGACCGAGGCACACAGGGCCAACACCCGGCATCATGGTGTGGGGAGCGATCTCCTACACTGGCCGTACACCACTGGTGATCGTCGAGGGGACACTGAATAGTGCACGGTACATCCAAACCGTCATCGAACCCATCGTTCTACCATTCCTAGACCGGCAAGGGAACTTGCTGTTCCAACAGGACAATGCACGTCCGCATGTATCCCGTGCCACCCAACGTGCTCTAGAAGGTGTAAGTCAACTACCCTGGCCAGCAAGATCTCCGGATCTGTCCCCCATTGAGCATGTTTGGGACTGGATGAAGCGTCGTCTCACGCGGTCTGCACGTCCAGCACGAACGCTGGTCCAACTGAGGCGCCAGGTGGAAATGGCATGGCAAGCCGTTCCACAGGACTACATCCAGCATCTCTACGATCGTCTCCATGGGAGAATAGCAGCCTGCATTGCTGCGAAAGGTGGATATACACTGTACTAGTGCCGACATTGTGCATGCTCTGTTGCCTGTGTCTATGTGCCTGTGGTTCTGTCAGTGTGATCATGTGATGTATCTGACCCCAGGAATGTGTCAATAAAGTTTCCCCTTCCTGGGACAATGAATTCACGGTGTTCTTATTTCAATTTCCAGGAGTATATTTGAAGCGTTTTCAGAATATAATTAATTTTTGCCAGCAATGTTGCATTACTGATTATAATCCATCCCAAAAACCATCAACGTAAAACTTTGCAAAAATTTTATTGTTGTCGAGAAAAAGTGTAACTATGAATTACGTAACTTCAGTCAAATTAATTAAAGAATAACGTCAGCTTTGCAATTAAAGAATAACGTCAGCTTTGGTAATAAATACAGCTACTTATTATGACAGCCCACTAGCAATTAATGGAGTATAGTAAACCAGAGTAAGTATATTCATGTCGCAGTTCGATGTAGCAGTCAGATGGCGACCCAGTAACAGTAAAAAAGGCAAGGAACAGTTTTGGGTTATTGCAGATAACGACTGAGGACCACAACGACGACACATTCTATGTTTCGTCGAAATAATCAGAAAATCACTTTTAATAAGCAGCAATTAAATTTGTATGCGAAGATTGAGAAAGAGAATAAATTTCAAAGGGAAGATTTCATTTGTTATTATTAAGCAAGAGATAGAAATCCTAAGGAGAGGTTTCATAGGCTATTGTAGAAAGGAAGGTTGCGTGAAAAAAAAAGAGATATAGAGGAGACGGGAAGCTTTCAATCAGGCTTTGCGCCAGTGTCTTGGATTAAATTCCAAACCTCTCCGCACTGTCGCGTGAAGTGAGGGCATAGGGACGTAGGCTTGGTTAGTCGCTTGGTGGTCGCCGAGAGGAGTAGGCTATGAACCGGTAATGGATTTCACCCTCTCCCTTTTCTCATCATCTCCAACACAAACACAGCACTACACGACACACAAACCATTACTGTCCTCCACACTTGACAGAGGCACTTCCATACACAGCTCTCACACTTCGCGAAGGATAGGTGCTAGCAGGCGCGGAGAAGGAGAGGCTGAATCTGCCGTTCGGGTTCTCCCAGCCGCTCATACGACACGCCTTTACTTGACATTTTGAATCAGTATTGAATATTAATGAGTCACAAAATTTGTCGACTATTAAATTAAGTAGTCAACAAATTTTATGACTGTCAGTGGTCTCTGAGAAACCTTTTGACAGGTTGTCTAAATTCATCCGACATGGTTTCCCAAAATTACGACTTTTTTCTTCCAAGGTTTCCGGTTTAAGTTACCCGAGGATTTCGTTACACTTTCGCATGGGTGTAGGAAACTTCTCTGTATCTATTGTCTGGTCATGTTATTCGACAAGGACCCCAAACAATGCGGTCATCTTGTATGTGACTACCCTTGCAGATGCATTTCTCTTTTAGAACGCTTCAAATAAATTTTAGGGCCTCATGCTTCAATCAGTAAAAACGGATCCCTTACTGCATCGCTTGGGTGTCCCTCCGTCTGTCTGGCAGTCTGTTAAAGACACTTTTTCTCGGGAATAGGCAGATGTATCAAGTTGAAATTTATCACACATACTGGGGTCACAGAAAAAATTGAAGCTTCTAAGTTAATACAGTCAAAACATCTGGCTATTTATGTCATGCACTTTAACGCTCGAAAACTCGCCCATCAAAACCTATGGGATACTTCCCGTTGATCTACAATGACGAAATTTGGCAAGGAGTAAGGTATCGCCGTACAAGTAATGGCAAAAACGAGAAAAATTTTTAATTTGTAATATATCACGCGTAACATATATTTCTTTTGACACTTGTATCAGATGTCAGATATTGTACCCGTGGTCTTTGATTCATAATCAAAACCTCTTCGGTCCCGGGTTCGATCCCCGCCACTGCCTAAATTTTGATAAATAATCAGCATTGGCGGCCGAAGACTTCCGGCATAAGAAGTCAGCCTCATTCTGCCAACGGCCTTGTCAAAGAGGGCGGAGGGGCGGATAGAGGTTCAGGGCACTCTCTTGTCCTAGGGGTGGGAAATTGCCCCTATAGGCGGAAGAATCAGCAATGATCAACGACATGAGGATGCAGAAGGCAATGGAAACCACTGCATTAAAGACACGTAACATGTATCCACAGGACATGTGGCCTGTAACTGAAGAAGTATCATGATGATCTCTCCATTGGCAAAAGATTCCGGAATAGTCCCCCACTCGAATCTCCGGGAGGGGACTGCCAAGGGGGAGGTTACCATGAGAAAAAGATTGAATAATCAACGAAAGGATAACGTTCTACGAGTCGGGGCGTGGAATGTCAGTAGCTTGAACGTGGTAGGGAAACTAGAAAATCTGAAAAGCTCAATCTAGATATAGTAGGGGTCAGTGAAGTGAAGTGGAAGGAAGACAAGGATTTCTGGTCAGATGAATATCGGGTAATATCAACAGCAGTAGAAAATGGTATAACAGGTGTAGGATTCGTTATGAATAGGAAGGTAGGGCAGAGGGTGTGTTACTGTGAACAGTTCAGTGACCGGGTTGTTCTAATCCGAATCGACAGCAGACCAACACCGACAACGATAGTTCAGGTATACATGCCGACGTCGCAAGCTGGAGATGAACAGATAGAGAAAGTGTATGAGGATATTGAAAGGGTAATGCAGTGTGTAAAGGGGAACGTAAATCTAATAGTCATGGGCGACTGGAATGCAGTTGTAGGGGAAGGAGTAGAAGAAAAGGTTACAGGAGAATATGGGCTTGGGGCAAGGAATGAAAGAGGGGACAGAATAATTGAGTTCTGTAACAAGTTTCAGCTAGTAATAGCGAATACCCTGTTCAAGAATCACAAGAGGAGGAGGTATACTTGGAAAAGGCCGGGAGATACGGGAAGATTTCAATTAGATTACATCATGGTGAGACAGAGATTCCAAAATCAGATACTGGATTTTAAGGCGTACCCAGGAGCAGATATAGATTCAGATCACAATATAGTAGTGATGAAGAGTAGGCTGAAGTTCAAGACATTAGTCAGGAAGAATCAATACGCAAAGAAGTGGGATACGGAAGTACTAAGGAATGACGAGATACGTTTGAAGTTCTCTAACGCTATAGATACAGCAATAAGGAATAGCGCAGTAGGAAGTACAGTTGAAGAGGAATGGACATCTCTAAAAAGGGCCATCACAGAAGTTGGGAAGGAAAACATAGGTACAAAGAAGGCAGCTGCGAAGAAACCATGGGTAACAGAAGAAATACTTCAGTTGATTGATGAAAGGAGGAAGTACAAACATGTTCCGCGAAAATCAGGGATACAGAAATACAAGTCGCTGAGGAATGAAATAAATAGTAAGTGCAGGGAAGCTAAGACGAAATGGCTGCAGGAAAAGTGTGAAGACATCGAAAAAGATATGATTGTCGGAAGGACAGACTCAGCATACAGGAGGAGTCAAAACAACCTTTGGTGACATTAAAAGCAACGGTGGTAACATTAAGAGTGCAACGGGAATTCCACTGTTAAATGCAGAGGAGAGAGCAGATAGGTGGAAAGAATACATTGAAACCCCTATGAGGGTGAAGATTTGGCGGATGTGATAGAAGAAGAAACAGGAGTCGATTTAGAAGAGATAGGGGATCCAGTATTAGAATCGGAATTTAAAAGAGCTCTGGAGGACTTACGGTCAAATAAGGCAGAAGGGATAGATAACATTCCATCAGAATTTCTAAAATCATTGGGGGAAGTGGCAACAAAACAACTATTCACGTTGGTGTGTAGAATATATGAGTCTGGCGACATACCATCTGACTTTCGGAAAAGCATCATCCACACAATTCCGAAGACGGCAAGAGCTGACAAGTGCAAGAATTATCGCACAATCAGCTTAACAGCTCATGCATCGAAGCTGCTTACAAGAATAATATACAGAAGAATGGAAAAGAAAATTGAAAATGCGCTAAATGACGATCAGTTTGGCTTTAGGAAAAGTAAAGGGACGAGAGAGGCAATTCTGACGTTACGGCTAATAATGGAAGCAAGGCTAAAGAAAAATCAAGACACGTTCATAGGATTTGTGGAGCTGGAAAAAGCGTTCGACAATATAAAATGGTGCAAGCTGTTCGAGATTTTGAAAAAAGTAGGGGTAAGCTATAGGGAGAGACGGGTCATATACAATATGTACAACAACCAAGAGGGAATAATAAGAGTGGACGATCAAGAACGAAGTGCTCGTATTAAGAACGGTGTAAGACAAGGCTGCAGCCTTTCGCCCCTACTCTTCAATCTGTACATCGAGGAAGGAATGATGGAAATAAAAGAAAGGTTCAGGAGTGGAATTAAAATACAAGGTGAAAGGATATCAATGATACGATTCGCTGATGACATTGCTATCCTGAGTGAAAGTGAAGAAGAATTAAATGATCTGCTGAACGGAATGAACAGTCTAATGAGTACACAGTATGGTTTGAGAGTAAATCGGAGAAAGACGAAGGTAATCAGAAGTAGTAGAAATGAGAACAGCGAGAAACTTAACATCAGGATTGTTGGTCACGACGTCAATGAAGTTAAAGAATTCTGCTACCTAGGCAGTAAAATAACCAATGACGGACGGAGCAAGGAGGACATCAAAAGCAGACATGTTATGGCAAAAAAGGCATTTCTGGCCAAGAAAAGTCTACTAATACCAAATACCGGCCTTAATTTGAGGAAGAAATTTCTGAGGATGTACGTCTGGAGTACAGCATTGTATGGTAGTGAAACATGGACTGTGGGAAAACCGGAACAGAAGAGAATCGAAGCATTTGAGATGTGGTGCTATAGACGAATGTTGAAAATTAGGCGGAATGAGGAGGTTCTACGCAGAATCGGAGAGGAAAGGAGTATGTGGAAAACACTGATAAGGAGAAGGGACAGGATGATAGGACATCTGCTAAGACATCAGGGAATGACTTCCATGGTACTAGAGGGAGCTGTAGAGGGCAAAAACTGTAGAGGAAGACAGAGATTGGAATACGTCAAGCAAATAATTGAGGACGTAGGTTGCAAGTGATACTTTGAGATGAAGAGGTTAGCACAGGAAAGGAATTCGTGGCGGGCCGCATCAAACCAGTCAGTAGACTGATGACCAAAAAAAATAAAAATAAAAAAAAATAAGATGTCAAACTTGAAATTATAACAATCAGCAGTCCTGAGTTCAGTGTGAGTGGGTCGCAATGGTAAAAGTCGAATGTCAAGCAAGGAATGACTTTATTGCTTATATGATGCGTTTGGTCCACATATATTTTGAAACGCCGCTTCTACGTGCAGTAATCGCTCCTGGATATATGTTAATAGATAAATTTCTATACGAGTCATATGATCAATAAAGTCATTCGTTGCGTGATGTTCTACTTTCACCATTGCGACACTGTCAGCTTGAATGAAGAACTAGTGATTATTACCCGAATGGTTACCTGCCTCCCGCACTACTTTATGTCACATTTATATTACTGAAATTAAAATATTGTCGAATATCTTGGTATCCCTGGGACCGATATCTTGCCGGTCTCATTGTCGATAGCAGGCAAAAATGGTCGCAATTCTCGATTCCCGGAACGGATGAATTGCCTATACACATAATTAGGTTTATACAGAGCCCACATTGTGCGAATCCTTCTAGCATCCGGTCAATTTTTCCGTGCATCTGCCTTAATAATAATTTTACGTGATCGTCGCATTTGTTATCGCTTCTCAATGTAACCGCTACATACACGATGTCACGCGCTCAGGACGGTTATCATTACTCTGTCGAGTGCTTTCTATTTGCTATGGGCGTCCAAATTTAAAGAGTCCTGGTCCGCTTCTTCTCCAACATCCTAGATAGTGGATCACTGCACAACTAGCTAAAGAGAACAAAAATAGTGGCATATTTGAGGCCAAATAAACCAGCTGACCACCCTCAAAGTTGCAGCCCAGTTTCCCTTTTGAGCTCCACTTATAAACTATTGGAGAGGTTCATTTATAAAAGAATCAGCAGCTTCGTTCTAGAACATATCCCAGCTGACCAAGCGGGTTTCGGGCCATAGAGAAGTTGCTACGACCAGGTACTGGCCCTAGCAACGTTCATAGAGGCTGATTTCCAAGAAAACATAAAGACATCTGTCGCGTTCGTAGACACAGTCTGGAGAAAGGGGATGATATACAAATTACTAAAAACAATCCGATGCCGAAAAACTGCAACTCTTATCAACTCCTTGATAAACAATACATATTTCCGTGTTTACTTGGGAGAAAATGTGAGCAAGGGGAAGAAATTAAGTAATGGCCTACCACAGGGCTATGTCTTAGCCCCCCTCCCCTCCTATTGTTCAACCTATATATCTCCAATCTCCCCAATGCTAGATCAACAAAATTCTGCTATGCGGACGATATCGCTCTTGCTTGTAGAACCATCTCGGAAAAGCGGAGACAATTCTCACAGAAGAACTAGCCGTTATGAGCTCCTATTTTAAAAGTGGCGACTTAAGCCAGTTACAAGCACAACTGAAGTATGTAAATTCTATTTGAACAACAAACAAGCTAACACGATGCTCAGAGT
Organism: Schistocerca nitens; assembly: GCF_023898315.1. Taxonomy (NCBI): domain Eukaryota; kingdom Metazoa; phylum Arthropoda; class Insecta; order Orthoptera; family Acrididae; genus Schistocerca; species Schistocerca nitens. The sequence goes on along the minus strand of NC_064619.1, from coordinate 407,914,868 downwards.
GAAACTTCACGGAAACACTCTTTGCCATCACAAGCACCCTAAGTACCTTGGTGTCATCGTTGACCTCATCCTTTCATACAGAAAACATCTTGAAAATACCGCTGTCAAGATAAAAACACTGTGTGGAATGACTTGGGGAGCATCAGCAGATATCTTACGCAGATCATCCATTGCGCCTGTCTTCTCAGCAGCCGAGTACTGTGCCCCGGTGCGGCTAAACAGCAGCAACACCAACTTGATCGACGTCCAGCTGAACCACACTAAGCGGTTAAAAGCTGGGACAATCCTACCAACGCCGATTTATTGGCTTCCTCTGCTGAGCAACATCTATCCACCCACAGTCCGTAGAAGCGAGTCCCTGCTTAGGGAATACCGCAAGCTACAGGAGAACCTGGAATTACCCGTACAGGAAGATATATCAAATCTACGACGAAATAGACTCCGTTCAAGAAACCCGTCATTACGGCAAGCAGAACGGCAATGCCGGGGTGAGAGATGTATGATATCAGAACTTTCAACTTATTGAAAATCCTGAAGAGCGTGAATGGTTCCGAAAGCACAGAACTCGACAGGAAACTACGGGTCAAATTGAACATAGCTCGCACTGGGAATGGACAATGCACAGAATCTCTTTACAAATGGGGTGCTGCAGAGCCTCTGGCTTGTGACTCTGGAGCCCCTAACCAGACAATCATGAACATTAGAGAAGAATGCTCCTTGCGTTTCTATTACAGGAGTTGGAGCGACATGAAAGCTGATGATACAGCTCTTATATGGATTAGGAACTGCCGCATCCTGGCACAGCCTCACTATACCACAATGAAGTAAGTGTGAACTGCGTAACGCAATCGGGACGTTAACGACAATGGGTTGGTTATAAATTGCTGTCAACCTTTATATCGGAAATGAGAAGGAGAGAATCTCCTTGGTTTGAAGCAAATAAGTTTCCTCAAAATAGGTTACAGAATTGCAATAGGCAGAAAAGATTGGTTAGTTTCTATCAAGTTTATTCTCACATATACTTATGTGAGACGTTGGACCATAAACCCGTTAGTAAGATTCCGTCTATTTATTCGGACTTGCTACTTCAAAGCTTATTTACATATAAGAAACAAGTACAAAGCAACCACTTGTTCTTGGTTAGCACTGAAATCTCTCTAAGTAATTGAGACAAAGCTGACAGCCTCTGTTCAACACTATTCCAATGAAACCCTAAAAATTCTACTTGACCTGCAGTTCCTGAGTGTCCACCAGAGTCTATCACCGTATTCTCGTAGTTTAAGTCTTTATCAGCCATATCGGCTGCTATGGGTCTACTCGGCCCCGCTGGCATCTCGCTGCAGAATCTTCAAACTGCCGGCACTGGCTCTGAATCTGCATCTGAATCTCTGCTTCTAGCAATTCCAGCCGAGCGGTCTAAGGCGCTGCAGTCATAGACTGTGCGGCTGGTCCCGGCGGAGGTTCGAGTCCTCCCTCGGGCATGGGTGTGTCTGTTAGGATAATTTAAGTGAAGTAGTGTGTAAGCTTAGGGACTGATGACCTTAGCAGTCAAGTCCCATAAGATTTCACACACATTTGAATTTTTTTCTAGCAATTCCGCTACCTGACCTTTTATTTCGTTTCTCATGTACTTGGGTGCACACGAGTTAATTTGTTTGACACGACCCTTTCATTTCTAAGTGATCGGATTGCACAAGAATGCCTATGGTTCCACATGACACTCTCGTTGCTAATTGGTCGGCTTGCGCAAGAATGCCTTCGGTTCCACACGACACTTTCGTTTCTAGCTGCACACAACTTAATTTGGTTCCACACGAGTCTTTTCCACACGTGACTGACACTCTCTCTTGCTGTATTATCGCCCTGGTGTTTGTGTCTTCCATTGCGCAAGTTGGATTCATGCTGCTTCCTCTGGCAGGAAGTCAAACACTAAGTTATTTGATCAACAAGCCATACTTGGCAGCCTCCGCCGCTTGTCTTGTCCCTATGTCCTGGTGGACTATTTCTTAATGTCGGCTGGCTGTTTGCCTATGGAGCCTGGACTCTTATTATGGTCACAAAAGCAAGAATAAAAATTAAAATTTTCTACGGTCACAACAGAACTTAGAATTGACATGTAGTTAGCTTTATATGTAGCTTTATGTTTTCGTATTCTTGTTATATACATATGCTAATGTTGTGTACCTGTATTATTAAACTGCGTGTGAACCATTGAATAAAAAATAATTAAAAAGCTGCCATTAATTAATTAATTTACTAAGGTCCTCGTGTACTCCGTGTAACACAGGGCCCTTGCCCGATCCTCGTGGGTGATCAGTGTGATGAGTCAGTCAGTCCCCTGGGCCCGCACTGCCTCCGCCCGGCCTGCCAGACGCCGCGGCCCGCCGCTGCCAGTCCAGACCCCGGCTCCAGGCGGCGCCTGTTAAAGTGTCTGCCGCCGAAGCGGCGGGGGCGTTGACCGCCAGCGCCTCAGGCGACGCGCGGACAGTCTGCTGGCCTCCGAAGGCGCTTACCGCAACACCAGCCGGCCCGCGCGGCCGTATTACGACATACGTAGTCACAGCCTAACACCCACTGCTGTCGTAGCTCACTTCCGGCAGCTGTGGAGATACTGAGCAAGCCCTCTCCTAACGTCACATGCGACTTACGAATGATGTTTGTTTTTAATTCGATTTCCTACGTAATTTACTAAATAGATGTACGTTTTTGCGTCAGAAACATGACGGACTGTGAAATAAATTCAACAGACCCAAAAATCATAAATGTAATTACATTAACTGCAACGTTATTCGTGAAGAAATACTTCCGAAACTATTTTCGTCTTTCTAGCTTTGCATCCCGTTTTCCCTTCAGTGGCATCCTGACCTGACTGAATAATAAAAGAAGAGCGTCATGGATATTTTAAGTATACTTACCTTTCGTCGCTTGGTTTCTATGAAATTTCTTTTGCTCTCTACTATCATTGTGGTAGGCACTTTGTTGTCACGTAACAATCTGGCGCCGGCCGGTGTGGCTGTGCGGTTCTAGCCGCGTCAGTCTGGAACCGCGTGACCGCTACGGTCGCAGGTGCGAATCCTGCCTCGGGCGTGGATGTGTGTGATGTCCTTAGGTTAGTTAGGTTTAAGTAGTTCTAAGTTCTAGGGGACTGATGACCACAGATGTTAAGTCCCATAGTGCTCAGAGCCTTTTGAACCATTGAATAATCTGGCAAGGAGTGTAACGGTGAGCACATTCCTACACCTCACTCGATTTTCCACTAATTTTAATAACATCTTAGAAAGACGTCTATGTTATGCTGACATTTCTAGGTATGAGGAAGCAACAACTGTGGGATTGGCCTTTTCTTGTGTCAGGAAGCAGTTTCGTGGTTTTTGATGTTTTATTATTTATTATGACGGCTGCCTGGCAGTTTCCTCTTCAGTGACAGTTAATGGTGACTTGTATTGTACTCCATTCCATACGAATTCCAAGTTCATAAAGTGCTACAGCTCCAACTGTAGCGAGCAAAACTTCACTTCTTTGTGTGAGTATGAAAAATCTGTCTTGTAACATTATTTTTCGTAAGTAATATTTAAAAGCTATTCCGTGGCTAAAGCAAGGACTTTGAATATATGAGTGTATCGTGTAGAGCATTCCTTTTTTTTATTCTAGTAGGAAATCAATGAACTCTTCACAACGAAGCTGCGAGGTGCCGGGGCTAGCAGTGTATTTAACACTAAATTCTTCTATAATTTTCATATGTAAATGATGCTCTAAGCCCCCCCTAACTTTTGCTGTTGCACATGGATTAAGAAGAAACGCGAACTGACTATAATCGACCCTGCAAGTGGAGTAGAAAAGAGTTTGGCACCTGCAATAATTTAATTTGATAGAAATTAATTAAATAAAGGAATGTTTCATTAACATAGTGGGAAATGAAAGGGTTGCTCTACCGATTAACAGAATGAAAGTTCTGTCCAAAATAACAATTTGATTTATTATGACTAAACTCAAAATAATAAACAAAACACATGAAACATTTACACTACATCAAATTGGATCAAATTGGATATTCAAATAATTGCTGTGAGGGTGAAGTTGTCCATAAACTAGATTGTGACATTTATGACGAAGTGGTATGTGGAGCCAATTCCTTGCAACTCAAACAGGAGCGCTCTGCTGAGCTCTGATTATCACAGAACAAATTCCCTAATCTGCTGATGCTGCAGACATATATTACCAAGCCCGTCTTCTTAACTGCAAGGACACGATCTGGCGTACCGGAAGCGATGGCTGGTTGCTTCGACGTCCCGTTGTGGTGATGATAATGTCGCGAGTATAGCCCAAAACAAATTATCCTGGTCTGGTTGTTCCAGACTAAAGACTACCTATCAATACAAATGCGCCTCTGAGGGAGACGAAGAAGGCCCGCCACACAATCACTGACGGTACAGTGATTGATTTTAACAAGCGAAGTCACACAGTAACTCCGATACAGTGAACTTTAGCCAAAACTGCTCAAGACAGACAACATAGGCCGCTCGTACGCAAAACGCTCAATTGCCAACTGTACTCGGAAAGTTACGTTGAAGTCGAAGCTTCAGCAACTTCGTCAAACAATTACAATTAAATAAAAGTGTATTAGACAGCCAACGGAAGGCAGACTGTCCAGAGCAGCGAGAGCTCAGTCTTGTAACCTACTCCGACCGAAAGGCGAGAGCTGACCCTCTGAAGAGCACCTGTACAAACCGAACACAGAACATTCCCGCCCCCACGACAGTGGCCGTGGTTAAACGTTCCAATCAGCAACTCAAAAACTGGCGGAAAATTCCACTCTATTGGCGAAGCACTACCATTCCACCAATGGAGATTCTTCGCGCCAATTTCTGCGCCGATTTTGCTACGTCACGGAGCTATGCCCTGAGCAAGCCAATCACAGTTACGATTTTGCAGAAAACGCGGGAATTTGCCTGCCAAGACTGCCTGGGAACACAAGTCATTCCCACGCCTCGCTGGTAGCCCGCCAGAAACGGTGTTCACTAAGTTTCTGCGAAGTAACGGAATCTCTAGCCCAGCTGCCCCTTCCGGCCCATCTGGGCGTGACGCTCCCCCTCTTATGACAATGTCGGCATCTGGAAAGCATCCACTCGACTCCCTCACACCCGTCGGCTTAACCCTTTCAAGCTCAGCAGAACTCGCCTGTCACCGGACCACACAGGTGACGAGGGACACTGCGTGGGGAGTCCGGGTGTGAAGGAGTTGCAACTTTTCACCGCATGGAATTAGAGAGGAAAATCGAATTACTCAGAGTAAGATAGAAATATGAGAGGGGGCTCATGCCACCTCTCAAAGCTTCTAGAATTCTGTTTAAAGCTTATTTTCTATCGTAGCTAACAAATGAGGTGACTGCTCTTCATTTAGCTTACTTTTACATTTGTACCTTTCACCAATGACTGTGTTATTAGTTGCATGTAGTTGTATTAATCCTTTTCAGATTATCTACCTCCTTTATCTCCTTGTCATGAAAGTAATTTTTATTGTGTTTTTAGGATTTTTCAGAAAGCTATGAGAGGGAAGCGGACTGTTCGATGATAAAACGATCGAACACTAGTCGTTTTCTTTCGATCAGTCCTCTTCAGCAGAAGTAAATTTGACCATTATTTCTTTTACATTGCGTCATTTCATGCGTAAGAATTGTTCTCAACTGATCGATCAAGCATCATCGAAAAATTTTGTCAACTAACATACTCGCTTGACAAAACCCCATGTTTAATTATTTTAGATGATGGCGGATCTAAGGTAAATCAAAATCTAAAGTAAAGCTTAATCAACTGGTTTGATCTACTTGTGCTTTTAAAAAGAAATTTTACGGCATCGTCACTGGAACGTGCTTTCTCGTCGCAATTTCTAAATTACGCCAAGTTTTAGATTCTTCGCAATGCTTTTTAATGTCGCTTATTCAGAAATTTTCATTAGAATATCACAATACGTGAGAAATGAAACGTTTCGGTCTGCAAAATGTCACGTCTTTTTCTGTTCACTACGCATTTCGTGCTCTTCAAACGTCAATCTTCACTAAATATCCATAGCTTAAACACTCCTGTAATACGATGTTTCATACCAATCAGGGTGCTTCGGAAACCTGAAGAACGGCACATGTGGTGGCTTCTTTTTGTTATTGTTGAAATTTTACTTTTACATTTGTACCTTTCGCCAATGACTGTGTTATTAGTTGCATGTAGTTGTATTAATCCTTTTCAGATTATTGCGTTACAATCGCCCCAATTTGTGAAAACCATGTCACAAATCAATATAAACGACACTATTTGTATTCAATGGATATCGTATTAGCAGTGTAGCTTATACTGGTCTTACAGGAGCTCTGCTGTCGCAGCATATAACGGGTGTCGGAAGGAAGGCCACGACTGTATCAGTTACACTGTGGTGTAGTGGTAACTTCTCCTTCCTGTATACCCTTACAACATATGGAGTCGCAGTTCACACCATAATCACACACACACTAATTGCAGATCATTGCCATGACATAGCAGATTCCTCGGACAAACTGATATTTTTTGTTACACAAATAAAAGTCCAAAGTGTTCCACGACGAACACTTTGATCGAACGCCACTAAAATAATATTCCAGTATTCTCATGTCCATCAAATGGGTTGATTAAAATTTCACCCTTGCACCTGTTTATTTATAAAAGGCAAGTCCGGACTGACTAACTCATCACCAGTCACCCCAAGCCGCTACGGATAGAAACTTGAAATTTGGAGATGGTGTAGATCTTATACTTTAGGCTCCGTTTAATAAGGGATGTTTCGAAATTTCAATCCTAAGGGAGTGAAGCAGAAGATGGGATTTTTGAAAAAGTCGCTATTAAGGCAATTTTGAAGCTAAGCCTACGAAAATTGGTATTTGGTTTCTTGGTCAAAAATAAAAAAAAAGTTTATATCAGTCTTTATGGAAATTTAACTCTGTGAGGGTGAAATAGTGGGTGAAATGGGTAATGAAAGATTTTATGGAAATATTTCATTGTGAGAGCATTTTTGAAGCTATATCTATGAAAATTTATATTTGGCTTCTCTGATAGGCATGTCACTGTTTTCGGAAATTCAGCCCATAAGGGGATGAAGTAGGGGGTGAAACGTTTTATGAAAATTCTTCATTGTGAAAGCATTTTTGCCATCCGGGGTGGCCGAGCTGTTCTAGGCGCTACAGTTTGGCACCGCGCGACCGCTACGGTCGCAGGTTCGAGTCCTGCCTCGGGCATGGATGTGTGTGATGTCCTTAGGATAGTTAGGTTTAAGTAGTTCTAAGTTATAGGGGACTGATGACCTCAGAAGTTAAGTCCCATAGTGCTCAGAGCCATTTGAACCATTTTGAAAGCATTTTTAAACCTAAATCTTTGAAAATTGGTGTTTGGCTTCTCGGTTAGTGATGAAAAAATACGTGTTTCACTGTATTTGGAAATTCAGTCCCTAAGGGCGTGAAACGGGATGAGAGTGGTTCACGAATTCATCATTGACCAGCCCAAACCGCGCTGAAATTTGGAGAGGGTGTGGATCTTATACTGAAGGCATCGTTTATGAAGGGATTGTCCGAAATTCCACTCATAAGGTGCAGAAATAAGGGGTGAAAGGTTTTTTGAAAGTATATCGCTATTAAGGGAATTTTGAAGCTAGAACTACGAAAACTGTTATTTCATTTCTCAATCAGAAAATAAAAAATACGTGTTTTAGCATTCTTGGAAATTCAACCACTAAGGAGGTAAAATAGTGGGTGGAAGTTTTTTTGAAAATAAATAACTGCTAAAGAACTATTAAAGGATTTTTAAGATCACATCTACGGCAATTCCCATTTGATTTCTTTGTTAGAAATTTAAAAAAAAATCGTGTTTCAGCGTTTCTGGAAATTCAATCCCTTGTGGGAATGCAATAGGGGATGAAAACTTTTAAGAAAATATGTCGTTACATTAAAAAATTTTAAACGTGAATTTATGAAAACTGGTATTTCACTTCTCGGTTAGATATAAAGAAATATTTGTTAGGGGATGAAAGTCGCTATGGAATTTCCACAAGAACGTAAAAGGCATCATTAACAAAAGCCTAAAACTCCATCTAGCAGAATCGCTTTTTGGTCAGAAGTAATTACGGAAAAGACAATCCTTATATGGCCTTAATTAGCTTGAGAAGCTTAGGTGTTGCAGTTTGCGAACAACATAAAAATTCGATTAAACAAAAAAAGTCTCTACAGGCCATGCAGTATATGCGAGTGAAGCAGCGGACGCTGAGCTAATTTCCAGTATTTTCAGTTCAAGGAAACGCCGATTGGTAACCTACTGGTGAAGCACGTTGTGAGCAGATGATGGATGTTGGGTATGCGTAATGTTAACGCAAATATTCAGGTGGAGAGCACAACGCAGCACGCTACGAGGGAGTGCACATGCAGCTTGTCACCATCTTTCGGACTTTGAAGAGGGTCGAATGATTGGTTTGACTGACATGAGGCAGCTGGCTGTAGAGCAATGACTGCAGAACGGGTGTATACAAGTCGAGATCAAGGACAATACTCTGAAAGGAAGGGTATCTGTCGATGAATTACATACACTGAGCTAACAAAAGCCATGGGATACCTCCTAACGTCGTGTTGGACTTCCTTTTGCCTGGCACAGTGCAGCAACTCGACGTGGCATGGAATCAACAAGTCGCTGGAATTTTCTGTAGAGATATTGAGCCATGTTACCTCTGTAGCTGTCCATAATTGCGAAAGTGTTGCCGGTCCAGAAACTCACCTCTCGATTATGTCCCATAAATATTCGAGGAGATCCGTGTTGGGCGATCTAGATTGCCAAATCATTCGAACGAAGTGTCTAGAATGTTCTTCAAAGCAATAGCGAACGACTGTGGCCCGATGACACGGCGCATTGTCATCTGTAGAACTTCCATCGTTGAACGGTTGCAAATGGTCTCCAGGTAGCCGAACATAAACATTTCCAGTCAATGATCTGTTCAGCTAAACCAAAGACTCCAGTCCATTCCCTGTAAACACCATTATGGAGACACAACTAACTTGCACAGTGCCTTGTTGACGGCTTGGGTCCACGGCTTCGTGCGGTCTGTGGCACACTTGCGCCCTACAATAAATTTTTACCAACTGAATTCGGGATTCATCTGCCTAAACCATAGTTTTCTAGTCATCTACAGTACAACCAACATGCTCACGAGCCTTGGAGAGGCGCTGTAAGCGAGGCCGTGCTGTTAGGAAAGGCACTCGCATCGGTTGTCTGCTGTCATAGCCGTTAACGCCAAATTTCGCCGCGCTGTCCTAACGGATATGTTCGTCGTACGTCACCCACTGATTCCTGCGGTCACTTCACGCAGTGTTGCTTGATTTCTGCAGTTACTCCATGCAGTGTTGCTTGAGTTCTGCAGTTACTCCATGCAGTGTTGCTTGTCTGTTAGCACTGACAACTCTACGCAAACGCCACTGCTGTCGGTCGTTGAGTTAAGAACGTTGGCCAATACATCGTCCGTGGTGAGAGGTAATGCCTGAAAGTTGATATTCTCGGCACACACTTGACACAGCGGATCTCGGAATATTGAATTCCCTAACGATTCCCGAAATGGAACGTCCCCTGCGTTTAGTTCCAACTATCATTCTGAGTTCGAGGTCCACCATGTTACTGTCATAAACCTTTATCGGTATATGTGCATGTCGCTATATCATGACTTTTGTCACCTCACTGTAGAATCGTTAAATGATTCCTTAATGATAATTGCGTTAGATAACGTAATACTTGGTGTGATACGCGATTAAAACGAATATTGGCACGAATCTCTCGCCCAGTGCGATGCTCCAAGCGACCGAAAAAGTACACAGAAGGGTAAAAGAACGGACCCGCAAAATTACAGACCACTATCCATAGTATCTGTTTGGGGCAGAATTCCTAAACGTATTCTCAAAACGAATGTAATACATTTTCTTGAGAGCGAAAAACCTATGTCCACGAATTAGCGCGGTTTCAGAAAACATCGCTCGTGCGAAACTCATCTTGCCCTTTTCTCACATGGTACACTGTATACTGCGAACTAAGGATGAAAGGCAACAGAGAGACTCTAAACTTCTTATTTCCGACAAGCATTTGATACGGTGCCCCACTGTATACCGTTAACGAAGGTACGAGCGCAATGAATAGTTTCACAGATGCGTGAGTGGCTCCGAAGACTTCTTAAGTTAATAGACCCCCAGTACGATGTCCGCAACAGCCAGGGCTCATTAGAGACAAGGGTGTCGTCACGAGTGCCCAGCGACATGTGATACGATCTCTGTTATTCTCTGTATACATTATTGATCTCTCCGACAGGGTGGGCAGCAATCTGCGGCTGTTAACTGATGATCCTGTGGTGTGCGGGAAGGTATCGAAGATGAGTGACCTTGTAACGTTCTTTTATAAAAATAAACTTTTTTAAGATTGCGTTGATTGAATGTCTGAACCGTGGAGTGGGTCCTGAACTCGAATTATCGTGTAGTGTGTTGTAACTGCAAGTGGTGTGCTTACTCCGTGTAATTGTTAGCAAAACTTTATATGAACTGATTGGACAATGTAACTCCCAACACCAATAAAGAAATGCAGTCACTGCAAAATACATTCAGCCTTGCTCAAAACTGATAACTTTGGTCCCTGTGCACATAACAAATAAATTAAATTGTCTTATCCCTAGAGCAGCAACGGTGGAACGCGATATATTCTGGTCTCTCATAAAAACTATGAGTAGGCTCAGCGGAGTGCAATGCTGGCTGTAATACTTTGGCTGATAAATGAAAACATGTATGAAAATCCAACTTCTTCGAAAAAACATATGACCTGCCAGAAAGGCGGTACGAACTGCGGTGAATTACTAACACTGAGTTTTTTTTAACAAAATTATATTGGAAGTTAAGTTTGTCTTTTCAAAAACACCTGACAACTGAATTTACATTACTGATCTAAATTCACTAATCCAACATAAATGCAAGTCCTTAAATTAGATATAGCTCTGTCAACAAATCTTAGAAGAAGTAAGCACTCCGTCTTCAGGCCACGAGTGGCCTACCGGGACCATCCGACCGCCGTGTCATCCTCGGTGGAGGATGCGGATAGGAGGGGCGTGGGGTCAGCACACCGCTCTCCCGGTCGTAAGATGGTATTCTTGACCGAAGCCGCTACTATTCGGTCGAGTAGCTCCTCAATTGGCATCACGAGGGTGAGTGCACCCCGAAAAAGATGGCAACAGCGCATGGCGGCCTGGATGGTCACCCATCCAAGAGCCGACCACGCCCGACAGCGCTTAACTTCGGTGATCTCACGGGAACCAGTGTAGCCACTGCGGCAAGGCCGTTGCCCTTAAAAGCATTACAGAAGTGAAATATTTAAACTGGCCTTTTTATCAAATCAGTTTACGTATATTCTGGGATTACTCAACAATTACAAATTATCAGCCAACTCATCTGTATTAACGCGCTGGCAGAAACAAAAATCATAATTGTTTAACATCTTTACCTTGCTTGCTTGATGACTTCTGCTTCCAAGTTCAACAATACTGACATACCTATATTGATCTAACGCTTGGTGGCTTCACAGAGCACATCACAAAACCGCCTACTCCATCGTCTTTCCCTCACAGACAGCTACCTACAACTGTGCGCCCAGTACTCTGTTACTCCAACACTACAATCTCAGACCAGAAGCAGTATCTTTGTTGTCGCACACAGTAAACGATCCGCATTATCAAGCCCATCAGAGACATTCATCGTTTATAGTATACCAGTTTCATTTCATTTTATTAATATTCTTATCTTATTCTGGTACCACATACAAGTGTGCCCCAGTAGTCTCCTTTCAACCTTTGGGAGGATAGAAGATGACTTAGACAAATTTTCTGGTTGGTATGATGAATAGCATCTAGCTCTCAATGTATAAAAATAGAAGATAATGCGGATGAATAGGAAAAGTAAACTCGTAATATTCGGATGCCTGCTTGAGACAGTCACGTCGTTTAAATATCTGGGCGTTAACGTTGCAATGCGATATGAAATGGAACGAGCATGTGAGGTTGTGGCAGGGAAGGCGAACGAGGAGAATGGTCCACTTTGGTTCATTGGGAGAATTTTCGGAAAAGGTGGTTCATCAGCAAAGGAGAAGGGATGTAGGACATTGGTTGGTTGGTTGGTTTGGGGAAGGAGACCAGACAGCGAGGTCATCGGTCTCATCGGATTAGGGAAGGATGGGGAAGGAAGTCGGCCGTGCCCTTTGAAAGGAACCATGCCGGCATTTGCCTGGAGCGATTTAGGGAAATCACGGAAAGCCTAAATCAGGATGGCCGGACGCGGGATTGAACCGTCGTCCTCCCGAATGCGAGTCCAGTTTCTAACCACTGCGCCACCTCGCTCGGTGTGTAGGACATTGGTATGGCCTATTCTTGAGTAGCGCTCGACTCCTTGGTATCCGCACAAGGTCGAAATAAAGGAAGACATCGAAACAATTGACAGGTGGGCTGCTAGATTTGTTACCGATAGGTTCGAACAACACGCAAATGCTTCAGGAATTTGATCAGGAACTAGCGTGTTCTTTATCAGCTCCACTGCATTATTAAAAGTATGAATTAATTTTTGTACATCGAGTGAGATCTAATATAGCTGAATGCTAAGTAATGCTGACATACACAAACGGGTAGGTGTTATTTTTCCTGCGGACGTGTGTTGAGCAATACGACTATGATAGGCGGTGACATTGCATTGTGAGGTTTATGAATATGGATAACTTGTGTTGAAATACAGCTCTTAGTGTGAACTAAGGACTTTATTTGAACCGGAAAGAGTATGTGTGTGTGTGGGGGGGGGGGGGGGGCGGGGGGAGGGGGAAGAAAAGACAGAGAGAGAGAGAAGTTATTGCGTCCAGGTCTTCGTGTTTTAGTCGCAGGCATAAATGCTTATTCTGTTAATGTGTTTGACATATTTACCGTCAGTATCTTTTTCCAGTTATGTACCAAGCGTTATTAAAGAGAATGCTGTATACGTGAGCCACTGTGCTACAGTGGCGCATAATGAAGATGAGCGGGCTTTTTCGTTGAAAACTGTTCGGCGCCACGTCTCACGGGCATGCACTGATCAACTTTGTGACAGAAACCGCAAGTCACTATAGAATACAATCAGAAATGTCAATTTTGGCAATGACTTGTTGATGTAGTGAAGATGCGCATATAATAGTGTATATGGTGTATAAACTAGTTCATGAGCTGGTTTCTAGTGGTGCGGCAACAGCCTCCTGGTGGCGGTGTTCCTCCCATTTGTGAGATGTAACGGCAGGAGCGTGCTGCGAGTCACTCTAACGTCCAGATCGCGAGCAGGTACGCATTGCCCAGTCGAGAGCAGCCGGCCAGGGGCCGCTGTCCGAACGAGGCCGAGGTCACTCGTCGGATAGCAGGAGCCGTCCGACTTGAGGTGCTTGGCTCACCCGCTGCTTTATGCAGGTGGTGCTTCCCACAGCAAATATTACTAATTTAATGTAGGAAACGCTCATTACAATTGGACGTCATAGTCATTTTAAACGAGCAGTGTTTCTGCACGCATGTAATGGTTTAGAGAACTGTCATGTTCAAAATAGACGGTTACATTCAAGAGACGTACTGAAACAAACGTTTTCACATCTTGTTACATTATTTTCATCTCTTTTGGGCTAAGGAAGTAATGCATCTGATATAACAAAGCTGTAAAAAGGAAACACATACAGTCAACATTCGATAATTCGAACCTCAAGGGACGTCAGAAAGATTTCCAGTAACTAAAAGATCGATTTGACATAAGTTTGACTGATCAAGGTGAAACCACAAAAAGCCGTAATAAGGGTGTAGTGGCGTAGCAAGACAGCCAAGCCACTCGGAGGTAGCCGAAAGGCACGCGTTAAGCTCACGCAGACTGGCGTGAGGTCTGGAACAAGGTAAAGTAATTATCCTATAAAGAAAAGAACGTAGTTCTTGGAATACTTAACTTTAATCCACAATTGGAGAACATCGCTCTGGTTTAGACATTATTACACTGAATATAAACTGGTAATGGCGCCTTGCTAGGTCGTAGCAAATGGCGTAGCTGAAGGCTAAGCTAACTATCGTCTCGGCAAATGAGACCGTATTGGTCAGTGTAGCTTCGCTAGCAAAGTCGGCTGTACAACTGGGGCGAGTGCTAGTAAGTCTCTCTACACCTCCCGTGTGGCGGCGCTCGGTCTGCAATCACTGACAGTGGCGACACGCGGGTCCGACGTATACTAATGGACCGCGGCCGATTTAAAGGCTACCACCTAGCAAGTGTGGTGTCTGGCGGTGACACCACAAAGGGTATCCTCCATAAATCAGAATTTAACATGGTACTAGTACTGCAATTTCAGTAACATTCGTACTCATTTCAAAGGGAAACAGAAAGTAAAATTACAATTTGAATTAAAAGAACATTCGCTTTTTACATACTTTACTAATTTTTATTTATTTTAACATTTGAAATGAGACATGCATAAACAGTTCCAAAAGTGCATAACAAAACTTCATTTTTATTTTGTGAAGAAATGAATGATCCTTTTCTGCTTCAGGACCTCTAGTGTGTTTGATCGATCGTATTTTATGTGATGACCCGAAAAACATCGTCATCTGCTTGTGTTCTAGAGATGTACATGCTCAACGACTTTCACTCATTTTCAAGTCACAGATGAAATAGATTCTGCTTCTTTTCTACTATTCTTTCATCATCATCTATTTTGTCACCCAAAACAGCCTAAATTACGAAATCTGTCAGGATATCGCAAAATTTCACACGATCATCATAAGTGCGAAATCACCAAATGCCACATTTTCTCCAAAATAATGAGGATAACCCTGAGGTATTCAAGCATTTGGGCTTTTTTAAAGCCATTTTCAAACCTCTAGTACGTTATTCATTGTTGAATAAACAAAAGAGTTGAGCGAAGAATTGACATTCGAAAGAATATCAAGACAACTGACATAACATTCGAATTAGCGAGTGCTCCGTTGTCGATAACATCGAATTATAGATTGTTAGTGGACGGCTTATCAGTCACTTTGGTTTACTGCATGCGCCGAAACACACAGGACGTATTCGTTTTTTCGAAGTTATTTCAAGGGGTAATACAGTTCGATTTATCGAGAAATTCGATTTATCAGGATTCGAATTACCATTGCATCTATATCTGCACTTGTTCTGAAATATTCTACAGCTGATGCGGAACCATAATCGCAATTTGCGAGTTTATTCTTAACTGAATGTAACTGTTGATCGTCACCGCCGTGTATCAGGCATTATTTGAACCCGATATATCTCCATTACAAATGTACATTTAATTGCTCTCTCACTTGTTCAGACCATGTAAGGGTAGGACACTCTAATCCTTTTACGGAGACATTAGCTGCAAATTCCCGTCCACACATCCTCATTTAGATAGTTCACAGGTTTTCCACATCAGTAGAAGTGTAGCTTAAACGCTTATGTGGTTCTCTCTATTTGAGTGAACCTTCCTAAATACCAAATAAACTAAGTCTTAAACTCGTGTACTTTGAAAAACTCTGATAGTATTGAATTATACAAAGACTTAATATAAACACATCAAAAAACGTTTTGCATCACCCCAGTTCCCAGGACTCCTGAAGATAGACGTTGACTGTGGATCTGTATCACAGACACAGTTCCTTTGACTTTTCAGAGATGTCACTAAACCCGCCCAAAGATGTAAACAACCATGCATGAGCAGAGCCTATTAGACGGAGGGGGTTCTGACAGCCGATCAGTTCCAATAATTCCACCAATAAGGAGGTACACTGCCCGTGTTGTCTGTAAAAAAAATGGCTCTGAGCACTATGGGACTTAACATCTATGGTCATCAGTCCCCTAGAACTTAGAACTACTTTTTTTTTTTGTAGTCTCATTTTGTTCGCTTTTGTTCGTTGAATCTGCTCAGGGCGGACGTTGTAAGACATCCGTTTATGTTCGTTGGTGATCGATTAACTCAGTTTTTTTTTTTATTACAGAGGGCAGCTAACCCTCTGACCGAACACGCTGAGCTACCATGCCGGCTGACCTAACTAACCGAAGGACAGCACACAACACCCAGTCATCACGAGGCAGAGAAAATCCCTGACCCCGCCGGGAATCGAACCCGGGAACCCGGGCGTGGGAAGCGAGAACGCTACCGCACGACCACGAGCTGCGGACTGTTGTCTGTAGTTAAACCATGCCTAGACGGTTAATACTGCAGTTCGATCGCGTCCGCATTGTTACCATGTGCCAGGAAGGGCTCTCAACAAGGAAAGTGTCTCGGAATGAACCAAAGCGATGTTGTTCGGACATGGAGGAGATACAGAGAGACAGGAACTGTCGGTGACATGCCTCGCTCAGGTCTCCCAAGTGCTACTACTGCGTGGATGACCGCTACCTAAGGATTATGGTTCGGAGGAATCCTGACAGCAATAGCCCGCATCTCGTGGTCGTGCGGTAGCGTTCTCGCTTCCCACGCCCGGGTTCCCGGGTTCGATTCCCGGCGGGGTCAGGGATTTTCTCTGCCTCGTGATGGCTGGGTGTTGTGTGATGTCCTTAGGTTAGTTAGGTTTAAGTAGTTCTAAGTTCTAGGGGACTGATGACCTAAGATGTTGAGTCCCATAGTGCTCAGAGCCATTTTTTTGACAGCAACACCAACAAGTTGAATAATGCTTTTCGTGCAGCCACAGGACGTCTTGTTACGACTCAAACTGTGCGCAATAGGCTGCATGATGCGCAACTTCACTCCCGACGGCCATGGCGAGATCCACCTTTGCAACCACGACACCATGCAGTGCGGTACAGATCGGCCCAGAAAGATGCCGAATGGACCGCTCAGGATTGGCATCACGTTCTCTTCACCGATGGGTGTCGCATGTACCTCGAACCAGACAATCGTCAGAGACGTATTTGGAGGCAACCCGGTCAGGCTGTACGTCTTAGACACCCTGTCCAGCGAGTGCAGCAAGGTGGAGGTTCCCTGCTGTTTTGGGGTAGCATTATGTGGGGCCGACTTACGCCGCTGGTGGTCACGGAAGGCGCCGTAACGACTGTATGATACGTGTATGCCATCCTCCGACCGATAGTGCAATCATATCGGCAGCGTATTGGCGTGGCATTTGCACCCCCATCGTGCACACCTTGTGAATGACTTCCTTCAGGAAAACGACATAGTTCGACTAGAGTGGCGAGCATGTTTTCCAGACATGAACCCTATCGAACATGCCTGGGATAGATTGATAAGGGCTGTTTATGGCGACGTGACCCACCAACCACTCTGAGGGATCGATGCCGAATCGCCATTGAGGAGTAGGACAATCTGGACCAACAGTGCCTTGACGAACTTGTAAATAGTATGCCACAACGAATACAGGCATGCATCAATGCAAAAGGACGTGCTACTGGGTATTATAGGTAGCGGAGTGTACAGAAATCTGGACTACCACCTCTGAAGGTCTTGGTGTATGGTGGTACAACAGCAATGTGTGGTTTTCATGAGGAATAAAAATGGCGGAAATGACATTTATTTTGACCTCTGTTCCAATTTTCCGTACAGGTTCCGGAACTCTCGGAACCGAGGTGATGCAAAACTTTTTTTGATGTGTATATTTTTGCTCAACACTGTCCACAAACTGTTTCTATAAAAATGAGGTGCTACGCAGAACGTAACCTGACTTCTGAAATTAAATTCACAACTGCACTTACAAAGAAATTCCTGGCCCTAACCTGTATTTTCACTTACCTTCTCTCTTGACAAATATTTTTGCAGATTTCTCGAAAGCGGCGCACAGCAGCAAAGTAACATAAAAACTACGACCGAAAAATTCGTACCACGAAGTGCAAACTGCGTACATGGATAATAAATGGAATGAAGCGTGGAAGTTTCAACTAATAAGAAATGACTTCTGACACAATTCAAATGACATACGACTGATTCGTTTTCTGGAAGTTATTTCTCGGGACAGTCCATTTTGATTTAAAAATCAACTGAGTCTTCGGCTACATGGTTTTTACTCTGGATGAGCTATGCATATCGATATTTACGTAAGAAACAGACTTTGCAGAGTGACCAAAATAATATGTCTACCTCACAGAAGGAAATACTGGAATGATTTTTTTCTAAACATGTGCCCGCTTTTCTTCCTCGTCTTTGTGCAATATTTCTGAGCTGGAGTTAGACCACACGTTAAAAAAACTCCCCCTCTCTATCCGTCTTTCTCTACCTTTCTGTCTACTTATTTCTTACATACAGGCACGTTGTTTCCACGCAGACAAAGATCTCCTTCCTTCTTTAGGTAGCTACTGTGGGTGGACGTCCCCGGGAGACGAATGACTAGTACTGGAGATACACTGAGGCACTTGAATTACTGCGGTATTCTGTTAGCGCGTTGCAAGCGAAGTTGTAGCGTCATACATCTTGAAAATAGCACATCACAGTGCTCCGGAAGTGCGTTCCTTGGCCTTTCTACTTGAATGCAACCACTATAAGCAGGTTAAACACCGACGCAGCCACAGGAATCTGATAACGGTGCTAAGACAAGAATGTGAGGTCAGCTAGGGAAGTCACCAGCTAGGGTAAAGGTCGTCAGCCATTATAATCGATTAAATGAAAACTTAGGCGTTGGAGATAGCAAGCTTGCATAGTAGCTCATTTATATGCCTGGGATTTTACTTGTGAGTGTTATGTGGGGAGAAAAGGAAGCAATGCACTGTAAATCACAACGTAAAAGCAGGTGGCGTACGTGTACTATGGCCTCACGCTGGGTCTGCTGAACTTGCAAATAGAATCCTCTCGCAGGTGAGTGCTGCAGTTACAGTTGAAAGACACTTGCTCACTTGAGCGATTTGTCGCCGGTCGTGGCAAACGGTGGATCTTAGACTCAATTGCAGTCTTTCTCTGCACGGTACAGAATGTCTCATTTAAAGATGGATAGTCCCCATTGACCATGCCTTTTGAAAGTAACCTTCTGAAATCTTTTTAGGTATGAATTATTTCATACGTTTTGGGTCGTTAAAAGCGCTTCCATTCTTCTCGACCCTGCGGTCACTATATGGATGACGGTTATCGCTGAAAAAGCTGGATTTCGGTAACACCGTTTTTTACATCTCCAGTTTATCCTGACTGTTAAAACCGCTCAAAATGACCGGTTTTTGAAATAACTGCGTTACGCTTATTATTTCCAGTAATGACATTTATCGCTGAAAAAACTGGTTTTCGGTTACATCATTTTTTACATCTCTAGGTTATCCTGACTGTTAAAACCGCTCAAAATGACCGGTTTTTGAAATAACCTCGTTACGGTTAATATTTCCAGCAATAAACATATCTAGACACAGGTAACAGGTCAGTTTTTTCCTGCTTTTATTACAACATATAAACGAATTGTTAAATTTTTAATGTATTATTATTGCCATAATTGCCTTCCTCTTTTATTATTTCATATAAATGGCAGATAAATAATAAGCCTTCGTGTAAAATTTGTAGCTTTCTTTCCCTGTAATTATTTCGAATGAAAAATATCTTTTTAGTCGAATATATTTATTTAATTTTTAACAGGGGTTTTCATACATTTAATTTTTTACTGACCAAAATAAAAATGCACTATCAGGAAATGCAAACAAAGCATGCAGATAGCAGGCAAAATATGCAACGAACAATTACATGGCAATAGTTAAAATTTTAATGATGAATTAACCTGTTGGCAAATATTTATTGTCCAAACTGTTCATAAATACTCGTTTTATAACGTGTTATCTGTAAGTTGACCCCCTTCATCAGAAACAGTGTCAATCAAAGACCCTTCATCAGAAACAGTGTCAATCAAAGACGACACTATTCTTTCAAAAGCCTTTATCAGAAGCCTCTTTCAGAAGCCACAGAACTTCGCACCAAAGATAAATATTTTTGATCTTCAAATGACAAGCCTGACATCCACCTTTTACTCTGCGTCGACAAAAAAATGAAAGGACCACTGTTTCTGGGTAGTACAGGATGTTGAAAGTGAAACTCTGTTTCGTTTGGAAACAAACTTTCAGGCTTCCTCATCACGTGATGGCCAAGACAGTTTGCAATTGTTCTGATTTCCTCCTTTTGTAGTATAAATGAAAGTTTATCGATTTCTTTCAAGTAATTATTTATCTTTTTATGGAGGACTTTGAGGAGAAAGCTCTTGAGTCTGTCGTATTAAAGCCTACGGTTTTCTGGCGGTACGTAGGTGATACTGTCGTGGTATGGCCTCATGGCAGAAAAGAACTGGAAAAATTCCTTTGCCATTTAAATTCTTTACATGAGAACATCAAGTTTACTATGGAGATCGAGAAAGATGGGACTTTACCATTTCTAGACGTGTTAGCACGCTGTAAGAATGATGGGTCTTCGGAACATTCAGTGTACAGAAAACTCACACATTCAGATCTATATCTTCAGGCGTCCAGCTGCCATCACCCCGCACAAACCGCCGGTGTTCTTAGCACTTTAATTCATCAGGCGCAAGTAATATCTGATGCTGATAGCCTTCACGAAGAATTAGTGCATCTGGAGAAGGTTTCTAAAGTGAATGGCTATACTTCGTGTCAAATACGGAACGCTCGGAGAAGACTGATGACAACTATGATTTAAATGCGTTCCTTCCCTATGACGGGAAACTAAAACAGGCAGATTGCTTAGGAAGAATAATATTACTGTCACCTTCTGTCCACCAGCAAAGAGTAGGGCCTTAGTCGGATCCATTAAAGACGATTTACAATTGAGGAAGGCGGGTGTTTATAAAATTCCCTGTGAGTGTGGCTCTGCATATAGGTCAGGCAACACGAACGGTTCAGGAACGCTGCTTAGAACACGAAAGACACACCCGTCTGCGGTAACCTTTAAAATCAGGAGTAGCAGGGCATTGCATTTCCATGGGACATTCAATGGAATACAATAATACCAAAATTTTAGCACCAGTTTCCTGCTTCTGGGACTCTGTAATTAAATAATCGATGGAAATACGTCTTGCCGATAATTTAATGAATTGTGGTAACGGCTTTCAGTTGGTAGCTCTCTTGCTTCTGCAAAGTTTGGAAGGTAGGAGACAAGGTACTGGCGGAAGTAAAGCTGTGAGGACGGGGCGTGAGTCGTGCTTGGGTAGCTCAGATGATAGAGCACTTGCCCTCGAAAGGCAAAGGTCCCGAGTTCGAGTCTCGGTCCGGCACACAGTTTTAATCTGCCATGAAGTTTCATATCAGCGCACACTCCGCTGCAGAGTGAAAATCTCATTCAGCCGAGATAATGCTCACCTATACATGGTTCTAAATATTCCTGGTATCGGCTATTTCTATAAACAAGAAGGTAATGTTAACGGAATGTGTCCCATTACACGCTCGACACGTGAATGGAGCGGGAAGAAGTCCTAACCACAGATACTGTGGGAACTACCCTCTGCTATGCAATGCTACACTGTAGTTTGCAGAGTACACTTGTAGACGTCGGCAGGAGGCAACCCGGCGGACGCGGCGCTGTGACGGGCGAGTCGCGGGCCCGTCGGACTTGTTGGGCTCGGCGGCGGCGCTTTGCCTCATCCTGTAAGTTATTAGCACTCTGCCGGAGAAATTCCTAATGGCCGCAGCCGACGTTATCCTCGCCTTCTACTGGCGGACGGATAGCGACAGGTGCCACGTTCTGCGCGGAAGCTTCTTGATATTCATCGTTTTTCCCTCGCTTAGACTAACGCTTCGTATGACACTGGAGGTTCTTAACGCCGCTAGGGCTCAGTGAAATAGTGTGGGGATTATATGCAGGCTACATAACACGAATCACTTTAAGGAGTAATATCATTTCTTTCAGAGAAATGTCTAATGTGTGACTAGTTATAAAGAACGTCCTAATTAACATGAGCTCGTAATATTTTGTAAACGACCCAAAATACAATGACACAACCATTTCGAAAAGTTACAGTATGCAGTAGGCGTAAAATCCATTCTGTTTACACTTACCTAAAACACATAACAAATTTCCATATTTCATGTATCTTTAGGAAAGCTAGCGTTACTTGTACTCTATTTATTTATTTAATCGTGTGGCTAGGGCCCCCCGTCGGGCAGACCGTTTGCCGGGTGCCGGTCTTTCAATTTGACGCCACTGCAGTCGATGAGGATTATAGGATGATGATGATGAGCACAGGACAACACCCAGTCGGGAATCGAACCCGGGCCCAGAGGACTGACAATTCGTCACGCTGACCATTCAGCTACCGGGGGCGGACTTGTACTTTACTTCTTCGTTATGCTGACAGAACACGTGGTCAGGACGTCAGGACTAAAGGTTAAACTTCATCACCTCCTGATTTGTACAGTAGTGCTCGTGTGCGTCAAACTCACTGAAAGGCTTTCTCCCCTTTTAAGGCTCCGATTTGGCTAATTCACACAAAACTTTCGCGATCTTTTCTTGATTTTTCTTTCGTAGAAGTGACTCCAATATGAATTACCCCATCTGCAATACGTACATAATAAATTTGAGTTATTTGTTAGTTATGTGTTTCTTCCAGTACCTCCATCTATTCCTAAGATGAGGTTCCGTTTCGAATTTCCTCCTCGTTTTTTGCGTGCGATGCACATGAAGTACAACACGAGCAACGGAGTAGCCCAGTCCACGTTAGCACAAATAACTGTGAACACACGTAGATATTTCAGTATAAGTTCCATTGACCACATACATGCGGAAGCTAAAAAGTAAAGTAATACCTCAACAAATGAATAAAGATTTGTAGACGAAAGTCCGAGAATACCATTTAAGTATCCATATATGTCAATGGTTGGAAGACTTTTTAAATAATAGCCGTGCGGAGTGGCTGCGTGGTTTGAGGCGCCATGTCACGGACTGCGCGGCCTCTCCCGCCGGAGGTTCGAGTCCTTCCTCGGGCATGGGTGTGTGTGTTCGTCTTAGCATAAGTTAGTTTTAGTTAATATAAGTAGTGTGTAAGTCTAGGGACTGATGCCCTAAGCAGTTTGGTCCCTTAGGAATTCACACACATTTGAAAATTTGAACACTGTTAAATAATGCAACCCAGTACGTGGTCCTGGACGGCGAGTGTTCATCAAAGACAAGGATATCGTCAGGGGTGCTCCAGGGAAGTGTGAGAGGACCCCTTTTATTGTATATATACACTGTTAGAAAAAAAAGAATGAATATACCTGGAAAGACGACATCGATATTTATCCGATGACGGCAATGCCATCTGGGAGATAGCAGATGTACCGATAATGGTTTAGAAATCGTCCTCCAACAAATAGCGTCGTGGCGTAGCTACCAGAGCTATCTGTGCCTACGTTTTAATAAGGTGTGGTCATAACCAGAAGGCTCAGTGTGGTGTAAACGTGTGAAGCAAGTAGCGAGCCACGCCACGGTGACCCATTCGTGCTTCCTGCAGCCAACAGTGAGATTGAAAGGTCAAGTAAACATGTGATCATTTGTATTGCCATTCTTCGTATACGTTCAAAATGTCCTGTCAGTCCTACCTGGTATGGGTTCCAAGCATTTGAGCAATATTTCAGAATAAACGACGTGGGTGTCTTGTCGGCAATCTCCTTCCTAGACTGATTGCATTTGTCGAGTATAACCCCAAAGCACCGACATCTACCACAAGCTTTACCTGGTTGCAATTGCATTTATTTAGCCTACAAGTTGTTTCGACAGGTATTTTTACAAGTGGACTAATTCTACTTGTCAATCATTGATACCGTAGTCATAGGATATCATGAAACTTCCTGGCAGATTGAAACTGTGTGCCGGACCGAGACTCGAACTCGCCTTTCGGGGACAAGCACTCTACCGACTGAGCTATCCAAAGACGACTCGCGACCCATCCTTAAAACTTCAATTCTGCCAGTACCTCGTCTCCTACCTTCCAAACTTCACGGGAGCTCTTGTGGTAGAGCACTTGCCCGCGAAAGGCAAAGGTCCCGAGATCGAGTCTCGGTCCGGCACACGGCTTTAATCTGCCAGGAAGTTTCATATCTACGTACACTCCGCTGCGGAGTGAAAATCTCATTCTGGATAAGATATCATGTTTCTGCGTTTTTTAGAACAGGGTCGGCCAAGGTGTGCCGAGCTGCATGCAAGCACCTGCACACGAGAACAATGTGTAGATCGCTTGCAGTCCAAGTCTCGGCGTGTCTCGGCTAAGCTCGGTAGTTCTCGGAAGTACTCGGTAGCGCGACTTTTCATTAGCATTGCAGTGTGGCATTTATCGGTATTTCTCGGAAGTATTCGCTAGCGCAACATTTCGTTTAGCATTGCGGTGGGGCAATTTTCCGTCAGCACGACTATCTTCAACTCGACAGGGTCGTGGTGTCAGGGAGTTTTCCCCTTCACTACTTTTTTGTGGCGTAAAAGAAGTTCATGGATCCAGTACCTGTTGGCACGAAAAGAGACAGTCAAGCTATCTACCGTCATGAGCCTTGAAAATGAATGGGAATGAAGGAATAGAGACATGAGAACTCTCAATATACACTGCCGGGATAAATATTGGTACACTCTTTTAGAGGTTTCCAGTTCACTCAAGATTTATTATTGCAACAGTATTAATGGAGTACACTAAATGATTACATTTACAGATCAATACCACAAGCGGTTCTGAGGTACCAGATGTCGATCTATGCTGAAACACCCATGTTAGTACTTGGTATAGCCTACAAGGGCGGTATTGTTTATGTCGACTCTGGCACCCAGTCGATAGTACAGGTGGCAAACACTGCCTGCTCGATGTGTTCACGTAGTTCTGTATTAGATGCTGGTTGACGAGTCGCACAAATCACTTCTCGTGCCATCACTTCCCTACACGTGCTCGATTGGAGAAAAGTCCAGAAATCGTGTTGGCCAGCGAAATTGTTGCACGTTGAGTTTTAGGGGCAGTGTGCTGGCGACCATTATCCTGTTGGAACAACGCATCTCTATCTTGAATGAGATTTTCACTCTGCAGCGAAGTGTGCGCTGATATGAAACTTCCTGGCAGATTAAAACTGTGTGCCCGACCGAGACTCGAACTCGGGACCTTTGCCTTTCGCGGGCAAGTGCTCTACCAACTGAGCTACCGAAGCACGACTCACGCCCGATACTCACAGCTTTACTTCTGCCAGTATCTCGTCTCCTACCTTCCAAACTTTACAGAAGCTCTCCTTCTGCAAGGTTCGCAGGAGAGCTTCTGTAAAGTTTGGAAGGTAGGAGACGAGATACTGGCAGAAGTAAAGCTGTGAGTACCGGCCGTGAGTCGTGCTTCGGTAGCTCAGATGATAGAGCACTTGCCCGCGAAAGGCAAAGGTCCCGAGTTCGAGTCTCGGTCGGGCACACAGTTTTAATCTGCCAGGATGTTTCATCTCTATATTGTTGCAAAAACGGTATAAGAACAAGTCTATCAACATTCTGCACATACCGAGCATTAGTTAGCTTCTCATCCAGAAACACCAAAGGTGAACGAGAGTTGTAGCTTATCGCACTCTTGACCATAAGGCCTTGGATGAGGCCAGTGTGTTTGGAAGATTGCACTCTGTGAGTGTTCACCAAGTTTACACTGTGCGCCCAAACAACCATCACTTGTGTGCAGGCGGAATCTGCTTTCATCGCTGAAGACCAGTGTTCACCATGCACCATTCCACCTTCTAAGTGATTCTCTGTAGGCACCAGGCGAGCGGTGCACGTCGATGCTGTGGTGTGTGTGGAAGAGAGGCTGGAGGTGTGTGTGTCCGTAGACCCACGGCTAGTAACCAGTTCGTAACCGTTCGTGTTGACACGTCTGGGCTCACAAGCCCTCTTATCTGTGCTATGGTAGCTGTACTACCTACCGCTGCTGCCCTTACAATACGACGACCCTGGAGGCAGTCTGTGCTGCTTGGACGTCCAGAACCGCGTCAGCGGGTGTGAGAATGTTCACGTGACCACTATACCAGCATCGTTGCGCAACTGATGCAGCACCTTCAACATGTGTGGCAATTCTGCAAAAGGTCATACCGCCAGTCGGAAGGCCACAATTTGATCCCTTTCAAACTCGCCCAATTGGCTCTAGGAAGAACGAGCGCTTGTTCGTGGAATGGTAAAATCACTGAGCCTTCTGGCTGTATCACCAATTAAAGGATAGAACAGATTGCGCTCTGGTAACAATGCCATTACGTTGTCATTTGGGGGACAACGTTGAAACCATTATCAGTACAATTACTATCCCCTAAATGGCAATTTGCTGTCATCGGATCAAAATCGACGCCTTTCCATGTTCACTAATATTATTCCCAGCAGCGTATATTAAGCTGTCGCATAAGCTACGGATATGTAAATTTGCCATGAAACGACATTGCAACACCATTAAGAAAGAACTTATGGAATTGGTTGACAACTATTGTCAGACGGGATTCGCGCCGGCCGCTGTGGACGAGCTGTTCTGGGCGCTTCAGCCTAGAATCGCGCGGCTGCTACGGTCGCAGATTCGAATCCTGCCTCGGGCATGGATGTGTGTGATGTCATTAGGTTAGTTAGGTTTAAATGGTTCTAAGTTATAGGGGACTGATGACCTCAGATGTTAAGTCCCATAGTGCTCAGAGTCATTTGAACCATTTGAACAGGATTCGCTGTTCTCTACATCAAGGAGCACTCATGCAGCATGTGATGAAATTGGTGGTACGAGTAGTATCGTACTTTTCTTGGTGTCGCACGCATCATTCTAGTCAGGTTGAACAATTTTTTGTATGTAATTGAACGACGGGCTTAGAAACATTATATATTACTCCAAAATACATTGGTTAAGTCAACAGTCACGCCTGGAATGATTTTTCAATTTAAAAACTGCTATTCTTGAATTTATGTAGGAGAAAGGAAAGCAGGAACGACAATTAGATCATCGGGAATGGGTGGCAGACCTCGCCTTTTTAGTGGACCTGTCCGCACAGTGCTCACAGTAAGATACTGCAAGTTGAGAAACTACTTCTTTCTGATATGATGCGGATGCATTTCTAGCAAAAATCGTACTATGGAACGGGCAAATTCTGGCAGAAAACGTGTCCATTTCCCTTAAACTCACTGACGTTAAAGAAAATGCGATGTTTGAAGATTTCGTTTTAGTCCTGAAGGAATTGCAAGGATAGTTTTGTAAACGTTTTGTTGACACTGCCAGTCTTACGTCTATTTTCGAGCTGTCTTCGAGACCGTTTGCCATTTGAGCTGAAAGCGTCCCTGCACATGTGCAGATTGAATACATTGACTTCCCTTGTAGTTCCCATTTCAAAGACAAATTATCTTACATTATAACTATCGAGGAGGACCACGCTGTCTTCCTTAGGAAGAGTTTCCAAGTCTCCACAATTAAGCTGCAAACTTGTTATATTTCGATCAGCATATGCGTGTGTGTAAGAATTTTTTCGATTATGACGCTAAGTAACTCACCATTACATAGCTACCAGAGTGCAAAAATCTATTAAATTGTCTTCCTCTGTACATATGCTGACAATCGATACAAAATCAATATTATCTCTTCTAAGCGCCACAAAGAATTAAATAATACTGACAATATGTTTTATTGTGATCTATGTCGTTGAGAAATGTGAAATATAAAACCAAGTCGTACGCAGTGCGACTACATTGTTATCTAAATTTGGTGCATTCGCATTTACCCCCTCTTCCGCTTCCTCACAGACAGCGTGCCATGGTGGTGGGGGAATTGTGTCGCCAGGCTGAGTACTATGGCACTCGAGCCAGAGAATGGACCGCATTGCCGAATTCTCGGCCGTCCCTGAGTTACAGCAACCTGTCATTTTATATTCACAATTTAGAAATGGTATCAAGGTCTGACAATATTTGTGAATCTTTATTCAGACAGAATTTCATTAGAAGTAACTGCATCATCTACAATAAGTCTGAGGTTACAAGCTTAACTACTGGGACATTCACCATTAGTGTCTGTTTGTTTAATTCCACTCAGTTACATATATTGAACACAACGTAATGCAGTAGCCTGAAATACACTCATTGGGTTCTAAAGGCAACAGAAGTCAAACACAAAGAACGAAAAGCTATCTATAGCATTTACAGCAACCAGACTATTGTTACGAATGTCAAAGTACATGAAAGGGAGCCAAGAGTTGAGAGGGGGGTGGAACAGTGCTGACGCCTATCCCTGATTCTATTCGATCTGTACTTTAAAGAAGAAAAGAATTTCTAAAAATAGAAGTATTTAACACATAAAATAAATTTAAGTGTTTGGAAGTCTTCCAAAAAGGTATTTGTCCAAAGTGTATTCTTGATTGGAAGTGAAACCCAGATTATAAACAATCCAGGCAAGAAGTTGCATATGTTTCATGTAACAATGAAAAAAATGAGTAAAAGTGAACTGGGAAAATTACGAGGTCAAAAATAATAATTACGCCCACAATAATTATTATTTGTTTCTCCATCATAAGCTAACTGCAGTTAAAGAGAATTTTTCATCAGACGCATTTCATTTTTATTTATGAAGCATTTTTTGTGGTCATTCTGCAAACACGGGTATATAAAAAATCTCTACAATTTTGGTATTTATCGTTTAAAAACACTATTTACTTATAAAATTGACCCATAGTTTACACACAGTGTTTTGTCTCCTTGTTCATGTTCTGAAGTCCTGTGCTTTGTCCGTCATTCTTAGTGGAGGCTGAAACAGAAAAAAAGAGAAAAAAAGGTTGCACATTCACTTTTAGAAAGTTTTCGCCATTTATGAATACTCTTCTTTCACGCAGTATTTGTGAATTTTCCACTTAATAGAAAAGTCTATTTTTTAAATAAATTTGTGTGATCCAGAACAATATTTCATATGAAGACAGTGCCTGCTCGTAAAACACACATTGTTAACCATCTCGGAAATGGCTCGTTTGCACGTTTACTGGAACGTTTATGCTCCTACTACCGTATGCTATCATACGTGTCAGTTTTCTTTAAATCTAAAACACTAAAGGGGGCGGGGGGAGGGAATGTTATATTGTTATTCAGCCATCGTAAATTGAACTAGTCCAAATTTATTTGAGGGAAATCATAATGTTGGGTTTTGCATTAGTTACTACAACTATTAGATCTCCAGTGATACGTTGCACACTAGATTAAGTCCAAAATGCCCTATTTTATACTCTACCACAATCGTAAATTTTACGAGAGTTTAGTAATCTAGGTTTCAGCTGAAGACGAACGTTAGAGAGCTTTTGGAGAATGATAGACCAGGATTGACAGACCATGCGTTGGTAGCAGTGTTGTTCTCTACCAAGACAATGATGGAATTACAGTCCGTTGTCCACCCAAGAGCCGCGCGGAGTGGCCGCGCGGTTTGAGGCGTCATGTCACGAATTTCGCGGCTCCTCCCGTCGGAGGTTCGAGTCCTCCCTCGGGCATGGCTGTGTGTGTTGTTCTTAGCATAAGTTAGTTTAAGAAGTGTGTAACGCTAGGGACCGAAGACCTCAGCAGTTTGGTCCCTTAGGAATTCACACACATTTGAACATTTTTTTTTTTTTACTTAAGATGTTTTGGTACGATACTTGAATGGCGTCGTAAATAGCAGTGTTACCAGTAGCACTGGCAGCATTAATAGAGAAACAAACATAAATGAATGTTTGTGAGAGATAGTGGGAGCTGATGAATTCTATCTATTTTCGTTTGTTTATTTTGTACGTAATTAGAACTGCAAATCGATGTTAGTCCACTGCGTAATTTATATCCTTAAAAATATACATTGCATTTTATGTAATCAAAGCAATTACTTTTTATGTAAGTGCACATTACATGCACAAGCATCAAATTCTGGAAAATTATACTCGTAGCTGTTGTTTTGTACTCAATAGAATATTCTTTATCATGATCAAAGGCAAGAGTTTCCTGTTATTACTGATAAGTGCGATAGTTATCAAGGAATAACAGAAAGATATCTAACATAAGCTCGATGAAGAACTGAAGTGATGTGTGATGTTTTTCTGTACTGCGCTTTTTTTTGTTAAATTTTATAGTATCTTCGAGGTGACTGCGTTTTCTAGCACTGTATGATAAACTGGTATTTTTTTAATTATTTTTTCTGTACCATTACTCTGTTTTGCGTTAAACATCAACAAATTTTGAATAAAACCCGAAATACAAACTGAAATTTTTAATTTTTCCTGTAAATACTGTTTATTTTTTAGTAACAGACATCGAAAAAGTACAAAGAAAGGCAGCTCGTTTTGTATTATCGCGAAATAGGGGAGATAGTGTCACAGACATGATACGTGAATTGGAGTGGCAATCATTAAAACAAAGGCGTTTTTCGTTGCGACGGGATCTTCTCATGAAATTTCAATCACCAGTTTTCTCCTCCGATTGCGAAAACATTCTGTTGGCACTGACCTACATACGGAGAAATGATCATCACGATAAAATAAGAGAAATCAGGGCTCGCACAGAAAAATTTAAGTGCTAGTTTTTCCCGCGTGCCGCTCGAGAGTGGAACGGTAGAGAGACAGCTTGAAGGCGGTTCATTGAACCCTCTGCCAGGCACTTTATTGTGAATAGCAGAGTAATCACGTAGATGTAGATGTAGATGAGGACAACTATGTTGAACTAAAACGTTCCCCAGGTTACACAGCCCTTCATATACGCAAACGAAACAGTCGAAATGTGGCAATACCCGGCAGGTATGTAGCTCAACTAATGTATAGCTAACGCAGGTACGATCTTAACTGAGCAAGGCTACTAGAAGAACAACTAGAATGTACCGTAGAATACAGTAGTTTTACAACAGTAGTTGCTAGTACACTGTGCACTCTCGTCTTATCGAGCCCACTGAAAATACAGTCTATAGAGAATTAAGATGAAGATGTCTTCGGAAGTAATTGCGGGAATCAATCCATAAATCAGTACTGAAACTGTAGCAATGGAGAGTTTTATATGAGAGTTTTATAATTTTCACTGAATGGTAATGCTTGCGCTCGGCGGCTTCCAGAGCTGTGTGCAGGAAGGAAGGGGCGCTGCTGCTTGGTATTGCAGCGGCGAGCACCGCGTCCTCCTAATCAGGCAGCTGGCTGGCATTGTCCACAGGGGAAAGCCCAGCCGGTGTTTGTACACGGCGTGTGCGGCCGCCGCCGCTTCCTTCCCCGTGCCCTGGCGTGACCGCGGTGCACAACGGCGGACCAAGGCGTGTCCTGGAGCGTCCTCACAACGGCTGCTCGCCGTGATTCACTGCGTAGTGTCCCAGGCGCTACCTTCAGCTGGTCCGACGCGCTCTGTGCGCTAAGGTGCGTGTGCACTAGCTCAAAGAAGGCCAACGAACGACAGTCATTGGACTGGGCCGAACGCTCATCGGCAACGCATTGGCTTTCGGTCTCTTATCCTCACCGAGCCAAGTGGTTATGGCCAAGGGATTTAGCCATGTGGAATCCCAGTTGGCTCTGATAATACGACGGTAATCCCCGAAGGGAAGGTTCAAAAATG
This sequence comes from Schistocerca nitens, assembly GCF_023898315.1. Classification (NCBI taxonomy): domain Eukaryota; kingdom Metazoa; phylum Arthropoda; class Insecta; order Orthoptera; family Acrididae; genus Schistocerca; species Schistocerca nitens. The sequence goes on along the minus strand of NC_064619.1, from coordinate 407,883,366 downwards.
GTTCAAATGGTTCTGAGCACTATGGGACTTAACATCTGAGGTCATCAGTCCCCTAGAACTTAGAACTACTCTACTCTACTCTACATCCATACTCCGCAAGCCACCTGTCTGTGTGTGGCGGAGGGTACCATGAGTACCTCTATCGGTTCTCCCTTCTATTCCAGTCTCGTATTGCTCGTGGAAAGAAGGATTGTCGGTATGCCTCTGTGTGGGCTGATTTTATCCTCATGGTCTCTTCGCGAGATATACGTAGGAGGGAGCAATATACTGCTTGACTCCTCGGTGAAGGTATGTTCTCGAAACTTCAACAAAAGCCCGTACCGAGCCACTGAGCATCTCTCCTGCAGAGTCTTCCACTGGAGTTTATCTATCATCTCCGTAACGCTTTCGCGATTACTAAATGATCCTGTAACGAAGCGCGCTGCTCTCCGTTGGATCTTCTCTATCTCTTCTATCAACCATATCTGGTACGGATCCCAAACTGCTGAGCAGTATTCAAGCAGTGGGCGAACAAGCGTACTGTAACCTACTTCCTTTGTTTTCGGATTGCATTTCCTTAGGATTCTTCCAATGAATCTCAGTCTGGCATCTGCTTTCAAATGGTTCAAAATGGTTCAAATGGCTCTGAGCACTATGGGACTCAACTGCTGAGGGCATTAGTCCCCTAGAACTTAGAACTAGTTAAACCTAACTAACCTAAGGACAGCACAAACATCAATGCCCGAGGCAGGATTCGAACCTGCGACCGTAGCGGTCTTGCGGTTCCAGACTGCAGCGCCTTTAACCGCACGGCCACTTCGGCCGGCTTCAAATGGTTCAAATGGCTCTGAGCACTATGGGACTTAACATCTGTGGTCATCAGTCCCCTAGAACTTAGAACTACTTAAACCTAACTAACCTTAGGACATCACACACATCCATGCCCGAGGCAGGATTCGAACCTGCGACCGTAGCAGTCGCGCGGTTCCGGACTGAGCGCCTAGAACCGCTAGACCACCGCGGCCGGCGGCATCTGCTTTACCGACGATCAACTTTATATGATCAGTCCATTTTAAATCACTCCTAATGCGTACTCCCAGATAATTTATGGAATTAACTGCTTCCAGTTGCTGACCTGCTATATTGTAGCTAAATGATAAGGGATCTTTCTTTCTATGTATTCGCAGCACATTACACTTGTCTACTTTGAGATTCAATTGCCATTCCGTGCACCATGCGTCAATTCGCTGCAGATCCTCCTGCATTTCAGTACAATTTTCCATTGTTACAACCTCTCGATATACCAAAGCATCATCCGCAAAAAGCCTCAGCGAACTTCCGATGTCATCCACAAGGTCATTTATGTATAATGTGAATAGCAACGTCCTACGACACTCCCCTGCGGCACTCCTGAACTCACTCTTACTTCGGAAGACTTCTCTCCATTGAGAATGACATGCTGCGTTGTTATTTAGGAACTCTTCAATCCAATCACACAATTGGTCTGATAGTCCATATGCTCTTACTTTTTTCATTAAACGACTGTGGGGAACTGTATCGAACGCCTTGCGGAAGTCAAGAAAACTACTTAAGCCTTACTAAACTAAGGACATCACACACATCCATGCCCGAGGCAGGATTCGAACCGGCGACCGTAGCGGCCATGCGGTTCCAGACTGAAGCGCCTAGAACCGTTCGGCCACACCGGCCGGCAAATGTAAGGTCTCCTATTTATTTATAAGTACAGAACTCTGTTTGTGTGGCAGTTGGTCACACTGTTATGAAGAGTGCTTCACGCGCTGTCTGTAAACATGCGCACTTCGGGCTGAGGCGATCAGTCTTGGCTTGGTAGCCGTTGAGAATGGAGCTCCCGTTGGATGTTACCGCCAAGTGCATGTATTCGGGTTTTGGACGCAAAGGGCACTGCGCAGATTGAAATCCATCGCCAATTGACGAAAGTGTATGGCGAGTCGTGCATGGATGTCAAAAATGTTCGTAAGTGGTGTAGAGTGTTTGCAGCTGGTCGGATCGAAATTCACGACGAACAAAGGAGCGGGAGACCGTCAGTTTCTGAGGAGCCAGTGTTGAAGGTTGAGCAAAGCATGCGTGAAGATCGGCGGATCACCCTGGATGATCTCTGCACATTAGTACCTGAGGTTTCCCGAAGCACCGCTCACAGAATTTTAACGGAAACGTTGAACTACAGGAAGGTGTGCGCAAGATGGGTGCCACGCATGCTGACTGAGGACCACATGTGCCAACGAGTTGATGCTTCCCGCGTATTTTTTCTCCGCCTTGCAGCCGCACAGGACAACTTTCTGGACTCAATTGTCACGGGTAACGAAACCTGGGCATACCACTTTACTCCTGAGACCAAGCAACAATCACGCCAGTGGCGGCATCCTTCTTCGACAAAGCAGCGGAAATTCAAACAAACACATTCTGCCGGTAAAGTCATGACAACCGTTTTTTTTTTTTTTTTTTGGGATCGGAAAGGGGTATTGTTTGTCGACTTTATGCCCACTGGGACCACAATTAACTCTGACAGGTACTGTGAGACTCTGAAAAAACTCAAACGGGCAATTTAGAACCGCAGAAGAGAAATGTTCAGCAAGGGCGTACACATTCTCCATGACAACACTCGCCCACACATCGTTCGGCAAACCGTTGCTCTCCTGCAACAGTTTCAGTGGAACACAATCACCCACCCACCCTATAGTACTAACTTGGCGCCCCGTGACTATCACCTGTCCCCTAAGTTAAAAGAACATTTGGCCGGAAAGGGATTTAGTTCCTACGACGATGTGAAAGAAGAAGTCCATAACATTCTGAACAGCATGGCGGTATGACATGGGCATACAAAAACTGCCACAGCGTCTACAAAAATGCATCGACAGAAATGGTGACTATGTCGAAAAATATCTAAATGTTCAAGCCGTAAACTGATGTAAACCACTGTAGAAATAAACAGGCCTAGGTACTTATACAAAATTAGGAGATCTTACTTTTAGGATTACCCTCGTATGTCGTGGTTACTCCCGTTTTGTTATTCTTATAAAGTAGCGTTTTAAGAACAGTTTCACTGGGCGATATTATGAGGAAAGATCAGGCTTTTTGCACTTTTCGCATGTTCAGCTATTATTTTTCCGCAAGAAGCTGATCATGGAAACAGAAGAAGAAACTACGCTGGTACACGACCTCTCTTTTAAAAAGTGGAGATCAGTGTGATGGGACAAAATGTCTGACCTTAAACCTGAATTGGAATATGGGCCATTTCATATTTTTTGTGAATTAGAGCTACATATTTCGAATTGGCATTGAATTTTGTAGACCCTACGAATTCCAAAGGTGATACCTGTTTTAGGAGAGATGGACCTGTAGTAAAAAGTGCCCATAAAGATTCAATTTTCTTTTTCACGTTGTGCACATTTTTTTCTAACAGCTCACTTATTTTCCTCCAAGTGCCTAATCTCTTCAGTTTGTTTTTACAATCCCAGTTTGTCGGATCCAATAAACATTCTCATACGCGATAAATCTATCAGCTTTAATGCTGTTCTCCGTATTCCACTCAATATTCCCAGTATTTTTAAACACGATAAATTCATACTCGTTTATCAACATAGCAAATCACTACTAAAGCAACGAACTTTCGACCCGGCGTCCGTACTAGGAGCCCAACGCCCCATCATCGCGTCGACATCAGCGCGGACAGTCCGAACCGCCACCGAGGCCAACAGCTTTGTTAGCTCCGATTTACCTCGGTATGCATTCAGCAAATCTCGGCCAATGAAGCGGCTGGATGTCGTTCGTTGGTCTTCGTTGGTCTAACGCGTACCCGCCTTAAGGGTGGAGGCAAATTCCGCAGCACTCCTGTTTAATCCATTGTTGACCACTCCTCAGACTAATGATAGCTAACTATTTCTGCAGTAACGAATAAGTAACTTGGTGCTTTTCTGAGGATTCGTATTGTTTTATAAAACAGCTTGTTCCGTGTTTAATTCTTGATTCATAGACCCAATTAGAATTGGGATTATTACATTCTTCTTCTCGTCTGATTGTGGAAAGACAATCTTGTGTTTAGTAAAAGAAAACTTTTGACTGGAATACACCCCGAAATTCTGAAGGTGGCAAGATGGAACACAGGGACCGAAACGTTGTTTCTAACTTGTACTCAAAGCAGATTACATCGAATTACGTGACGTTTCTCGAGGAACTGTAATTCTGTCAGAGACAGCAAACGACTTGAAAGAGAGGTTGAAATGAATGGATGGTGTTTTGAGAGGAGGTTATAGATGAACATCAACAAAAGTAAAATGAATGATGTAGTCGAAATACAGCAGGCGATGCTAAGTAATTAGGTTAAGATGGTTCAAATGGCTTTGAGCACTATGGGACTTAACATCTGAGGTCATCAGTCCCCTAGAACCTAAAACTACTTAAACCTAACTAACCTAAGGACATCACACACATCCATGACAGAGGCAGGATTCGAAACTGCGATCGTAGCAGCAGCGCGGTTCCGGAATGAAGCGCCTAGAACCGCTCGGCCACCGGTGCCGGCATAGGTTAAGAAATGAGACACTAAAAGAAACAGATGAATTTTGGTGTGTGGGCAGTAAAATAACTGAAGATGGATTAAGTAGAGATGGTACAAAATACAGACCGGCTGTAGCATTAACAGTGTTTCTGAAGAATTGCCATTTATTGGTTGGTTGGTTGTTGGGATGTTTAAGGGGGACTAAACAGCTAAGGTCATCAGTCCCCCATGCCATTTATTGACTTCTGGTATACAGGTGAGTCACCTAACATTACCGCTGGATATATTTCGTAAACCACATCAAATACTGACGAATCGATTCCACAGACCGAACGTGAGGAGAGGGGCTAGTGTAATTGGTTAATACAAACCATAAAAAATGCACGGAAGTATGTTTTTTAACACAAACTTACGTTTTTTTAAAATGGAACCCCGTTAGTTTTGTTAGCACATCTGAACATATAAACAAATAGGTAATCAGTGCCGTTTGTTGCATTGTAAAATGTTAATTACATCCGGAGATATTGTAACCTAAAGTTGACGCTTGAGTGCCACTCCTCCGCTGTTCGATCGTGTGTATCGGAGAACACCGAATTACGTAGAGATCCAAAGGGAACGGTGATGGACCTTAGGTACAGAAAAGACTGGAACAGCACATTACGTCCACATGCTAACACCTTTTTATTGGTCTTTTTCACTGACGCACATGTACATTACCATGAGGGGTGAGGTACACGTACACACGTGGTTTCCGTTTTCAATTACGGAGTGGAATAGAGTGTGTCCCAACATGTCAGGCCAATAGATGTTCAATGTGGTGGCCATCATTTGCTGCACACAATTGCAATCTCTGGCGTAATGAATGTCGTACACGTCGCAGTACATCTGGTGTAATGTCGCCGCAGGCTGCCACAATACGTTGTTTCATATCCTCTGGTGTTGTAGGCACATCACGGTACACATTCTCCTTTAACGTACCCCACAGAAAGAAGTCCAGAGGTGTAAGATCAGGAGAACGGGCTGGTCAATTTATGCGTCCTCCACGTCCTATGAAACGCCCGTCGAACATCCTGTCAAGGGTCAGCCTAGATTTAATTGCGGAATGTGCAGATGCACCATCATGCTGACACTACATACGTCGACGCGTTTCCAGTGAGACATTTTCGAGCAACGTTGGCAGATTATTCTGTAGAAACGCGATGTATGTTGCAGCTGTTTGGGCCCCTGCAATGAAGTGAGGACCAATGAGTTGGTCGCCAATGATTCCGCACCATACATTTACAGTCCACGGTCGCTGTCGCTCTACCTGTCTGAGCCAGCGAGGATTGTCCACGGACCAGTAATGCATGTTCCGTAGATTCACTGCCCCGTGGTTTGTGAAACCCGCTTCATCGGTAAACAGGTAGAACTGCAACGCATTCTCTGTTAATGCCCATTGACAGAATTGCACTCGATGATTAAAGTCATCACCATGTAATTGCTGATGTAGCGACACATTAAACGGGTGAAAGTGGCGACGATGCAGTATGCGCATGACACTACTTTGACTCAGTCCACCGGATCTCGCAATGTCCCGTGTACTCATGTGTGGGTTCATGGCAACAGCAGCTAACACACCAACTGCACCCGCTTCTCCTGTGACGGGGCTGTTACGGACCCGTTTGCGTGCTACGACCATACCTGTTGCATACAGTTGGCGGTAGATGTTTTGCAATGTGCAGCACGTTGGATGCTCTCTGTCCGGGTACCGTTCTGCATACATCCTGCAGGCGTCAGCTGCATTTCGTCGACACTCGCCATAGATGAGTATCATCTCCGCCTTTTCAGAGTTCGAATACACCATGGTCACAGTTCTTACAACATTACACTATCACAGACGTCTGGTAACACGGTGTACTACAGTTGGTGTGCGTGCGGAGACGAATGCAGAATAACAATAGCAGCAAGCGCTACATGCGGACACTGCGACAGCTAGACCAAACCACAACAGTGCACTACAGCCACACTCGTAACCACGGTCGTCATCGTAAACATGTCCCTGCAGATGCTGCTCGCCGACCGTGGCCCGTGTTTGTTATAACACGCAACTGAACGTCGGAGGTTTCAAGCGTCAACTTTAGGTTACAATATCTCCGAATGTAATTATCATTTTACAATGCAACAAACGGCACTGATTACGTATTTGTTTATATGTTCAGATGTGCTAACAAAACTAACGTGGTTCCATTTAAAAAAACGTAGGTTTGTTTTAAAAATCATACTTCCGTGCATTTTTGTATGGTTTGTATTAAACAGTTACACTAGCCCCTCTTCTCACGTTCGGTCTGTGGAATCGGTTCGTGAGTATTTGATGTGGTTTACGAAATATATCCAGCGGTAACGTTAGGTGACTCACCCTGTATATTTAAGTGAAACGTGGACGACGAGCGGTACAGAGAAGAAGATAATAAAGGCTTTTGAAATGTGGCGCTACATAAGAATGCTGAAGATGAGATGCATAAATCGAGTAATTAATGAGGAGATACCGAGTCGGATTCGAGAAACAAGAAATTTGTGGTATAACTTGACTAAAAGAAGGGGTATATTGGTAGGACATGTCCCTAAGCATGAAGGGATTAGGCAGTTTGATAAGTGAGGGAAGTCTGGTGATAAAAATTCTAGGACACCAGGGGATGAATACAGTAAGGAGATTCACGTGGATATAGGTTGAAAAAGTTATTCGGAGATGAAGAGGCATGCACCGAAGGAGTAGCGTGAAAAACAGCTTCAAAACATTTCGGACTGTAAAGTATAACACAGGCCACACAGAAATAGACATCAAAACTAGCTAATAACAAGGAAGGGAGATGAGGTTTTAGCACCCCATCAACATCGAGCTCGTTAGAGCACAAGCTGAGCTTGATTATTGGATGGGAAAGCAAATCGGCTGTGCGCTTCTCAATAAAGAATCCTGTCATTTGCTTGGAAAAATTTAACAAAATCACAGAAAACCTAAATTTGGATAGCGGGGACGCGAACCGTCATCCTTCCGGATGTGAGTCCAGTGTGCTACCCTCTGCACCAAGCCGCTTGGCGAATGGTCAGAAAGAGACCCGTATGGTGTTATTGGCTGGCGACTTTGATGGGTTATTCATCCACCTAATTTGAAGGGCCCCTTTCTTCGCTGTGTTCAGAATCCTGTATAAAGTTTATTTGTAGGCGAGGTGCAACGGAATTTTATCTGCAGTCTGTTCTGTTCACATTGTAGGTCATAAACATCACATACGGAGTGAGCTCGGATTTTCTGTGTTCGTAAAAGAAAGTGCGACTCGTTGCATCAGATGTATACTTGTGTTCATAGGTTTCTCATAAATTTACATCCCAACCTGTCACTTAGTGTTCTGTAAAATTTAACTATCAGTAAGGGAACTGCACCACTGAACTCAATCTCCAGGCGAACGATATGCTTCTATGTGGGATGTTGAAGTGATGGCTAAACTTGCGTAATAACATGTGATTCGCCATTTAGAAAATATGCAAATCGATGCTGCTGACTCCAGGCTTATGGGCAGCCCTCATCATACATTATAAACAGGACCCGCTTTGTAGCAGAACACAATTTTTGTCATTTGGGCGAAGACAAAGGTTTTACTCTGGTTACTGTGCTTCGCTAGAAAGTGTCGTTATTAATCATATTTTACGTGAATATTCGTGATCACTTTGAGGATATCGGCTCTGAAACTGGTATCAGAGATCATGAGGCAGTTGTACTAACAATTATTGTCACAGAACAAAGGACAGTTAATAGAAATGGAAGTATTACATGGTCTACAAACTAGATAAAGAGCATTAATGTCGTTATATCTCAATTACGAACTTAAAATATTTAACCCTGGAGAGGAGTATGCAGAAAAACTATGGTTCAGGTTTAGAAGGATAATTCAAGCACTTGATAGATATATACCTAGCAAAGAAGCACCTTATGGGATGGAGCCTCCATAGTATACAGTCATTGTAAAGTAATTTCTGAAGAAACAGAAACTACTGCGTATTAGATACAAACAAAGCATAGGGCTATAAATAAGATGCTGAATGAAACGCATTTGGTGTCAAAAGGGCAGGTCGTGAAGCCATCCGTGACGGTTGTGGAAGAATATTATTGAAGGAGTTCCTGAACTTCATTTTCAAACATTAATGTACATAGGAAAATCTGGTCGTATTGTCCAAATTCAATATTGACACTACTGCAAAGATGAGAGATATATCTTATACTGTGGTAGTTTATCCCCAAACTATCACACAATGTAGTAACCACATCAAGCTCACCTAATTACTTCTCCTCCTTTCCTTCTATTACAGTGAGGAGGGCCTGTTATTATCTGCAGCCTTGAGAGCTCTTTCTAGCTGGCTCGTGGGTGGTGGAAGTTTAATTAAAAGGACCAGAGGGGGCCATGAACGTGTTCAGACCTGAAAGTACGAAATGCAGAATTCACTATATCCCATTTCAGCGCAGCAGGCACTTTGGGGCGGCCTATCTGACATAAAACTCTGTTGTGCAAAATGGTAGCAGAGACCCTTTTGGAAAGAAGCCAGTGTAGCCCCAGAATGGGGGAGGCATGAGGTCCGCCATTTCTCTGCACTCACGCCATTATTTACAGTGGTAGCAATGGAGACTCTGATTGGCTCACAAAACTTTTTTCTGTAGGATATGTGTGTATGCGTAATCCCTTCAGTTGGCTGGGATGAGAAAACTGTCATGAAGTGGGAGAAATTTTCTGCCTTCCTCTCCGTGCCTGACCGTAACTGGTTAATCATGACAAAATCCGTGAGAGCAGGAGTTTGTTAAATTTATTTAGAAAATTATTATTGGTCGGAAATCGATAGCTCGTCTGTAATTGGTCAGCGAGATTTTTACACTGGTAGAAAAGCAAGTTTCGAAGAGTATGTCAGAAGGCATTAGCTGCCAGGCGAGGAAAGAGAGAAGACTTTCTGCTGGGAGATTTTTGCGTACACGCTTGCTGCAAAGGGTCGCACAGAAAGATATCTCCATATTAGAACTAAGTAGAGAAGGAGAATTGGATTCAGAATCTCCTGCCGTTACTGCTGACGTCGTGCACATTCTCACCGCGTAGGGGTGGTAAAAATGAACGGATGATGCAGTTATCAAATTGAGGGATGTGAAGCTAGTTAACTTACGTCAACGTTTAGCAACGAAGTTTTAATGTTCATCCAGCTAGTTGTTTCCACTATGCACTTTGGCGATTCTACTGGTGATCGTAATTATTCTTCTGAGTTATTTCTTTAAACCACTATCCATTCACACAGCCCTTGGTCATATCCATGATGTAGTTTTACATTATGCTTTCATGTGTCCACCCACCTGAGCCAACGCTAGTTTGCGTAACTACAATCCTTTGTGCCTTATTAAAAAGGAAACTTCGTCCGAACAGGCAATGGAAGGCCCAATGGTACCAACGAAACCTTGTGTCATCGTTAGCCAAAAGGCAACACTAGATGCAGATATGGAGGGGCATGTGGTCAGCACTCCGGTCACCAGGACGAGGTCATTATCAGTTTTCGTGACTGGAGCCACTACTTCTCAAGCAAGTGGGTTTTCAATTAGGTTTCAGAAGGGCTGAGTGTGCCCTGCTAGCCAAAAGTGCTTGGCAGTCCGAGATGATCACCCATCCAAGAGGTAGCCAAGCCCTACAGCATTTCACTGCGGTGTTACTACTGCAGCATTTGTTAAATATTTATATACTTACATGAGAGGGCAATTACTTTGTTCATCACTTTGTGGTAATAAATCAAACTGCTATAGTGAGTTAGTTTTTTTTGTGGTTTAGATGAGTCCGTTATTAATATGTCCATGTGTGGCGTGGTGCAGCATGTACTTTCGTGGTTGATTGGGCCACTCCTATCCATTTTCCGCTGTGAAACTTTCTTTTTTCTTAAATTGTCTTGATCTTATGGGGAGTTTCCGTTCCCCGTAGGTCGCCAGGGATCGGAATTATAGCATGTTAGCGGCATGCTAAACAGCTCAATCGAGACTTCACATTAGGAAAAAAGCACAGGCAACACCCATATACAAGAAAGAAAGGAGAACCGATCCACAAAACTACCGTCCAGTATCCTTCACATTTATTTAATGTAGGATCTTAGAACTTATTCCGAGCTCAAAGTTAATGAGGTATATTGAACAGAAAACGTCAGTCATGCGAAATGCAATCTGCAGTGTTCTCACATGACATCCTGAAAGCCATGTACCAAGACATTCAGGCACATGCAATATTTCCTGACTTCCGAAAAACATTTGACTCAGTAACACACCTACGCCTATTATTGGAAGTACGATAGTATAGAATATCAAGCGAATTTTTTGACTGGACTGAGGATTTATTGATATGGAGGAAGCAGCATGTTATCTTGGATGGAGAGTCATCCACAGATACACCTTCGGGGGTGCCCCAGGGATGTGTGTTGGGACCTTACAGTTTATACTGTGAATTAATGACAATGCATATATATTTTCTCTTTTTTTGTCATCAGTCTGATGCGGCTTGCTAAGAATTTCTCTCGTGTGCCAACCTCTTCATCTCAGGGTTCCCAACATCCTTAATTATTTGCTGGATGTTTTCCAAACTGTGTCTTCCTGTACAGTTTTCACCCTCTCCAGCTACCTCTAATGCCATGGAAGTTCTTGTCTGGTATCTTAGCACACGCGCTATCATCTTGTGTCTTCTTGTTGTCAGGAGTCTCCGTATGCTCCTTTCTTTGCCGATTATGTGGAGTTAGCACATACCCTATCATCTTCTCTCTTATTCTTCTTCTCAGTAGTTTTCGTATCTTCCTTTCTTTGCCGGTTCTGTAGAGAACCTCATTCTTGACCTTAGCAGTCCAACATCCGTCCACAGCAATACTTCACAAACGCTCCGATTCTCTTCTGTTTTCCCACATTCTATGATTCTCTACCATACAATGCTCTCTGTCTCAGAAATTTCTTCTTCAAGTTAACGCCTGTTTTTAACACTTTTGGCCAGGAACACTCTTTTTGCCATTTTTAGTCTGCTTTTAATCTCGTCCTTTGTAAGGTACCCCTTATTTGCAGAGACGAGCGCATTTTACTTTATTTTCTGTTTTGCTATTTCGCGTATGTGATGTGAATGTATCAGCGCTCAGTACGTACGGAATAGCTGGCTAGCGGAGGTGGTTGGCCGTTTGGCGCTTTAAGAACCAGTGGGATGAGGTGCCGATGCATAAATCGTTCGTGACGCCAGCAAAGAGATACGAATTCTGACGCGAATCAAGTAATTGTTATTAATAAATATTTGCCAACAAAACTTGCATTTTGCCACCCAAACATTAGGAGGAGTCTACGGGTCATAAATAATATCTTCCAGTAATTTTACAATGCCAGAAAATGATGATATTAATAAATTAGTGAATTACTGTGGCATACAAACTATACCGACTGTGGGCTCAGGGCTTTAGACTGTGCGCCGTAGTTGGCAGTCTTGTGCAGCATGCCTTTCGATCTAGTCATGCGGTAGACCATGCTCTCGTAGCGGTAATGGTTAACTTATAACCAGTGTTAACAGGTTTGTTTTATTGTGTTTCTTAAATAAACGAATCAATGGCATCCCGTGCGAAAATTATTTGCACAAAATAAACTTCTTCCCGCTTCATTAGGTAAAACATAGCCAGTAGTATTGCACTCTCAGAATCGACGACGTTGCGACGGCTCTGCAACGGGACATAAAACTAAGAGAGTATCTCAACATAATAGGTAGGAAGAATTCTTGCGCTGCAGCTCACTGTCAGTTCAAGGACGTACTGGCTTGATTACCGCAAAACTCGGGTGGGAAAGAGTGGCCACTTATAATACACGCTCCTTATGTCACCATCTACGGAAGCAGCGCCTAAACTGAGACATTTATGGAGGTTTAGCACAAGTGGGAGGTTCTTGCACCTTGCTTCATCCGTCATGGGTTATTTTGCTTCCAAGGTAGCAGAATTCCATAACTTCATCTATTTCGTGATCATCAAGTTTGATGTTAAGTTTCTCGTTATTCTAATTTCTACTGCTTCTCATTAATGTCGTCTTTCTACAGTTTCCTATCAGTCCATATTCTGTGCTCATAAGACTGTTCATTCCATTCATCTTTACTGAAGATAGCAAAGTCACCAGTGATTCTTATCATTGCTATCCCTTCGTCCTGAATTTTAATCCCACTCCTGTAGCTTACCTTTATTTCCATCATTGCTTCTTCTACATACGCATAGAACAATGGGGTTGAAAGACTGCATCCCTGTCCTACACCATCTTTAATCCGAGCTTTTCGTTCTGTTCTTCCAGTCTTATTGTTCCGCCTTGGTTGTTACTAGTATCCCAACCTTTTCGCAGGTGATGCGCTTATCTGTAATGAAGAGCTGTTTGAAGACATGCAGATATTCAATAGAATTTTCATAAGACTTCAAAGTGTTGCAAAGACTGGAAATTGATTTAAATGTTGAGAAATGTAAAATTGTGTACTTCAGAAAACGAAAAAAAAAAGAACGTAGCGACCTATGAGCACAATATTGCGTCATAGCTGGAATCTGTCAGCTCATACAAATACCTGGGTAACAATCTATTACAATTTTTTAGATATATGAAATGAAATGATCACAAAATCTCAGTCGTAGGTAAAGCAGGTGAACTGTTCATTGGTATAACAGTAGGGGAGTGTAATTAGTCTAAAAAGGAGAGTCCTTACAAAACGCTAGAATATTCCTCAGGTGTATGGAACCTGTACGAAAGTGCAGTTAGTCTAAAAAGGAGATTTCTCACAAAACGCTCGTATGAACCTATCCCAGAATATTCCTCAGGTGTATGGGACCTGTACCAAATACAGTCACATTAATGTGCCTGAGTAATTACATTTTGCAGGGTGGACTACTGCGCGATGTGGAGGAAGAGCGTCACTGAGGTTCTGGAACGTACCAGCAGGGATCTGCAGCCATGCAAATCGTGACCAGGCGCTCTAGGATTCTCGGTTGAGGATCCATTGCGCGAACAGGCCGATCGATATTGTCCCACAGATTTTCCATTGGGTGTAAATCCGGCGAGTTTGGTGGCCAGAGGAGCACGGTAGACTCATCCTGATGCTCTCCGAGCCAAGCACTTACACTGCAAGCTGTATGACACGTTGCATTTTGCTGCTGGTAGATGCCATGGTGTCGAGGAAAACCAAGCTGCATTTAGGGGTCGCCAATGATAGATGCATACTTGTGTTGACCCATATTGCCTTCCAGAATGACGAGATCACGCATGAAAACATTCCCCAGGCCATAAAGTTCCTACTTGCCTGTAGGGTGTTTGCTTCCGGACTTTCACGCCGTACATGTCAATGGCCATCTGTCCGTTGGATCATGAAACACGATTCACCTAAATGGCCACCTGTCGCTACATAGTGGACGCCCAGTTGCGGTATTTGCGTGCAAATTCCAGCCTCCGTCGCATGGATGCACGAACTAGGTGCCTGCTGCGCAGGCCCACACTCGCCTCGAGAAGACGCTGTTGGTAGCCCCTTGGTTCATCTGCGCCGTCAGTTGCTCAACAGTTGCACGTCTATTCGATCATACATATCGCCGCAGAAGTCGTTCACTCCTGTCATCTATGGCCCGCAGTGTCCCAATTGGCCGGCCTGTGTGGCCGAGCAGTTCTAGGCGCTTCAGTCTGGAACCGCGCGAACCGTGTCTCGGGCATGGATGTATGTGATGTCCTTAGGTTAGTTAGGTTTGAGAAGTTCGGAGTTCTAGGGGACTGATGACAGATGTTGAGTCCCTTAGTGCTCAGAGCCATTTGAACCATTTGCCCCAGTTGCCTGGGCACCGGTTTTGGATAGCGCCATTTTGTCAAGCGCGGTATACGTTCAACCATCGAACAGTGTCCAGACTTAGTCGTTTCGGAAATGTTCCACCCTTGGCCCTGAAACTCAAGGATCATGCCTGTTTCGACGTCAGATAAATTGCTCCGTTTCCGCGTTACGACAAGAGTGCAATGCGTTCCGCGTCCTCCCCATCAAGCTTTGTATACGCCCTACTGATAGTGCTGCCGCCTGCCGTCTGTGTGTGGTTACTGGACGCTGACGTCGTGAAGAGTCGGTAGTCACGTTAAGGTCACTGGACTGTATGGGACTCACTGTGAATGTTGAATGTGGTGTCACTGCCAGACACCACACTTGCTGGGTGGTAGCTTAAATCGGCCGCGGTCCATTAGTACATGTCGGACCCGCGTGTCGCCACTGTGTGATGGCAGACCGAGCGCCACCACACGGCAGGTCTCGAGAGACGTACGAGAACTCGCCCCAGTTGTACGACGACGTTGCTAGCGACTATACTGACGAAGCCTTTGCTCTCATTTGCCGAGAGACAGTTAGAATAGCCTTCAGCTAAGTTAATGGCTACGACTTAGCAAGGCGCCAATTGTATCAGTGCATGTATCTTACGAGTCTCATTTGTATAGTCAAGAGAGATGTACCAAAGGAAGCATTAAAAGTTAAGTATATTCCAAAGCTACGTATTTTCTTTATAGCAGTCATAACGTATCCTGTTCCAGACTTGACGCCAGTCGGCGTGTGTGTACGCGTGCCTTTCGGCTTCCTTCTCAGTGTGGCGTAGCGAGCTTGTTACGCCACAACATTGAACGTATACAGAGAAGAACAGGATGTGGCCGAATTGTTAGCAAGGCGACGACAACTGTTGCGCCCTCCCTTCCTGTTTCTCCGTGTCACGAATTTTTGTCGTCCTCTAATAACCGTGGTTTTTGCCGCACACAATCCTTTTGGGAAAACGACCGTTTTGTAGTGCCGTAGTTCTGCATTACAGGATGATCTATTATTATACTGATTCCATGTCACTTTGCACCGCTTTTGCAGTGTCAATATTGTCCCAGCGTTGGAGATTGTGTTCAGTTCTGCGGGTTGGATACTTTATCCTAAGTGCTTGAAGTGAGTGACCCGTGAGGCTTTTTCATACTGTTGTTTCACTAGAAATTTTCCAGTTGATTTGGTGTCCATATACTGAGTTTTTTCAAAGGAAATATGGAGTCCAGTTTTACAGGAGATTTCATGTGTCGTTTATCTGGCGCAAGTTTGGCTTCATCATTGCTGTTCGTTAATAAAGAGAGACAGAGAGAGAGAGAGGGAGAGAGAGAGAGAGAGAGAGAGAGAGAGAGAGAGAGAAGAGGAGAAGAGAGGGAGGCGCTGCGGGAGACCGCATAAACACGCTCACGCGATTAATACTGGTTTTCAACAGCGGCTTGGCACTGCCGAGCGTTAATTCGACACTTTGGCAAATCGCCACTCGTACTTTTCATCACTCGCGACGGGTTATTCACAAAGACCATAGAAGCTCAACAGTCGAGAATTTATAGCTCGCTGTTCTCGGCGTCCATATCTCAACTTGTCCTACCTTGGCGCCATCGAATTAAGCGCCAGGAATTATACGGGAAGATTTAAAGGTTTGGTCCCTGTGCAAATGAATCTCTACCGGCTTCACCTCGATGACTTCACACGAATATTTCATATCTTGGGTGCTGAACATACTTCTGAAACAAAGGCTATATATATATATATATATCAAAAAATGGTTCAAATGGCTCTGAGCACTATAGGACTTAACATCTGTGGTCATCAGTCCCCTAGAACTTAGAACTACTTAAACCTAACTAACCTAAGGACATCACACACATGCATGCCCGAGGCAGGATTCGAACCTGCGACCGTAGCAGTCCCGCGGTTCCGGACTGAGCGCCTGAACCACTAGACCACCGCGGCCGGCATATATATATATATATATATATATATATATATATATATATATATATATATATCTCACTTGTAGCTACAAGGTGAGGGCTCATCTTATTGAGAAATTACCAAAGATGTGTCTGTTTTGTTACAGAGTGTTAAGATATTAGAAACATTTGGTCTCCAGTGGCTCGTTACATCTACATCTACATCTACATGGATACTCTGCAAATCACATTTAATTGCCTGGCAGAGGGTTCATCGAACCACCTTCACAATTCTCTAATATTCCAATCTCGTATAGCGCGCCGAAGGAACGAACACCTATATCTTTCTGTACGAGCTCTGATTTCCTTATTTTATCATGGTGATCCTTTATCCCTATGTAGACAGCTGTCAACAAAAATTTTCGCATTCGGAGGACAAAGTTGGTAACCGGAATTTCGTGAGAAGATTCCGTCTCAACGAAAAACGCCTTTCTTTTAATGATGTCAAAGCCCAGATCCTGTATGATTTCTGTGACACTTTCTCCCATATTTCGCGTTAGTACAAAACGTGCTGTCCTTCTTTGAACTTTTTCGATGTACTCCGCCAGTCCTATCTGGTAAGGATCCCACACCGCGCAGCAGTTTCCAAAACATGACGGACAAGCGTAGTGTAGGCAGTCTCCTTAGTAGATCTGTTACATTTTCTAAGTTTCCTGCCAATAAAACGCAGTCTTTGGTTAGCCTTCCGCACAACATCTTCTGTGTGTTCCTTCCAATTTAAGTTCTCCGTAATTGAAATACCTAAGGTATTTAGTTGAATTTACGGCTTTTAGATGAGACTGATTTATCGGGTAAATGAAGTTTAACGAATTCCTTTTAGCACTCATGTGGATGACCTCACACTTTTCGTTATATAGGGTCAACTGCCAATTTTTGCAACCATACAGATATAGTTTCTAAATCGTTTTGCAATTTGTTTTGATCTTCTGATGACTTTATTAGTCGATAAAAGACAGCGTTATCTGCAAACAACCTAAGACGGCTGCTCAGATTGTCTCCCAGATCTTTTATATACAGGGTGAGTCACCTAACGTTACCGCTGGATATATTTCGTAAACCACATCAAATACTCACGAACCGATTCCACAGACCGAACGTGAGGAGAGGGGCTAGTGTAATTGTTTAATACAAACCATACAAAAATGCACGGAAGTATGTTTTTTAACACAAACCTACGTTTTTTTTTAAAAGTGAAACCACGTTAGTTTTGTTAGCACATCTGAACAAATACGTAATCAGTGCCGTTCGTTGCATTGTAAAATGTTAATTACATCCGGAGATATTGTAACCTAAAGTTGACGCTTGAAACCTCCGACGTTCAGTTGCGTGTTGTAACAAACACGGGCCACGGTCGGCGAGCAGCATCTGCAAGGACATGTTTACGATGACGACCGTGTTTACCAGTGTGGCTGTAGTGCACTGTTGTGCTTTGGTCTAGCTGTCGCAATGTCCGCATATAGCGCTTGCTGCTATTGTTATTCTGCATTCGTCTCCGCACGCAGACCAACTGTAGTACACCGTGTTACCAGACGTCTGTGATAGTGTAGTGTTGTAGGAACTGTGACCATGGTGTATTCGAACTCTGAAAACGCGGAGATGATACTCATCTATGGCGAGTGTCGACGAAATGTGAAAGGTCTCTGTTGGATTCCTTTCATGTTGATTTCTTAAATCTGTTGTCATTTACGGCATAAATTCCTCTTCTAAATTTACTGTGGCGTTTCTGACTATCTGGGAGGAGACTGAGTAGTGGAACGTGTCACTTTTACACATAAACAAGAACGATCTGTCACACTACTACACTTTAAAACACAGTTTATATGTAATTCATGTCACACAGTCTCATACGGAACCTACATCCGCTTTCTTTTATGATACTGTCATCCCCCTTCCTTCTGTGTGAGAGGATGAATGAGCAAATGTATTTCTAGTTGCATGCTTGATGGTAGCAGACAAGCCTGTCTGCTAGAGAACAGTAGGACCAACGTCGTAACAGGTAGCTACGCTTTCTAAAAGCAGAGAGGTTTCTATTCTTACTATGGTCCTGTCCGTCCCTTGTCATGTTGTTATAGGAAGCTGCCTCTCTGGCCACTTCCGTTTGTATTTGTGAGCCACCCTCGAGAAGGGACCACGGCAGTCTGTCGGCGGCGAGCGTCTGAAGTGGTAAGATCTCCGGCTAAGCGCTTGTCTGCTAAGTCCGTAGGACAATGGATTTCTTAAGTTCAGCCTAACTGAAAATTTAATCACCTTTATTTCAGGTTTAGCTCTAAAATATCTAATGTTATCTTAAATTGCAACGCACTGTAATTCGCGTGTGAAGTTCAGAATATCTTCCGGTAGTTGCTTTGTCACTACTTTGTGAGTAAAGTGGAACCACGTGTTGATCAGTAACTCTAACTAAGATAATCAATCTTAAATGCGAATATGCGTGAGATTATAACGTCTCGTCTTGACAATATTTTTCAATATAGCAACTTTTCTTTATGTTCAACCCACGTGGGGTGTACTTTGTGAGACCAGTACCACGTGCTTATACAATTGTTTGACCCATTAGGTTAATAGTAAGACGTTAGTAACCAGTTCGAGGTTTTTCTTTTGTAAATTGCTTTTCGATCTAATTTATTTTAATTATCAAAATTATTGTGGAGTTACACTCTTTGTGTAAACCAAGTTGACCAAGTGAAGCATGTGGTGTAATCATCAAAGTAGCCCTCAGCTATTCTTTTCGGGAAGATTTCACAGAGAGTTAGTATGAATTTAGTATACCAGTGTGTGGTAATTACATGACGGACAGGATTGCGCTACGAAAGTAACTTCTTTGGGTGAAAATTGAATCGGTTGGTTGTGGTTAATTTCCTCTTGCATGTGTTTCAACGTTCTTCGTGTGTTATTTTATGAATGCAGTGTTGTATGCAGTCTCCCAATCTTGGCTCCATATATGATGAGTTCTGTAAGATTACAAACTCACATTTTCACAATCCTAAATAAGGCACCAGTTCAGTTATAAAACAAGTTTAATACGCTGAAATTTCAATGATCAATGTTAAAATAAATTTCCAAATATAAACGGATTTATTTCTTTTTATTTAAATTCTCCTTTATATATATGTATATCACCGGTTATCGTATGACTATTAAAAGATTATAATTAATGTTAGTCTGGTTGGGAATTTGGTAAGCTAGACTGGATACCTGGTGAAACAGTTGCGCAGTAATGCAAGGTTAACTTCTCCAGACAGCTCACAGCTTTTAACCCGCTTTTATTGTCTATCAGTACCGCTTTCATAGCAAATTAAAGCAACAGCATTACAAATGCAGCTGAAGCCTGCAGGGTGTATGCAGAACGGTACCCGGACAGAGAGCATCCAACGTGCCGCACATTGCAAAACATCTACCGCCAACTGTATGCAACAGGTATGGTCGTAGCACGTAAACGGGTCCATAACAGGCCCGTCACAGGAGAAGCGGGTGCAGTTGGTGTGTTAGCTGCTGTTGCCATGAACCCACACATGAGTACACGGGACATTGCGAGAGCCAGTGGACTGAGTCAAAGTAGTGTCATGCGCATACTGCATCGTCACCACTTTCACCCGTTTCATGTGTCGCTACATCAGCAATTACATGGTGATGACTTTAATCATCGAGTGCAATTCTGTCAATGGGTATTAACAGAGAATGCGTTGCAGTTCTACCTGTTTACCGATGAAGCGGGTTTCACAAACCACGGGGCAGTGAATCTACGTAACATGCATTACTGGTCCGTGGACAATCCTCGCTGACTCAGACAGGTAGAGCGACAGCGACCGTGGACTGTAAATGTATGGTGCGGAATCATTGGCGACCACCTCATTGGTCCTCACTTCATTGCAGGGGCCCAAACAGCTGCAACATACATCGCGTTTCTACAGGATGATCTGCCAACGTTGCTCGAAAATGTCCCACTGGAAACGCGTCGACGTATATGGTATCAGCATGATGGTGCACCTGCGCATTCCGCAATTAAATCTAGGCTGACCCTTGACAGGATGTTCGACGGGCGTTTCATAGGACGTGGAGGACGCATAAATTGGCCAGCCCGTTCTCCTGATCTTACACCTCTGGACTTCTTTCTGTGGGGTACGTTAAAGGAGAATGTGTACCGTGATGCGCCTACAACCACAGAGCATATGAAACAACGTATTGTGGCAGCCTGCGGCGACATTACACCGGATGTACTGCGACGTGTACGACATTCATTACGCCAGAGATTGTAATTGTGTGCAGCAAATGATGGGCTATATATTGAACATCTATTGGCCTGACATGTCGGGACACACTCTATTCCACTCCGTAATTGCAAACGGAAACCACGTGTGTACGTGTACCTCACCCCTCATTGTAATGTACATCTGCGTCAGTGAAAAAGACCAATAAAAAGGTGTTAGCATGTGGACGTAATGTGCTGTTCCAGTCTCTTCTGTACCTAAGGTCCATCACCGTTCCCGTTGGATCCATACGTAATTCGGTGCTCTCCGATTCACACGATCGAACAGCGGAGGAGTGGCACTCAAGCGTCAACTTTAGGTTACAATATCTCCGTATGTAATTAACATTTTGCAATGCAACAAACGGCACTGATTACCTATTTGTTTATGTGTTCAGATGTGCTAACAAAATAACGGGGTTCCATTTGAAAAAAAAACGTAGGTTTGAGTTAAAAAACATACTTCCGTGCATTTTTTTGTGGTTTGTATTAACCAATTACACTAGCCCCTCTCCTGACGTTCGGTCTGTGGAATCTATTCGTCAGTATTTGATGTGGTTTACGAAATATATCCAGCGGTAATGTTAGGTGTCTCACCCTGTAGATGAGTAATAGCAAAGGGCCTATAACACTACCTTGCGTAATGCCAGAAATGACTTATGTTTTACTCGATGACTTTCCGTCAATTACTACGAACTGTGACCTCTCTGGCAGGAAATCACAAATCCAGTCACATAACTGAGGCGATATTCCATAAGCACGCAATTCCATTACAAGCCGCTTGTATGGTACAGTGTCAAAAGCCTTCCGGAAATCTAGAAATACGGAATCAATCTGAAATCCCTTGTCAATAGCACTCAACATCTCATGTGAATAAAGAGCTAGTTGTGTTTCACAGGAACGATGTTTTCTAAACCCACGTGGTCTGTGTGTCAATAGACAGTTTTCTTCGAGGTAATTCATAATGTTTGAACACAGTATATGTTCCAAAATCCTGCTGCATATCGACGTTAACAATATGGGCCTGTAATTTAGTGGATTACTCCTGCTATCTTTCTTGAATATTGGTGTGACCTGTGCAACTTTCCAGTCTTTGGGTACGGATCTTTCGTCGAGTTAACGGTTCTATATGATTGTTAAATATGGAGGTAATGCATCAGCATACTCCGAAAGGAACATAATTGATGTACAGTCTGGACCAGAAGACTTGCTTTTATTAAGTGATTTAAGTTGGTTCACCACACCGAGAATATTTGCTTCTACGTTGCTCATGTTGGCAGCTGTTCTCGGTTCAAATTCTGGAATATTTACTTCGTCATCTTTTGTGAATGTATTTCGGAAGGCTGTGTTAGGAACTCTGCTTTGGTAGCATCTCGCATTGAAATCCGCGCTAAATTTCGAGCTTCTGTAAAAGATCGCCAATCTTGGGGATTTTGCATCGGTTTAAATTTGGCATGTTTGTTTCGTTGTTTCTGCAACAGTGTTCTAACCCGTTTTGTGTACCAAGGAGAATCAGTTCCGTCGTTTGTTAATTTATTTGGTATAAATCTCTCAATTACTGCCGATACTATTTCTTTGAATTCAAGCCACATCTAGTCTACATATGTATTATTAATTTGGAATGAGGGGAGATTGTCTCTCAGGAAGGCTTTGGAGGATTTAGGGATTACAGTATTTAATCTCGCTAAGACAACCCTGTGTTCACTCATCCCTGTATCGGTTCTGATGCTCGTTATTAACTCAGGATTATTTGTTGCTAAGAGGTCAAGTGTGTTTCCACAACCGTTTACTATTCGCGAGGGCTCATGAACTAACTGCCCGAAATAATTTTCAGAGAATGCTTTTAGCACAATTTCGGATGATATTTTATGCGTACCTCCGGAATTAAACATGTATTTTCGCCAACATATCTAGGGTAAATTAAAGTCACCACCTACTATTATCGTATGAGTCGGGTACGTGTTTGAAAGCAAACTCAAGTTTTCTTTGAATCTTTCAGCAACTGTATCATCTGAATTGGGAGGTCGGTAAAAGGATCCTGTTATTATTTTATTCCGGTTGCCAATAATGACGTCTGCCCAAACTAACTCACAGTAAGTATCTACTTCAGTTTCGCGACAAGTTAAACTGCTTCTAACAGCAACAAACACACCAGGTTACAATGTTCTCTCCAGCTCTGCTAATTACAGAAAATTCGTATAATCCAAAAGTGTGTCGTTTCTGTAAAGAATACGTTTGCCATAGACTCATGTTACTGGCTGTTGTCAGCACAATTGAATGACCTCCTGGTTTTCCATCTGAGATCTCATCTAATCTTGAATTTCTTTCCGGCAGTGCCAATTGAAGATAAATATGGATGAGTTTAAATGTGCAGAGTTGGTCGGGAAAGTGTTTCGCGTACATAGTCATGGGATTCAATGGCGGACCGGGACACGAACGCTACGAATAGCTGCTCTCACTAGACGGCTACGTGGTCACAGTACGCTTATATCTGTACTTAAATCCTTAGCAGTCGCCCGATACCTCTGTAGATTAGTGGCGAATACTGGCAGGGGCGGGACTGTCAGAATATCTGAATTGGAGGTACAGGTCTGATGACAATACTGCTTCCAGTAGACACGTTTCAGCAAATCATAAAGCCAAAATTATCTGGTTTGCGAGCCGCTGAGGGTGAAGAGTCCATTACGTCACGTAACATATCCCTTCTGAGTTTCTAGGGAAGAGCACTTGGAAGAGTAGTTTTCGTATTTCAGACCGATTCTGATGATTAGCGCACTGGACTCGTATCGACAGCGGTTTGGATACTCGCCTAGTCATTTTGCTTTATGTTTACCGTGGCTTCCCTACATCAGTTAAGCAGCTGCTGGGATGGCTCGCTTGAAAAGGGTGCGGGTAAATTTGGCCTCATCCTTCCCCAATATGAACTTGGATTCCATCTCTGTTTACTT
Source organism: Schistocerca nitens (assembly GCF_023898315.1). NCBI lineage: Eukaryota > Metazoa > Arthropoda > Insecta > Orthoptera > Acrididae > Schistocerca > Schistocerca nitens. The sequence continues at coordinate 407,859,841 of NC_064619.1, read as the reverse complement.
CGTTATCAACGGCGAGTTAAAATCCAATCGATCTCCTCACCTATATGGATTTTATTTCGGAAAGAACTTACGCTCGTTTGATTTGATAGACGGCCGCGTCTTGGGACGTCGGTGTCAGCGTTCTTATCTGGCACCAATGGGTTAAGGTTTCTACTTATTTTATGCAGCTGGGGGCTGATAGGCTAGTTTTCCATTATGCACATGAAGTGTGTTGTTGGAGAGATTCGCAATGCATGTTGAAAGTTAGCATCGAAATCTGGTACGTAGTTTTAAAAGTTAGAGACTTTTAGGTGACGTCAGATATTCGCACTTAATAGGTCCTGCCAGGATACGGCACTTAACAGAGAACTGCATCAATGAGGATGCCCAAATTTGAGTCGAAAGCCAACCATTCTGCACACCGAGAGTAAGTAAACAGGCGGACGTTCTGGATGTAGGAGGTGAGTCGTAGTCCCTCTAGTGTGGAAGGGTTGCTTAAAAGCGTCAAATTTTTCCGATTTAGGAAACTCAGTATCAACTAATCAGCTTTTCCTCGAATTTCTAGTAAGAGTGCATGTGGTCGGTCGCTTGCAGGTCACGTTTTACATCGCGGACTACCAGGTAGTTGGGGGAGGTGTTGGCTGAAGAGATTTTTATGACCTTCCTATTGTAAACCGTAGATATTTATAAGTGTAACATTCACGTTATAACTTAAAATAATTAGAATCATCATTTACACTTTTTTCTACCTGAAATTCATTTTTTGAAAGAATTATGGAATGATTTTAAAATTAGTGAGAGACCTGCCGTATCATTAAAATGTAGGCCTTAAAATTATTCATTTGTGTACGAGACTGCAGACTAATAACACTAAAAAATAAAACAAGAGCAATCGAATGTAGTCTAATTAATTCAGTTGATTCTGAAGCAATTAGTTTAGGACATGAGACAATAAAAGTAGTAGATTGGTATACTATTTGTGCAGCGAAATAAATCACAATGGCTGTAGCCGAAGTAAATAGGACATAAAATGCAGATTGGCAATAGCAAGAAAGGTGTTTCTGAAAAAGAGAAATTTGTTAGTATGTTGGAAAGATTTTTCTAAAGTTATCTGTCTAGAGTGCAGCGTTGTGTGGAAGCTGATACAAGAAGAGAAGCTTTTTAAATATGGAGCTACAAACGCATGAAGATTAGATGTGTGGACTGAATAACTAATAAGGAGACACTGACTCTAACTGAAAAAAAAAAAGATATTTATGCACAACGTGACTAGAAGAAAGGGGCTGATTGATACGACATAACCTGAGCCATCAAGGTATCTTTCTTTTGATAATGAAGGGCAGTGTGGAGGGTAAAAACTGCAGTGAGAAATCAAAGCTTGAATACTGTAATCAGGTGCAAATAGGTATAGGTTGCTGTAGCTATGCAGAGATTAGAAGCTTTCACAGAATAAACTAGCGGGAACTACCGCATAGTCCGCCTCGGTAACTATGTGGTTGGCACAGTGGATTGCTAAATGAAGGGATCGGGGGACTATATTTAGAGACAAGATTTTTTTCCTTCCCAGCTATAATCTGTAGACCCGCAATCACAATCTCAATGTTAAGTGAAATATTAATAATGATGAGTGTACATTTCGATTTTATGAGGTGTAAATTTGGGTATTATCGAAGTTCTGAGAGTTCGTTGCTGTTATAGTTATGAAATTTATTACATGACACGTTTACTTCTCAGATTTTCTTATGAATTGTTTCGAAATAATGTATTTCAGTGAACTACAATTTCTTGGAAGTTATACCGAAACCATGTACTAAGTACTCATCTCAACATTTTATATTATATTAAAACATCTGTTGCCGTCGGTAAAGTTGCACAGCGTGTTCGGTCAGAGGGCTGTCTGCTGCCAGTATACTCTCTGTGATAAATAAATAAATAAATAAACCTGTGTGAAGTATTCAACAACACACTTGGAGGGATGTCATGCGACGTCCGCTGAGACCAAATGACGAGAACAATGACGAACAAGTGAAAAAGCGCTTGACTGGAAACCAACAGGTCGCGGGATCGAATTTCGGTTGGACAATGGGTATTTTAAAAAATAAGAAAAAAGTTAGTGTCGCCATCTTCGGTTCGGAAGGAACCAGGTTCGAATCCCGGCACCTCCTCGGATTTTTCTGGGGTAGGAACGTCTGGAACGGTGTCCACTTAGCCTCGCGAGGCCAAATGAGGAGCTGCTGGAGTAAAGAAGAGCGGCGTCACCAGGTTTCATCCGCTGTCAATAACGGCCCGTGGAACTGACGACATGCTGACCGCATGTCCAGCGATCATGGATCGCTCCTCGTATTACCTTGCAGGCAGCAGCCATCAAGTCTGAGCAGGCCTAACGGCCAGTTCGTGATTGATGTTTACGTTCTATATATTGCTCTTGTGATTAAGGTTACATACATGGAACGTTGTATACATGGAAGAAGCCTGGAGATACTAAAAGGTATCAGATAGATTATATAATGGTAAGACAGAGATTTAGGAAACAGGTTTTAAATTGTAAGACATTTTCAGGGGCAGATGTGGACTCTGACCACAATCTATTGGTTATGAACTGTAGATTAAAACTGAAGAAACTGCAAAAAGGTGGAAATTTAAGGAGATGGGACCTGGATAAACTGACTAAACCAGAGGTTGTACAGAGATTCAGGGAGAGTGTAAGGGAACAAATGGCAGGAATGAGGGAAAGAAATACAGTAGAAGAAGAATGGGTAGCTTTGAGGAATGAAATAGTGAAGGCAGCAGAGGATCAAGTAGGTAAAAAGACGAGGGCTAGTAGAAATCCTTGGGTAACAGAAGAAATATTGAATTTGATTCAAGAAAGGAGAAAATATAAAAATGCAGTAAATGAAGCAGGTGAAAAGGAATACAAACGTCTCAAAAATAAGATCAACAGGAAGTGGAAAATGGCTAAGCAGGGATGGCCTAAGGATAAATGTAAGGATGTATAGGCTTATCTCACTAGGGGTAAGATAGATACTGCTTACAGGAAAATTAAAGAGACCTTTGCAGAAAAGAGAACCACTTGTACGAATATCAAGAGCTCAGATGGAAACCCAGTTCTAAGCAAAGAAGGGAAAGCAGAAAGGTGGAAGGAGTATACAGAGGGTCTATACAAGGGCGATGTGCTTGAGGACAATATTATGGAAATGGAAGAGGATGTAGATGAAGATGAAATGGGAGATACGATACTGCGTGAAGAGTTTGACAGAGCACTGAAAGACCTGAGTCGAAAAAAGGCCCCGGGAGTAGACAACATTCCATTAGAACTACTGACGGCCTTTGGAGATCCAGTCCTGGCAAAACTCTACCATCTGGTGAGCAAGATGTATGAAACAGGTGAAATACCCTCAGACTTCAAGAAGAATATAATAATTCCAATCCCAAAGAAAGCAGGCGTTGACAGATGTGAAAATTACCGGACAATCAGTTTAATAAGCCACAGCTGCAAAATACTAACACGAATTCTTTACAGACGAATGGAAAAACTAGTAGAAGCCGACCTTGGGCAACATCAGTTTGGATTCCGTAGAAATATTGGAACGCGTGAGCCAATACTGACCCTACGGCTTAACTTAGAAGCTAGATTAAGGAAAGGCAAACCTACGTTTCTAACATTTGTAGTCTTAGAGAAAGCTTTTGACAATGTTGACTGGAATACTCTCGTTCAAATTTTGAAGGTGGCAGGGGTAAAATATAGGGAGCGAAAGGCTATTTACAATTTGTATAGAAACCAAATGGCAGTTATAAGGGTCGAGGGGCATGAAAGGGAAGCAGTGGTTGGGAAGGGAGTGAGACAGGGTTGTAGCCTCTCCCCAATGTTGTTCAATCTGTATATTGAGCATGCAGTGAAGGAAACAAAAGAAAAATTCGGAGTAGGTATTAAAATCCATGGAGAAGAAATAAAAACTTTGAGGTTCGCAGATGACATTGTAATTCTGTCAGAGACAGAAAAGGACTTGGAAGAGTTGTTGAACGGAATGGATAGTGTCTTGAAAGGAGGATATAAGATGAAAATCAACAAAAGAAAAACGAGGATAATGGAATATAGTCGATTCTAGTCGGGTAATGCTGAGGGAATTAGATTAGGAAATGAGACACTTAAAGTAGTAAAGGAGTTTTGCTATCTGGGGAGCAAAATAACTGATGATGGTCGAAGTAGAGAGGATATAAAATGTAGATTGGCAATGGCAAGGAAAGCGTTTCTGAAGAAGAGAAATTTGTTAACATCGAGTATAGATTTAAATGTCAGGAAGTCGTTTCTGAAAGTATTTGTTTGGAGTGTAGCCATGTATGGAAGTGAAACATGGACGATAAATAGTTTAGATAAGAAGAGAATAGAAGCTTTCGAAATGTGGTGCTACAGAAGAATGCTGAAGATTAGATGGGTAGATCAAATAACTAATGAGGAGGTATTGAATAGGACTGGGGAGAAGAGAAGTTTGTGGCACAACTTGACTAGAAGAAGGGATCGGTTGGTAGGACATGTTCTGAGGCATCAAGGGATCACCAATTTAGTATTGGAGGGCAGCGTGGAGGGTAAAAATCGTAGAGGGAGACCAAGAGATGAATAAACGAAGCAGATTCAGAAGGATGTAGGTTGCAGTAGGTACTGGGAGATGAAGAAGCTTGCACAGGATAGAGTAGCATGGAGAGCTGCATCAAACCAGTCTCAGGACTGAAGACCACAACAACACGATTAAGGTCATGGGCAAGGAGTTTTTGAAGGAGGGGAGGTAGTACATTTTTAACCACTCCCCCCCCCCCTCTCCCACACCCCCCACCATTCGCAGAATTGAATTCTGGATCAGATGGAGGTAAGTCCTTTTTAACGGAGTGGTGATAGACAGTACGTTGTTAACCACCGCCCCTGCCCCCCTGCCATTATCAGAAACAAATTGTGGATCAGGTCCTAGGTTCGTGCGTGAGTTTTCTTCGTGTGACCAAAGCGCAAGTTACCCTGATCAACATGTGGTCAGTAGTGGTCCACTGGAGAAGAACAGATCTGCCTCCTGTGTGGCAGACCCAAGTGATGGCGCCGAGCTCGTGGCGTGGCGAGGCGAGAAAGCCGACCAGCGGCGGTCCGGGAGCAAGGACCGGGAGAAAGTAAGGCTCGGGTTCCGCTTTCAGCTGGCACTCCGCGCACCGACACACCACACAGCCTTCCGGATGCTCCGCCGCCCACGCGAATAAGCGGACCCGCTCACTCGCCACCGCGGCCTTTTGTCGCGGCGATCAAGACGCCCGCAATCCTCACGTTTTCTCCACCTCCACCTCCGGCCCCGCTGCAGGGGTTATCCCCAGTAATGCTTCTATCACTGGCAAGTGTATTATTCGACGCAGCTCCACACTGTCAACTAATGAACAAATTACGAGCATGCGGAATATCATACCGGTTTTGTCATTGGCTGAAGAAGTTCCTGGCAAATAAAACGCAACTTGTCCTTTTTTTTGCGCTTTCCCACATCCGAGTTGGTGAACACCAGTCTGGTATCCAATTCCCGCCTAAATCACACGATTCGCAAGTTTTTCGTATACGTTCTCAAAAAATCACATAGGTCATCATTACACGCAGAGAAGTAAACAAATTGCGCCTCCGGGGGAAGGGGTGGCCAGAGAAAGAACGTCTTGCCACTCTCTGACACCAACGAAGCCAAATCCAGAATGACATGCAGATCCATTATATATACAGAATCAGTAGAAATACGTAAAATATCTTTGGAATTTGGTTTCTGCTTACGCAGTTATCGAAAAGTTGGAGAGTTCATTTCTTTGTATTTAAGCTGAAATGTTTAATTTGCTCGGTTCGTAATCATCCAAGCCAGCTGATCTGCCATTTTTACTTTGTTTGATAGCCATCCGTAGTTCTTCCATGCTGAAGTTTGATGTAAGGTCATTACTCCCCTCGCTACGGACGCAGGTTCGAATCCTGCCTCGGACATGGATGTGTGTGCTGTCCTTAGGTTAGTTAGGTTTAAGTAGTTCTAAGTTCTAGGGGACTGATGACCTCAGATGTTAAGTCCCATAGTGCTTAGAGCCATTTGAACCATTTGAACCATTACTCCCCTCTTGCTCCTGCCTTTGTAGTTTGGGTTTCTGTGATTTGTGTGTTGGCTTCCCGTTCATTAGTAACTGTCGTGCCATTTGATTGGCAGTGATATTATGATGTGCAACGGCCTTAGTCGGATCATTGTTTAGGCGTCTCAAAATCAAATGGCTATAAGCACTATGGGACTTAACAACTGTGGTCTCCTAGACTTAGAACTACTTAAACGTAACTAACCTAAGGAAATCACACACATCCATGCTCGAGGCAGGATTCGAACCTGTGACCGCAGCAGCACCGCAGTTCTGGACTGAAGCGCCTAGAACCGCTCGGTCACATCGGCCGGCTTAGGCGTCTCAGAAGTCTCCAAGGATTATTGCTGTTTCTTTTCAGATCCAAGTTTTCTTTAGTTTTATCCACTTATCCCTTTTTGTCTCCCTCATAGACGAAATAAGCTTGTTCCCTGCTTCCACAGTAGCTTCACTGAAAGGGTTTTCTCGGAATAAGTATCTGTATTCCGCTAGTAGGGTGGCTTGATCTGAAGTAAGCCCGGGGATATAAGTTGTTCGATAGTCGCGAAGGATAGACATTCTAGAATATCTCTATATAGCCGCTGTGAAGGTGTCATAGCATTTGGGTATTGCTTCTATATAAGATACTTCGATGTCCAGCAGTTCCGCAAATCTTGACCAATCTTCTTAAAATTAAACCTTTACCGAAAAGATACCTTCTGTGGTCTTACAACAGAAAATAATTGACACATTTTTGGTCTATGCTGCGAGTTGGGTATTGGGGAGCAAACAGATTTTACATATTATTGGCTGATAATGCTGCTACCAAAAATTAGGTCACGATTGTAAGCTCGCCTCCACCTGCCGCTGTTAAAAGATTCAGACAGTTTTGCATCATTGATTAAAGTCAGGTGACTTCCTTCTACCCACACTTGTACTGCTGTCCCACTCTCATCTTGTTGATCATAGCCGCAAACGGTACTATGGTTGTTGAAATCGCCGATCAAAAACTGCGCATGTTTATTTACAAAGTTGGGTGGTTTGTTAACAATGAATTCAGGACTAGGTGGTTTATAAAGCGATGTAATGGTGCAATTAACTGTTTCTAGAGTGAGAATTTCAGTGTTGTTTTCCTCCGTGAATACTGTGGTAAGATCTGGATATATGAATGAACAAAGATAGCACATCCATATTTATCATGTGGTCTTTCGATGGCGAGACGCATCCCGTCTATTTTTTGTCTGCGCAAGTTACAACTTCTATGTGTCTCCTGTATGCACAGTGTGCGGCACTGGTGCTGACTGCGTAGTTCTCGTAACAGTTATTCTTTGGATGCTGTTACGCCTTCTGTGTTGATACATATAATCGTTAACTGTGGCCCTGAAAATGGCTAAGGTATATACGTTTCTGGTGTGAAAGGATCAGCCGTCAGATTATTTTGAATCATATTCCGACGTTGCCCAGGGTACGCCCGATTGCTTTTATCATCCTGATCGCAGATCATCGCAATCTTCTCGGAGGCTCCTTTCGTGTACCCCATGATGATTCATAACAAATAACTTCACATGAATGTATGTCCTATTCTTAACAAATAATTTCACATGTATATATGTCCTGTTCTTAATAGTATCCGAGGAAACTAATGAAAACTGTGAGGAACAGGACAAATGCAGGTCACTGTAAATGAAACATCTTTTTAAAGATGATTGCGGGACTCGGCTGTTCGATACAGGATGTCAAATTAAACACCTTTCAGCCGTCTAGTTTCCAAACTTGTTCTATTTGGCTACCACTTCTGGCGTTTTACTACGCCACCTTCAGGCCCCTGACCGATGTGTAGGAAGATTCCACATTGGTTCTGATCAAAACAGGTGCCAGCAATACTGGTATTAATAGATTTCTACTTGCTATAGCAATTACTTCAACCATTATCTGCCGATTGTTAGAGCTAACAATCGGCAGATAATGGTTGAAGAAATCGCTATAGCAAGTAGAAATCTATTAACACCAGTATTGCTGGCCCTTGTTTTGATCAGAACCAAAGTGGAATCTTCCTACACATCGGTTATGGGCCTGAGGATGGTGTAGTGAAACGCTTAAAGTGGTCGCCAAATAAGACAAGTTTGGAAACTAGATGGCTGAAAGGCGTTTAATTTGACATCCTGTATTGTGATCTAATGTTTTATTTAATTGTTTACACTTCGTCACAAAAGGTGACGGAGAAGTTCTCCGTCGACTGCAATGCGTTTTGCAACTCTTGTGCACAGCTGCTGAGTTGCTGATCTCAGTTCATTCGTACGGTCCTTTACTTCAGCACGAAAATAAAATACGAGCTAAAAGTTGCTCCTTTGTGGCCACTGTGCACTTGTCGACTTCGGTCTGAAGCCAACCCCAAAAACAGTAACCTGATCGGGTAAGATCGGGTGACCTCGGTGGCCAAGGAATGATTCCACGGCGACCGATCCGACGCGCGCAGTGTGGTACTCCGTGAAGTGCTCGTTGAAGTGGTCAGTAAAAGAACACCGCACAGGCTCATGTAGCTTTGCTTGTATTCGCATGCGATTGGCGCCCGTGATTTTCAAACAGCTGTGTGTCGGATACAGTTAAGAAAAGAGCATACATTCATCTGAAGTTTCTTGGTCAGAATCACCAATAGTATCAGCACTCAGAGCATGCACCTTTTGTCCTGACTCATTCTATATACAATGATGAACCAAACCATTTGGAACGTTGCATGCAGAGAGATGCAGTGGCGCCTGGTGACGCTGTGGACCTGTGAGGCGCTAAGGAAAGTGTATAATCAGAGCAGAGACGAATGCGGGTGGCAAAGGAAGAAATCCACTGTACAAGCGATTTTGACAAAGGTAGATTGTTAGGGCTCGGTGCCTGAGAACGCTGAAAGAAGTTGGAACAACGAGTAGGCAGCAAGGACATCTGTGCCCCGTTACAGAACGTGGAGGTCGGCGGCTTGCTCGCTCTGTCAAGCAGGACTGACGGCGATCCGTGGCAGACCTAACGACAGAGTACAATGCTGGTGCAGACACAAGTCCTTCGGACCAAACCGATCAGCTGACATTTTTGACTAGGAGGTTCCGTAGTTGACTATCCCCACGTGCTCCTATGTTGACCCAACGACATTGTCATTCACGATTGCAATTGGCACGGAAACGTCGATGTCTGATCGCAAACACAAGTAAATGTACCACCTGGTCGTGGGGAACACTTTGTTGTTACACCATGCCGATAGTCACGTCTGAACACCGTCATCCACACGAATGACAGCTCGAAACATGCACCTCGCCACGTTGGCAGGCCAGCTAGGGCAGTATTATAGTATGAAGGACATTGACTTGGGCTTCCGTGGAACCTTTGGTAGTAATCGAATACATCGTAAACAGCTGTGAATATTAGTGCGGACCACCTCTTCATGCTTGATATCTTCCGCTGTGGCAACATCTTCCAGCAGGATATCTGTCCGTGTCATAAGGCCAAAAAAGTTGTGCTGCAGTTGTTCAAGAGTGACAGAGAAATCTCGTTGATTTTTTCCACTAAATTTGCTTTGGAAATGACATTCCATATACTCCTGAAAACCTACCAGTCACTTGTCGAATCTGCCGGCCACGGTGGTCTAGCGGTTCTAGGCGCGCAGTCCGGAACCGCGCGACTGCTACGGTCGCAGGTTCGAATCCTGCCTCGGGCATGGATGTGTGTGATGTCCTTAGATTAGTTAGGTTTAGGTAGTTCTAAGTTCTAGGGGACTGATGACCATGGATGTTAAGTCCCATAGTGCTCAGAGCCATTTGAACCATTTTGTCGAATCCATGCCACGCAGAGTAACTGCTATGTTGCTTTCCAAATGTAGATCAACATGCTATTATGATTTGATTCATCCCCGTGCTCGCAACCAGACACATACTAGTTTACATGTCTTCTTTTTGCTGTATTTAGAAGGGCTCAGTAAGCCTCCCAATGAAGAATTTGGCTGAAAAAATTCCGAATGTGTTGCGTTGCAAACATGATGATTTGAAAGTAATGGAAACAGTGTTACTTGGTTATTACAAGTTACACAGGATCTACTGAGTCTGCTCCCTTCCCACCTGCCAGAGTGGAAAGTAAGCTGAGCCGGCTGGTTTTTAATTATCAAAGTATCACGATTACGGAAGTTAGTATGTGCATGGTAGCAATCTCGTAGTGTTATCAGTTATAAGTCACCATTTGTTCCAAAGATGCTAATAAAGGGCTAAGACCCTCTGAATTAAGCTACAGACTGAATTAAGCTGTGAAGCCTAAAGAGAGACTATCAGTTATGGCCGACAGTAGTGAACGAGAGCATTCTTCCACGGGGATATGTATTACAGAAGTAAATAATTGTGAGGCGACCGCACACCTGACTGACACAATCTAAGAATTATAGCTAAACGTTGCCCGCTGAAGGCAGTTTCCAGGAGTAAATCACCTATTCCACCCGAGTTAGAAAATTACTACCAACGATCAGCCAGTATTCGACATGGTTGCAGATCTACCATATTAGCTCGTTTAACCACTACTCCTTGAAACGTTTCCCTCTGTAATTTAAACAAAAGAGAAAGGCCGGGGATATTACTATTTTGTAAAGTTTTCGCAGTACGCCGTGGCAAATAAAGATATTGGTTATTAGGCAATTCCATGACGGCCGAGAGAAACGTTAGAAGATTGCAAACCAGAGCAAAAAAATACATAAATAAAATTAATGATAACTGTGTAGAGATGTAAATTACATATTCACGTAGCTATCAGGCTACCGCCTACTAATATCAATTCATGAAGCGAATGTCGACGTCATTCTTCGAAGAAGTTTGACCAGTCAACCTCAAATGATTCCTACGTAAAAAGACATACGTAAGGAATGAAAGTAAATGATCGGCAACTCTGTCTCAGTGTGGTTCTGCTTGGCGATATTCAACAGATAACGAAAGAACACGTGATGTGTTCTATCGTTCTACACTCAAACAATTCGCCTATGAAAAGAAAGAGAGAAATATTCATACAAAGTTACGATTATTATCATGGGATATGATAATCAAATTCCATTTACACTTTTCCAAAAAAAAAAATCTTGTATGCTACCTTAAGATGGGGAGAAACGTGCTTACTCTACAACAGCCAAACAAAACGCAGACGCCACAGAATGGCAAGAAGAAATGAAATGCCATATCATTTGTTTAGAGCAAATGATATACGGAATGCGTTTCCGTTTGACCTATTTAGCAACTTCTGACCAAACGTTTTTATTATGATTTTAAAAACAAGAACGCATTTTACACAGAAAAACGAAAACAGAAATTCACCGCTTATCGCAGTATTAATATGCTTCCAATGGTATGTTTCCATTTCGAACTTTAGAGGGCTCTGAAATACGTGGGGGTAATGTGTACATATATTTCATGGCTAACTTATCAAACGCTATATCCTGCATTCCCTACCACCCTTATAGTGTAAACTGCCAGTTGTTACATTCCAAAGGGTTAGTCTCCGAAGGAGGAAAACTGAACTTGTCATAATATTTTTCAGGCTAAGAAATAGGTCTTCTTCCAGCTGTGCCTTCTTTGTTGTAGACACCCATGACTGCATTTGCTATAAGCTGCTGCATAATAGCAAGTACATGACAGTAACGTCATCATTGTATTACTGCGCTATCTACTTATTCTCAGAAGACACTACAGGGGATCAGGAGTCACAACTTATGGTCCCCAAACAGGGAACGCAGCTGAACGAGTATACAGTTTTCACAAATTGCAGCCGACATGTTACGATGACCACTACGGCAGCATAGACGTTCCACTCGGCGCTGAGAATCAAAAAGTAAACATCGCAGAGGACTCCGTAAGTGGAGGCAGAACGACTGTAAACAGTGGCGAGTAGTTCCTACGGGGGCAGGTAAATACATTGAATGTCCCGGCTAAGGAGGCGCTACTGCGCTGTACTGCATGTTGACAGGTATTTCCGACTTGTTTTCTGTGGTGCGTAATGGGCAATTGAACGGGGCAAGGAGGGGGGAAGGGTGAATTGGGGGAGGGAGGGGAGGCTGTGGCCTGCCTGGTCTCCCTGATGCCCCACGTTTCTGTGTTTACAGATGCAAGTAGAATGTAGAAAATCGTGCAAGGGGAAGGAATAAGTTGTTCACCTATTTTTTATCTGCTCATTCTCTTAATGGAATGCTAACTGGTGAGACACCAACGACGAACATTTCGCTTTGCAGGTCGTGTTGCGATACTACTACTATAAAGGCTCTTTCATTACACACACATAACTATTTATGGATCTCTACTATGAGGTGGTGTGCACTGACGTCTATACTGAGCATAGCAGTGCATGGCACGTGATTTGTTTTGCACCACTCACGACTGTGATGTCTGACACTCCAGTCCTTTTCACATTCGTCAAACATCGGCAAAAAACTCTGTGAGTGTGTTAGCGTCACTAGAATAAATTACGGGGGTTAGAAATGGACCCTTATTCTACGATAGAGCACATTGGTGTTTAGCTGTAAAAAATTTGTTTAATTGCTATATTGTTGTCATTGAAGCACACTGGTTTACATAGATTGTGATAGTACAATTTCAGGACAATTGTCAAGATAACGTATTACGTCCTGATTAGCATAAATAACACTGAACGCAACAATATTAAATTTAAATAGAAGGTTCTCTAAAAGATTTTTCTTACATCTAGAAGTGAAGCACTGACTGAGTTGGCCAACATTATGTCAGATCATCCGATTCCCGTTCTAAGTTCGGTACTATTTAGAATGACAATCAAGTCTATGGAGGATGGTTAGTTTTTGTGTCAAGATATGCGAAAGATTACTCAAGGTTGCTCATATTCATAGTGGAAACAATCTGGTGATCCAATAATTTTACGCTTCTACCAGCGGCATTTACCTTTAGCTGCGACGTGTTGTCGGCTGCATGGCTACTCTCACCCTCTGAAAATCCTACAAAAAGCTACAAAATCTTTACTAATTTTATCAGCTAAAACTACCCTATATTTATCGTTACATGAAAAAACATGAACTCATCCCTAGTCTGGAAAATATGGCGATATACACGTGCATAGATGGAGCAGCGTGTATACTTCAATGCCCTCTCAGTTCTCCCAAGAATAATTAACTACGTGGCTGTTTCGTTTCTCCGCTATCGGAGCTCAACGACTCTTCAGCTAATTTCTAGCTGATTGTCAGCCAAAGTGAATGCAGTGTTCACACAAAATTCCTCTTTTGGCGTCGTACAGCTCGTGATGCGCCCTGTTCTATACTTGAAGCTTTCGGTATTCTGTCTTTCGTAGCAAAAACTGCCCCCCCCCCCCCCCCCCCCCCCTGTGTCGTTTCGTGCTTCGCATCACAGCCTTTTGAGACCAATAGGAGCGTTCCTTTCATCTTGTGTGAACTACTACCGCCAATTGCAAAGGGCGTACCTTTAAACTGCGGCGTACTCTCGCCACTTCTACTCCTTCCGAGTTTATTTCAGCCAGTCGGACATTTTGTGCCCGCTCCTGACGTCTAGAAGTTACACGCATACATCATGAGAGCACCAAAGACCTTTCACATGATCAGTAAATGTGACTCTTTTTTAACTGTGTCTCCGGCTTGTTTGCATCCATCTGGAAATTCCCCAACGCAATTTTCTGAAGAATTTCCCCGTCGCAGGCAGCACTGGGCCGTTACCTGCTCCCTTCGACGTATCGCCTGGTGCGTTTGTTGTCTCTCCCACCGTGGGTCACTGACCCCTGTTAGAAGCATTTCGTTATATGTGAGCCATGGCTGCGTAACTCGAGTCTGCCCAAAATAAAGCCTTTCTTCCAGCAACTTTTTTCACCTTTTGCTCATTGACATGCAGGATTTGGGTTTGAATGTCACACCTTTCTGCATTACCTACTGTATGTTTTGACAGGAAAATCTGCTCACTATCACCGAAGTATGTCAGGTGACATCCATTTACTTGTTATGGCATATAAAATTTCATATAATGTGCGAAATTAACATTCATTCAAGCTGCCACCTTACAGATGTCTACATCAGCTACACACCTGACAACGAACAACTCTCGAAACTAGCTAATGCTACTTAATACACTAGTCTTTAAAAATAATAGTCTGGTGCAAACTATGCTGTATTTCGTCAATCATCGATAATTATTTGTGACATTATTACGGAACACAGTCACCGTACTTCATATTTTAATAAAAAGCAGTCCAGATCGCAGTAAATCTTTATTTCTAATTCTGGTTAGCAGTTTCTGTCTCTAAGACCATCCTCAGGCTTAGGCTCCAGATGATGTGAGCACTCAGGTCAGGGAATTGCTGTGTACTACCGACTGGTACCTGTCATCAAATGCAGTTGGCGGCAAGTACAGTCGGGGTACTACACAGCAGCTCCCTGACCTGATTGCTTACATCATCTAGAGCCTAGGTCTGAAGATGATCTTAAAGACAGAAACCGCTAACCAGAATTAAAAATAAAGATTTACTACGATGTAGACTGCTTTTTATTAAATACATTGGCCAGATGTGAATAGGACTCGCACTCTGTGAGCACCGTACTAACTTAATAGTGTATGTAGACAGTTCATTCATTCTGAGAATCCAGAATCTTTACGATTTTTGCCTGTTATCGACAGTGATACTGGCAAGAAAACCGCCCCGGGGACCCCAAGACTTTCGAGAACTTTTTAATTTTAAGTTTGAAGTTGGATAACGAGTGACAAAAGGAACATTTTTTTCTTGTTACATAATTAAAAATTAACAAATTTTGTATTTTTTCCCTTACCCTGTGCTGTGAAACCTTGCTTCTTGCCAAATTTCATGATTCTAGATCAATTGAAAGTACCCTACTATACTTGTTGGTGAGTGAGTACGTGATTATCTAAATATGTCACATCAATAGACTTATCTTTGGTTTCCTTTGACTTAGAAGCTTATGTATTTGACACCTCTTGGGAACCATAGACCCTGGTATGTGGTACAAGTTTCAGTTTGATATGTCTACCCCTTTCTGAGAAAAATGGGCCTTAACCGGCTGACAGACACACATTAGGACAACAAATGACAAAGAAACATTTTTTTTTTCATGTGATATAATAACGAATTCACAGTTTCCAGATTTTTGTTTGTGCTTGTACTATGGAATCTTGCTTATTGCCAAATTTCATGATTCTAGGTCAACTGTTAGTTTCGATGAGTGAGTTTTCGAGTATCAAACTACGTAACATAAATGTCCGTATCTTTTCATTGTATTAACTTAGAAGCTTCAGTTTTTTACACCTCCAAGTGACCGTAGACCACGCTATCTGAGATTAATTTCAACTTGCTGCGTCTACCTGTTTCTGAGAAAAGGGGCTTTTAATAGTTGGACAGGCAGATGGACGACAAAGTGGTCCTGTAAGAGTTCCGTTTTTGTAGACTGAGGTACGGAAGCCTAAAAATCATCGATAAAATGTGCTCCCTCTCTCCCGTACCAAGGGTACGATCAGAACCAGCGTATTCCCTTGTTCCTTTCGCACTTTTCTATCATAAACTCAAAAAATATTTATTCTCACTCTAAGTGATAGTTCGTGCTCCTTCCAGTTCCTATCAAACGCTACGTACTGCTAATATACCAATAATACTGTAAGATTTAATCTTTTCAGGCTTCTGGACCTCAATCGGTAGAAACGGAACCGTTATTGGATCACTTTTGTTGTTCGTCTGCCTGTCCGTCTGTCCGACTGTTAAAAGTCGTTTTTCTCAGGAACGGGTTGACGTGTCAAGCTGAAACTTATGTCAGAGAGTAAGGCTACAGTCCCTTGGAGATGTAAAAAGTGGAAGGTTCTAAGTCAATGCAGTCAAAAGATACGGCCACTTATGTCACATATTTTGATACTCGAGAACTCACTCATTAAACTTGCTGGCAAATTAAAACAGTGCCAGACCGAGACTCGAACTCAGGACCTTTGCCTATCGTGGGCAAGTGCTCACTCATTAAAACCTGCAGGTACTTACCGTTAAAGTAGAGTCATGAAATTTGACAAGAAGGAAAGATTCATAGTACAACCAAAGGAAAAAAATCCGAAAATTATTAATTTGTAATTATATCACACGAAAAATTTTTTTGTCAATTAATATCAGACCATATTTCTGTCCGTCCGTCTGTTAAGATCTTTTTTCCTCAGGAACGGGCAGACGCATCAAACTGAAATGTATGTCACATACTAGGATCTGTCGTCCCTTGGCAGTATAACAGACGTTAACTTATCAGTCAGTGCAGTCATAAGATACGGAAATTTATGTCACTCGTTTTGATACTCCAGACACCACTCATCAGAGCCTAAAGGGTACTTCCTGTTGACCTAGAATCATTAAATTTGACAACAAGGAAGGTGTTACAGAATAACCAAAGGGAAAAAAATCCGGGAATTGTTAATTTTTAATTACACCACACGAAAAAAATTTTTTTTTTGTCATTTGCTTTTTGTCTGACTCTGCGACCGTCTTTTAAGCCCTTTCTTTCTCAGGGACGGGGAGACGAACCAAGCTGGTGGTGTAAAAAAGTGAAGCTTCTAAGTGAAAGCAATGAAAAAGTATGGCCGTTTAGGTCACATATTTTGATAATCCAAACATCGCTCTCTGAAAGCTATACGATACTTTCTGTTGGCTTACATCCTGAAATTCTGCAAGAATCAAGGTTTCACAGGACAAGTAAAGGAAAAAAAAATCAGAAAACTGTTAATTTGTAATTATATCACGCGAAAAAATATTTATTTTGGCGTTTGTTAGTCGACGTCGAACTCGAAATTGAAACTTTTTCGAAAGTCTTGGAATCCAAGGGACCGATGTTTTGCCAGTATCAGTGTCGATAACAGGCAAAAATCGTTGCGATTCTCGATTCCCAGAATGGGTGAACTGTCTACATGGTTTATTTGTACCTCAGCGAGCAAGTCCTTCTCGCACCTGGCCATTTTTTCCCTTCATGTCCTCTTACGAGGATATGTAGAAGTACTGTTTATGTAAAAGAAAACATAAATAAAACATTAGGTTTAATTTATTCATCAGCACTATTTTTCCTTGCGGAAATCGTTAACAGTGTCGTCCGAGAACATTTCTTGCCAAAAGGGGAACAAAGGAGAGGTGACTGTTAGCACAGCGAGAGCTAAATGCGGCGTGCGTAGCGGCAACACTTCTCCGGAGTCCGTGACACGCCCGTGCGTGCTACGTGCGGTGGCTGTGGAAACGCAGCAAAACGCAACCGACTTCCCATGGCACTTGTGTAAATGCTTGCCGTGCCGCTGCGCCGCTACGTGGTTGGTTTACCTGACTCGCTAGAAGCCAGCGCTGCAGCGCAATAGCAGAGCGACGGAATTTCCTCGGAAGCAGATCTCTGGAAAGGCGTGCGATTGCTCAACAGGTAGTCTTTAGCGATCTGTCCCCAGAACCTTACTCTAATGGGGTACGAGAAATGTGAGAGACGTTTCACGACGTTCGATATGGTTCTCACGAGAACACGTGTATCATTTGTACATGTTTACGCCAGTGCTGCACACCGACAGAGGCAGTAGAACGTAAGGGCAGACATCGTTGGTGTTCCTTGTTAGTTAAGTGTAGTCGGATCTGGTGGTGTTCAGGTCTCGCTCCGGCACAGCCGGCACGGTAACTCAGCTTGCGTGTCATTCTCCGTAGTACGAATTTCAAAGATATCATGAGACATCCGGACAGAACTACTGACGAGAAGAAAACGAAGATACAGATCGAAAGATAGAGGATCAAAGAAAAGATGAGGCGCTTACCCGGAAAACAAGAGGTCGTTGAACAGAAGCCCGCTCGGACCACGGAAATTTTCGGTCCGTCCTTAATCTAGACTTCAAATTTCAACGAAGTGAAGAGTACATGTGGTTCGAATTCCACGTTAAGCTGTTGAAACGGTAGTGTAACTGGGGTAGATTAGGTACATACAAGTCACCGAAGTGGCATCCAGTTGAAAGACTTGTACCTGGCAGTTGAGCCACCGGATAATTATTAGTGGATAACGGTATCATAAGTGTCTTTTAGACTGCATAAACGCAGTTCAAATTGAAGGAGTAGGTGTCTTCCTCTAAAAAGGAGAGCATAGACCTTAGTGAGACGTTGAGCGAGATGGCTCAGTGCTGAGAGTGGAACGAGGGGGCAAAAATCCTTTCTACCAATCCTGATTTACGTTTTGAGAGGTTTTCCTAAATAGTTTTAGGCAAATGCTGGAATGGTTCATTTAAAGTGGACACGGCCATTTCTTTCTTTATAGTTGGCAACTGTGTCTGTACTCCGTATCTAACGATCTTGCTATCGACTAAACTCTCACCTTCTTCCTTCCCTTTTATCGCAAATTACGACTTACGGTGCAACTTGGCACTATTGGTATACTTTAGGTGCCGAGAGAAAGTCATCTGGACCGTCCAGAAATAAAACCCTCAGACTTAGTTAGGGTTTCAAGTTTGACAGCCACCCCAATGTCAAACAAGCAACACTACGTGTTCCTTTTGATGTATAGGTTTTAGTACGAGAATTTTACTGCTTTACGCTCGTAGCGACACTGAATGCCTGAGGAAACGGACAAAAGGATCTTTGTCTCTCCGTAGTTTATGCTGTGTCCCGTGTCAAACAGTGTTCAGCCATAGCAGACTTTCCTCGCTGACCCAGTCTGGTGTGACATCTGTGTTTAGCGCATCTATGATTAACAGTGCGACACGTCTGGCAAAATCTGCTGTGGTTGAACTTCGTCTTGACACGTGACGTGGCATGAACTACGGAGGCACGAAGATCCTTTCGTTCGCTTCCACGTACTGGGACTCTATCGTTACGGAAGCAGTCGAAACTGATTAAGAGAGATACGAGATTTCGAGATTTCACTCAGCAAGGCATGGGGACCAGCACTGGCGGTACTAAGACATCGTCGGCCGCATTAGAACGAATATGAGTGAACACAGACGGAAAATCTGAGTTCGCTCATTTAACTGGGCCGCGATGTGCGATCGTGTTTTTTCCCACGTCGCGTATGCGAAGGTCGTGGCCCGCTTCTCCAGCAGGGGGCACTGGATGTCGCCGTGCACTGTGATTCGTCTACGATGAAGGTATAACCCCACCCCTTGGCGCCTGCACTTCTCTCACGAGGCCTACGAGAAAGAGAGGCCGTGGCGCGCACGTCACGAAGGTAGTCCTGCGTTCGCTCGCTCGCTTAAAACAGCAGACCAACTACGTTTCTACACCTATTAACTGGTAACTAGGCGTGTCCGTACAAACGAAAACTGAATCTTCTACTGGAATCCGCTATTATGGAAACTTACTGTTATTAGTCCTATAATGATGGGAAGTCCATGGGCCTACTTATAATTTGTTAGGGCTGTACTGGCGTACAATAAAATAAAATCATGCTAAAATGATTATCAGTTACATAAGGCACCACTCCCAGCATGTAATGAGTACTGTTAAGCAGAAGAGACTAAACGCTGTAAACTAGCCGTTATACCATTTATATCGAGTATTGATCTTAAATTAAATTTTGCTGTAGTACTGTTGATGAGTAAGACTTCATAATAGCAGATTCCAGTAGAAGATGCAATTCTCGTTAGTACTTACACGTCCAGCTGCGAGTTAACAGGTTTAGAAACGCAATTTGTCTGCTCAGCTGAGCGAGCGAGCGAGTTCAGGACTACCTTCGTGACGTACACGCTGCGGCCTGTCTTTCTCGTGGGCCTCGTTTTCTCACTTGTGACGTCACACTAGTCGGCTTATACGCCACACTTCGTGAAAACTCGGCTCCGTGCAAGGCCCGCGGAAAATCAATATTTAATTGAAAAGGTACCCAGTAAAGGTCTTAATTTGCTCCTGTGGCATCGAGAACTTCCCAGCATTTAAACACTCAGTCAAGAGCTACTAAACTCGTCTGAAATAGTTACTCCCTCCCTGCCAGAGACGGCTGCTGGCACTCGTAAGACTGCAGTGTCACGTGCTGTGACGTAAGAGCCACGGCCTGCACATTAAAATATTGTGCAGCTCCCATATTATCTGACGCGACGCCCGTGAACCAATGATGCAGTTATTACGTCAGGAAAGTCTCAAACAGCACTATAAAATTACTGCTACTAGTACAACAACTAACATCGAGTATAGATTTAAGTATCAGGAAGTCGTTTCTGTAAGTATTTGTATGGAGTGTAGCCATGTATGGAAGTGAAACATGGACGATAAATAGTTTGGACAAGAACAGAATAGAAGCTTTCGAAATGTGGTGCTACAGAAGAATGCTGAAGATTAGATGGGTAGATCACATAACTAATGAGGAGGTATTGAATAGAATTGGGGAGAAGAGGAGTTTGTGGCACAACTTGACAAGAAGAAGGGACCGGTTGGTAGGACATGTTCTGAGGCATCAAGGGATCACAAATTTAGCATTGGAGGGCAGCGTGGAGGGTAAAAATCGTAGAGGGAGACCAAGAGATGAATACACTAAGCAGATTCAGAAGGATGTAGGTTGCAGTAAGTACTGGGAGATGAAGAAGCTTGCACAGGATAGAGTAGCATGAAGAGCTGCATCAAACCAGTCTCAGGACTGAAGACAACAACAACAGTACTACAACAGCTGCTACTTCTACTACTTCTGTGTAATATATCGGGAATAGTAAAAGAAGATTTATATAATAAAGATCAATCAAATAACTATTAGTTACTTTCTGACTACAGTATCTTACATACAGGAGCATATGATCAAAAACAAAATAAGTTACGTGAATAACGCAGAAACCCTCAGCTGAAACAATTCGGTGTTTGCTGTTCTATACAAGTAAAAGTAATGGAACTGTACGTACCTGAATCGCTAAAGAAACTGTCCAAAATATCGTCAGCTACAGACTAGTCAAAATAAAACTAGCCGTAAATCATTTTTTGTCTTTCGTGGTAAGGTAGCGATGAGACCAGTCGCAAACTATTAGGAACGAGCCTTAACGCCAGAACTATTGACCAAGTGAAACACAGGCACTGAGCAAGTCACAAAAGCTGTACCTGTGTGGTTTCAAAGTTGGTCGACTCAGATAGTTTTCAGGAAGGGTCTTTATCCCTACAAATGAATGCTTTTGCATATTTGCTAAAGCTTACAGACTAATGGTAGCAAGTTCAATATTGTTGGTGGTTTCTGAACGAAATGTTATCGGCATTTTTGAATCGTCAGGTTTTATTTTCTTCATGCGATACCCACCACAGCCTGTTCTCATATGTTACGTAAAGGAACACGAGCCACTATGCATAAAAAATCTTCATCTATACGGAGAACAGCAGCTTTATACTGTAATTAGCAATTGCTGACCAAATTTATTTTGGCCACTTTGCGATTTAAATACCTCAGACTATATTACAACGCGTCATGGACTGTCGCACAAACCTTGACATCACAGGGGGCTGGTGGAATAAGATGTATGCATCTAAAAGATAAACCCTAGTAAAATAGGATGGTTTGTTTGAAAAAAATTGTAGTCTTATGCGTTAGTTAAAATGTATCCCACGTTTCTGTCTTCATTCTTGTAGAAGATGTAGTTCTGTGAAACCTGATGAATCTTTTTGAAAGACTCTGTAATCACAGTGCTTCGTCAAAATGTGTAATTACATGACACTTTTGTTCCGTCCGTTTGTTATAGTCATGCAACAGATAGCAAAGAGAAAATTAATTTACCTTAGAGCTGCCTTAGTGGAGCCAAGCTACCAGCTGAAAATGAATACGCTGTGAGAAATCTGGCAGCTTAATGAGAAACCAGGATATATGAAATTAATTAACTACGTAATTGAATTAGAAAACGGACGAGGAGTCATGTGGTCTATTTGTCGCACATGAACGTGGGTGGGAGTCGAGTAGTGTAGCGTCTCCAACGGAATTTCTGTGCTTCTGCCTCCCCATGTTGACGAAATGTCTCCTTCGTCCAAATGTAAAAGAATCCTAAAGGTTAGCATTTTTTCCTAAATGTGCTATTGAAGCAGATGTATGATGTAGGAAACAACTAACTCTCTTCATTATGTCACTCTTCTATTAAAGTCGCCGACTTTTTATTATATGTGACATTCACAAAATGACGTTTTAAACTCCGTGAAAAATGTCTGAGTGGTGAAGAGCCGTGTAAAAACAAAGATGTTGAAATAGACTATCAGGTCCTCTATACTGATTAAAAAAATTACAATTGATAAGACATCATCAGCCGTTTGACATCCACTACATGGTAAAGACCTCCTAAAGACTTTTCCATGCTTTATAGTCTGCCGTGCTACTCCCTGAAGTTTTGTAAGAACATCTGTCCAACTTTCCTTAGGTCGTTTCCTCTATCGTTAATCTAGAAACCAGCAAAGGACTTCATTGCTCCATTATCTGTCCGTTCGTCTGGTTACATGTCCTACACATTCCAAAACATTAAGACCACCTGCTTAATATCAAATTGTGAATGTGGGACAGCTGCTGCTGATATAAGAATCATCAAAAAAATTTATTTCAAACGACTAGTTTCGGAGCAACACTTACGCTCTCTTCAGGTCGATTATAACTAACAGAGTACGGTCATTCCTTGGCCAATGTATCGTAGAACCCATAATAATTCCTTAGAGCTAAAGATGGCGTACGTGTAGCGCCGAAACTAGTCGTTTGAAACAAATTTCTTTGATGTAACGACTGCGGTGGTACGTTTTCTTTACTGCTTAACATTGTGTTCTTACACCTCTGGAATGCAAGACAGCACAATTCTGCGATGCATGGATTCAAATAATCCTTGGTAAGTTTCTGGAAGTACGCAGCACCTGATGTCTACGCGTAGATCACGCTGTTCCTTTAGATTAGTGACCACTGGTTTGTGGGCGCGGAGCTCGCGTCCGATAGCGTCCCAGATGTGCTTCATCGGTTTCAGATCAGGCGAATTTGGTTGCCAAGAATCAACGTGAGTTCACTGTCATGCTTCTCAGACCACTGTGTCACGGTTTTGGCCCTGTGTGCCAGAAGATGTCATCGTAGTCGAAGAAGACATCTAGCACGAAGGATGCGTGTGTTACGCAGTAAAGTCCACTTAGCCCGCAGCTGTCACTGTCCCTTCGATTACTACCACAGGTCTTGTGAAAACCCAGGTAGAGGTCTGCCACAGCATAATACTGCCGGAACTCACCTGCCTGCGTCCGTGTTGCGGTACTTGTTTCGAGTAGCCGTTCGCCTGGATAATGGCGTATCCAGACACGACCATCGACCTAGTGTCAGATCAGCCACAGATAGCTGCCTAGCTCGCTTTACGTAGCTATTGACCTCCACGTTCTCTGACGAGGTGTGGACTTCCGAAACCTTGCCGCCTAATCGTGGTTTTACCGTCTTTCAAAAACTTTCCTCAGATTTTGAGGACAACAGCACGCGAACAGCCGACCAACTTCGTCGATTCCTAGATGGTTGTTTCCAGGCACTGACGTACATCCGTGGTTTATCAAAGTTGCTTATATTAGTGTACTGCTCCATTTCCGGGGTGTAAACTGCTGTAGCTCGCGTCCGTAGTCGAATACCACACGTGCACCCCGAGTGACGCTAAATGAGATAGAACGAATCGGCGGCCAGACCAAATGTTGGATTTCCTCGCTACAAACATGCAGAAAAATAAAAATCAAAAAGCTTTAAAAAACGGATCTTTTCAGGACCAACTGATTAAAAGACTTGGCTCTTCAGCCCGAGTATGCCATTTAAGTACAGAAGGCATTAGACGAGCTAAAAGCAAGTATCTGTTTAAACAACTTGTAAATAACTATATTGACATAGTTCTAATCCAGGAAACAGACGCTCCAAAAGGAGTTTTGGAATACCTGCGTAAAAGAGATAGGCTCCATTGCTACGATCTTAAGGGAGCAATATATCACAGTGCGTACGTTGTTGCCACCTATGTAAGGAGCAATATCAACAATGCTCACCTCATTTCAACAACCACGTAAAATGAGATCCATTTTGTCTCGATACGAATAGAGGATTTCAAATGGCTCTGAGCACTATGGGACTAAACATCTGAGGTCATCAGTCCCCTAGAACTTAGAACTACTTAAACCTAACTAACCTAAGGACATCACACACATCCATGCCCGAGGCAGGATTCGAACCTGCGACCGTAGCGGTCGCGCGGTTCCAGACTGTAGCGCATAGAACCGCTCGGCCACTCCGGCCGGCTCGAAAAGAGGAGACTATTATAAATAATATTGAAAGCCACCAAATGTGCCGTGGCCACTGGGTGTTCTGCCGATTACTGCCCAACCATCGATTTATGCTGGAGATTTTAATAGTCATCACGGTCATTGGAACTATACCATTGGAGCTACGCACTTGACAACGAATGTGGTATTGCGCTCAACGACAGGACTGAAAATGAAAATGTATACCTGGTTTATGATGCAAAGTATTTGGTAACTTTCAGATCAGCCGCTTCGCGAAGAGATTACAGCTCGGATCTCTGCTTTGCATCCCGAGACTGCAGAGGGCACACAGTGCATGTATCCGGAGAAGTCACACCTAATTTCCCACACAGCCAACACAGGCCAGTAATCGTCGATATGGGGTTGTTCTCCCTATGTAGGTAGAAATGATCATCATAATAAAATAAGAGAAATCAGAGCTCGAACGGAAAGATTTATGTGATCCTTTTTACCACGCGGCATTCGAGAGTGGAATGGTAGAGAAGTAGTATGAAAATGGTTCGATGATACCGCTTCTAGGAACTTAAGTATGAATTGCAGAGTAACCATGTAGATGTAGATGTAGATCTGTACCGCGACCTAGATGGAATTTTCTCAGAGCTGATTGACGGTGTTTTATTTCACCAGAACCTAAAAATTACCCTCGATTTGTTGGGGCTGTTCTTACTGCTGCTAAGAGATTTATCCCTTGTGGATACAGAAACGAATATATACCAGGGTTGAATGAACATTGCGATATCTTTACAGCGAAACTGAAGACAGCGATATTGCAGGCGACCCCCTACAAAGTCTTGACGCTGCTGGAAGAGTGCAATGGTGAGAAACGGTAGAAAATTCAAACATCAAATATTCAAGTAGAAAGGGATGAAGTCTTCTGCGAAAGCTTCGCGGAGCCTCCAATAAATCCGGTCAGAAGCCTGGTATTTCGGATAACCAAATCGATAACCATATTGTTGAAACATTTAGATCATCTCGTGACATACAACATACTTCCAAAGTAAAAGGGGAGCTAAAAGCTCGGTGCCCAGATGAATTCAATTTTTCTTCACCATTTACACTGACTGAATTGGATGAGGCGTTGAAGCACCTGATCTGGATAATATACATCCGGAATTTCTGATAAACGTGCGTAATAATAGAAAAAAATGGCTGGTCCACTTCTCCAACATCATAGACAATAGATCATTGCCCAAAGACCTAAAGAGAACAAAAATAGTGGCATTTTTGAAACCAGGTAAACCAGCTGACCACCTTCAAAGTTTCAGACCAATTTCCGTTTTCGGCTGTACTTATAAAATCTTGGAAAAACTCCTTTATAATACGTAGAATTAGCGGATTCTTTCTGGAACATATCCCAGCTGAGCAAGCAATTTCAGTCCAGAGAGAAGTAGCTACGACCAGGTACTGGCAAAAACAGCTTTTATAGAGGCTGGTTTCTAAGAAAACGTGAAGACATCTGTCGCGTCCTTGGACCTAACCGCGGCATATGATACAGTCTGGAGAGAAGGGATGATATACAAATCACTAAAAACAATCTGATGCCGCCAGACAAGCTCTCATCAACACCATTTTAAACAATAGATATTTCCGCGTCTACTTGAAACCTCGTGTTAGCCTCCCTATAATTCAACCTATATATCCCCTAGCTCTCGAACATGAGGTCATCAAAATTCTGCTGCGCGGACGATAGCGCCCTTGCTTGTAGAACCAAAGTTTTCGGACAAGTGGAGACAATTCTCCAGAAGATCTAGCCGTTATGAACTCCTATTTTAGAAACTGGCGACTTAAACACAGTACAAGTAAAAGTGAAGTATGTACATTCCATCTGAACAACAAACAATCTAACAAGAAGCTCAGAGTGAAACTTAACGGAAACAGTTTGCCATAATAACTACGCTGAATACGTTGGTGTCACCCTTGACCGCACACTTTCATATAAAAACAACTTGAAAATACTGCTGCAAAGATGAAAGAAGCACACTATGCGGTTAATTACTGAGACAATCCGACCAACTCCCATTTATTGCCTTCCGTTAATGAACGACATCTATCGACTAGCATCCGTAGAAGCGAGGCCTTGTTTAGGGAATGACTCAAGCTAGAGGAGAAACTGGAATGACCCATGCAGGAAGACATATCAAGTCTGCAAGGAAATAGGCTTCGTTACGGCAAGCAGAGCAGCTAGATGCCAGTAATATCGAGGTAACGGGCCTGTGGGATCAAAACTGTCAGGTTATTGAAAAACCTGAACAGCGTTAGTGATTCCGAAAGTACAACTGTGATACTGCTGCCAAAGAACTCGACAGGAAACTATGGGACAAACTGAACAGAGCTCGGACTAGCCATGGTCGACGCGTAGTCTCAATTTACAAATGAGGTGCTACAGAATCCCCAGTTGATGATTGTGGGGCTCCGAATCAGACAATCAAGCACATTAGAGATGAATGCTCTTTGCGTTCCTATCAGGGGAGTTGGAGCGACATCATGAATGCTGACGAGACAGCTGTTACATGGCTTAGATTAGGTACTGACATTTAGTTGGTTTTATATATAGTTCTGCATTTCTGTGTTCTTGTTATACAGGTAGCTCCATTGATAATGACCGGGCCAAATATCTCACGAAATAATCATCAAACGAAAAAACTACAAAGAACGAAACTCATCTAGCTTGAAGGGGGAAATCAGATGGCGCTATGGTTGGCGCGCTAGATAGCGCTGCCATAGGTCAAACGGATATCAGCTGCCTTTTTTTAAATAGGAACCCCCATTTTTATCACATATTTGTGTAGTGCGAAAAGAAATATGTATGTTTTAGTTGGACCACTTTTTTCTCTATGTGACAGATGGCGCTGTAATATTCACAAACGTGTAAGTACGTGGTATCACGTAACATTCCGCCAGTGCGGACGGTATATGCTTCGTGACACATTACCCGTGTTAAAATGGACCGTATACCAATTGCGGCAAAAGTCGATATCGCGTTGATGTATGGCTGTTGTGATAAAAAAGCTCAACGGGCGTGTGCTATGTATGCTGGTCGGTATCCTGGGCGACATAATCCAAGTGTCCGGACCGTTCGCCGGACAGTTACGTTATTTAAGGAAACAGGGAGTTTTCAGCCAAGTGTGAACCGTCAACCACGGCCTGCAACAAATGATGATGCCCAAGTAGATGTTTTAGCTGCTGTCGCGGCTAATCCGCACATCAATAGCAGACAAATTGCGCGAGAATCGGGAATCTCAAAAACGAGAATGCTACATCAACATCGATTGCACCCGTACCATATTTCTATGCACCAGGAATTGCATGGCGACGAGTTTGAACGTCGTGTACAGTTCTGCCACTGGGCACAAGAAAAATTACGGGACGATGACAGATTTTTTTGTACGCGTTCTATTTAGCGACAAAGCGTCATTCACCAACAGCGGTAACGTAAACCCGCATAATGTGCACTATTGGACAATGGAAAATCCACGATAGCTACGAAAAGTGGAACATCAGCGACCTTGGCGGGTTAATGTATGGTGCGGCGTTATGGGGGGGGGGGGGGGGGGAAGGATAATTGGCCCCCATTTTATCGATGGCAATCTAAATGGTGCAATGTATGCTGATTTCGTACGTAATGTTCTACCGATGTTACTACAAGATGTTTCATTGCATGACAGAATGGCGATGTACTTCCAACATGATGGATGTCCGGCACATAGCTCGCTTGCGGTTGAAGCGGTATTGAATAGCATATTTCATGACAGGTGGATTGGTCGTCGAAGCACCATACCATGGCCCGCACATTCACCGGATCTGACGTCCCCGGATTTCTTTCTGTGGGGAGAGTCAAAAGGTATTTGCTATTGTGATCCACCGACAACGCTTGATAACATGCGTCAGCGCATTGTGAATGCGTGTGCGAACATTACGGAAGGCGAACTACTCGCTGTTGAGAGGAATGCCGTTACACGTATTGGCAAATGCATTGAG
Organism: Schistocerca nitens; assembly: GCF_023898315.1. NCBI lineage: Eukaryota > Metazoa > Arthropoda > Insecta > Orthoptera > Acrididae > Schistocerca > Schistocerca nitens. Next base: position 407,831,560 of record NC_064619.1, on the reverse strand, counting down.
GTTGACGGACATCATTTTGAGCATTTATTGCATTAATGTGTTATTTACAGGTAATCACGCTGTAACAGCATGCGTTCTCAGAAATGATAAGTTCACAAAGGTACATGTATCACATTGGAACAACCGAAATAAAATATTCAAATGTACTTACGTTCTGTATTTTAATTTAAAAACCCTACCTGTTACCAACTGTTCGTCTAAAATTGTGAGCCATATGTTTGTGTCTATTACAGCGCCATCTGACATAATGCGAAAAAAGTGGTCCAACTAAAACATTCATATTTCTTTACATACTACACGAATATGTAATAAAAAATGGGGGTTCCTATTTAAAAAAAACGCAGTTGATATCCGTTTGTCCTATGGCAACGTCATCTAGCGAGCGAACCATAGCGCCATCTGGTTTCCCACTTCTAGCTATAGAAGTTTCGAAACTTCCTGGCAGATCAAAACTGTGTGCTGGACCGAGACTCGAACTCGGGACCTTTGCCTTTCGCGGGCAATTGCTCTACCAACTGAGCTACCCAAGCACGACTCACGCCCCGTCGTCACAGCTTTGGAAGGTAGGAGACGAGGTACTGGCGGAAGTAAAGGTGTGAGGACGGGGGCGCGAGTCGTGCTTGGGTAGCTCAGTTGTCAGAGCACTTGTCCGCGAAATGGAAAGGTCCCGAGTTCGAGTCTGGGTCCGGCACACAGTTTTGATCTGCCAGGAAGTTTCATATCAGCGCACACTCCTCTGCAGAGTGAAAATCTCATTCTGCAGACAAGTTTCGTTCTTTGTAGTTTTTTCGTTTGACGCTATGGCCCGGTCACGATCAATGGGCCACCCTGTATACATATACTAATGTTATATATCTGTATTTTTACACTACATATGAGCCATAGAACTAAATAAAAAAATGCTCAGTTTTCGGCACGTATTGTCACTCTAATGATTCCCTACTCGTTTCTGTTCTGCTTACACTTTCTTTACCGCGTCACATGCCCGCAACGCCAATAAATGGCATTCTGTCTCTTAGTTGGCAATGGTCATAATGACTGGGTTCACAACGTATATTCTACAGTATACTGAATAGTAACATTAATTGGATCAATGCCTTTTTTTCCTCAAGAACAGTTAGTATGGATTTTATAGAAACTGAAAATCCTATTCAAAATCTAAATCCTATACAAAGTGTGTATTCACATTCCTTCTGATTTTTTTTTTCATGAATTGTAAGGGTCCATTGTGGGATATACACTTGTAAAGTCATCTTGTTTCTTCGCCTAACATACTTATGCAAGAATATTTTGAATTATTCTTTTCCTGCAACTTGAAACATTTCTATTAAAACACCATCCTTTCTGTTGGTTTGGTACATAAGTTCGTAGCGTTCTTGTTTTGCGTTTTGGTATCCCGGTTACTATGGGTTTATTTATCGATCGTCATTTTTTACTTAGAGTTCACTGTTGCTTTTTGATTTTACAAATTGCCTTCTTGTTATTTGGAGATAGTGTGTGGAGCTGTTGACGCTAGAAATGGAGTGCCGTGTGGAGAAATCGGAACATTTACGTCACATCCTTCTGTTCGACTTCAGTGCAGGGGCCACAGCAGCCGAGGCAGCCAAAAACATCTGCGCCGTATATGGGGATAATACAATTGGACAAAGCACGCAAAGAAAATGGTTTTCTCGTTCTACGAAGGGTCCTTTAGACAGTAGTGATTCTCCACATTCAGGAAGGCCTTCAGGGTTTGATAAAGATCGTTTAAACGTATTGATTCACAACTATACACTCCAGTGTACTCGAGAACTTCGTGTGGGTGGTCGTATGTGCACCTCTGCTTGCTTGTCATCAATTGGCTATCATGTACCGTTACTGCTGACGAGAAATGTTGTCTTTATACTAGCATAAGGGAAAGAAAGGAATGTCTAGGCTCAAAAAAAGCAACAACCCCCTGTTCAAAGACCGGCGCGCATCCCCGAAAGATAATGTTATGCATATGGTGGAACAGCGACGGTATAGTGTTCTACGAATTGCTTCCTCGTGGTGTAACAATCACTGCTGACTTTACTGTCAACGACTGAGACGTCTTGCAGACGCATTCCAAAAGCCACGGCCAGGAACACTATCTACTCCACTATAACGCCTGCCCACCTTCTCATAAAAAAACCTGTACTGGGTTTGGGTTGGGAAGTCATTCCGCACCCACCTTATTCACCTGATTTTTGCACCCCCGGATTTTCACCTTTTCCACTCTCTATGGAACGGTCTTCAAGTAAGTTCCTTCATCGAACATGGCACGACGAGTTCTTCGCGTCAAATCCACGTGATTTCTACAGTCGCAGAATCGAAAAGTTGGCAGACTGTTGTAAATAATGATAAGAATATATTACTAATGACCTAAGTCTCTGTTATGTGTACCTGTTGCGAAATTTATGGGAAAACGCTACGAGCTTACGCTATCCAAAATATACCTCAAACGACTTTGTACACCTCTCCTGTCATTACTTCTGGAATGGTATTCTTCTCATTAACTGTCTGCGTTTCTTATTGACCGCTTGAACGACACGAACATTTAAAGAAATATTCATATTCTTGTACTTATTTCTCTCTGTTGTTAATTACTATCAAAGCTATCATCTTAAATCAGAAGATTCTTTTTTGCTTTCTTTATTAATTGTTTTCAATTGATTTTTTTAACGAGTTACCGTTGTATCTTCTCAAATCCTCTATAAAAATTTAATAATAGTTTTGTTTCATTCGGAATGGTGTAAGAAATTCCTCTTATCGTTTCTCGAAAGTCTTGTTCCACGTTTTACTGCTGACATGTGCCACTGAAAGCTTATTTTCTTTTGCATTCTTTGTACCTGGAACATCTTTCCGCTGTTTGCAATAGTATGTTGTTCGTTCATGTATGTAAAATTTAGAATTTCAAATATGCTAAACTCGTTGTTTAATTTAATCTAGTTATTTAGTGCCCAACTTTGAATCTAAGTGCAGTGAGGTTTACACTTGCTCTTTCAAAAGCGTTCTTCTTTCCTTCTTTGAAATACAAACATCGTTCACGGTAAGAAATATCCAATGAACTAAGATCAAGTAAAGCGATAACGGCACCACCTAAATTCTTAAATTCTTATGAAAACAGTCACACCCATCCCATTAAACCTTTTGTTTTCTTTATAAATGTGTTTCAAAAGGTTCATTATATTTTCTTCCGATTTATACTATGTTTTGTTCTAATAAATGAAGTCATAGTTATAGTTCTGTTATATTGCTTTTAGTGTTACAAGAATTATGAAATTTTCGGAAATTCTTGATGTTCAAATATGATAATGTTCGGATACAGATTTTGAGTAAAATCTGGCATTCAGTATAAGAGCTTTCACCACCGCATATCGTATTAAAATGTAATTTCACGCCGTCGTCGCTTTCTAAAAATCATAGAATATCAATTTATTTGATTAACAGAGAGTGAAGTAAATGTTGCTGTTGTTGTTGTTGTGGTCTTCAGTCCTGAGACTGGTTTGATGCAGCTCTCCATGCTACTCTATCCTGTGCAAGCTTTTTCATCTCCCAGTACCTACTGCAACCTACATCCTTCTGAATCTGCTTCGTGTATTCATCTCTTGGTCTCCCTCTACGATTTTTACCCTCCACGCTGCCCTCCAATACTAAATTGGTGATCCCTTGATGCCTCAGAACATGTCCTACCAACCGATCCCTTCTTCTGGTCAAGTTGTGCCACAAACTTCTCTTCTCCCCAATCCTATTCAATACTTCCTCATTAGTTATGTGATCTACCCATCTAATCTTCAGCATTCTTCTGTAGCACCACATTTCGAAAGCTTCTATTCTCTTCTTGTTCAAACTATTTATCGTCCATGTTTCACTTCCATACATGGCTACACTCCATACAAATACTTTCAGAAATGACTTCCTGACACTTAAATCTATACTCGATATTAACAAATTTCTCTTCTTCAGAAACGCTTTCCTTGCCATTGCCAGTCCACATTTTATATCCTCTCTACTTCGACCATCATCAGTTATTTTGCTCCCCAAATAGCAAAACTCCTTTACTACTTTAAGTGTCTCATTTCCTAATCTAATTCCCTCAGCATCACCCGACTTAATTCGACTACATTCCATTATCCTTGTTTTGCTTCTGTTGATGTTCATCTTATATCCTCCTTTCAAGACACTGTCCATTCCATTCAACTGCTCTTCCAAGTCCTTTGCTGTCTCTGACAGAATTACAATGTCATCGGTGAACCTCAAAGTTTTTATTTCTTCTCCATGAATTTTAATACCTACTCCGAATTTTTCTTTTGTTTCCTTCACCGCATGCTCAATATACAGATTGAACAACATTGGGGAGAGGCTACAACCCTGTCTCACTCCCTTCCCAACTACTGCTTCCCTTTCATGCCCCTCTACCCTTATAACTGCCATTTGGTTCCTATACAAATTGTAAATAGCCTTTCGCTCCCTATATTTTACCCCTGCCACCCTCAAAATTTGAAAGAGAGTATTCCAGTCAACATTGTCAAAAGCTTTCTCTAAGACTACAAATGCTAGAAACGTAGGTTTGCCTTTCCTTAATCTTTCTTCTAAGATAAGTCGTAAGGTCAGTATTGCCTCACGTGTTCCAGTATTTCTACGGAATCCAAACTGATCTTCCCCGAGGTCGGCTTCTACTAGTTTTTCCATTCGTCTGTAAAGAATTCGTGTTAGTATTTTGCAGCTGTGACTTATTAAACTGATAGTTCGGTAATTTTCACATCGGTCAACACCTGCTTTCTTTGGGATTGGAATTATTATATTCTTCTTGAAGTCTGAGGGTATTTCGCCTGTTTCATACATCTTGCTCACCAGATGGTAGAGTTTTGTCAGGACTGGCTCTCCCAAGGCCGTCAGTAGTTCCAATGGAATGTTGTCTACTCCGGGGGCCTTGTTTCGACTCAGGTCTTTCAGTGCTCTGTCAAACTCTTCACGCAGTATCATATCTCCCATTTCATCTTCATCTACATCCTCTTCCATTTCCATAATATTGTCCTCAAGTACATCGCCCTTGTATAGACCCTCTATATACTCCTTCCACCTTTCTGCTTTCCCTTCTTTGCTTAGAACTGGGTTTCCATCTGAGCTCTTGATATTCATACAAGTGGTTCTCTTATCTCCAAAGGTCTCTTTAATTTTCCTGTAGGCAGTATCTATCTTACCCCTAGTGAGATAGGCCTCTACATCCTTACATTTGTCCTCTAGCCATCCCTGCTTAGCCATTTTGCACTTCCTGTCGATCTCATTTTTGAGACGTTTGTATTCCTTTTCGCCTGCTTCATTTACTGCATTTTTCTATTTTCTCCTTTCATCAATTAAATTCAATATTTCTTCTGTTACCCAAGGATTTCTACTAGCCCTCGTCTTTTTACCTACTTGATCCTCTGCTGCCTTCGCTACTTCATCACTCAAAGCTACCCATTCTTCTTCTACTGTAGTTCTTTCCCCCATTCCTGTCAATTGTTCCCTTATGCTCTCCCTGAAACTCTGTACAACCTCTGGTTCTTTCAGTTTATCCAGGTCCCATCTCCTTAAATTCCCACCTTTTTGCAGTTTCTTCAGTTTTAATCTACAGGTCATAACCAATAGATTGTGGTCAGAGTCCACATCTGCCCCTGGAAATGTCTTACAATTTAAAACCTGGTTCCTAAATCTCTGTCTTACCATTATATAATCTATCTGATACCTTTTAGTATCTCCAGGGTTCTTCCATGTATACAACCTTCTTTCATGATTCTTAAACCAAGTGTTAGCTATGATTAAGTTATGCTCTGTGCAAAATTCTACCAGGCGGCTTCCTCTTTCATTTCTTAGCCCCAATCCATATTCACCTACTATGTTTCCTTCTCTCCCTTTTCCTACACTCGAATTCCAGTCACCCATGACTATTAAATTTTCGTCTCCCTTCACAATCTGAATAATTTCTTTTATTTCATCATACATTTCTTCAATTTCTTCGTCATCTGCAGAGCTAGTTGGCATATAAATTTGTAATACTGTAGTAGGTGTGGGCTTCGTATCTATCTTGGCCACAATAATGCGTTCACTAAGCTGTTTGTAGTAGCTTACCTGCATTCCTATTTTCCTATTCATTATTAAACCTACTCCTGCATTACCCCTATGTGTTTATAACCCTGTAGTCACCTGACCAGAAGTCTTGTTCCTCCTTCCACCGAACTTCACTAATTCCCACTGTATCTAACTTTAACCTATCCATTTCCCTTTTTAAATTTTCTAACCTACCTGCCCGATTAAGGGATCTGACATTCCACGCTCCGATCCGTAGAACGCCAGTTTTCTTTCTCCTGATAACGACATCCTCTTGAGTAGTCCCCGCCCGGAGATCCGAATGGGGGACTAAATTACGAAGCATGAAAAAAGACTATCGAACACATGTAAATAAACGTTAGTCAAGAAGTAGTCATAAAGCTGCAAATATCATCTCGAATTAATAAAACAGGTTACGGTACGGAGACCTGGTACACATGGAAGTCACATTTTCGAAGCACGCCGCTAGATCATCCAAAACAAATTATACAGTCGAGTATCGTGCGATTTCGGCAGTAGTAGAAATATTTCGGCAAACGCTGGCCAGTCACACGACTGAAGTCATCTGCATTGGCCTGACCCAGATGCAGTGTTTCCACTGATACCGAAACCGAATTATCGCGCGATACTCTGCATTATCACGGGGTCGCGTCATTTTGTATGGATTCTCCACGGCGTTCTATGCTAATGTGGTGCGAGGATTTGATTATGTGCCAAGTCAGCGAGCTTGTACCTACAAATAAACAAAAAGTTATTTATGTAACCTGTTTTTCTGCGTGATAATAAAAACTCTGTGATAAGCATTCTTCTTTTTTTTTTTTTACTACTTTTGTATCGAACTTACACGATCTTAAAGTGTTAATGTACAGCGTATCATCAGTATGTCCAAATTATTTACGTTGAACAAGGAATTAAAGAAAATAATACAGTAACGGAAAGAAATCGAAACACCAAGAAGGAGTTGTGCGACACAAACGAAAGCTGGTAAGTGTGTCCCCACACCTGTAAGGTGATGTCTATTCAAATTTCGCACCAGCACTGTTAGTGTGACGCTGTTAGCACCACTATGAGGATGCAAGAAAGGCCTGCTTTAAATACCCGCTGTAACGGTCATCGGCGTTACTTACCTTTGAGATTGGGTGTGGTGAGTTGATGTTAGTGAAGAATGCATTTAAGACGACGAAGACACTATTGTCAGCACCCCACTCAGTATGAATGACGCCATCTAATAGAGCCACGAGAAGCTGGCCGTTCCTTCTGCGATATTGCAGAAAGACTAGGCAGGAATGTAGCTACTGTAAGGGATTGCTGACAGTACCGAAAACGAAGACCATCGTGTTCGGCGTATGGCTCTGGCGCATAATCCTGCATCTGCAGCAGCAATCTGAACAGCAGCTGGCACCGCAGTGAGTTCCGAACTGTTACAAATCGGTCACTTCAAGGACAGCTCTGAGCCAGACGCCCTGTAGTGTGCATTCCACTGACTCCAAACCACCGCCGTTAGCACTTCGGTGGTGACAAGCGAGAGCTCATTGGAGGACAGGGGAAGGTCAGTTGTCTTTTGTGATGCAAGCTGGTTTTTCCCCAGTGCCAGTGATTGCCGAGGGTTGGTTAGAAGGAGGGCGGTTGAGGGCCTGCAAAGAAGATGCGTGTATGCTAGACACACTGGATCTACACTTGCAGTTATGGTCTGGGGTGCGATTTCGTATGACAGCAGGACCACTTTCGTGGTTATCTCACGCACCCTTGTTGCAAATTTGTACGTCAATCTGGTCATTCCACTTGTTGTGCTGCCATTCTTGAACAGCATTCCCGAGGATGTTTTCCAACAGGATAACGCTCGCCCACATACTGCTGTTGCAACGCAACATGCTCTATAGTGTCGAAATGTTGCCATGGCATGTTGCCATGGCCTGCTCGATCACCAGATCTATCTCCAATCGAGCACATACGAGATATCATCTAAGGATAGCTCCAGCGTCATCTACGGACAGCATTAAGTGTCCCTGTGTTGACCGACCAAATGCAACAGCCATGGAACTCCATCCCACAATTTGACATCCGGCATCTGGACAAACACAACGCCTGCATGCTTGCACTCAACATTCTGGTCGTTACACTGGTTATTAATGTACTAGCATTTCACATTTGCAACGGCTTATCTCGCTCTTAAATTGACCTGTGATCTTTCAGTGTTATCCACTTAAATTTATTACCTAGGTAAATGCATTCCCGAAATTTCATTACTCTCCATTGATTATTTTTTTATGCTGCATTTTTTTCGTCGGTGTAGTATGTTGATATAAAGGTCGATTATGACAGCGAACATTCAGTATCAACAGAAACATATTTCATGTAACGATATAAACTGTTTTTAGTTTTTCTTGCACAACATTTTCTGTATTAATGTATTTTTTAACTGCATGTAGATGTAAATTGGAGAAATTAAACAGCAGAGTTGTTACAGCTTTTATGGTTCTTCCGAAATTAATAACTTCACCTGCATTAACAGAAAATGAACTGGCGGTATTTATGTTAATGACAGGGGAGTATTGTATCTTCGAACACTTTTCAGATTTCCTCCTCTAGCCAATGCTGTAACGGAAGTTTAATATATATTCGTGTTCCGTTTCTAAATAGTGGCATTCACTTTTAATGTGCCGCTGTCGTTCGAAATGTGAGAAACATGGTCACGTACCTAGGGACGAACATTCTATTCAAATTTAAAAGTTTTTAATGGGAAAATCTTCTCAATACTGTGTCTAATAGTCTATGTGTTACATTATTGTTCTACAACGCACCAATAATCAGTTAGTAAAATCAAATTAACGACACAAATCATTTTGAAAGAGAAGCTATTGGCAACTAAAGAAAATCGCTGTTTTCAGTACTGGGAAAATGTCAGTTTTATTTAATGGTTTTGTTCCGTTTTATATTCCGGTGTTACCACAGCAAATTGTTAATGTTAGCTTGATATGTATGTATGTATTAAACCGGGGACCTAGAAACGACGGAGAGGCTCCGTCCCGTCGTAGCCCTCAGTGGTTCACAACCCCACAACAGGCCACAGCAGTCCATCCAACCCACCGCCGGTCACGCCGAACCCACGGTTATTGTGCGGTTCGGGCCCCAGTGGATAAACAAACCCGTAGCAACAGGAACAGCAACATGAAATACAAAAACGCTACGAACCTGTGCACCACCCCATTAGATTTTTCACGCATTGTGTTGTGTTTATGCTGGAGCATGCTTCGGACTCGTGCAAATCAGAAGGACAATTCTCGTTTACTTGCACTGAGTGGTATTGAAGAGCGCCTGTTTGCGGCAGCCGGCTTTCATCTCTGCCCCTGAAAGCTCCCCGCTCTGGAATCGGCTCAGAGCTTTGATGCGAGACAAAACGCGCGCCTCTCGCAAGCCAAGCCACACATAAACTGGGAGCTGCCGGCGCGCGGCGGCCGTGTGATGCAAGCGGCCGCGGTAACGCCTCGCTCTGATGCTTAATTGTCCCGTAAATAAGATGTCTATCTCTGCACAAAGAATCGTTAAGCGGCGGCGAATAAAAAGCGCGGCCTGCTCGCGTTCTGCAACGCCGGCCACTTTCAAACTGGTCGGCCCGACCCGGTTCTCTGTGCGAGTGCCCCCCCCCCCCCCCCCCCACGCCGGCGTCGCTGCAGCGCACGGGCCGGCAACCCGTTCTGTACTCCATACTCCAACACGCTGCAGGCACGCCACGGCCACCACCCGCGAACAGATTCCATCATTACAGTACACGGAACCCGCGGAGTGAGATCTCTTTCTTGTGAAAGCAACTCAAAGATGTGCATTTTAATGAAGTGTACTGCAATGAAGGTCTGCCGACAGAAACGACAAAAGACCTGTGATAAAAGTTGAATGGAGTGGATAGCGTCTTGAACGTTCGTAATGGAATGTAGTCGAATTAAATGAGACGATGCTGAGGGAATTAGATTAGGAACCGAGACACTAAGAGTAGTAGATGTGTTTTGCTACTTGAGCAGCAAAATAACTGATAATGGCTGAAACACAACGGAAATAAAATGTGGAGTGACTATAGAAAGAAAATTTCGAAAAGTTCTTGACCAGTTTACTGCAAATTTTTACATGATGCTCTGATAAGCATTCGGAAGCACACAGGAAACATATTTTTAATATATACGGGATATGAGTACGTATATACTACATACATGAGGAAGATTGTTAGCAAAAAATCTCGTAAAATTCTTCAAATTTTTACACAATACTCTAATAAGCGTTTGGACAGATGTGGAGTACATATCTTTTAATACACTCCTGGAAATTGAAATAAGAACACCGTGAATTCATTGTCCCAGGAAGGGGAAACTTTATTGACACATTCCTGGGGTCAGATACATCACATGATCACACTGACAGAACCACAGGCACATAGACACAGGCAACAGAGCATGCACAATGTCGGCACTAGTACAGTGTATATCTACCTTTCGCAGCAATGCAGGCTGCTATTCTCCCATGGAGACGATCGTAGAGATGCTGGATGTAGTCCTGTGGAACGGCTTGCCATGCCATTTCCACCTGGCGCCTCAGTTGGACCAGCGTTCGTGCTGGACGTGCAGACCGCGTGAGACGACGCTTCATCCAGTCCCAAACATGCTCAATGGGGGACAGATCCGGAGATCTTGCTGGCCAAGGTAGTTGACTTACACCTTCTAGAGCACGTTGGGTGGCACGGGATACATGCGGACGTGCATTGTCCTGTTGGAACAGCAAGTTCCCTTGCCGGTCTAGGAATGGTAAAACGATGGGTTCGATGACGGTTTGGATGTACCGTGCACTATTCAGTGTCCCCTCGACGATCACCAGTGGTGTACGGCCAGTGTAGGAGATCGCTCCCCACACCATGATGCCGGGTGTTGGCCCTGTGTGCCTCGGTCGTATGCAGTCCTGATTGTGGCGCTCACCTGCACGGCGCCAAACACGCATACGACCATCATTGGCACCAAGGCAGAAGCGACTCTCATCGCTGAAGACGACACGTCTCCATTCGTTCCTCCATTCACACCTGTCGCGACACCACTGGAGGCGGGCTGCACGATGTTGGGGCGTGAGCGGAAGACGGCCTAACGGTGTGCGGGACCGTAGCCCAGCTTCATGGAGACGGTTGCGAATGGTCCTCGCCGATATCCCAGGAGCAATAGTGTCCCTAATTTGCTGGGAAGTGGCGGTGCGGTCCCCTACGGCACTGCGTAGGATCCTACGGTCTTGGCGTGCATCCGTGCGTCGCTGCGGTCCGGTCCCAGGTCGACGGGCACGTGCACCTTCCGCCGACCACTGGCGACAACATCGATGTACTGTGGAGACCTCACGGCCCACGTGTTGAGCAATTCGGCGGTACGTCCACCCGGCCTCCCGCATGCCCACTATACGCCCTCGCTCAAAGTCCGTCAACTGCACATACGGTTCACGTCCACGCTGTCGCGGCATGCTACCAGTGTTAAAGACTGCGATGGAGCTCCGTATGCCACGGCAAACTGGCTGACACTGACGGCGGCGGTGCACAAATGCTGCGCAGCTAGCGCCATTCGACGGCCAACACCGCGGGTCCTGGTGTGTCCGCTGTGCCGTGCGTGTGATCATTGCTTGTACAGCTCTCTCGCAGTGTCCGGAGCAAGTATGGTGGGTCTGACACACCGGTGTCAATGTGTTCTTTTTTCCATTTCCAGGAGTGTATATGTTGTCGTGGTCTTCATGCCTGAGACTGGTTTGATGCAGCTCTCCATGCTACTCTATCCTGTGCAAGCTTTTTCATCTCCCAGTACCAACTGCAACCTACATCCTTCTGAATCTGCTTAGTGTATTCGTCTCTCGGTCTCCCTCTACAATTTTTACCCTCCACGCTGCCCTCCAATACTAAATTGGTGATCCCTTGATGTCTCACAACATGTCCTACCAACCGATCCCTTCTTCTAGTCAAGTGTGCCACGAACTCCTCTTCTCCCCAATCCTATTCAATACCTCCTCATTAGTTATGTGATCTAACCATATAATCTTCAGCAATCTTCTGTAGCACCACATTTCGAAAGCTTCTATTCTCTTACTGTCCAAACTATTCATCGTCCATGTTTCACTTCCATACATGGCTACACTCCATACAAATACTTGCAGAAACGACTTCCTTAAATTTAAACCTATAGTCGATGTTAACAAATTTCTCTTCTTCAGAAACGCTTTCCTTGCCATTGCCAGCCTACATTTTATATCATCTATACTTCGACCATCATCAGTTACCTTGCTCCCCAAATAGCAAAACTCCTTTACTACTTTAAGTGTCTCATTTCCTAACCTAATTCCCGCAGCATCACCCGATTTAATTCGACTACATTCCATTATCCTCGTTTGCTTTTGTTGATGTTCATATTATATCATCCTTTCAAGACACTGTCCATGCCATTCAGCTGCTCTTCCAGGTCCTTTTCTGTCTCTGACAGGATTACAATTTCATCCGTGACCCTCAAAGTTTTTATATCTTCTCCATGGATTTTAATACCTACTGCGAATTTTTCTTTTATTTCCTTTACTGCTTGCTCAATATACAGATTGAACAACATTGGGGAGAGGCTACAACCCTGTCTCACTCCCTTCCCAACCATTGATTCCCTTTCACGCCCCTCGACTCTTATAACTGCCATCTGGTTTCTGCACAAATTGTAAATAGCTTTTCGCTCCCTGTATTTTACCCGCGCCACCTTCAGAATTTGAAAAAGTATTCCAGTCAACATTGTCAAAAGCTTTCTCTGCTTTGTTTGAGATTGGAATTATTATATTCTTCTTGAAGTCTGAGGCTTGTGCACCAGAGGTAGAGTTTTGTCAGGACTGACTCTCCCAAGGGTGTCAGCAGTTATAATGTAATGTTGTCTACTCCCAGGAACTTGTTTCGACTCAGGTCTTTCAGTGCTCTGTCAAACTCTTCACGCAGTATCATATCTCCCATTTCATCTTCGTCTACATCCTCTCCCATTTCCATAATATTGTCCTCAAGTACATCACCCTTGTATAGACCTTCTATATACTCCTACCACCTTTCTGCTTTCCCTTCTTTGCTTAGTACGGGGTTTCCATCTGGGCTCTTGATATTCATACAAGTGGTTCTCTGTTCTCCAAAGGTCTCTTTAATATATATGATATAAATATATATATGATATAAAAATACCAATATACTATGTAAAGGAAATAAGTTATTGGCAAAAAAAATCGTAAAACGCAAAACTGTTAGCAGAAATCTCGAAAAGTTCTTAGTCGTTTTACTTCAAATTTTTACACTACAATCTACTCTAATAAACGTTTGGACAGACATAGGCTACATATTATTGTAATATATGTGGTATACAAATAAATATGCATATATGTACTATATAAAGTGAGAACGTTGTTCGCAAAAAACTTGTAAAGTTCGTTGCCGATCTTTTTGAAATTTTTACACGATACTGTTACTAACATTTGGTCAGGAGTAAGTTATATTTGAACATACGTAATACACCAGGATAAAGCCTTTTACAACTATATAAACTCGAGGCGTTGTTTAACGTAGCTAACACAACTCTCGAAAAATTCTTGACCGATTTACTTCAGATTTGTACACAATATACTACTAAAAGTACAGTCAGACATATGTTAAATATCTTTTAAAACATATGTTGTTTATAAATATGCGTACAAAATATAAAGAAGAACCGTTGTTAACAAAAATCTTGAAAGTTCTCGACCAATTTATTTCAAATTGGTATACGGAACTCTGATAAACAGTTGTAGAGGCATAGGCTACGTAGGTTTTAATGTTCATGATGCAAAAATATACATAAGCTATAACAGACAAAATTGCGAAAAGTTCTTGATCGATTTACTTCAGTTTTTTTGCATATTAAGCTAATAAACGACGCACATAGACTACATAATTTTTAAACGACACTGTACAGCAGGGGTAGTCAACCTTTTCTACCTATCGCCACTTTTGTATCTCTTGTGAATAGTAAAATTTTCTAACAGCCCACCAGTTCAACAATAATAGTGTTTTATAAACTAGAGAAGTGACTGCATTTATAAAATTTGTAAAGCAGACTTACAGAAAGTTAAAGTATATAATAATAATTATTTACCAAACTTTGTATGACCGAATATTATGTAAAACTAATGAAAATCTTTTCAAATCTCTTACTGTCTAGCCCCAACTTGGACCAGACTGAGTACTGCTGCTGTAAAGATATTCTGTTAAAACCGACTGCGCACTGAGTTGTTAGTTTTCATTCCCATAGTCAGTTTTTAACTTTCATATCAGGACATTTAAAAAATCAGACAGTTTATTTCTATCACATGCCTTCTGTCTCGTTAAATAAAATTTTGAACAAAAATTGTATACCAAAGAATGTGCTGTTTTGTTTTCCTTCTCGTCGTAAATTTTACAGAAAACAGGAGAGTTTATTTATGGCTTATCAATTTGTAACTAGAATAGTACTACGGAATCTGAACTGCCCGAAACTTGGTGATCCTACCCATTCGCAGTTTAAAACTGGTGAAATAATGTCATTGAAGCACCTATCCTCACAAATCCAGCAGCTGGCGAGATTTCTCTCATACCCCGTATACGAATGATCCCAACTGATTTACCCATTCATTAGAAGTGATTTCAGCTCCCAATCAAGCTTTCATGTGCAATACCGATAAACAAGGATGACGGTCAGTGAAAAGGGGGAAGAGGAGATGGTCAGAGAGGGGACACGAGGCGGGGGGAAGAGGAAGTGGACGGAGAGGGGCGGAACAGGAGAACGACAGAGGGAGGGAGGAGTTGATGGGCGGAGAAAGGGAGGAGGAGGAGGAAATGAACAAAGAGAGGGGGGTCTGAAGATCGACAGAGACAAAGGGCAGACGGAGAGCAGGACGTACATGCATTTCCTACGCATATTTAGCAAATGCGAACCATTGCTGGATTCCCTAGTATGTAATATAAATTTAAGTGTAAGGTAGTCTTTTCTGAAGGTACGGAAGTGAAAGGTGGGTGATAAGCAGTTCAGACACAAAGGCAATAGAAGCTTTTGCAATTTGGTACTACAGAAGAAAGCTGAAGATTAGAAGGGGATATTAAGTAACTGGAGATGAAGTACTGAATCCAATTGGGGGGAAAAAATTATGTCACTACGTGACTAAAAGAAGGGATCGATTGATATTACTCATCCTGATGTATCAAGGAATCGAAAGTCTGGTAACGGACACAAATGTGGGGGTAAGAATTGTAGAGGGAGACCAAGATACGAACACAGTAAGCAGGTTCAGAAGGTTGTAACTTGCAGTAGTTACGCAGAGATGAAGAGGTTTGGACAGAACAGAATAGCGTGGCGACCTGCATCAAACCAGTCTTCCGAATGAATACCATAACAAGCCAAAAGCAACGTCGACCATTCAGGGAAGGGTCTCTGTGGTGTGGAAAGCAGTCTAGGATAAACGTTTAATTGTCGTCATTTTTTTAATGTTTTCCGTCGTTCCTTGGTAACTCCTCTGTTCTTGGAAATGTGGACCATATATGCAACTAAATGAAAGACTGTTGATGAAATATTCCGTCAGTACAGGGTGGAACATAAACACATTAAAAATTTGAATACACAACACTGACAGCTTAAATACACAGTACTGATGTTTCATAATAATATTTATTTTATAGTTCTTTATGAACCGGCTTTCGTCTTTCTAGGCCATCTTGAGACAACTTAAGACTAAACAGATAGTCCACCCAACATTAGCGAGAGTTTACAGCTGTGCAAAGGTCGTTTTCCCAAAGATATGTGACATTTTGCTGCTACGCGTGGTGTTGTGGGTATTAGTGCATATATCTTTACTGATGACTTAGGATAGTGTACCGAACATCACATTAGTATTTGCTGCATAGTTACAGCTTTTAGGAGTATTATGTTTTTAGATTGGTTAGTACCTCCAAGTACGCGTGGCAAGAGCAAACCATTTGTGCTAATTTTCCCCTGTACAGCAGATCAGTTGTTGTAGGATGAACATGTGGACGTAAAATGGTTAGTCTATACTGACAGACGTAGTCCACTCAGTGGTGCAGCTACGACCGTGCAGAAAACATCAGGTAGTAAATTATGTGACTTGCTTGCTGGAAGACTATTAGATACAGGGAAAAAAACGACACTGAAGTGGGTACATATTAAGGTATCGATGATCACAATGCCTGCACTTATACCCCTAAAACCCTGCGTGTGTGAATTTAGCGCCACATACGTTTCGCTTCATTTCATTTACGAAGTAGCAGCAATGGCTTTATACATTCTGACATTCTGCACGCAACTTCCCTAAAGTTAAATTGCTATTTGGTTCTGCTTACGATTTCGTGATCTTATTACCTTATATGTGTCATCATAGAGTTGTAGTTAGTCTATGTATACCAGGACGTCAGATTTCTGGCGTTATAAAACATGTTTCACTTGAGCACTTCACTTTCACTGTGTACTGGTTGTGTGTGTGTGTGTGTGTGTGTGTGTGTGTACTGCATATAGTGTTGCCAACTGTTGCTATTTGGTTTTCGTTCGTGCTATGTTTGTGTTTCTCTGCGTTTTAAAACACATTTCAGTTTCAGCACTTCACTTTCATTGTGTGTTGGTTGTGTTTGTCTACTTTATACAGTGTTGCCAACTGTTGCCGAGACTTTTTCACTTGTGTTTTGTTTGTGTTTTGCTGTCTGTCCTTAGTCTGACACACGATACACTACTGGCCATTAAAATTGCTACTCCAAGAAGAAACGCATATGATAAACAGGTTTTCATTGGACAAATATATTATACTACAACTGATACGTGATTACATTTTCACGCAATTTGGGTGCATAGATCCTGAGAAATCAGTACCCACACCAACCACCTCTGGCCGTAATAACGGCCTTGATACGCCTGGGCATTGAGTCAACCAGAGTTTGGATGGCGTGTACAGGGGGTACAGCTGCCCATGCAGCTTCAACACAATACCACAGTTCATCAAGAGTAGTGACTCGCTTATTGTGACGAGCCAGTTGCTCGGCCACCATTGACCAGACGTTTTATTTGGTGAGAGATCTGGAGAATGTGCTGGCAGGTAGTAGTTGAACACATTCTGTGTCCCCAAAGGCCCGTACAGGACCTGCAACATGCGGTCGTGCATTATCCTGCTGAAATGTAGAGTTTCGCAGGGATCGAATGAAGGGTACAGCCACGGGTCGTAACACATCTGAAATGTAACGTCAACTGTTCAAAGCGCCGTCAATGCGAACAAGAGGTCACCGAGATGTGTAACCAATGGCACCCCATACCATCACGCCGGATGATACGCCAGTATGGCGATGACGAATACACGCTTCCAATGTGCGTTCATCGCGATGTCGCCAAACACGGATGCGACCATCATGATGATGTAAACAGAACCTGGATTCATCCGAAAAAATGACGTTTTGCCGTTCGTGCACCCAGGTTAGTCGTCGAGTACACCATCGCAGGCGCTCCTGTCTGTGATGCAGTGGCAAAGGTAACTGCAGCCATGGTCTCCGAGCTGATAGTCCATGCTGCTGCAAACGTCGTCGAACTGTTCGTGCAGATGGTTGTCGTCTTGCAAACGTCCCTATCTGTTGACTCAAGGATCGAGACGTGGCTACACGATCCGTTACAACCATGTGGATAAGATGCCTGTCATCTCGACTGCTAGTGATACGAGGCCGTTGGGATCCAGCACGGCGTTCCATATTACCCTCCTGAAGCCACCGATTCCATATTCTGCTAACAGTCATTGGATCTCGACCAACGCGAGCAGCAATGTCGCGATACGACCTTTATCAAAGTCGGAAACGTGATGGTACGCATTTCTCTTCCTTACACGAGGCATCACAACAACGTTTCACCAGGCAACGCCGGTCAACTGCTGTTTGTGTATGAGAAACCGGTTGGAAACTTTCCACATGTCAGCACGTTGAAGGTGTCGCCACCGGCGCCAACTTTGTGTGAATCCTCTGAAAAACTAATCATTTGCATATCACACAATCTTCATCCTGTCGGTTAAATTTCGCGTCTGTAGCACGTCATCTTCGTTGGGTAGCAATTTTAATGGCCAGTAGTGTAAAAACGAATGTCAAGCCAAACACTGACACCAGCGTAATTTCAATCGACTTCCCCTTTCAAGAACTAATGCTTGAAACTTACCTTTGTTTCGGCCATAACCTAGTCTACTCATCTTATCCAAAACTATCATTTGATTCCCACTGGTATCCCTGTTATCTTCTGACACCTACGCCTCATCCGTTTCCTTTCTATATAGATATGCCACATCCCCTCCAATACTTCCCACATCTAGGTCGCTGCCCGTAAATACCAGAAGCCCCAATTATTTCAGTTTCTTAATGAAGAGCACATATACCACAGCGTCATCATCTCTTCATAAATTTCAACCCACATTTTTAACTGGTCAAATTATTTTATATTAATATAGGAATTTTATCCAATCCATTAGTTGCAGAGTGGCGGTTTTTTTTAAAAAAAATGGCAGGGTACATTTATTTACTACTAGATACATTCTACATTCATAAATATAGACGAGAGTAGTCTTCACTGTTGCAGTAATGAAACTTACGTACAAGGGAGACATCGACAAATATCTTCATCAATGAAAATATGAAGCTCCAAAATGGCTTGAAAGGTCACCTGCACTAGTAACATGCTGGAGAGCGTTGAATGCATGTGAGTCCTAACATACTAGACAGAGAACATACTACAGAGAGCACTGTAAACATGAAATAGCTTTTGGGGTGACAAAGGGAGAAGTTGCTACCGCTTCTTACCACATGGCGCAAGATGTTGCTTCATGAATACGTATCGGCTGTCACACGTGCCGTCTGAAAACGATGATTTATATGTACGAAATTAATCTGCTTTGCTCACAGCAATGAGCAGGTAGGCTCTAATCTAACACAAGGCGGCAAGTGCCGAGAGCATAGTCGCAGTCGTCTTGCCCAGTTTTTGATCTGAGAAGAAACTATGCTGTCTTTCATTAGCGCGCACCACACATGCACCGTTTCTCTATCTCTGAAAAGTGTCAAATGGTTCAGATGGTTCTGAGCATTCTGGGACTTAACTTCTGAGATCATCAGTTCCCTAGAACTTAGAACTACTTAAACCTAACTAACCTAAGGACATCACACACGACCAAGCCCGAGGCAGGATTCGAACCTGCGACCGCAGCGGTGGCGCCGTTCTAGACTGCAGCGCTTAGAACCGCTCGACCACAACGGCCGGCTGAAAAGCGTCGTGGTCTTCCGAAGCCCGGATGCGAATGATGTGCCGATTAACCTTCGGATAGGCGTCGAAGCCCGCTTCCTCAGAGAATGCGACATTTCCTACATAGATGGGGTTTTGCACGATCTGGTATAACATCTCAATAGTAAATACGTGGTGTAACTGCAAGCCGTTTCGTTACAATGCTCGCATAATTTGAATGCTTGCATAATTTGAACTCTGTAAACGTGCAAGTGAAGTCGTTTATGCAACACCGTGTGAGCTGTTGAACGAGGAATGTTAGCCCTAGTGATACTCGGAGAACTGATTTTGTTGGACTTCTCTGAGAGGACTCTCTACCATTTCATCCGATGTGCGTTTTCTGCCAGACGCTGCCTGTGTGTTTACATTTCTAGTACCTAGGAACTTGTCGCGCCCTAGCAACTTTCATGTCTAGCCATAATCATCATACCGTTTGGTTCCTCCCTTTGAAGTTCACGTCTGTAATTACTTTGGACAGCAATGGGTGATTTCATTTCCACGTACCACACCACGGATTGCGATCCCTGTTGAAGTGTCGTCATTTCTGGTAATTATTTAGCACCTGAAACCGAACATCTACATCTACGTCTGCATGAATTCTTTGCAATTCACAATTAAGCGCCTGGCACAGTGTTCATCCGACCGCCTTCAAGCTATTTCTCTACCGTTCCACTCTCGAAGAGCGCGAGAGGAAAACGAACTCTTAAATATTTCCGTGCAAGCTCTGACTTCTCTTATTTTATTATGATGATCGTTTCTCCCTATGTAGGTGGGCACCAAAAACATATTTTCGCTCCCTGAGGAGAAAGCTGATGATTGAAATTTCATGAGAAGATCCTGTCGCAACGAGAAACGCCTTTGTTTTCCTGATTGCCTCCTTAGATCGCGTATCATATCCGTGGCACTCTCTCCATTATTTCGTGATAATATAAAACGAGCTGTCCTTTGAACTTTGCCGCGCGGTATTAGCCGAGCGCTCTTAGGCGCTGCAGTCATGGACTGTGCGGCTGGCCCCGGCGGAGGTTCGAGTCCTCCCTCGGGCATGGGTGTGCGTGTTTGTACTTAGGATAAATCTACATCTTCTTGGATGTACAGGGTTCATCGAACCACCTTCACAATAACTCTATATTATTCCAATCTCGTACAGCGCGTGGGGAAAAAGGAACACCTATATCTTTCCGTGCGAGCTCTGATTTCCCTTATTTCATTACGGTGATCGTTTCTCCCTATGTAGGTCGGCGTCAACAAAATATTTTCGCATTCGGAGGTGAAAGTTAGCGATTGAAATTTCGTGAGAAGATTCCGCGGCAAAGAAAAACACCTTTTGTTAATGATGTCCATCCCAAATCCTGTATCATTTCAGTGACACTCTCTCCTCTATTTCACGATAATACAAAACGTGCTGCCCTTTTTCGAACTTTCTCGATGTTCTCCGTCAATCCTATCTGGTAAGGATCACACACCGCGCAGCAGTATTCTAAATAGAGGACGGACAAGCGTAGAGTAGGCAGTCTCTTTTTAGTAGGTCAGTTGCATTTTCTAAGTGTCCTGGCAACAAATGCAGTCTATGGTCAGCCTTCCCCACAACATTCTCTGTGTTCGTAATTGTAATTCAGAGGTATTTAGTTGAATTTACGGCCTTTAGATTTGACGGATTTATCATGTAATCGAAGTTTAACGGATTCGTTTTAGCACTCATGTGGATGACCTAACACTTTTCGTTATTTACAGTCAATTGCCAATTTTTGCACCATCGTAGAGGGAGACCAAGAGATGAATACACTAAGCAGATTCAGAAGGATGTAGGCTGCAGTAGGTACTGGGAGATGAAGAAGCTTGCACAGGATAGAGTAGCATGGAGGGCTGCATCAAACCAGTCTCAGGACTGAAGACCACAACAACAACAACAACAGATATCTTTTCTAAATCGTTTTGCAATTTGTTTTGATCTTCTGATGAATTTACTAGTCGATAAACGACAAATGGCTCTGAGCACTATGGGAGTTAAATTCTGAGGTCATCAGTCCCCTAGAACTTAGAACTACTTAAACCTAACTAACCTAAGAACATCACACATATCCATGCCCGAGACAGGATTCGAACTTGAGACCGTAGCGTTCGCGCAGTTCCAGACTGTAGGGCCTAGAACCGCTCGGCCACAACGGCCGGCAAATGGCTGTTACCTGCTGGTATCATTCTTTGCAGTCAGGTGGAGAGTCGTTATTGGGTAGTACGGAACTTTGGTGACGGCGGGTCGTCATAAAATGATAAACGACAGCATCATATGCAAACAACCTAAGACGGCTTCTCAGATTGTCTCTTAAATTGTTTATGTAGAGAATGAAGGGTCTATAACTGATGCGGATTCCACACAGCAGACTAGTACTCCAGAAGAGGGCGGACAAGCCGTTTAGATAAAAATCTATACAATACACAAGATACTTTGCGCGCTGCCACGATAGCAGTTATTATGTCTCATAGGTTTTTTTAATTATATTTGGGAATCTGGGAAGTTTCATGTTGACAAACCCTGTTATGGTATCCTTTCTCTCTGTATTTTTAATAAGAGGTTAGGCGGCATTTAAAGGTTAGTGAACCTAGAAATGAAATTGATAGCCAGATAATAATTTCACAAGCGAGTCAGTCATTAAAAATTTATCGAGAAACTGCAACGATATGTGTCGATTATTTTTTATTCGACGTTCTTTCTTCGCTGCAGGCCTCTCGCGAACGCATATTACACCTCTTGACACGAGTCGAGATTCGCAATGGCCGCTGCGTTAGGAGTGTCCATGAGGTGTTGCGTGCAGGTGGCAGTAAGCTACATTTACGTTTCGCCGTGTTATGTTTCCGTACCGTTTGGCCTTACACCATTTCGTACCTTCGATGCAGATTAAATCAGCTGATGTCGCCAGGCAGGCGATAGCTCTTAGGTTGGTGTGAGAGGGGAATACTAAATGGCGGCGATTTATCGCCGGACATTTAAGACCGTGCAGGAACGCATTCCATCGGCTGTCTCCAGATTCCCACGCAGAGGCAGCTGGCGGTCGCCCTGGGAGCCGCGATGAAAGTGCCAAGTGGCACGGTCCGCGCTGCAGCGGTCGGGTCGCATCGCGCCGGTTCGACTCTCGACCTCGACCGGAATCTGCGGCCATTGTATGTAAATAGCGGCCTGTACACCGGTTGGTTAACTCTTTGAACGCCCGCCGCCTCCCAATCAGCGCTGCAGCTCGGCACGAGGCGCCAGCGGGGGATGGGGAGTGGGAGGGGGGGGGGGACTGTGTCGACATGCACCGTGACATCATTACGCGCACCTTTACCTCCCAAAACAAGTGACGCCAGCTTACAGATGGGACGCAGCTCTGAATACCGAATTTTTTCCCAAATGGGACCGTATGTAAAGGTGAATACGTATCCTAGATGAGCACAGGTGTGTAAGGGACATCTAAACACATATACATCAAGGCTGACATTCTAACCCAATTCTCCTGTTCTGTAGGCAAACGAGTTAACCACTACACCACACTGGCACAGTGGTTTTGCACAAATGCACGCGCGGTTCTAGGCGCTCAGTCCGGAGCCGCGCGACTGCTACGGTCGCAGGTTCGAATCCTGCCTCGGGCATGGATGTGTGTGATGTCCTTAGGTTAGTTAGGTTTAAGTAGTTCTAAGTTCTAGGGGACTGATGACCATAGATGTTAAGTCCCATAGTGCTCAGAGCCACAACTGCACGCGCCACTGTAGCCCACCTCAATCCAAATTCCCATTCACTCATCAGCCTAGTTGGTATTAACCCTAAACTCAACCAGCGTTTCAGAGCCTTTGCACAGCTGTTTGAGTTCAGGGGGAGTACCATGGGCCTGGGAAGTGAATGGGAATCTGGACTGAGGTCAGAGGTTTGCTATAGTAGTGCGAGCATACAAAGCCACTGCACCCGTGTGATGTAGTGGTTAACTCGTCTGCCTGGAGAACAGGAGAATTGGGTTAGAATCTCGACTTGAAAAGTTCTCTGGAACCATAGAGTTTCATCTCAAAAAATTTACTGAATAGACAGTTCGTTGCCAACCGTGCGCTGGGACGCGTTGGACTCACACTTGTCAGGTCTACAGTTGAAATCCCCCGTGTGGCCATCCAGCTTTAGGCCTATGAAAACAAATTGAGGCAAAATTCGTGAAGGCTCCGATCAAACCGAGATGGTCAATTTACTTCCCCTTCAATCCGCTTGTGCGCCGCCTTTGATGGACCTGGCGACAAGAGAGAAAATCTTATTCTTTCTTCATTTTTTGAAAGTGCTACCTAGCGGATGCCCATCAAGAAAGATTTGTTTTCCTTTTCATTATTGTTGATCCTTGGTAATAAAAATAAATAAATAAAAATATTTTATGTTACTAGTGACTATAGGGGGCGAGTCACTAACTATTGACATCTGGAATAACGCCGAAAGTATGATAGTTGCTGAAAAGTTTGTAGGACAAAAGTTACATCGGACAGCGGGGGCCATAATATGACGCTGGTGTTTTGTTGGTAGGTGGGGTCGCATCAGAGATATGAAGGTCAACTTTTTTTTTAATAGGATACTATAGTTTGATACTTATTTTCTGATAGCGGTTATCGAGACGAATCCAATACTGGGCAACAGTATGGCCTTTGAAGGTCAACGAAGGTCGAAAAGGTGGCATGAACTTCCATTTGCAGAAGGTGTCCGAGGTGATGACGATTGGTATCAATCCAGTGCAGCAATCTTCTTATCATGGACTGAGTGGTATTCCTTATCACATCGGCACTTATCAAAGCACATGATCTGACAATTCTCTCTCGTGTATCGTGCAAATAGTAAATATTCGCGCGTATACGGCGTATCTATCTAACGTGCCTTTGACATGTAAACACTATTCGACGGTTTCGCAATTTAACACTAATAGGAACAGTAAGACTAGTATCGTCGAATCAAGCGAATGTGAATGATGTATTCCTTCGAAGAACAAGTCGGTATGCTTCTCATTTACGGAGAATGTCAACGAAATTCAGTGGGAGCTAGAGTCTTTTACTCTGAAAGATATCCTCAACCTACTCACCCTACGCGTCGTAAATTTAAAAATGTGTACGATAAACTGAGAACAACTGGATCTTTAACGCATCGGAAACATATCCGGCAAAGAAAGTTACTAACGAAGAAACGTAACTTGGTACTCTTGCCACTGTGGTTCGCGATCCTTGCCACTGTGGTTCGAGATCCTTGTGTTAGTTCGCGTCAAATCGCAAGGGAATCTGGCATGTGCCACAGTAGTCTCCACCAAGAGGTAACTGGTACGGATTGTATGCGTCGCACTGAATTCTGCCGATGGGCTCAACTTCAGACTCAGAGGTGTATCACATTTATTTATTTATTTCATTTTATTTACTGACGAGGCTACATTCACGAAGCATGGAAATGTTAATTTGCATAACATGCAACTGAAAATCTTTGTTGGCTGCAGAAAGTTACACACCAAAACCCGTGGTCGGTAAATGTACGGTGAGGGATTCTGTAGGACAGAATTATAGACCTCTATTTCATCGAAGGAATTCTTAATGGTAGGAAGTACACCACACTACTACACGAAACATTAGGTCTGTTATTGGAAGAAATACCTTCAGGAACAAGGAACAAAATGTGGTATCAACACGATGGGTATCCGGCACATTTTTCGCTGATTGCCAGAAATGAGTTGCAGAGACGCCTCTGGAATTTTTTTTTTTTTTTTTTTTTTGTGGGGATTCGTAAAAGACTGTTTATAAAGATGTTCCAGCTACACCTAAAGATATGCGAGAGAGAATTTTCAGAGCACGCGCTTCGATAAGTGCCGATGTGATAAGGAATACCACTCTATCCATGATAAGAAGACTGCAACACTGCATTCATACCAATGGTCATCACTTCGAACACCTTCTATAAATGGACGTTCATGCCGCAACCTTTGTGACCTTCGTTGACGTTCAAAGACCTTACTGTTACACATCATTGGATTCGTCTCGATAGCCGCTATCAGAAAATAAGTACCAAACTATAGTATTCCATATAAAAAAACAAAGTTGACCTTCATATATCTGAAGCGACACCACCTAGCAACAAAAAACCAACGTCATATTATGGCCCCCGTTGTCCCATACAACTTTTGTCCCACAAACTTTTCAGCTCGTATCATACTTCCGGAGTTATTCTCGACTTGTATTGTAATTTCTTATGCAACTGTGTCACATTCAATGCCTATATTGTAATCATTTATGAAATTATGTTTCTGCATTTATATCTTATACTTTCTTTTAATTTACGTTTCATTTTATAATTCCTCTCATTTTGTTATTTTTAACAGCCAACATTTTGCATGAAGTCTATATACTTTGTTACATTTATTTATTTTCAATCTGCACATAACATAACTCCCGTTTTTATAGTTTTAGGCTAGCATAGTTCCTCCATGTCTTTCAAGTTCATATGGTACATAATCGATTGAGTCTTTTATGCGTAAGATTACACTCTTTGATAGTCAAATATTGCCTGTATCGTTTTTAAAGCCATCTGCTGGCGGCAATTAATTTCCTTGCCACTACGTTTTCGATGTGCTGTCAAGTTTTACGCCTGGCTTCACATTTGCGAGAGCTATATTTTCACTACCTGAAGTGCCCACATTTCTGTGGCTTGTTTTTGTACTTCACTGTAAGTTTGAAAGGAAACTGCTATCCATAATTTACATACTTTCTTGAACCAGCTTTTTATATGACATATCTTTGTTTTTACCACAGCTTTTTATCTGATGATGTGTCGAAATGTGTCAGTAAATTAATTTACGATAATAAGAGACGAAGATCGCTTGCTGTGAAACAGTTTATTTCATCGCAATTTCGACAATAGCTAACGGTCATTCTTAGATTTCAGACGTCCCAGAAATATAACTACACATGTCTCATCGACATACTGAGAATATTCTCCAATTATAATAATATAGCTCTGGACTTCGTCAAATACGTATTTGACAAACCAGTATGGAGCTGTGTTATTATAGTTGGAGCATGTTCTTAGTATCTCGACGAGACTGATTTGTAGTTATATTTCTGGGAGATCTGAGAATATGAGAATGACAGCTAGTTACTGTCATAACCCGTCATCAAATAAACTGTTTCACAGCACGCTATCTTGATTTATAATATAATATTACAACATTAGATTGCGCCAACAACGTATGTAATAAACTAATTTGCGATCAAGACCTTCCACAATTGTGTGCCAGAGAAAAAAAGCAGCATTACGTATCTGAAGACCTTAAATATATAGGCTGAAGCGGCCAGTGAAAATTTGTACCAAGGTCGGGATTCGAGCCTCGGTCTGCGGCTTATTAGTCAGGTGCGTTAGCCACTAACAAGGGGAGGCCGCCAATTGTGAAATTCAGATTCGATTCATACTGCGCATAATAAAAGCTCATGGCCAGAGGTGTAATGTGGCAAAGCACCAAGATGCACTTCACAGCCGTTGTCGAGAAAATCGACAGTTAAAAGAAAACGTTGCGGTGAAATAATCTCTACGATTAATAATTTTCTACAGCGTCGTGGCGCAGCGGTAAGCGCTCGGGTTCGTAATCCGAAGGTCGCCGGATCGAATCTCGCGCTGTGTAACATTTTTTTATTATTAGTTTTTTGTAATTCACATATATATATATATATATATATATATATATATATATATATATATATATATATATATATATGGAGGCGGTACAATTGGAGAGCGATCCGCCTTCACCAACATGCATAAGCAATTCATTAATAGTACCGCCTCCATTTTTCCGTTTGTTTAACAGGGTGTACCAAAGCTCTCACGTCCGCACTGATTTTCGACGATGTTATAAGTTGCGCTAGGGACCGCATCTACCTTCTTTCGAAGTTAGCAGGCAACTACGCTGTTATGCGGCGGCTCGTTTCGGCCCATTCAACATCTGTCGTTCAAGTGTAACGAGCGAGTAACGGAGTTTATATTTCATACCTGCCACAGCAAATTTGTGTTCGTGGGGTTTCTATTCTAATTCGAACGTTTGACTTACGCTATACGTATTCGTTTCGGAATATCGTTTCTACGTCTTCCGTTAACTATACGTGGTTAACATTATGAAGACAATTAATAACATTCGTGAAATAAAGCTTTGTTTGCGGAAAACATAATGATGTTCGAAGTCGCCAGTTTTTCCACAACAAACGACTTTCAACAACTTATTATATGCATAATTGTTGCAACTGATTGCCGGGAATTATATATATATATATATATATATATATATATATATATATATATATATGTGTGTGTGTGTGTGTGTGTGTGTGTGTGTGTTTATACACATTTGAATTACAAAAAGCAAATACTTAAAAAAAAAAAAGACAGTCAAATTTCTCGACAACGGTTGATAAGTGCATCTTGGTGCTTTGCCACATTACACCTCTGGCCATGAGCTTTTATTATGCGCAGTATGAATCGAATCTGAATTTCACAATTGGCGGCCTCCCCTTGTAAGCCACGTTGGCACAGCTGTTAACACAACTGCACGGATTACCCTGGCACACCTCTATCCTCGGTCAAAATTCTCACTGCCGCCCGAGTCCACTTTTAAAGTCCCCCTTACACACGAAGAGAATTGCTGAGGCTCTCCATGTTCTGGAATAGCACCTCAGCATCGAACGTAAAAATTGGAGATCCAGCCTGAAAGCCATGGGCAGTTACTTACGAAAATGAAATGACACAATTTCAGATACTT
Organism: Schistocerca nitens; assembly: GCF_023898315.1. NCBI lineage: Eukaryota > Metazoa > Arthropoda > Insecta > Orthoptera > Acrididae > Schistocerca > Schistocerca nitens. The sequence goes on along the minus strand of NC_064619.1, from coordinate 407,803,359 downwards.
CACTGGTCTCATACAGAAATGGTTTTATATATGGAGACTGAAACGATGAGTGAAAATACCATATCTGGATGAGACCAGTAAAGTCTCTGAAATTGTCATTTCATTTGTATAAGTTCCTGCATTTGGGTTTCAGGGTGGCTCTCCCATTTACATTCAATGCTGAGATGCTAATCCAGAATATGGAGAGCCTCGGCAATTCTCTTCGTGTGTACGGAGGCGGCAATGAGAATTTGGATTGAGAAGGGAGGCATGCCAGGGTAATCCACGCAGATATGTTAATTGCTGTGCCAAAGTGGCTTAGTGGCTAATGCTCCTGCCTAGTAAGCAGAAGACCTGGATTCGATTCCCCGTTTCAGTCTATATACATTCCTTTGGAATGGCATGTTGCTTGCAACATCTTTCTGGGCCACACTGTAAGTAAACTGATGAGCACAAACCACCTGCTGGACAGCGTGTTGGCACGGATTAGGCAAGTACTCAGAAGGGTTCCGGAGATTTGTAACACCAGATGCCTACGCATAAGCAACGCAATTCCCGTTACTTACGAGCCGATCGTTTGTAGCGCGGTACTGGCGCCCAGTGGTATCTAGATGTTTTCCATTGGATTCAGATCAGACGAATTTCGTGCCCAGGACACTTACCCAGCTGGACGATGTCATCAGTGTCAGGAAAGACATCATGAATGAAGCGATGCAGGTGGTCCACAGCTGCCATGGTGCTTTCTAGTACCGGCACAGGTCCCATGGAAACACATGTTATGTCACTTACAGTAATACTGTCCTCATCGGCACGTGCCTTGCCGTGGTTCATGTCCTGAGCAACCATTCATCTGGATGACGGTGTATCCGTACATGACCATCGCCTGGCTTAAAGAGAAATCCGTTTCATTTGACAATGTGAAAGGTTTCCATTGACCTATGTCCAGTCTGAATGTTTGCGCGCCCACTGCAGTCTTAACTGACGATATCATTGGCTCAGCGTGGTACACGATGTGATCAAAAGTATCCGGACACCTGGCTGAAAAGGACTTAAAAGTTCGTGCCACTCTTCATCGGTAATGCTGGAATTCAATATGGTGCTGACCCACCCTTAGGCTAGATGACAGCTTCCACTCTCGCAGGCATACGTTCAATCATGTGCTGGAAGGTTTCTTGGGGAATGGCAGCCCATTCTTCAAGGAGTGCTGCACTGAGGAGAGGTATCGATGTTGGTCGGTGAGGCCTGGCACGAAGTCGGCCTTCCAAAACATCCCTGAGGTGTTCTATAGGATTGAGGTCAGGATTCTGCGCACACCAGTCCATTGCAGGGATGTTATTCTCGTGTAACCTCTCCGCCACAGGTCGTGCATTGTGAACAGGGCTCGATCGTGTTGAAAGATGCAATCGCCGTCCCCGTATTCGTCTTCAACAGTGGGAAGCAAGAATGTGCTTAAAACATCAATGTAGGCCTGTGCTATGATAGTACCAAGCAAAGCAATAAAGGGTGCTAGCCCCTCCATGAAAAACATGAGCACACCATAACACCACCGCCTCCGAATTTTATTGTTGGCACTACACACGCTGGCAAATGACGTTCACCGGGCATTCGCTATACCCACACCCTGCCGTCGGATAGCCACATTGTGTAGCGTGATTCCTCATTCCATAAAACGTTTTTCCACTGTTCAATCTCCAATGTTTACGCTCCTTACACCAAGCTAGGCGTCTTTTGGCATTTACTGGCGTGATGTGTGGCTTACGAGCAGCCGCTCGACCATGAAATCCAAGTTTTTTCACCTCCCGCCTAACTGTCATAGTACTTGCAGTGGATCCTGATGGAGTTTGGAAATCCTGTGTGATGGTCTGGATAGATTTCCGCCTATTACACATTACGACCCTCTTCAACTGACGGCGGTCTCTATCAGTCAACAGACGAGGTCGGCCTGTACGCTTTTGTGCTGTACGTGTCCCTTCACGTTTCCACTTCACTATCACATTGGAAACAGTGGAGGTAGGGATGTTTAGGAGTGTGAAAATCTCCCGTACAGACGTGTGACACAAGTGACACCCAATCACCTAACCACGTTCGAAATCCGTAAGTTCCCGGAGCGCCCCATTCTGCTCTCTCACGATGTCGAATGACTACTGAGGTCGCTGATATGGAGTACCTGGCAGCAGGTGGCAGTACAATGCACCTAATATTAACAACGTATGTTTATGGGGGTGTCCGGATACTTTTGATCACCTACTCGGCAGACCCATATTAGATACTTAGGAAGTCACATGTCCCATAGATTCTTTTAAGGAAACGATGTCGACGAGTTAATTTACAGGATATGTACGAGTATACATGATTAGTGTTAACATTAATGGCCGTATTGCTTGTTGGTCCTATTCATTAAACTCCATTATTTATCCCTATTTTTTTTACTGGTACCAGCTTACGCCCATATAATAGAAGGAGTTGTCCAGCAGAAATGATTTTAGGTTTGATTTAAAACTTGGTTTTCTATCTGTCAGACATTTCAGACATTTAGCTGATGTAAGACATATAAACGACGCACCACGAACGAATTATCCATGGGATGGAAATCGGTGCATTTGATACACTTGTACAGACAAACAAATGAACGCAATTTCAGAAAAATTGAGTAATTTATGCAAGAGAAAGAGCTTCATAAGCCGCGCAGAGTGGCCGCGCGCTTTGAAGCACCGTGTCACTGATTGCTCGGCCACTCCCGCCGGAGGTTCGAGTCCTCTCTCGGACATGGGTGTGTGTGTTGTTCTTAGCATAAGTTAGTTTAAGTAGTGTGTAAGTCTAGGGAGCGATGACCTCAGCAGTTTGGTCCCCTAGGAATTCACACACATTTGAGCAATTTTGAGCTTCACAAACTGAGCAAATTAGTAACTCGTTGGCCCACCGCTGGCCCTTATGCAAGCAGTTATTCCGCCTATTATTGATTGACAGAGTTGCTGGATGTCCTCCTGAGGAATATCGTGCTCACTTCTGTCCAATCAACATGCTAGATAGCGGAAGTCCCGAGATGGTTGGAAAGCCCTGCCCATAATGCTCCAAACGTTCTCAATTTGGGAGAGATCCGCCGATCTTGCTGGCCAAGATAGGGTCTGGCAAGCACAAAGATAAGCAGTAGAGTCTCTCGACGTATTCTGGCGGACATTATCTTGCTGCAATGTGAGCTTACGATAGCTATCCACGAAGGGCATCAAAATGGGACGTAGAATATCGTCGACGTGCCGCTTTGCCGCGGGAGTGCCGCGGTAGGCAATCAAATGGGCTGTGAAAAGAAATGACAGCCCAGACCATCACTCCTGGTAGTCGGTCCACATGGCGGGCAACAATCAGTATCCCACCGCTGTCCAGGGTGTATATAGAGGCGGGTTCGCTCAGTCTGAATTGGGGCTCATCACTGAAGAGAATTCTACTCCATTCAGTGAAATTCCAGGCCGAATGTGCCTGGCACCATTGCACACGGGCTTTTTGGTGTACATAGGTCAATGGTAGTTGGCGCAAAGGGCGCCGTGAGTTTAGCCGCCTTTATGTGAGCCGCCTATTAATGGTCCTTGTGGTCTACATCTACATCTACGTGATTACTCTGCTATTCACAATGAAGTGCCTGGCAGAGGGTTCAATGAACCACCTTAAGCTGTCTCATTACCGTTCCACTCTCGAACGGCATGAGGGAAAAACGAGCACTTAAATTTTTCTGTGCGAGTCCTGATTTCTCTTATTTTATCGTGATGATCATTTCTCCCTATGTAGGTGGGTGCCAACAGATTGTTTTCGCAATCGGAGGAGAAAAATGGTGATTGAAATTTCATGAGAAGGTCCCGTCGCAACGAAAAACGCCTTTGTTTTAATAATTGCCACTCCAATTTACGTATCATATCTCTGACACTATGCCCCATATTTCGCGATAATACAAAAACGAGCTGCCCTTCTTTGTACTTTTTCGATGTCATCCGTCAGTCCCACCTGATGCGGATCCCACACCGCACAGCAATATTCCAGAATAGGCCGGACAAACGTGTTGTAAGCAGTCTCTTCCAAGTTTTCTGCCAATGAATCGCAGTCTTTGGTTTGTTCTACCCACAACGTTATCTATGTGATCGTGGCAATTTAGGGTAACTGTAATCCCTAAGTATTTGGTTGAATTTACAGCCTTCCGATTTGTGTGACTTATTGCGTAATCGAAATTTAGCTGATTTCTTTTAGTACTCATGTGAATAACTTCGCACTTTTCTTTATTCAGGGTCAATTTCCACTTTTCGCACCATACAGATATTCTATGTAAATCATTTTGCAAGTCGTTTTGATCATCTGATGACTTTACAAGACGGTAAATGACAGCATCATCTGCAAACAATCTAAGACGGCTACTCAGATTGTCTCCTCTGTCGTTAATATGGATCAGGAACAATAGAAGGCCTATAACACTTCCTTGGGGAACGCCGGAATTACTTCTGTTTTACCCTATGACTTTCCGTCTGTTACTACGAACTGTGACCTTTCTGAGAGGAAATCACGAATCCAGTCGCGTAAGTGAGGCGATGCTCCTTAGGCACGCAGTTTGTTTAGAAGACGCTTGTGAGGAACGATGTCGAAAGCCTTCTGGAAATCTAAAAATATGGAATCAATTTGACATCCCCTGTCGATGGCACTTATTACTTCATGAGTATAAAGAGCTAGTCGTGTTTCACAAGAACGATATTTTCTGAAACCGTGCTATGTGTCAATAAATCGTTTTCTTCGAGGTACTTCATAACGTTCGAATAAAGAATATGTTCGAATGCAGTACATGTTCCAAAACCCTACTGCAAATTGACGTTAGTGATATGGGCCTGTAATTCAGCGGATTACTCCTACTTCCCTTTTTGGGTATTGGTATGACTTGAGCAATTTTCCGGTCTTTAGATACGGATCTTTCTTCGAGCGAGTGGATCTCGTGGTCGTGCGGTAGCGTTCTCGCTTCCCACGCCCGGGTTCCCGGGTTCGATTCCCGGCGGGGTCAGGGATTTTCTCTGCCTCGTGATGGCTGGGTGTTGTGTGCTGTCCTTAGGTTAGTTAGGTATAAGTAGTTCTAAGTTCTAGGGGACTGATGACAATAGATGTTAAGTCCCATAGTGCTCAGAGCCATTTTTTTCGAGCGAGTGGTTGTATATAATTGCTAAATATGGAGCTATTTTATCAGCATACTGTGAGAGGAATCTAACTGATATACGATCTGGACCGGAGGCCTTGACTTTATTAAATGATTTAAGCTGCTTCGTTACTCCGAGGATATCAACTTCTATGTTTCTCATCTTGGCAGTTGTTCTTGATCTGAATTCAGGAATATTTACTCCGTCTTCTTTGGTGAAGAAGTTGAGGAAAACCGTGTTTAATAACTCTGCTTTAGTTGAACTGTCACCAGTGACTTCACCGTTGTTATCGCGCAGTGAAGGTATTGATTGCGTCTTGCCACTGGTGTGCTTTATGTATGACCAGAATCTCTTTGGGTTTTCTGACAGATTTCGAGACAGAATTTCGTTGCGGAGATTATTAAAAGCATCTCTCACTGAAGTACGCGCCATATTTCGAATTTCTGTAAAGCTTTGCCAATCTTGGGGATTTTGCGTTCTTTTAAATTTGGCATGCTTTTTTCGTTGCTTCTGCAACAACGATCTGACCCGTTCTGTGTACGATGGGGGATGAATACCATCACTTATTAATTTATGTGTTATATATCTCTCAATTGCTGTCGATACTATCTCTTTGAAAACATTCCACAACTTTTCTACACTTACTTGATCACATCGGAAGGAGTGAAGACTGTCTCTTAAAAAGGCGTTAAGAGCATATTATCAGCCTTTTTAAATAGATATACTTGTTTCTTTTTGATGGTTGTAGGTGTTACGTTATTCAACCTAGCAGCAACTACCTTGTGGTCGCTAATCCCTGTATTCGTCACAATACTCACTCTATGTCCAGGATTATTTGTTGCTAAGAGGTCAAGTATACTTTCGCAACCATTTACGCTTCGGGTGGGCTCATGAACTAATTGTTCAAAATATTTTTCTGAGAAAGCATTGAGTACAATTTCGGATCATGTTTTATGCCTGCGCTACAGTCTGGAACCGCGCGACCGCTACGGTCGCAGGTTCGAATCCTGCCTCGGGCATGGATGTGTGTGTTGTCCTTAGGTTAGTTAGGTTTAAGTAGTTCTAAGTTCTAGGGGACTTATGACCTCAGCAGTTGAGTCCCATATTGCTCAGAGCCATTTGAACCATTTTTTATGCCTGCCGCCGGCTTTAAACGTATAATTTTTCCAGCAAATCGAGGGTAGATTAAAGTCACCGCCGACTATAATTGTATGAGCGGTGTACTTATTTGAAATGAGACTCAAGTTTTCTTTGAACTGTTCAGCAACTATATCTTCTGAGTCGGGGGGCTCAGCAAAACGATCCAATTAATAGTTTAGTCCGATTGTCAGGTATAACCTCTACCCATACCATTTCACACGAACTATCTACTTCAGTTTCGCTACAAGGTAAACTACTCTGACAGCAATGAATACTCCACGACCAACTGTAGTTAATCTAACCTTTCTGAACACTGTTAGATTGTTTGAAAAAAATTCAGCTGAACTTATTTCCGGCCTTAGCCAGCTCTCTGTACCTACAACTATTTGAGCTTCAGTGCTTTCTATTAGGGCTTGGAGCTCTGGTTCTTTCCCAACACAGCTACGACAATTTACAACTACAATACCAATCGTTTCTACAACTACCTTACTGTGTTTTACCTGCCCACGTTTAGACGGACGTCCCTTCTGTGGTTCCCTGAGACCCTCTAACCTAAAAAACCGCCCAGTGCCTTCCACACAGCCCCCGCTACCCGTGTAGCCGCCTCCTGTGTGTAGTGGACTCCTGACCTGTAGCATCAGTTGCACGTAGAATCGATGATAATGATGGGCCCGGGGCACTGAGTGCCTCTCTAGCGGTTTCTCGGTCCTCACGTTCTGTTGTCTCTCTATGTCGACTGCTTCCTTTTTGACGCTATGTTCGGCAGCTCTTCATTCATTCTTGCCAGCATCGCCGAATAGTGGCAACGCTCCTATTCAAACGTCTAGCGATTCGCCGATTAATCTAACCGACTTCGTTGAGTCCAAGTACACGTCCTCTGTCAACTGCGAACACCTGCGTATATTTTCTACTCTCCAGTCGGAGGGGTATGGTTACTGTCCAGCTGAGTACACGGAATGAAATCCTCAAAGACTTTATGCACTGATACCGACATGCCCCACGTTTACTGTCCTTGCCAGCTGCGTGGTGAAATTGCACTGCGGCGTCACACCTTCACCCATATGCAGCTGAAGTTCACAATTTTGCATTTTCCGTTTGTACCTCTGTGACTAGCAATTTGTGACTGATTTGCATATATGTTTCGTGGTGCGTCTTTTATTTCGTCTTTGAGTCTATTACGACGAATTTTATTAGCGAACGTATTTATTGTCACGACACGGTTAAAATGTCTAGGTACTTAGAGAATGTTGAACAATGTGCGCTAAACTGTTCCGAAAAATCTGCGCTTGGACCACAGTTGTAACCTGTCTTCAGATCTATCACAGATCGCCTCCGACTTCCACGTTCTGTGATGTGGAATGGATGCCCAATACCTGGCCGCCTACTTGATGTTTCACCGACCTTCAACCACTTTTGGCCTCTAGTAAGGTGCTTGGTGGTAGAACTGTGTATGTTAGCCCTAGAATTGTATGTAGATATCTTTAAATGCCTTTCTCTTTAACATGCAATTACTTTCGTCATATGTGATACATATTATTTACCTGTCTTCAGTTCCACGTGTATTTACATTACATTACCTTAAGTTCCGTCCGCCCCCGGTAGCTGAGTTGTCGCCGGCACGGTAACTCAGCGTGTTCGGTCCGAGGGTTAGCTGCCCTCTGTAATAAAAAAAAATAAAAATAAAATAAAATAAAAGCCGGCCGCGGTGGTCTAGCGGTTCTGGCGCTGCAGTCCGGAACCGCGGGACTGCTACGGTCGCAGGTTCGAATCCTGCCTCGGGCATGGGTGTGTGTGATGTCCTTAGGTTAGTTAGGTTTAAGTAGTTCTAAGTTCTAGGGGACTTATGACCTAAGATGTTGAGTCCCATAGTGCTCAGAGCCATTTTGAACCAATAAAATAAAAAACTGAGTTAATGGGTCAACAACAAATTGAAAAGGGTGTCTTGCGACGTCCGCCTCGAGCAGATACAACGAAGGAGGTCCTAGTCACACGACATTTACATTTTTACCTCAAGTTCCACTAGATACGACTTGTGACATTGCTAGTGTTTCTGTTGTAATGGCTTACGTATTGTCAACTGCTGTCACACATTCACAGTTTTACGTTTGACAGACAGTTACATACGATTTAATTACTGGTATGTTGGGTGGCCCCCGCACTGGTCAATTAATAATGTGACTTGACTTTGACACGATTTGTATGCCTGGTATTTTCATTTAAAGAATATTAATTGCATGGATGTAATGGCTTATGGTTTTAATGTCATCGAAAGACCTGGGTGTGTACTGCTTACAGTGCATTTATTCGTAACTATATATTATTTTAGATCTCATTTATTTCTTCGTGATCACTTATGTTTAACACATAAGAGTAGTTTTTGAGCTGTGTGCTACTCAAAAAGCTTTTCTGATTTTTCCTGCATTTATATTGTTGAGTCATCCTTTATGATACACTGCATCCTTGGGGCCTGCTTAGTGTCCCTCTGTGTGATTGTTTTACGGCAGTACAGGATGTATAGGTGCATTCGCACATGAATGTTTTCATCACGAACAAGTTGTTGTGGGCGTCTTTCATACGTTATACGCATGTTATGATCTGAGATGGGTCTTTTATTCGATCTTGTAACACGTCTTGGACGTTGACATAATGTAAGCCCCTTAATTGGATATAACTTAGCATTTTATACTTTGACACGACACATGTTCCTTTTCTTTACTTGTTTATGAGATATTGTCTCCAATATACATTTATCACCTTCTACAGTTATTTTGTCTTTCAGTAGGTCATTTCAGGATTGTGCAGAGAATGTATATCAGACTGGCTAATACAAATCATGAATAGTTATTTAAAGAAGTTTTTAATAGATAATATAATTGCACGATGTCCGTTATGGTATATCTTAGATGTGTGACAATGGATGAATCTGTTAGTTCTATCAAATGTTTGCTGTAAATTCACTTGTAGAGGCTTGTCATTGTTTCTCATTCTTTTTTAAATCCGTTTCTATGTAGCTTGATCGATAAGTTGATTATGCTATCGTTACTGTTTTATGCATACAGGCCTGGAGATGGCGCATTGAGGCGCAGAAACCGGTTGCAACAAAACAAAATCAAATCATGAGGACAGATGTAGGTGTTTTATTTTGCCGGCCGGAGTGGCCGAGCGGTTCTAGGCACTACAGTCTGGAACCGCGCGACCTCTCCGGTCACAGGTTCGAATCCTGCCTCGGGCATGGATGTGTGTGATGTCCTTCGGTTGGTTACGTTTAAGTAGTTCTACGTTCTAGTGGACTGATGACCTGAGATGTTAAGTCCCATAGTGCTAAGAGCCATTTGAACCATTTTTTGCTTTATTTTATCACAATAGTAAACGGCCGTCGTTCCAAAGACTTCCAGCCAAAAGAATGGACATACAAAAACTTTCAATACATTCTCACTACTGTGGAACGCAAACAGCCACGATGCTCGTTCCCAGGCGACGCGAACAATCTGCTCTTTGTCAAAATCGTTTATGCCAGTGATTTCCCCATTTGCAGACAAATATCGTCACTGGAATGATCGCCCCAACAGAAGGCATTCAGTTTCGCGGTGGGCAACTGTCGTAATGTTCTAACTCATCAGTGTATATAGGGTGGTCCATTGATAGTGACAGGGCCAAATATCTCACGAAATAAGCGTCAAACGAAAAAACTACAAAGAACGAAAGTCGTCTAGCTTGAAGGGAGAAACCAGATGGCGCTATGGTTGGCCCGCTAGATGGCGCTGCCATAGGTCAAATGGATATCAACTGCGTTTTTTTTTAAAATAGTAACCCCCATTTTTTATTACATATTCGTGTAGTACGTAAAGAAATGAATGTTTTAGTTGGACCACTTCTTTCGCTTCGTGATAGATGGCGCTGTAATGGTCACAAACGTGTAAGTACGTGGTATCACGTAACATTCCGCCAGTGCGGACGGTATTTGATTCGTGATACATTACCCGTGTTAAAATGGACCGTTTACCAACTGCGGAAAAGGTCGATATCGTGTTGGTGTATGGCTATTGTGATCAAAATGCCCAACGGGCTTGTGCTATGTATGCTGCTCGGTACCTGGACTGTTCGCTGAATAGTTACGTTATTCAAGGAAACAGGAAGTGTTCAGCCACATGTGGAATGTCAGCCACGACCTGCAACAAGTGATGATGCCCAAGTACGTGTTTTAGCCGCTGTCGCGGCTAATCCGCAAATCAGTAGCAGACAAATTGCGCGAGGATCGGGAATCTCAAAAACGTCGGTGTTGAGAATGCTACATCAACATCGATTGCACCCGTACCTTATTTCTATGCACCAGGAATTGCATGGCTACCACTTTGAACGTCGTGTTCAGTTCTGCCACTGGGCACAAGAGAAATTACGGGACGATGAAAGATGTTTTGCACACGTTCTATTTAGCGACGAACCGTCATTCACCAACAGCGGTAATGTAAACCGGTAAAATATGCGCTACTGGGCAACGGAAAATCCACGATGGCTGCGACAAGTGGAACATCTACGACCTTGGCGGGTTAATGTATGGTGTGGCAGTATGGGAGGAAGGATAATTGTCCCCCCATTTTATCAATGGCAATCTAAATGGTGCAATGTATACTGATTTCCTACTTAATGTTCTACCGATTTTACTACAAGATGTTTCAGTGCATGAAATAATGGCGATGTACTTCCAACATGATGGATGTCCGGCACATAGCTCGCGTGCGGTTGAAGCGGTATTGAATAGCGTACTTCATGACAGGTGGATTGGTCGTCAAAGCACCGCACATTCATCGGATCTGACGTCCCCGGATTTCTTTCTGTGGGGACAGTTGAAGGATATTTGCTATCGTAATCCACCGACAACGCCTGACAACATGTGTCAGCGCATTGTCAATGCATGTGCAAACATTACGGAAGGTGAACTGCTCGCTGTTGAGAGGAATGTCGGTACACGTATTGCCTAATGCATTGAGATTGACGGACATCATTTTGAACATTTATTACATTAATGTGATATTTACAGGTAATCAAGCTGTAACAGCATGCGTTCTCAGAAATGATAAGTTCACAAAGGTACAATATCACATTGGAACAACCGAAATAAAATGTTCAAACTTAACTACGTTCAGTATTTTAATTTAAAAAACGTACTTGTTACCAAATCTTCGTCTAAAATTGTGAGCCATATGTTTGTGACTATTACAGCGCCATCTATCAAAAAGCGAAAAAAGTGGTCTAACTGAAACATTCATATTTCTTTACGTTCTACACGAATATGTGATAAAATGGGGTTTCCTATTTTAAAAAACGCAGTTGATATCCGTTTGACGTATGGCAGTGCCATCTAGCGGGCCAACCATAGCGCCATCTGGTTTCCCCCTTCAAGCTAGACAAGTTTTGTTCTTTGTAGTTTTTCATGTGATACTTATTTCGTGAGATATATGGCTCGGTCACCATAAATGGACCACCCTGTATATACAATGTAGAGGCAAAGAAACTGGTACACCTGCCTAATATCACGTAGGACCCACGCGAGCACCCAGAAGGGCCGCAACACGACGTTACATGGAAATGATTAAAGCCTGAAGTAGTTCTGGAGGAAACTGTCACCATGAATACGTCAGGTCTGTCCATAAATCCGTAAGAGTACGAGGGGTGGGGATCTCTTCTGAACTGCACATTGCAAGGCATCCCAAATATGCTCAATAATGTTCATATCTGGGGAGTTTTGTGCCCAGCGGAAGTGTATAAACCCAGAAGAGTGTTCCTGGAGCCTCTCTGTACCAATTCTGGACGTGTGGGTGTCGCACTGTCCTTCTGGAATTGCCCAGGTCCTTCGGAATGCACAATGGACGTGAGTGGGCGCAGGTGATCAGGCAGGATGCTTACGTACCTGTCACCTTTCGGGATCGTACCTACACGTATCGGGGGTCCCACATGACTAACTGCAGACGCCCCACAACATTACAGAACCTCGAGCACGTTGAATAGTTCCTGCTGACATGCAGGATCCACGGATTCTTGAGGTTGTCTCCATAACCGTACAAGTCCATCCGTTCGACAGAATTTGAAGCGGGACTCGTCGATGAGGCAACATGTTTCCAGTCATCAGCAGTCCATTGTCGGTGTTCACGAGCCCAGGCGAGGGGTAAAGCTGTGTGTCGTGCATTCATGAGAGGTACTCGAGTGAGCCTTCGGCTCCGAAAGCCCATATCGATGATGTTTCGTTGAATGGTTCGCACGCTGACACTTGTTGATGACCCGGCAATATAATCTGCAGCAATTTGCGTAAGGGTTGCACTTCTGTCACATTGAACGGTTCTCTTCAGTCGTCGTTGGTCTCGTTCTTGCAGGATCTCTTTCCGACCGCAGCAATGTCGGAAGTCTGATGTTTTACCGGATTCCTGATATTCACGGTACACTTGTAAAATGGTCGTACAGGAAAATCCCCACTTCATCGCTACCCCCATCGCTTTGCCCCATCGTTCGTGCGCCAACTATGACACCACGTTCAAATTCTTGATAACCTGCCACTGTAGCAGCAATAACCGATCTAACAACTGCGTCAGACACTTGTCTTATACAGCAGCGCCGTATTCTGCCCGTTTACGTACCTCTGTATTTCACTTCGCATGCCTATATTAGTTTCTTTTGCGCTTCGGTGTAGTACTGACGGCAGAGGAAACACGAATATCCTGTTCTAGGTTTGAGGGAGTACAGTAAGTAATGCAATACATTTTCCTTTCTGAAAGCAGGTTGATTTTATTCAGGATTCCAATGCACCATATTAATCCCCACTCTTCTGGCTAAAAACCCTTACTTTTCAATATAATCTCCATTCAATGTGACAGCCTTACACCATTTTACGAGAAGGGCTTGTCTGCCCGCATGGTACCACTCTACAGGTCGACGTCTGAGCCAACATCTTGTTGCATCTGTAACCTCCTGATCATGTACGTACGGCTTGCGTACAGTGTATCCTTCATTGGGACAAAAAAATGGAAGTGGGATTACGAGATCCGGGCTGTGAGGTGGATGAGGAAGAACCGACCAAAAAATGGTTCAAATGGCTCTGAGCACTATGGGACTTAACATCTGAAGTCATCAGTCCCCTAGACTTAGAACTACTTAAACCTAACTAACCTAGGACATCACACACATCAATGCCCGAGGCAGGATTAGAAGAACGGACCAATTACAGTTTGTGAGATCTTCTCGGGTGCACGGACTTGTGTGAGGCTTTCTTTAGTCATGGATAAAGAGAATTTCGGTTGCATTTTTGTGGCGACGAACTTGCTGAAGTCTTGTCTTCAGTTTCCTGAGAGTAACGCAACACACTCCCAAGCTGATCGTTGCATCATGACGGAGCACACCAAACAGAAAACTCCTTCAGAATCTGAGAAAATAGACGCCATGACCTTACAGTCTTAGGATGCGCCTTCGAACTTTTTCTTCGTAGGAATGGTGATATGACGCCGCCCCGTGGATCGTCGTTTGGTTTCCGGTTCGAGGTGATGAATCCATGTTTCATCGCCTGTGACGATCAGCCTCGCAATGCGCGAGCGATTTATTGTCTTCTCTTAGGCGGCAAGGAACCCAGCTGATGCACACCTCTGAGTACCCCAACTGGTGGAGGGTTGTGCCAGAACTACCAACCACGGCGTCCAGTTGTGCAGCGAGGTGAGGCGCCGATCACCTCGAATGAGAGTGTCCGCACGTACCAACACTACAGGAGTCGCAGCTGTGTGCGGCCTGCCGGCACTCGGGATATCGGACACTTTAGCGCCACCTTGTTACGATGACGACAGACGTCTCGCCGTGTTTTTGTTCACTACCAGGTCTCCGTAAACATTCTGCAAGCTCCTATGAATGTGTGAGACTCTCTTTGTTTTTTGTCAAAAGAAACTCCGTGTCATTTCTCTGCTTGGAAAGCGCCGCCATTACAAATGCCATCTAGAAAGCGCCGCCACCTATCGTAACTTCATGAAACTATAGGGGCTGAACGGGGCTATTACACGATGTCCAACGGCAAATTTCTCATTTTTTCAACCGAAAGTGACGGTGCAAAAGTGTCTTACATTACTTATTGAACGCTCCTCTTAGTCTTCAATTATTGTTTTTCTGGTTCCTTCACATATGTAACCTTCTACAAATGAGAGAGCTGGCAAAACTATCGTGAAAAATGAACGACGTACTGAGCGTTGTGAGCTGCTAGACGGAGCCGTTGCAAAGTATTCGCCCGAGAGTAGAGCGTGGGTTCGGCGCCGCGGGGACGCGCATCCTGCTCGGACGAGACGCTGGCCAGTTGCGCAAGGCGACGTGTGTTTATTTACCGCTGGCGCTGCCGCTGAAAGTCGTGTTTGCACACGCACGCGCCACGCACACACACCGGCGGGGGCCGGCGCGCTGCCAGCTTCTAGAATCGCCCGCTCGTCTCACCGGGATTCACACATCAGCGCTGCCTGGCGACACACTAGCCGCGGCACATCGTCGCCGCAGTCGCGAGATTAGCTGACAGCCATTACAGCCCACTCTGTTTTGTTGGTGCCGTAGTTATGTGAGAGTAGTCGAACACTAAGACCAGATGCGAGTATCCACTCTTGGTGAAGCTGCACGTTTCTGATGAGCGGCAGCGCTGCCTAATCCCATTCAGGGTGCGATTTGTGCTTTTACCAGTGGGGGGGATGTCTTAGGGGGTTAGTAGAATTAAATATGTTACTAGCTTGGACCGTGGCGTTATGCATGGTTAAACAGCTATTTATAAATAGATGTTAATGCCGAAACTCACTATTCACGCGTAAGCACTATCAGAAAAGCCATCCCTTGTTATATCTTTAAAAGTACATTATAGGTAAGCTTCTTTACAAAATCATCTACATACAGGTATACGAGAGGAATTCAAAAAGTAGAGGCACATTTGTGAAAAGCTGTACTTATTCAGATGTTAGAAAACTGAAACATATTAGTAGTATTAATAGTAAGACTTACTAAAAACTTTCAGTGTTCGGCTCCACAAATTTAAATTATATGTAAAGTTTTACTCTAGTGCGTGGGAAATAAACATCCCAGGTTGGGATGCATAAACTAAAACCAGAGGAGGGGATGGTCTGATGCATAGGGGGGAAAATCCCCCCCCCCCATCCCCCCCTGCAAATCGCACACTGGTCCCATTAGTATACTACAATGGTGTACAAATATTTAGGACGAAAGAAACTTCCGTATTAACTGCCACTCCCAAGAAACATAGCTTGTTGAAACTTGGACCATACACAGAAAGAGTAGCTAGAGCATAGTTCAGAAGATAACCGCAAGAAATACACTACAGGCCATTAAAACTGCTACACCACGAAGATGACGTGATAGAGACGCGAAATTTAACTGACAGGAAGAAGATGCTATGATACGCAAATGATTAGCTTTTCAGAGCATTCACACAAGGTTGGCTCCGCTGGCGACACCTTCAACGTGCTGACATGAGGAAAGTTTCCAACCGACTTCTCATACACAAACAGCAGTTGACCGGCGTTGCCTGGTGAAACGTTGTTGTGATGCCTCGTGTAAGGAGGAGAAATGCATACCATCACGTTTCCTACATTGATAAAGGTCGGATTGTAGCCTATCGCAATTCCGGTTTATCGTATCGCGACATTGCTGCTCGCGTTGGTCGAGATGCAATGACTGTTAGCAGAATTTGGAATCGGTAGGTTCAGGAGGGTAATACGGAACGCCGTGCTGGATCCCAACGGCCTCGTATCACTAGCAGTCGAAATGACAGGCATCTTATCCCCATGGCTGTAACGGATCGTGCAGCCAAGTCTCGATCCCTGAGTCAACAGATGGGGACTTTTGCAAGACAACAACCATCTGCACAAACAGTTCGACGACGTTTGCAGCAGCATGGATTATCAGCTCGGAGACCATGGCTGCGGTTACCCTTGACGCTGCATCACAGACAGGAGCGCCTGCGATGGTGTACTCAACGACGAACCTGGGTGCACGAATGGCAAAACGTCATTTTCTCGCATGAATCCAGGTTCTGTTTACAGCATCATGATGATCGCATCCGTGTTTGACGACATCGCGGTGAACGCACATTGGAAGCGTGTATTCGTCATCGCCATACTGGCGTATCTACCGGCGTGATGGTATGGGGTGCCATTGGTTACACGTCTCGGTCACCTCTTGTTCGCATTGACGGCACTTTGATCTGTGGACTATACATTTCAGATGTGTTACGACCCGTGGCTCTACCCTTTATTCGATCCCTGCGAAACCCTACATTTCAGCAGGATAATGCACGACCGCATGTTGCAGGTCCTGTACGGGCCTTTCTGGATACAGAAAATATTCTACTGCTGCACTGGCCAGCACATTCTCCAGATTTCTCACCAATTGAAAACGTCTGGTCAATGGTGGCCGAGCAACTGGTTCGTCACAATGCGCCAGTCACTGCTCTTGATGAACTATGGTATCGTGTTGAAGCTGCATGGGCAGCTGTACCTGTACACGCCATCCAAGCTCTGGTTGACTCAATGCCCAGGAGTATCAAGGCCGTTATTACGGCCAGAGGTGGTTGTTCTGGGTACTGATTTCTCAGGATCTATGCACCCAAATTGCGTGAAAATGTAATCACATGTCAGTTTTAGTATAACATATTTGTCGAATGAATACCCATTTATCATCTGCATTTCTTCTTGGTGTAGTAATTTTAAAAATGGTTCAAATGGTTCAAATGGTTCAAATGGCTCTGAGCACTATGGGACTCAACTGCTGAGGTCATTAGTCCCCTAGAACTTAGAACTAGTTAAACCTAACTAACCTAAGGACATCACAAACATCCATGCCCGAGGCAGGATTCGAACCTGCGACCGTAGCGGTCTTGCGGTTCCAGACTGCAGCGCCTTTAACCGCACGGCCACTTCGGCCGGCGTAGTAATTTTAATGGTCACTATTGTACTTAATGAGATGAAGGGAAATGACATTTTTATTCGAACATAATAATTATCTTGAAGCGTTAGTATCCATCTCGGGCCGTACCGAACGGCTTTTGATTTGTTGTTACCTGTTTTAAGTGAACAGTACGCGTCTAGCGCAGCCATTACGCCGTATACTGCATTGCTGTCTGGTGAAGAAGCTGAGTAGTGGCGACCGTAAAGATGAGGCGCTGTGACTGTGCTGGGGTAGTCTATGAAACGGATTACTCCATCATGCGCTACGTGTTACACAGCGTTATCTAATGAGGGTATACCAGTTGCATAGCTCAGGAAATGTTTAATACTGCAGCCGTGACTGAGGTGCATTTATTTAATCATCAAGATCATCATTGACATCAAAGTTTAATCGTAGTGACGCGTTCTGTTCAGGATCCAAAAATCGGTCTTTTAATTTTTTTTGTCTTTCTGTGCAACATTTGCCTGTCGATATATTATTGTACCTTATTTTTAGATGTCTGCTAAAACTCATTCTGGGATATACCCGTCATACCTGATGCGTTTCAGTTACTATGTTTCAAATCTGTTTGCACTTAATCTGAGTCTTACATCTTCCATATGGAAGTCATCAGTTCATGTGTATTCTAATATCGAAAATGGAAAACTCAGTATTACTCTCTAGATTCTTCGTTACTTGTTTTTCTGTTAAGGTCCAACACACTGCCTTACTAACGATTGCTGGAACTATCTTTTTTCTAGAAATCGTAACTGATGAAAGTGAGAGTTGGAAATCCAGGTTGTTATCATTCCCCGTTCGCTAACGGCTGGTACGCTACTGCTCTGCAGGCGACACTTGCTGATCGTCGCAAGGGGGCGCCTTTAAGGGCTAGGATACACGTGAGAGTTTTGTATTCTCAGACGGTTTGGCACTATCAGACAGTAGCTGCAGAACTGTTTACGTTGAGAATTTTACCTGATAGTTACTGCCTGATAGATCCTTGCGAGAGTCATGCGAGAGCAGATGTCGGAAGCGTGTACACACAGCAGAGTGAGAGTATATGTGAGAGCTGAGAGATCACTCTGCCCGAGTTTTTTCTGTGGTAGTTCTGTATTCTGTGCGTAAACGAAGAAACTGCGGTGTAATAGCGTCGGGCTGCAGCTGCATTTTTAATACTTCTGGTGGCAAATAAATAAACGACCGTGTGTGTGTTGGACAAGAGGGCGGATTACGCGGCGGGATGATTTTGGAGCACGCAAGAATCTCATCGTAGAGCTTGTCATGGAAATTCCACAACAATACCAAGGTTTACGAGAGTGACATCGATGGAGATGGACTAAATACTCATTGTAATTGGAACAAAAATTGCCAATATTGTAAGAAGTGTATATTCTATTGTCTATTGTCAAACCACAATTTATGAAAGATGTTTATATTTTATTAATAGGATTAAGTAGGAATAATTAATATTGTCATGGAAATAATTGTGGTAGCAGGGAATATCTGCACTACTTTTTCTTGACAACAATAAAATTTTTGCAAAGTTTTACGTTGATGGTTTTTGGGATGGATTATAATCAGTACTGCAACATTGCTGGCAAAAATTAATTATATTCTGAAAACGCTTCAAATGTTTCTTGTTGGAAATGAAATGATTTTACAAACGTTCAAATGGGACTTACTGTTTTACAATAATCTTACATCTAGCATTGCGCAAACATACCTTCAGCAGTCTTGAGTTTCTCAAAAAAATAATTCAGTAATATTAGTACCTCTTATGATAATAGTTAGCTGATGTCTCCGTACATCTGTTTATAATCTCTTGTAAATCATAGCTGGTGGCTGGCAGGCACACCGCTCCTCTCAACCTCTCGCTTCAGACCTGCTACCGACTCGCTTCACTTCTCGTTTACTACTGACTTCCTACGAACGCAGAAGTGCGGTCTCTCCTGCCAACAATGCTTTCTGGTGCAGACATTCCCTGCCACCACAATTATTTCCAACATGACAAATATTAATTATTCCTACTTAATCCTATTAATAAAAATATAAACATCTTTCATAAATTGTGGTTTGACAATAGACAATAGAAATATACACGTCTTACATGATGCCTAAATGTACTACTAAATTCCACTTACAGAAACATTTGTTTATGTTATTGACTGTCACATAATGTAATATGTATTGTAGGCTGAATTCACTACAGATGGAAAATGTGTTGTTTATGTAATTGTTTAAAACTATAAACTTTTTCTATAGTCACACAAAGTGACATATTTTGTCCTTTTAAACGTAAAATAAATAATTTTATGAGCACAGAGGAAAGAGATGATGTAAAATTTGGTACTAACTGTATCAACCATATCCGTGAACCTTTCGACAAAATGATTATACCTGTACCTTAATTCCTGTGCTTCCCCATGGTTATGGAGCACAAATAAAGTGAACAGTGACCCACGTTACTTCAACCTACGATGTTTTCTATGACGTGTCGGCATACCAAGATGCACACCATCACTACTAAAGGACAATTGGAGTTGGAACTCCTACCTGATGTAGCTGCGGCAACTCAGGCAATTCGACGGTTAACTTAGTGTTTGGTTACACTAAAACTATGGATAAAAGAGACGACGGAATCACATGGCGAAACCTGGTGTTGTGCTATGTGAGGGAAAGAAACGGACTTTTGAGTGCATTCACAGATAGTTGCCAGTGCTTTGACTGTGCTATCCAATTCCTTTTTTTCCCTTCTTTGAATATGGTACTAATAGATGCCAATTTTAGCAGAAAAAATTATAATGAAACATAAACTATGTTCTAATTTTTTGCCATGAATTACTATTAGAGATATAAATAACTTTTACTACCCGATGTACACTTCCAACTCACTGACTCATATTATTTGTATATTTTGATGTATACTCTTTTGAATATTCTCTTTGTTAGACTTAGGAAAACAAATTCTTATGACAGTATATGTATGTGATTTGTTGAAAGAAATATTTTATCATTAACTTACTTATTACTACACATATTTCTATAATCAAATGTTCTCCTTACGTCAGGCCCAAATGACTTAACGACGTAGGAAAATTTTAAGGAAACCCAGTGGAGGGTTATGTAAGAAGTGTATATTTCTATTGTCTATTGTCAAACCACAATTTATGAAAGATGTTTATATTTTATTAATAGGATTAAGTAGGAATAATTAATATTTGTCATGTTGGAAATAATTGTGGTAGCAGGGAATATCTGCACCAAAGTATTGTTGATATAACTTTAAAAAGGGCGGGAGAAACCGCGTACGGATACATTTTAAGAAAAGAGCGGGAAAGGCCGCGCATTGATACATTTTGTAATGGTAGCAGGGATTGTCTGCACCAGAAAGCATTGTTGGCGGGAGAGACCGCACTTTAGCGTTCGTAGGATGTCAGTAGTAAGCGAGATGTGAAGGGAGTCGGTAGCAGGTCTGAAGCGAGAGGTTGAGAGGAGCGGTGTGCCTGCCAGCCACTAGCTATGATTTACAAGAGGTTATAAACGGATGTACAGAGACATCAGCTAACTATTATAATAAGAGGAACTAATATTATTGAATTAATTTTTTGAGAAACTCATGACTAATAAAGGTATCTTTGCGCATTGCTAGTTGTAAGATTATTGTAAAAAGTAAGTCCCATTTGAATGTTTGTAAAATCATTTCATTCCGAATATAATTAACTTTTGCCAGCAATATTGCATTTCTAATTATAATCCATCCCAAAAACCATCAACGTAAAACTGCAAAATTTTATTGTTGTCAAGAAAAAGTTTAACTATGAATTACGTAACTTCAGTCAAATTAATTAAAGAATAACGTCAGCTTTGCTATTAAAGAATGTCAGCTTTGGTAATAAATACAGCCACTAATTATGAAAGCCCACCAGCAGCTAATAGAGTATAGTAAAACAGAGTAACTATATTCATGTCGCAGTTCGATGTAGCAGTCAGATGGCGATCCAGTAACAGTAAAAAAAAGATAAAGAACAGTTTTGGGTTATTGCAAATAACGACTGAGGGCCACGACGACAACACATTCTATGTTTCGTCGAAATAATCAGAAAATCACTTTTAATAAGCAGCAATTAAATTTGTATGCGAAGATCGAGAAAGAGAATAAATTTCAAAGGGAAGATTTCATTTGTTAATATTAAGCAAGAGAAAGAAATCCTAAGGGAAGGTTACATAGGTTATTGTAAAAGGGGAGGTTATCTTTAACAAAAGAGGTATAGAGGAGACGGGAAGGTTTCAATATATATTCTATTGTGTGGAGATTCGTTAGTGTTAAAGACAGACTGCTTGTGACACTAATATTTATAGCATGAACTTCATTTATTCTCTTTAATATTAGGTAAAGTAACAGTTACGATGAAATAACATTAGGCCAATTTCATCCTGTACCAACAGACGTTCAGAAACCAAGTAGGATACCTGATAAACGAAACATTTATAAATATACATTTATTTGAGCTTTTTACTTGTATCGACTCAAGAAACCTCTCTTAAATTCCTGAAGGCATGTTCTTCAACACCCAATATGATAATATAATCAATAAATAACACGTCACATGAAACTGTAGATACAATTGTATTAATGGAAGTTAAACGGCAATTTCCGCGTTCCCAGTTAAATGCGCAACTTCGTCCTGAGTCCACTTTCTGGCTGCTTTCTTCTTTACGAGCAGCCCTTAGTGGCTCGCCATCACAGTTTTCTTTATCTTAAATATCTTTCTGACTAATGCCCTTTTGGTATATTTATTATTTTATAAATGACATATAAGTACTGCCAGTCTTTCACGACGATTCCGTACTTATACTCTATCATACGTCTTTAGTCATAATTCTGTGACCATGTTATAGAATATGGAACATTCTTTGATTTCAATTCTGAGGAAGACACTCCTAGCAGTGTTGAAATCAGGTTAATTTGTTAAAAATAGTGACCGAGCGCTGATTTTCTTTCAATTGTTTCTTCATTACTTTTTTTGCCGCCACATGGCTAACGTTCACTCAGCGCATACCTACTGCGACAATAGTCTCAAGTTCAGGCAGTGCCAGTACCCGTTTACACAGCGGCTCACTGCAGTGTTGTTGTGGCGCAGTGAGTATCGCGCTAGTCTTGCTTTCATTTTGCGATATTAGCATGAGATCGAGTCTGTAGTGTCAACTTCATTACTTTTGTTTGTTAATTCTGTTTAATATGTCTATGAGGTTTTTATATGTTATTTGTTGCATAGGAATAAGGAAGTGTAGAACTTTCGAAGCAGGCTGTCCGATTAGGAGGTAAAACGGGCGATTTCTTAGCTCAGAAACATGCCATGGCCACATATGATGCCACAAAACTTGTAGTTTCGTAGATGCTTTCGTTTAATGTGTCCATGAGTGCGCCAAAATACAGGTTGTATCTAAAAGGATCATCCGATTTGGCATGTATATATTTCTGAAACCAATAAACATGTACAATGAATTTTGTTATTTTAAGAACGGGAAACACAAAAACTATTTTTTGATACCTTTTCATAGGTGTTCAATATGCCCCCCTTAAGATGCACGGTATATGTCAATGCGGCCGGCCGCGGTGGTCTCGCGGTTCTAGGCGCGCAGTCCGGAACCGTGCGACTGCTACGGTCGCAGGTTCGAATCCTGCCTCGGGCATGGATGTGTGTGATGTCCTTAGGTTAGTTAGGTTTAAGTAGTTCTAAGTTCTAGGGGACTAATGACCACAGCAGTTGAGTCCCATAGTGCTCAGAGCCATTTGAACCATTTGTCAATGCGGTACTCATAAATTGTTCCCACACTGCAGCGAGCATGTCTCGAGTTACAGCTCCCACGGCCGCTATTATGAGATGTCTCAGTTCATTCATAGTTGATGATTACGGAGGCACATTAAACAGTCTTTTATAAACCCCCACAAGAAATAACCACATACAGTCAGGTCCGGTCACTCTCGAGGCCAGTAATGTAAGCCTGAATCATTTGGTCCAGTGTGACCGATCCATCGTTCAGTAATACTTTGATTTAAAAATTCCCGCACTTCCAGATGCCAGTGTGGCGGTACCTCATCCTGTTGGTAAATGAAGTCGTTCGAATCAGTCTCCAACTGTGGGAAAAGAAACTTCTCAAGCATATCTAAATACTGTATATGCTTCCTGTATCAATATTCTCGGCAAGGGAAAATTGACTATACACCTTTTCCTGTGAAACTGCACAAAACCCATTTTTGGAGAGCCCCTCTCATGTTGCACAACTTCATGTGGTTGTTCTGTACCCCATATTCTCACATTATGGCTTTTCACCTTTCAGTTTTAATGGAATGTTGCTTCGTGACTAAACGCTAAGTGTGGAAGAACACTGCCGTCCTCCGTCTTTCCAAAAATGAAATTACAGAACTCCACACATTGTTGTTTGTTAACTTCACGAAGAGCTTGCAGTAGCTGAATTTTGTATGGTTTAAGTGTAAACGTCGGCGCAACACACGCCAGGCGGACATCGGGGGCGCGTTGAGCTGTCGAGCTGCACGGCGAACGGAATTTTGCGGACTCCTTATGAAACTATGGCGGATGCGTTCGACGTCTATGTCTGACACTTGGGGACGGCCCGGCGATTTGCCTTTACGCAAACAACCTGTTTCTCGGAATTTTTCAAGCCATTGTCTTATGCTCTGTGCTGTAGAAAGATTCACACCGTACTTAGTACGAAAGCCAACGCTGAACAGTTGCTACTGACGTGCACTGCTCAAAATGTAGAACACAAAACGCTTTCTGTTATCCCAACACCATTTTGACTAGAACTGAAGTGGGCGCACACTGCTGCTACCTAGCGGGAACCTTGTAAAACTCGAGAGTGTGCTCTTTCCAATAGTACGTTGTTCACGCACATATCTCAAATAACGTAATAGTTATAATTTTCTTTTAAATGGGATGATTTTTTTATACACCCTGTATATTACCAAGATGTGGTAGTGCACAAACTGTGAAATATGGCAAATGTCTGGGACGCAGTATGACCGCTCAGCATTCTCATAAATAATTGCGGTCAAGAAACTTCCTGGCAGATTAAAACTGTGTGCCGGACCAAGACTCGAACTCGGGACCTTTGCCTTTCGCTGGCAAGTGCTCTACCATCTGAGCTACGCGAGCACGACTCACGCCTCAACCTCACAGCTTTACTTCTACCAGTACCTCATCTCCCACATTTCCAGGAGTACATTTGGATATGTTGTGTTGTCGGGAATGAGATTTTCACTCCGCTGCAGAGTGAAAATCTCGTTCTGGAAACATACCCCAGGCTGTGGCTAAGTCATATCTCAGCAATATTCTTTCTTTCAGGAGTGCTAGTTCTGCAAGGTTCGCAGGAGAGCTTCTGTAAAGTTTGGAAGGTAGGAGACGAGGTACTGGTGGAAGTAAAGCCATGAGGATGGTGCGTGAGTCGTGCTTGGGTAGCTCAGATGGTAGAGCACTTGCTCGCGAAAGGCAAAGTTTCCGAGTTCGAGTCTCGGTCCGGCACACAGTTTTAATCTGCCTGGAAGTTTCATATCAGCACACACTCCGCTACAGAGTGAAAATCTCATAAAGGCGGTCAAGTTTAGGCTCGTTCTGCGCACGGCATGCATTTTCCGACAGCCAATGAGTGTTGAGTAGTGTTCTGAGTGCTCTGCTGTGAATGTCGTACCCAATGCGAACTTTAAACGAGGTCGTAGCGAGTTATTTATTGAATATATTCCATTTGTTACGAGTTGCCCTGGTTGATGGTGATGGTAAGCGACTGTTTCTGGACAAGCAGGATAAACTCTTAAATCAAGCGCAAAGCACGTGTGTGGGCGTACCGCGCAACTGTCGATCGGTACCGGCAACAATGCAATCACCGTCCATTTCTCGCCCTGCGCGAACTGCCATCGTTCGTGGATCGGACTACAGTACTTTCAGTACAACTTTACTTGCCGGAGAGCTACGGCGGGCAACTCTCAAGAGACGATGATTGCCGTCTACACGAGAGATCCAAACTCGCAGCGCGCGACTATCTGAGATGTTGCCCCACTCTAGGCTTCTGCCGGTGAGCTGACTCCCGGTGCTGTTGACGCGTTACGTATCACTCGTAAAATCCGTCCGAGAGTGAGAAAATGTAGCTTAGGCTAATTCGAAACCTGACCGAGAACGACGACCTGCTGCTGAGGCACTGGCGCGCACTGCTGTAGTATTGGCGCCGTGTGAGTAGAGTGACGGCCCGCGGATCCTCGAAGCCGTGGCGGAGTTTTTGCCCCTGGTGGTGGTGCCTGGGCTCCACACGACATGCGGTGCGGCGGTCGCTGCTCCCACGAGCTGTCAGCGCGCTGACTCAGGCAGCGGCAGCTGAGCGAGGACGCGCCTGGGTGCGACGCGACGCGCCGCTTTTTGCGCTGCTGTGGGCCGCGCCCCCGCCCCCGTCCAGCAGCGACGCTCCCACAGCTGCTGGAGGCTGCCTGCCGAACGAACCGCCTCCTCCACTAGCAGTCTCGTGGAAACGTTGACTCACACACTGAAGAGCCAAAGAAACTGGTACACTTCCCTAATATCGTGTACGAACCCCGCGAACACCCAGAAGTGCCTCAGCACGAGTGACATGGACTCCACTAATGTCTGAAATGGTTCTGGATAGAATTTACACCATGAATACCTCAGGGCTGTCCGTAAATTCGTAATAGTACGAGGGGTGGAGGTCTCTCCTGAACTGCACATTGCAAGGCATCCCACATATGCTCAATAATGTTCGTGTCTGGGGAGTTTGGTGGCCAGTGGTAGAGCCACTCTGTAGCAATTCTGGACTTGTGGGTATCACACTGCCCTGCTGCAATAGCCCAAGTCCGTCGGAATGCACAATGGTCATGAGTGGATGCAGGTGATCAGATAGGATGCTAACGTACATGTCACTTTCAGACTCGTATCAAGACGTATCAGGGGTCCCATATCTCTCCAACTGCAGACGCCCAACACCATTACAGAGCCTCCAGCAGTTTGAATAGTTCCTGCTGACCCGTCGGGTCCATGGATTCTTGAGGTTGTCTGCATACCCGTACACGTCCATCCGCTGGATACAATTTAAGTGGGACTCATCCAAGCTGTCTGTCATCCAGTCATCAACAGTCCAATATCGGAGTTGACGGGCCTAGGCGAGGCGTAAAGCCTTGTGTTCTTTGGCGCTTCACTGACCACGCCGGCCGCTGTGGCCCAGCGGTTCTAGGCGCTTCAGTCCGGAACCGCGCTGCTGCTACGGCCGCAGGTCCGAATCCTGCATCGGGCATGGATGCGTGTGATAGGTTAATTAGGTTTAAGTAGAGCTAAGTCTCGGGGACTGATGACCTCAGATGTTAAGTCCCATAGTGCTTAGAGCATTTCAGTGACCACACCACCAGTATAACAACGAAATATACACTGAAGTGACAAAAGTCATGGGAAACGTCCTAATATCGCGCGTGCTATGTTGTCCGAACAAGACACAGCTAGGACATAAACACCACAGGCGCAAAGATGCGAGCTGTTGCCAGTGCCATGAACTCGCCACTTGCGCGAGTTCCACTAGCGCCACTGGCGGCGCTGAGGATGAGGATATCGACGACGACTCAAAGGCCAATTGCCGGCCGAGTATAATCCGCCAATGACAGGACGACAACGTACAGAAGTCTACTCGGAAGATAGAAGAGCAGTTCTCGCCCACTTGGTTATAGATCATCCTCCGGGGATGACATAGACAGGGAATGTCGTTTTGTGAACCTTAGAAGTGAACAGACAGTTGCTGTAAATTGCATTTCCTATGTACTGTGCAGTTTACCTACGATTACTTGCACTTAGCTATTGAGGGTCTTTTTGTGTTATATTACAAGCATTATTGCAGACTTCATGATTCAACTAGTCACAAAGGTAAGTAAACCTTTTAACTCATTAGTGTTATTGGAGTGTTGTAGAACCTTCGTTCTCCTATCCTGTTACCTGACCCTTGGGCACAGTTCTGTAATTGTGGCAGGGAGAGATTGTCTTAGAGGTGTACGGTACCAGAAGCCGTTTCATGAACCCGCAAGCTCGGCTTACCGTAATTACAGTGGCAATTCGGCCTCCTCAGCAGTAGCTACGAGGCCTTTACAGAACTAACAACGAAGTTTACAAAAGTGTGGACCTCCTTTCGCCGGCGTGGTGCGGCAGCTCGACGTAGCATGGACTCGAGAGGTCGTTGGAAGTCCTCTGCAGAAATATCGAACCATGCTGCATCTATAGCCTCCCATAACTGCGCAAGTGTTGCCGGTGCAGTATTTTGGGCACACGAACTGGCCCCTCGATCGTGTCCGATAAAAGTTCGATGAGAATGATGTCGGGCGACCTGGGTGGGCATATCATTCGCTTGAATCGTCCAGAACGTTCTTCAAACCAATCGCGAACAACTGTGGCCCGATTATCTGGCGCATTTCCATCCATAAAATTTCCATCGTTGTTTGGGAATATGAAGTCCATGAATGGTTGCAAACGGTCTCCGAGTAGCTAAAACAAGCATTCTCCTTGAATGATCCGTTCAGTTGGACCAGGGGACGCAGTCCATTCCATGTAAACACAGTGCATACAATTATGGAGCCACCACCAGCTTGCATAGCGCCTTGTTGACAACTTAGCACCATGGATTCGTGACGTCTTCCCCACACTTGAAACCTATCATCGGCTCTTACCAGCTAAAAGAGGGACCCATCCGACCAGGCCATGCTTTTTCAGTTGTCTAGGATGTAACCGCTATGGTCATGAGCCCAGGAGATACGCTGCAGGCGATGTCGTGCTGTTAGCAAAGGCACTCGCATCAGTCGTTGCTGCCATAGCCCATTAACGCAAAATTTCTTCGCACTGCCCTAATACGCTCGTAACGTCCCACAGTGATTTCTGCCGTTATTTCACACAGTCTTGCTTGTCTGTTAGCACTGACAACTCTATGCAAACGCCGCTGCTCTCGGTCATTAAATGAAGGCCGTCGACCACTGTGTTGCCCAGGATGAGAGGTAATGGCTGAAATTTGGTAATCTCGGCATAGTAGTCTTGACATTGTGGGTCTCGTAATATTGAATTCCCTACCGATATCTCAAACGGAATGTGCCACGCGTTTTTCTCTTTCCATTCCGCTTTCAAAGTGTGCTAATCCCCGTCGCGCGGCCATAATCACGTCTGACCTTTTGACACGAACCACCTGAGTACAAATGACAGCTCCGCCAATGCACTGCCCTTTTATACCTTGTGTGTTTGGCACTACCGCCATCTGTATATGTGGATGACTTTTGTCAGCTGAGTGTATATCACCAGAATTCCAATTTTTATTGAAATTAAACCTCCTACTTGGCGGAAATGGATGTTCAAATGGCTCTGAGCACTATGGGCCTTAACTTGTAAGGTCATCAGTCCCCTAGAACTTAGAACTACTTAAACCTAACTAACCTAAGGACATTACACACATACATGCCCGAGGCAGGATTCGAACCTGCGACCGTAGCGGTCACGCAGTTCCATAGTGAAGCGCCTAGAACCACTCGGCCACAACGGCCGGCAAATAGCTGTTACCTGCTGGTATCATTCTTTCCTTTGCAGTCAGATGGAGAGTCGTTATTGGGTAGCACGGAACTTTGGTGACGACGGGCCGTCATAAAATGACGTATAATGAGCAGAATAACGTGCATTACACAAAGACGAAATCGTAATCGGACTTCCTGACGGTAAATTTTTATTGCAAGGCTCGACTAATAAAAGTACAAATGTGTATGCAATGCTGCGCAGATGGCGCCTAATCAACTCGTCACCAAACCAATGGTTCCCCAACATTCTTACAAAATGAAACATAAGAAAGAGGCTTTACAAAGCGTTAGTAAAGGATACAGGTGCAATTTCTAACAAATACAAAAAATAGATTAGGTTAATCACTTCTACAATTAAAGACAGGACTACAGACAGCAAGACAATGGTGTGCTTACATTCTACTAGACGTGAGACAAGAGTGACAAGGAGGAGGCTATGCTCCTTACTTAGCTTCAAAACAGAGAATAATCGAAAATTAATCACAGTTACATTCTGTACACACGATATGAGTTATGTAGAACCTCATAATATTGGCTTGCTGACATTACGAGGCATATTAATTAACTAACAGTTCGAAATTTCAAAGCACAATTTTCACAAATGTCGATGCTACAATGTTATTCGGATTTTTAAAACACTGAAAAAATATATAAGACTTACAAATTCGCTTTCAAAGAAATGTAAACATGAAAACATGATCTGAAACATAATGCATCAATAACTTAAGTCGGTATAAATGCCATTATTCACCTCAAGATAACGAACCGGACACGAAATGGCACAGTCCTATTTTGCATCAAAATTTCTCAATGTTAATCAAGCAAACATTTGAAAATTAATCAAAAAATGGCTCTGAGCACTATGGGACTCAACTGCTGAGGTCATTAGTCCCCTAGAACTTAGAACTAGTTAAACCTAACTAACCTAAGGACATCACACACATCCATGCCCGAGGCAGGATTCGAACCTGCGACCGTAGCGGTCTTGCGGTTCCAGACTGCAGCGCCTTTAACCGCACGGCCACTTCGGCCGGCCAGAAAATTAATCCAGGAAGACAACAGGACAGGTGTAAGTAATGAAACTTCCTGGCAGATTAAAACTGCGTGCCAGATCGAGATTCGAACTTGGGACCTTTCCCTTTCGCGGGCAAGTTCTCTACCCCAGCAGGACTCACGCCATCTCACAGCTGTACTTCCGCCAGTACCTCGTTTCCTACCTTCCAAACTTCACAGAAGTTCTCCTGCGAAAGTGCAGAACTAGGGCTCCAGGAAGAAAGGATATTGTGGAGACGTGGCTTTGCCACAGCCGAGGGGATGTTTCCAGAATGTTTCATTCAGTTATCAGTAATCTCATCGCACTCCGTGTTTATCTTGCGTTTTAACAGTTTCTTACCAACATAAAAGCAATACCTAATATTTAGTTTTGCACCCTTCAGTTTAGGAGAAGTACTGAATATTTAAAAAGCACTGATTTGGTTTGATCTGTCCGACAGATTGGTTCGTTATGCTCCGTAACTACCTTGGTGCTTTTCGGGGGGTGTAGAACGTGTACCGGCACGCGATTTCTCCCTTTCCATTTCTCCTCATCGACATAGTCAAAACACTAAAACTTACATGCACTCACTACTGTGA
This sequence comes from Schistocerca nitens, assembly GCF_023898315.1. Lineage (NCBI taxonomy): Eukaryota > Metazoa > Arthropoda > Insecta > Orthoptera > Acrididae > Schistocerca > Schistocerca nitens. The sequence continues at coordinate 407,772,894 of NC_064619.1, read as the reverse complement.
TCTATTAGTAGACACTGCTATGATATAACACCCGCATTCTGCTAAGGAAGTAAGCCATTCTGCCGAAGAAATAACGTACCACTATGGGTTTCCCAAGCAACAATGTCATATGACCTTTTCCTGTTTGCCCGATGACCACTCAACAAACCGGAAGTTGATGAGTAGTTAATAAATAGCAGTGAAATGAAATTTGTGTGCTTTTCACTTAAATGTGAAACTATTCTACCGTCAAGCGAATATATTTACAAACTCACTCTACTCATATTTTCTCCTTTAATATTTTACTTTTTTTTCATCTCGTCTCCAATTTCCTATGCTACTCACTCTGCAAAAATTAGTGTGAATTAAGTTTATGGTTATGAACCTTTCCTAGCCCTTTAGACCTCTCACGTGCTTCGAGGTGACGAAGTCTCGCATGGGAACGTCCTTTGTTTTGCTGGCGTCTGTAGGTGACACGCGCACGAGGAAAACCGCGAACATGCCCTCACCCAGTCACGAGTTGTTTACTGCACCGCGCCTCGGATAACGCAGGAAACAATTTCCCCTTCTTCTGTAATGCGCCGCATTGTAGCTAGCGGCGAGGAATTGGTAACGACACAGAAAAGCCGTTGGCATGATAGCGACATTGTCCTGCAACACAGGACGTTCAGCACTTCGTAGTCTATTTAAATGCAAGCCTCATGAGTTAGGCAGGGAGAACCTGTGTAGCAAACTGAAAAACGTGGAATATTCTCTAACGTGAACATTAAGCGTCTAGTAACGAAAATTGTTTCTGGCCTCTAACTGAAAAAGTATCATGATCTCTCCATTGGCAAAAGATTCCGGAATAGTCCCCCATTCGGATCTCCGGGATGGGACTGCCAAGGAGGAGGTGACCATGAGTAAAAGATCAAATAACCAACGAAAGAATGTTGTTCTGCAAGTCGGGGCGTGGAATGTCAGAAGTTTCAACCTGGTACTGAAGGTGGAAAATCTGAAAAGGGAAATGCAAAGGCTCAATTTAAATGTAATAGGGATCAGTGAAGTGAAATGGAAAGAAGACAAGGGTTTCTGGTTAGATGAGTATAGGGTAATATTACCAGCATCAGAAAATGATATAACGGGAGTGGGATTCATAACGAATAGGAAGGTAGGGCAGCGATTATGTTACTGTGAAGAGTTCAGTGATAGAATTGTTCTTATCAGAACCGACAGCAAACCAACACCGGCAACGATAGTTGAGTTATACATGCCGACGTCGCAAGTTGAAGATGAAGGGATAGAGAAAGTATATGAGGATACTGAATAGGTAGTACAGTATGTAAAGGGAGGTGAAAATCTTGTAGTCATGGGGTACTGGAATGCAGTTTTAGGGAAAAGAGCAGAAGAAAGGCGGTACGTGGCCCCTTTAATACGACCTTGGACAATCCATACCACCACTTATCAGGACGGGAAACTGGATGACGATTCATGACTGGTAGTCATACTTTGATTTACACATAGTTAATTCATTAACATAAGCTTCCTTCAGATAATTCCCCACAATCATCAGTACAACGCAGCAGTTACTTAGTATAAGTTCTTATTGAAACAAAACAGTTATCAGAACCCAACAAGTATAACCATAAAATGCATATAAATCAGTTAAGAAACAACTAGCAAACACAAAATTGCCGTGGCTTCGCCACACTTAACAAAAGCTTACAACTCACAGTACAGTTCCTATCAGAATGAGCCAGCCACTTAATTGCATTTGATTATTACACGGCCCAACACGGCCCAAACAACACTTAAAACTCACATGGTTAACTACAATTCACTAGAACATGGATATGAAACATAAGCAAGAAATATTGCCATGAAACAAACCCAGATTTCACTTTACTTGATTACACACTAACTTAAATAGAGATATGACTTCGACTGAACAAGCACTGTGGACTGTTTATTACTACAGAAACAGATCACTGCAATTAGCCCAAAATTACATGACAATCGATAGAAAGAATTTAATTACTTTACACTTCCTCTATTTGCTAACGTTTACTTAGTTGCAGGTCTCCCTTTATGTAACGCAAAAAAAATTGTTTACACATTACAAAATCATAATCAAATTAAAAAACGCGTTTTACCCGCCTTGGCGGAAAGGAAAGATATACTAAACTTTTGGCATGGGGTCTTCGCCCAAAGCAATCCAGCCATGGCAGGGTTACGTAAACACAGCAGGACCTAGGCTGCGGGTTACACCTCACTCCCTGCCAATGCGTTGCACTTACAGCAGTTTTTGACATACACAGGTCAATTGCAAGTCTCTGAAACACATAAAAAAGTACAGGGCAGAATCCTTGCACCAGACATATGAGCATCAGTCTACAAAATGTTCCGTCCACAGCAATCACTGACCTTTAAATTGAAACCATTTAAGAACGATTCACCGATAATAGTAATATCACTTAGGTGCAGTTTTCACTCACTTAATACCCTTAATAACCAATTAGAGAACAACCAGTACAGTTATAACTAAGACTTCACTACGAAGCCAACATTTAACCAGCTCACACGGAGCTCATCCCAATATTTCCTGATTAACGGCTGTGTAAGTTCCACAATCATCTAGTGAGTGAAGAGCCTCTTAACACGTCGCTCAGCCACGTACACTAACGGTCAACTTACTTCACGTTTGCACACAGCACAACTCAGCGGCTCAAGCAGCTTAATCATTTTACTTCAGGGACCTTTCCCGTGATAGAAATCACGAAACTTGGATCTCCGAGCTGCCCCAAAACACAGACTTGCCGACCAATACAACTCCGCGGCATATCAGGCTGATAGGGCACATCCGGTCGCAGTCGACACTCCTTTCTCCGGATACGTCCCAAGTCTCTCAATGTTTTCTTTTCGAAAGCTGACGGCCAACTCTTGAAGCCCGCCAACCCGGAAGAAAGCCACACGATATCCAAAGATCACATATAAACTCCAAAATCGATCGCAACGATATAACGAGCGTACCCGGTGCTGGCGCCAGTCCACCACGGCTCAGGGTTACGGGAGAATATAGACTTTGTACTGGGAATGAGAGAGAAGAAAGACTTAGATCTGCAATAAACTTGAGCTAATAACCAATACTCTGTCCACGAATCACCAGAGGAGGAAGAGTACTTGGAAAAGGTCGGGAGAGACGGGAAGATTTCAGTTATATTACATCATCGTCAGCCAGAGATTCCGAAATCAGATACTGGATTGTAAGGTGGTACCCAGGAGCAGATATGGACGCAGATCTCAATGTAGTAGTGATGGAGAGTAGGCTGAAGTTTAAGAGACTAGACAGGAAGAAGGAATGAAGAGATAATCTTGAAGTTCACTGAGGCTATAGATGCTGCCTTAAGGAATAGCTCAGTAGGCAGTTCAGCTGAAGACGAATGCACATCCTTAAAAAGGGCGATTACAGACATTAGAAAGAAAAACATTGGTAAGTGCGAAGAAACCATGGGTAGCGAAGAAATACTTCAGTACAAATAAGTTCAGGAAAAATCCAGGAATACAGAAATACAAGTTACTTAGGAATGAAATAAACAGGAACTGCTGGGAAGCTAAGGCGAAATGGCTACATGAAAATGGTGAAGAAATCAGGAAGGAAATCATTGCTGGAAGGACTGACTCAACATATAGGAAAGTCAAATAACCTTAGACGAAATTAAAAGCTAGGGTGGTAACATTAACATTGGGAATCCCACTATTTAATGCAGATGAGAGAACGGATAGGTAGAAGGAGTACATTGAAAGCGTCTGTGAGGGGGAAGACTTGTCTGATGATGTGACAGAAGAGGACACAGGAATCGGTATAGAAGAGAGGTATGGGATCTAATATTACAATCAGAACTTAAGAGAGCTTTGGAAGACTTAAGATTGAGCAAAGCAAGAGGGATAGGTAACATTCCATCAAAATTTCGAAATTATTGCGGTAAGTGGCAACAAAACGACTTATCCCGTTGGTGTGCAGGATGTACGTGTCTGGCGATATGCCATTTGACTTTCGGAAAAACATCATTCACATATTTTCCAAGAGTGCCAGATTATGTTGCTAACAAGAATAATATAAAGAGGAATGGAAAAGAAAACTGAGGATCTGTTATATGACGATCAGTTTGGCTTTAGCAAAGATAAAGGCAATAGAGAGGAAATCTGACGTTGCACTTGATAATGGAAGCAAGACTGAAGGAAAATCAAGACACATTCAGTGAATTTATCGATTTGGAAACAGCGTTCGTCAAAGCAGAGTGGGGAAAAGATGCTCTAAATTCTGAGAGAAACAGCGGTAAGCTGTAGGGAAATACGGGTAAGAGGAAACAATGAGAATGGAAGACCAAGAACGAAAAGCTAGCGTCAAAACAGGGTGTCAGACAAGGATGTAGTCTTTCGCCCCTACTGTTCAGTCTGTACATCGAAGAAGCAATGACGGAAAGAAAAGAAAGGTTCAAGAGTGGAGTTAAAATTCAGAGAGAAAGGATATCAATGATAAGATCCACTGATGACAGTGCTATCCTCAGAGAAAGTATAAGAGAATTACAGGATTTGCTTAATGGTATGAACAGTCCAATGACAACCGCTAGGTTTAATCCATGAATTGAAGGAGTAATGACGAAATTAATGTAAAGGCTGAGCGAGGGGAGTGAAATTCAGGATGAAAGGATTTCAGTTATGAGATTCGCTGACGACATTGCAATTTTCAATGAAAGTGACGCAGAAATACACGGTCAGTTAAATGGAATGGACAGTGTAACAAGCACACGCAATGCATTGAGAGTAGATTGAAGAAAGATGAAAGTAACGAAACGCAGAAGAAATTTGACTAACTATAAACTTAGCATCAAGATTGGTGACCATGAAGTAGAGGAGATGAAGAGATTCTGCTGGAAGGAAAATAACATATAACGGGTGAAGCAAGGAAAACACAAAAAGTGGACTAGCAAAAACAGAGGGCATTCTGGCTAAAGGAATTCTACTAATATCAAACATAGCCATTAATTTGAGGCAGAAAGTTCTGAACATGTGCGTTTGGAGTACAGCATTGTGCGATAGTGATAGACGGACAGTGGAAAAACTGGAGAAGAAGAGAATCGCGGCATTTGAGATGTTATGATGCAGAAGAATGTTGAAAATTAGATGCGCTGATAAGGAATGAGGAGATTCTCCGGAGAATCGTCGACGAAAGGGATGTATGGAATACACTGACAAGAATAAGGGACAGAATGGTAGGACGTCTGTTAATACACCAGGAAATAATTTCTCTGGTACTGTAGAGGGAGCTGTAGAGGATAAAAACCATAGAGGAAGACAGAGATTGGAATATATCCAGCAAATAATTGCGGAATTAGGTTGCAGGTGCTATTCTGAGATGAAGAGGTTAGCGCAGGAGAGGAATTCCTGGCGGGCCGCATCAAACCAGTCAGAAGACATGACTAAAAAAAATCTTCATACATTCATAACGAATGAAGTTCAGCAGAGGCAAGCTAAACTATATTTGCTTGATACATATTCTTATTTTACTTCTGCAAATGTTATTTGGGACATACTGTAAACTAGACTTTCGTTGTTATCAGTTACTACAGAATCATTCTAATTCCTGTAGTGTCATACAGTCTTTGTTGTCATATTGCTGCCCAAATTATGTATCACCATTTTTTGTCTGTTTTTCCTCTGTTTAAAGTTGGCTAGCAGAAAGATCAACACTTTAAACGTATAATTCAAGTTCTTTTTGAATTACATAGATATTTATATCGTCTGGAAATTACAGCAATTTACTTTTTAGCACCAATTTTTATTCCTTTAATAGGGATTTCGTTTCTGTTGCACTCTCTCTAACCATATTACATGGAAAGGCAGAATGACGAGAGATTTGCGATACACCTCTGCCGGCCTATTTTCAGGAGGCAATATTCAGGTCTTCGCGACAAAACTCACTCAAAAGAAACTTACCCTGGCCACAGATGGGCTGATTAAATGGTGTGAAACTGGTACCAGGCGGTCATGCGAGGCTCCACCGCTGACGTAAGTCATGGCAGTGAAGGGTGTGTGTATGTGCCAGTCTGTTGTACGGAATTAGCGCGGTAAGATGGTTCGACTTAGGGGCCGGAGAGAAATGCACAAAGGAGCTATCGTATTTGCATGTCCATATCGTGTATACAAGGAATGGTGTACCACTGACAGCTACATAACAAGGTGCGTGCAGTAAGTAATGCAATACATTTTTTCTGAAAGCAGATTGGTTTTATTCAGGATTTCAGTGCACCATACGATTACCCACTCTTTTGGCTAGAAAATCCTATTTTTCAATATAATCTCCGTTCAGTCGGACGGCCTAACGCCACCTTACTGAGAAGGCCTGTGCATCCGTATGCTACCACTCTACTGGTCGATTCGGAGTCAACGTCTTGCTGCTTCTCTACCTCCTCACCATGTACGCGTGCTTCATGGGGCCAAACAGATGGAAATACGAGATCCGGTCTGTAAGGTGGATGAGGAAGAACAGTCTAATGAAGTTTTCTGTGCTCCTCCCGGGTGTGCAGACTTATGCGATTCCATGCGTTGTCGTGGATAAGGAGAAGTTCTTTTGCATTTTTGTGGCGAAGAACACCCTGAAGTTGTTTCTTCAGTTTCCTGAGGGTAGCACAATACACTTTAGGGTTGATCGCTGCACCATGAGGGAGGACATAAAGAAGAATAACTCCTAAAGAGTCCCAGAAGATCGTCGTCATGTCTTTACCGCCTGGGGGTGGGGTTTTGAACTTTTTCTTCGGAGGAGAGGTGGTGTGACGCCACTGGATGGATTGCCGTTTTGTTTCCGGTACGAAATGATGAACCTATGCTTCACTGCCTATGATGTTGGACAAAAAAATAATCTCGGTCAGCCTCGTAACGCACAAGCAGTTCCGCACTGATAGTCCTTTGTTATTCTTTATGGTGTTCTGTTAGGCGGCGAGAACCCCAGCGTCCACACACCTTTGAGTACCCCAACGGAAGGACGAGTGTATCAGCACTACCAATATAGACGTCCAGCTGTGCAGCGACGTGTTTCACCGTCAGTCGACCGCCTAGAGTAAGTGTATCGGAACGTTGCAACAATGCAGGACTCACAGCTGTGTGCGGCCGTCCGACACGAGTGAGATGGGACAGACTTGCCCAACGACTCATCATGCTTTTTTTTCCTGTCAGCTCTCCGTAGACATTCTACAAGCTCCTATGAGTATCTGTGATGCTCTGATTATCAGGCAAAAGAAACTCAATAAGGGCTCCCTGCTTGGAAGGCACGTCTGTTACAGACGGCATTGTATAGTGCCGCCACCAATCGGAACTTCTATAGGGATTGTAAGGGACTATTCTGAGATGTCACATAGCAAATTTCGCCTTTTTCAACCGAAAATGGCCGAGAAAGAAAGGTGTTGCATTATTTACTGAATGCCTCTCGTAACACGGCATCAGAATAGGGGACGTAAAGAGATCCTAACCAAAAGAGACTATAGACGAGAATCATATCTTCTCAATAACATCCAGTTTGAAACAAGACAGGAACTGCTGCTGTCAGTAAATGCAGTCCAGATCATGCATTCTTCTAGCGAACATTGCGAAGGGAACTGCGTGGAGTCGAGAACCTCGCAAAAGGCCATTACCTTAAGCAACATATACATTTTTATTGGTCTTTTTCACTGACGCACATGTACATTACCATGAGGGGTGAGGTACACGTACACACGTGGTTTCCGTTTTCAATTACGGAGTGGAATAGAGTGTGTCCCGACATGTCAGGCCAATAGATATTCAATGTGGTGGCCATCATTTGCTGCACACAATTGCAGTCTCTGGCGTAATGAATGTCGTACACGCCGCAGTACATCTATTGTGTAATGTCGCCGCAGGCCGCCACAATACGTTGTTTCATATCCTCTGGGGTTGGTTGTAGGCACATCACGGTACACATTCTCCTTTAACGTACCCCACAGAAAGAAGTCCAGAGGTGTAAGATCAGGAGAACGGGCTGGCCAATTTATGCGTCCTCCACGTCCTATGAAACGCCCGTCGAACATCCTGTCAAGGGTCAGCCTAGTGTTAATTGCGGAATGTGCAGGTGCACCATCATGCTGATACCACATACGTCGACGCGTTTCCAGTGGGACACAGTCTATTCCACTTCGTAATTGAAAACGGAAACCACGTGTGTACGTTTACCTCACCCCTCATGGTAATGTACATGTGCGTCAATGAAAAAGACCATTAAAAAGGTGTTAGCATGTGGACGTAATGTGCTGTTCCAGTCTCTTCTGTACCTAAGGTCCATCACCGTTCCCTTTGGATCCCTACGTAATTCGGTGCTCTCCGATACACACGATCGAACAGCGGAGGAGTGGTACTCAAGCGTCAACTTTAGGTTACAATATCTCCGGATGTAATTAACATTTTACAATGCAACAAACGGCACTGATTACGTACTTGTTTATATGTTCAGATGTGCTAACAAAACTAACGGGGTTCCATTTTAAAAAACGTAGGTTTGTGTTAAAAAACATACTTCCGTGCATTTTTGTATGGTTTGTATTAAACAAGTACACTAGCCCCTCTCCTCACGTTCCGTCTGTGGAATCGGTTTCTTCAGTATTTGATGTGGTTTACGAAATATATCCAGCGGTAATGTTAGGTGACTCACCCTGTATACAACATAGAAGGAATTCTACGTGCTGCTCACGTTAGGGCCTGTGCACTGAGAGTCATTAAAATTCATGTATTTTAGCAGGCTTCCTGTGTTCACAAATTCTTTTGCACGAGTAGCCTAAACAGTAGATTGTATGTTGCTACCCTCACCTATGTTGTATCTCTGGAACCGATACATGGTCACAATGCTACTGCCCAACCCTGCAAGTAGGATCGAACCGATGCTCTTAAGTCCAGAGTATTTCTGTTTCGATCAGTCTGTGCACTTACTCTTCCAGAGAAAACGTTGACTAACATTAATCCGGCAACAGTATTTTACTCAGTTGCCTTAGCTACCATACTGGCACAGAGAGTACACACTCTAATCAGAAGCCTCTGCGCACGTTTCAGTGGCATTAATATGTGGTATGTCCTCACTTTGCCTGCGTGTCGGCCTGAAATCTTTCAATAAGGTTCCTGAATGTCTGTGGAGATATGGTTGGCCATTCCTTCTCAAGAACCGGAAACAGAGAAGGTAGTAATGTTGGACGCTGCGATATGGAGGGAAGTTGATGTTCGATTTCGTCCCAAAGGTGCTCCATTGGGTTCAGCTCGGAGCTCTGGGCAACTTAGGGCATTTGAAGCATGTTATTGTCGACATACCGCTGCTTCTCTGATACTGTTTTATAACAGAACGCATTGTCATGCTGATAGAAACAGTTATTGTCTCCTAACTATTCCTCTATTGTGCGCAGTATACAATTCTGTGAAATATGTTCATTTCTTTCCGCATTTAGCATTGTGTTAAGTGCAACAAAGAGACACACCCTAACTATGAAAAACACATCCATATCGTAACACCGGTTGGTCCGCCCTTCACTATTGACTCTACACATGATGGCATCTCGCCAAACTCAAACCATTCCTTCGCATTCATCACTCCAGTTGTAAGGAATGTGTTAGAACTCTCCATTACATTGATTAAGTATTACATTGAGTATCGAAACGTCGGTTAAAGCGTCTCTTAGCGCTGACTACAGAAATGTGTGGCTAAAGAGGAGTTGCTAGACCATTGTGTCCCATTCTTTTTAACCCCCTGCGCACAGTCATTGTGCTAGCTGGACTATAAACAGCACTTTGGAACTCCTTCCACTGATTACAACGTAGGCACTGCTCTACGGTCCCCGTCCGTCCGTCAGTATATCAGGACTACCTCGGTGTAGTTGTGGTTGTTCCATAGCGTTTGCACTTCACTAGGCTCTGGGCTCTCTGATCGACCCATTCTAATGTAACTGCTTCTCGACTGAAAACACAATGGTCCTCGTCTCCTTTTGTACTGGCGGATAAGCCTCCCGTGACATCTACTAGTCAATTCGGCATTACGTAGGCTGTCAGGACATTTTTGATCAGACATGGTAATGGAAAATGGAAATGAACGTTTGGCGTCATTGGCCGGGAAGCCCCTTGCGGGGCAGGTCCGGCCGCCTTGGTGCAGGTCTTATTACATTCGAAGCGACATTGGGCGACCTGCGCGCCGGATGGGGATGAAATGATGATGAAGACAACACAACACCCAGTCCCTGGGCGGAGAAAATCTCCGACCCAGCCGGGAATCGAACCCGGGGCCCGTAGGACGGCAATCCGTCACGCTGACCACTCAGCTATCGGGGCGAACAGACATGCTAATCAATGTAATCAATGAGTCACAAGCGTGTTTTTAAAATCTTTATTGAATAACATCTATAATATCTATACAAATTAACCCACCACCTTAGTGATTAGTGGGTCGTAATTTTACTACAAAGTTATATATTATCAGCAGCTTATGATTATTATTACAATGTTACAATGTTTATTTATGAGCTACAGACAGTGTGACAGTACAAGTTAATAGGCAGACTACAGTTATTAATCTATACGCTACTACCTAGTTGTTAATTTTCCTACCTACTTGTTAATTCCTAACTGCCTGCGGCGTTACAGGTATGTCAGCCTAGATATAAACCTACTGCGATGCCTTGCTCATCGAGCTAATCCCGATGAGCGTGCCCCTGACACTGGGCAGGCCAAAATTGCTTCTCGCTGCAGGTTCCTAACTTTATATCTACTTCTAATGCTACTAACTACTGTACTAACCTACGTCAATTCCGGTGCTATCTTAGTCAGAAATGAGTGTACCCCAGTCCCTCTAGTCCTGCACGTGGCGGATTACAACTGAAAGTCGACCTGTCCACGCACAGGCGGTACGGGATTAGGGTACTAGGACGCGTGCAGTGTTTGTCTGTAGTCACGAAAGTCCCTTAGGTATGCAGTCTGTACATTTCGTGATACCTCGTTTGCTAAACTGTTTAGAGTTTCAAAAGTCTCTTCATGTCTTAGTGGGTCATATGTGTTGTTGTTTGGAAGTTGTTGTCCTAATGTCACTGCTACAAGCGATTTGTTAATGTCACATCGAGATAGGCCAACACAGTGTGTAAAGAGAGCGACCTGATTAAATTTACATTTTTTACTGCGTATCAATGGCGCGGTTTTCCGAAACGAATGCCGTGGGCGAAATCTGCGGGGCGGCGGTCACGTGGTCAGCTACGGCAGAGAGGTACGGCTGCTGCCTCTGCGTCTAGCGGCGCGGCTCGACCACACGGGCCCGCATTCTAATCGATTCCACGAGACGATTTCCCCGCGGCACGGGAGAAACCGCGGGAGGCTGCACCGCATCCAGAGATTCGCAGCACTGCTGAACGACGGTAAGCGATGTAGTCAGTGTCGCACGCTCTCACTCTCATCTGAGAGACCACCAATAATTTTTCAGATCACTACAACAGTAGCGACTTTTTCTTATATCTCGCTTTAAGGTGACTTTAGAAGACCGTAACTCTTACGGAATACAAGCAGGTTCGTTCTGTTACTAGTACAAATCTCGCCCACAGTTATTTATTCTTCACTGCTGGCGAATAAATTTGCTACATCATGAAGGCGACGTGCAACAATGGCATTGGCTTAAGGGGCTCCGGAAAGGCTCAAAATCATGAAAAGTTCAATTTTTACTTTTTTGCGTTTTCTGAATCTGCAGACTATTACCTTTTAATAGATATATAATTTATTCAATTCCGAAGACTACAACTATTTTTAAATTTTTTTTTGAAATGTGTTCTACATGGGCATGACCCACTGTGGCGCTGTTAAACTGCTGTCAAATAGTGTTATTATTAACGTCCGTGTTCATCAGGTACATTTTAGTGATGTGAGATAAAGTATGTGTTGTGGCTAACCTGTGATGGTTCAATATATATCGCTGGTGTGATTGTCGATTGTTTCATGTTTATTTACTCTGTCGTTATCTCGAAAATATTCGTAATTAATTCTGTTTCTTGAGTCTGTTTTGTTGAAGTATAATAATGAATAAAAGTAAAGTTATTAAAAATCCTCTGAAGGCTTTTAAGAAAAGGAGAAATGTTGGAAAGCCAAAGGTATGTGTTATTACTGTAAACAATAAAGACGATGAAAATCCCCAACATAGCTTGTGTCCCAAAGAAGAAGACAGTTGGTGTAAATATAACAAAGGATTGCTAACTGGTGAAGTGTACACTCATAAGCATAGTCTGCCTCATGCAATAATGGAGGTGATAAAACCTATTTTCAGAGACTTAGCAGCACCTGAACTGTTGAAAAAGTGTATTCACGGAAAAACTCAAAACCCCAATGAAAGTGTAAATAGTGTTATATGGTCGAGAATCCCCAAGACTGTATTTGTTGGAATAGAAACACTTCACTTTGGTGTGTATGATGCTGTTGCGACTTTCAATGATGGCAACATTGTAAGGTGCAAGGTATTTAGAAATATGGGAATGAAGATAGGTTCTAACATGGTACGAGCGATGCTTGCTTTAGACAAGGAACGCCTTCGGGCTGCAGACACGGCTGTAAAGAGTCTAGAAATACAAGCAAGAGTAAACAGGAGGAGGAACAAGAGGAAGCTGGAGGAGGAGTTTGCAGAGGATGAAGATAATCCATCCTATGGACCTGGAATGCACTAAAAAGTTAATCCAACCTTTGTCGCTCGATTCCCAAAACTTTTATTTTCTCATACTAATTACATGTTTTCTAAGGATCTTCCAAACATATTTGTTTCAAACTTTCAGTAAATGTTACACAGTACCTTCTGCATAATTTAACACAGCCTTTTCCAAAAAAACTGTATATTTTTTAATATATAAATAAAAAATTGCTAAAAAATGTTGTGAATTTTCATTAAAATTGAAAAAAATCATTTTCAATAACTGAACTAAAATTTTGTAAAATCCCTGTGTTAAGTTGTAGCCCATATTCCAATAAATAATCTGTAAAAAGTTCAACTTCCTACCTCAAATACTTTGTGAGGAAAGATGTAATTTATAAGCGTTATTTTAACATTGCAAGTATAGGGCGTTCCGGAGCCCCTTAAAGTGTACTTCGTGCTTTCATAAGCAAACGATTAGCATTTCTATTCATTTTATAAAGTTAGCCGTTTGTGTCTCGCTGCAATATATTTCTTTTGCTCTAGGAGCGTTTCACCGATTGCATTAAGGCATCTTCAGTGGCTTTAATCTGGAACGATACAGTTTTATTTTTATATGAGGTAATTGTAGATTAGAAACCAGTTCACGTTCTCGTTTTTCTGCCTGAAGTCTGCTTTACCTCTCATCTGCTCACTGGCTAGAGGTCGCACTATCAGTTCACTTGCGGAACATAGACACATTTTCACGTTACGATCTTTTAGTTTTCATATTTTGTTCAAAAATGGTTCAAATGGCTCTGAGCACTATGGGACTTAACATCTATGGTCATCAGTCTCCTAGAACTTAGAACTACTTAAAGCTAACTAACCTAAGGACATCACACACATCCATGCCCTAGGCAGGATTCGAACCTGCGACCGTAGCAGTCGCGCGGCTCCGGACTGAGCGCCTAGAACCGCTAGACCACCGCGGCCGGCTCATATTTTGTAAGCTGACTGTTGCGGAACACTACTACTAGTCTAGCATTAGCTGCAGATTAACATGGAACTGTGATTTTGAGTCGCAACTATGTTCAATTGATGTTTCTTTTCTTATCTGTTTTGTTTACTAAGTGTTGGTTCAAATGGTTCAAATGGCTCGGAGCACTATGGGACTCAACTGCTGTGGTTATCAGTCCCCTAGAACTGAGAACTACTTAAACCTAACTAACCTAAGGACATCACACACATCCACGCCCGAGGCAGGATTCGAACCTGCGACCGTAGCAGTCGCACGGTTCCGGACTGCGCGCCTAGAACCGCGAGACCACCGCGGCCGGCTTACTAAGTGTTGCCAAACGTAACGAAATATATGAAGAAACCTAACGACTGTTCATTTCTGTTTTCTTTCTGACTGTGTGTGAGTGTGTGGTTCAGTGAGTGTGTGAGTGAGTGAGTAAGTGAGTAAGTGCATATGTATGTATTTGTGTAAGGGTTTTTTTCGATATTAGGGAGGTTGGGATGTGATAATCAGGGAGGGTGTTGTAGAAAGTTGAATGTGGATGAGATAATTGTCAAATAGTGCTTGAAAGTTTTAGGTGCTCATATGACTGATTTTTTTGTTTAAAGTCCGATCATCTGAACACCTCCGCTCTCTAACAACAATTGCATCCAGGCTCAACTTTCTGCAACCCCCTCCCTGACTAACCACATCCCAACCTCCACAATATCTTAAAAAAGAACCTTCCACACATACATACATACATTCCAGGTGTGCACTTACACACTCACTCACTCACTCACTCATTCCCACGCGGATAAAAACAGAACAGAAATGAACAGTCGTCAGGTTTGATCACATACTTCGTTAGGTTGGCAACACTTACATAAACAAAACAAAAAAAAGACGTCAAGTGAACACAAATAACTGTTCTCGTAAGAAAATCTGCAGACAGTACCAGACTAACAGAAGTGTTCCGCAAAAAAAAAAGGAAAAAATTTTGGAAATTTGTCGTAAGGTCTTATGGGACCAAACTGCTCAGGTCATTGGTCCCTAAGCTTACGAACTGCTTAATCTAATTTATCAAAACTAGACACGATTGTCTCAATGGGAATTCCGCGATCGTTCATTAAATAAAATATGGCGTTTCAGTCTTCGATCGCTATTCTTTATTTTCAGTTACTGGTTTCGGACTGGCTGCCCATCTTCAGATCATATATTGTAGTTACAGAGTAACTTGTCCTTACAGAACACTCGGTTCGCTATCATACTTATGACAGTGAACCGAGTGTTCTGTACGGACAAGTTACTCTGTAACTACAATATATGATCTGAAAATGGGCAGCTAGCCCGAAACCGGTAAGTGAAAATACATAATAGCGATCGAAGACTGAAACGCCATATTTTATCTACTTAATCTAACTTACACGAACTTACACACACCCATGCGCGAGGGAGGACTCGAATCTCCGACGGGGCGAGCCGCGCGAGGCGTGACAAGGCACAATAGACCACGCGGCTACCCCGCGAGGCTGTTCTGCAAAAATTAGCAAATAAAATAGTGAAACAAAAAGATCGCAATGTGAAAATGTATCTGTGTTTCTTAAATAAACTGACAGTGTGACCTCAAAACTGTGACCAGATGAGAGGTAACACCGAGTTCAGTCAAAAAAACGAACAGCGGTAAGCAGTAACTTACTTACGTAAAAGTTAGCACGTGAACGGGTGTACACAGTATATAAAAGGGACATGAACAGTCTACATACTGAAGGAAAGAGGAAGGTCCAAAGTTTTGCTTTGTTAACCACTAGTTGCATGGTGGAAGAATGGCTTTTCCCCCAGCTGACCGAAGATTCACAAGACTTCATTTTCCAACATTATATATACAACTTGCGTTTCCTCGTTTTATTGGTACGTAAAGTTGGCAACACCACACAAAACATACGAAGCAAATTTAGGTAGAAATATACAAACAGCCAATAGTGGTGATACACTGCTGTATGTTTCGCATCAAGATATGCATAGTTCTGGAAAGCAAAACGGCGATAGTCCAGAATAACACTACCAGAATAACACAAAGGAGTGACTCAAAATCGTGCAAGCAGTTGAGGTTCCAGTTGAGAGCTAAAATCAGACCTAAAATACCGTAAATAAAACGAACATTTTTTGCAACGAATTGTTTTTCGATCTGGAAAGAAAGCAATTTCTCACAGACCATTGACGATGTTTTGTTTCAATAAGATGCAGCGCGTTTCTGACAAAAACACCTATCTTCATTTAGCTTCAAAGATAGCATTGAAATTTCTTCCATAATCATCACAATTTTATTATTTAGTAGACATTTCCAGGAGCAAATGTGGACTCTGACCACAACTTATTGCGTATGAAATGTAGATTACAATTGAAGAAATTTCAAAAGTGTACGAAATTAAGGATATGGGACCTGGATAAGTTGAAAAACCCAGAGGTTCTTGAGAGTTTTAGGGGGAGCATTAAGCAACTGTTCACTAGAACAGGGAAAAGAATAGATTAGAAGCCGAATGGGTAACTTTTAGAGACGAAATAGTGAAGGTAACAGATGATCGAATATGTAAAAAGATAAACAATAGTAGAAATCAATGAATAAGGAGAAATAAAAATGAAAGACAAGAATCAGGCGAAAGGCAATACAAATGTTTAAAAATGAGATTGACAGGAAATGCGAAATGGCTAAACACGAATGGCTACACGACACATATAAGAATTTAGGATCATATTTCACTAGGGAAAAATAGATACCACCTACAGTACAATTAGAGAATTTTGGTAAATAGATAAGTAGCTGTATGAATATCAAGTACGATACCAGTGCCGCGCGGGATTAGCCGAGCAGTCTAGGGGGCTGCAGTCATGGACTTTGCGGCTGATCCCTCGGGCATGGGTGTGTGTGTTTGTCCTTAGGATAATTTAGGTTAAGTAGTGTGTAAGTCCCATAAGATTTCACACACATTTAAACATTTTTAAACGAAACCAGTACGAAGCAACGAA
This sequence comes from Schistocerca nitens, assembly GCF_023898315.1. Classification (NCBI taxonomy): domain Eukaryota; kingdom Metazoa; phylum Arthropoda; class Insecta; order Orthoptera; family Acrididae; genus Schistocerca; species Schistocerca nitens. The sequence goes on along the minus strand of NC_064619.1, from coordinate 407,756,233 downwards.
GGGAAAGCTGAAAGGTGGATGTAGTATATGGAGGGTCGCTAGCCCACGGTCTAACGCGCTGCTTGCCGAGTGGGAAGGCGTGACGGTCCCCGGCACGAATCCGGTCCAGTGTGCTGGCCGCCTTGTGGATGGTTTTTAGTCGGTTTTCCATCTATATCGGCGAATGCGGGCTGGTTCCCCTTATTCCGCTTCAGTTACACTGTGTCTGCGATAGCTGTGCAAACATCGATACCACGTACCCGAGCCGGCCGGTATGGCCGAGCGGTTCTAGGCGCTTCAGTTTGGAACCGCGCGACCGCTACGGTCGCAGGTTCGAATCCTGCCTCGGGCATGGATGTGTGTGATGTCCTTAGGTTAGTTAGGTTTAAGTAGTTCTAAGTTCTAGGGGACTGATGACCTTAGAAGTTAAGTCCCATAGTGTTCAGAGCCATTTGAACCATTTTGATGACCTCAGCTGTTAAGTCCCATAGTGCTCAGAGTCATTTTGAACCACGCACTCGTACACCATAATCACTCTTTCACGCGAACTTTTGGGGTTACACTCGTCTGGTGTGAGATATTCCTGGGATGGGGGTGGGGTGGGGCGATCCACGGGGGGCCGAACCAATCAATAACACTGGGTTCGGTGTGGGGCGGCGGTGGGGTGGTCGGCTGCTGTGGCCTGTTGCGGGGTTGTGAACCACTGAGGGCTACGGCGAGACGAAGCTTCTCCGTCCTTTCTAGGTCCCCGATTTAATACATACATACATACATATGGAGGGTCCATACAAGGGAGATGAACCTGAAGTCAATATTATAGAAATGGAAAATGAGATGGGAGATATGATACTGCAGAATTGGGCAGAGCGCTGAAAAGACCCACGTCGAAACAAGACCCCTAGAGTCGACAACATTCCATTAAAACTACTGATAGTCTTGGGCGAGCCAGCCATGAAAGAACTCTATCACCTGGTGTGCAAGATGCATTAGACAGACGAAACACCTCCAGACTTCAAGAAGAACGTAATAATTCCAGTTCCAAACAAAGCAGTTCCTGAGAGGTGTGAAAATCGCCGAACTATCAGTTTGATCAGTCATAGTTTCAAAATACTAACACGAATTCTTTATGAAAGAGTGGAAAAACTGGTCGAAGCCGACCTTGTGGAAGATCGGTTTGGACTACGGAGAAATGTAGACCATGCGAGGCAATACTGCCATTACGACTTACCGTAGAATATAGTTTATAGCATTACAGAAACCTTTTGAAAGTGTTGATTGGAATACTCTCTTTGAAATCCTGAAGATAGCACGGGTAAAATAAAGGGCGTGAAAAACTATTTACGATTTGTATAAAAACCAGATGGCTTTTATAAGAGTCGAGGTGCATGAAAGGGAAGCAATGGTCAGAAGGGAGTGGGACACAACTGAAGCCTGTCCCCGATGTTATTCAGTCTGTACATTGATCAAGCAGTAAAGAAAAATTTTGAGTAGGAATTAAAGTTCAGGGAGAAGAAATAAAAAACCTTAATCTTCGCCAATGACACTGCAATTCTGTCAGAGACAGCAAAAGACTTGCAGAAACAGTTGAACGAAATGTACAGTGTCTTGAAAGGAGGATATAAGACGAACATAAGCAAAAGCAAAACAAGGGTAATTGAATGTAGGTGGATTAAATCAGGTGAGGCTGAGGGAATTATGTTAGGAAACGAAACACTTAAAGTAATATATAGGTTTTGCTATTTGGGCAGCAGAATAACTGATGATGGCCGAAGTAGGGAGCATACAAAATGTGGACTGATAATAGGAAGAAAGGCATTTCTGAAGAAAAGAAATTTTTTGACATCGCTTATAGACTTAAGTGTTAGGAAGTCTCTTCTGAAGGTTATTTGTCTGGAGTGTAGCCATGTATGGAAGTGAAACATGGACGATAAATAGTCTGGACAAGAAGAGAATAGAAGCTTGTGAAATGTGGAGCTACAGAGGTGCGAGTCCTCCCTCGGGCATGGGTGTGTGTGTTTGTCCTTAGGATAATTTAGTTTAAGTAGTGTGTAAGCTTAGGGACTGATGACCTTAGCAGTTAAGTCCCATAAGGTTTCACACGCATTTCACGCAGCAGATCACGTAACTGATGAGGAGGTACTGAATAGAATGGCGGAGACAAGAAATTTGTGTCACAACTTGACCAAAAGAAGAGTTCGGCTAACAGGACACATTCTGAGACACCAAGGGATCACTAATTTAGTATTGGATGGAAGCGTGGGGGTGGAATTGTAACGGCAGACCAAGAAATGAAAACAGTAAGCAGATTCAGAAGAATGTTGGTTGCAGTGGTTATTCGCAGTTGAAGAGGCTTGCACAAGATACGTGGCAATGTGTATAACATGCTATCCAGCTGTCAAGCGGGACAACACGAACGTAAGAAAATATGTTACCGTCGTTTTTGTCTTGTTTTGTATTTGTTCGTGGGCTGTGCGAGATGAAAATGATTTAAACCGACCTTCTCTGAGAGGTTGCACGAGTTCACCAAAACAAACATTTTCCTCTAACATCAAAATTACCTGTGAGCATTTTTTAATCCGGTAGAGGGCTTAATCGCTCCCAGCACACGTGCAATTGCGAGTAACATGCGAATGAATCAGACGAATGTAAGAAACGTCCTTCATGAGTAACTGTTAGTCCATTTGACTTACAGCATGTGCTGCTCCCGGATGATTATCCCACTCACTGTTTTCGCAGTAGTACCGGGAAAACTGTGAAATGCAGCCTACATTGCGCTGCAGTCGTGGACTGTGCGGCTGGTCCCGGTGGAGGTTCGAGTCCTCCCTCGGGCATGGGTTTGTGTGTTTGTCCTTAGGATAATTTAGGTTAAGTAGTTTGTAAGCTTAGGAACTGATGACCTTAGCAGTTAAGTCGCATAAGATTTCACACACACACACAGCCCAGATTTTCGCCCTGTGTGCTGTTTACAGATGAAGCAACGTTCGGGCGCGATGAGATCTTCAGCAAACACAATTAGTATGTTTTGCATGAGGTAAATCCACGTGCGACATTTACTCACGCTCATCAATTGCTGAATGTGTGGGCAGATGTTGTTGGTGTCTGTTTTACTGGGCCATATCTCCTACCTAGGTCATTAAATGACAGACGTTATTACAATTCCTTCGCCAGAGCATTGCCAGAGTTGGTGGATGACGTGCCACTCACTACAAGACGGCACATGTTCCAGCATGACGGGGCGCCAGCATGTTTCAGTAACAATGTGCGTCGATTCTTGAACCGGCAGTTTCCAGGTCCTGTACCACGCCTTACTCGATTCCCTGAGTTGACCCCTCTCTCTTCTTTTGTATAATAAAAGATGTGTAAACTTTTTTACAAAACACCAGTTGAATCAGAAGAGGATCTCGTTGCCCACATAGTAGCAACAACAATAGACATTAAGGACACTCTTGCAGTCTTTGACTGTGTTAAACAGAATATGACACACCGGTATAACCTCTGTTTACAAGGCAATGGATATATTTTTGAACCTCTACTGTAATTGAAGTAGTTGTGTTGCCTTGGTGTTGTTGTTTCTTGGTAATAAGGAATTAGAACTTGTTTTTGTTATTTCTTGTCCTCACACGAAAAAACGGTAAAAACGTGTTTTATTGTCCCATGAAACCTCCCAGAATTAATTTTCATCCAGAGAACCTCTACCGATTTAAAAAAGCGTTACAGGAACAGATGAAATTCGAAAACTTATTTGTTTCGGTGTCCCGTGCTATCTCCCGTGGTTGTAGGTTTAAATAATTTTCACCCTGTATAACATGGATACCGTTCATACTCGTTTGGTGGGTGAATTGACGGCTACATTTACGTCTGTGTGGATATTAGCGTTTGAGATTTGTAATTAATGCGACCCCACAGTCTCTGGTATTTGGTACGGAACATATGCAATTATGTGTGAACCACTGTATGCACTGATATGTGAAATTCTTCCAGCTGTCTGAAGTTGAGCAATACTCGAAGTAGTAGTCATAATAAATAAAAAATGAAATAATTTCTGACAGCCGTAAGCGTAAACAAGCACGTTCAGTAGCTACTTGTCAGCGTCCCTCTCGCCATGTCCGGCCTCGCCATGCTCTGTGACTCCCTGCGTTTACTGCCCGGCCGCACTAAATGAGAATTGCTTTACAGCTCGCTGGCCTGCTAATAAATCTTGTGTCCGGGAAACTGGCAGTAAAATTTACGACGGTCTCCGTGCGATACTCACGAATGACAAACAGCTCATTTGTGCAACGCCTTCTCGACGCAATCAAGTTAACATCTATACTTTGTTGTTGTTCTGTAACTTCCTATCGTCGAAATGGTATAGTGACAATGCGATGCCGTTCAACAAGAGAAAGATGACTTCCGGTCTGCTGTTAACAGGGCTATGTGGAACAGAAACGATGTGAGAAATATGCTAGCAAGCTGGTCCCTGTCTTATTTTCCAAGATACCCTCACACTGTATAAAAATTCGTCAGGGCTCAAGTCGAGTCATGTCGGAATAAAAATTCGAGCTTTCGAAGACATTCACCATCCACTTTGTTAGTAGCTGACTACTCGGACTGTGCACTATTTCCACTGTACATGTTCTGTGTTTCCTCTTGCAAATGCTACTCTAGGTAGCTTCTTCATCAATATAATGTCGGATCACTGCTATATAAGAGACACATTGGTTCCAGCAGTCAGCTCCCAATGATGGAGGTGACGAATGTCGCCGAAAGTTCATGGTTTAATCCAAACATGACTGGGTGTGAAATGCGAGAGAATGAGGCCTGGCACGAAATCGGAGTCCCAAAACATCGTATAGGTGTCCTATAGGATTCAGGTAAGGACACTGTGCAGGCCAGTCCATTGCAGGGATGTTGCTGTCGTGTAACCACTCCGCCACAGGCCGTGCATTATGAACAGGTGTTCGATCGTGTTGAAAGATGCAGTCGCCATTCCCGAATTGTTCTTCAACAGTGGGAAGCAAGAATGTGCTTAAAACACCAATGTAGGCCTGTGTTACGATTGTACCACGCAAAACAACAAGGGGTGCAAGCCCCCTCCATGTAAAACATCATAACACCACCGCCTCCGAATTTCGCTGTTTGCACTACACACGCTGGCAGACGACGTTCACCGGGCGTTCGCCTTACCCACACCCTGCCATCGGATCGCCACGTTGTGTACCGCGATTCGCTACTCCACACAACGTATTTCCACAGTTCAACCGTCAAATGTTTACGCGCCTTACACCAAGTGAGGCGTCTTTTGGCGTTTACTGGCGTGATGTGTGACTTATGAGCAGCCGTTCGACAATGAAATCCAAGTTTCTTCACCTCCCGCCTAACTGTCATAGTACTTGCAGTGGATCCTGATGGAGTTTGGAAATCCTATGTGATGGTCTCGATAGATGTCTGCCTATTACACATTACGACCCTCTTCACCTGTCGGCCGTCTGTGTCAGTCAACAGACGAGGTCCGCCTGTACGCTTTTGTGCTGTACGTGTCGCTGATGTGGATTACCTGGCAGCAGGTGACAGCACAATGCACCTCAAATGAAAAAGGGGGTGTTCGGATACTTTTGATCACAATATGTACCTTAAGTGGATGTCTGAAAGAACAGACACTGTTGAACATTTATAGGTGTACGAAGTACTTCCGAAAGTAATTAGCTGACTGCGAATCCTTGCCAGCAGTTGTATTAGGTGTAGATCTGCTACGGGTTCGAATCCCAGCCTGGCACATATTTTCATATGTCATTGTTGGGTAGTAGATTTATACCTAATATAGGTATAAGGGTAGCGTCTTTGATTCATAATCAAAAACGTCTTCGGTCCCGGGTTCGATCCCCGCCAATGCCTAAATTTTGATAAATAATCAGCATAGGCGGCCGAAGACTTCCGGCATAAGTCAGCCTCATTCTGCCAACGGCCTTGTCAAAGAGGGCGGAGGAGCGGATAGAGGTTCAGGACACTCTCTTGTCCTAGGGGTGGGAAATTGCCCCTAAAGGCGGAAGAATCAGCAATGATCAACCACATGAGGATGCAGAAGGCAATGGAAACCACTGCATTAAAGACACGTAACGTGTATCCACAGGACATGTGGCCTGTAATTGAAGTAGTGTCATGATGATCTCTCCATTGGCAAAAGATTCCGGAATAGTCCCCCATTCGGATCTCCGGGAGGGGACAGCCAAGGGGGAGGTTACCATGAGAAAAAGATTGAATAATCAACGAAAGGATAACGTTCTACGAGTCGGGCCGTGGAATGTCAGAAGCTTGAAGGTGGTAGGGAAACTAGAAAATTTGAAAAGGGAAATGCAAAGGCTCAATCTAGATATAGTAGGGGTCAGTGAAGTGAGGTGGAAGGAAGACAAGGATTTCTTGTCAGATGACTATCGGGTAATATCAACAGCAGCAGAAAATGGTATAACAGGTGTAGGATTTGTTATGAATAGGAAGTTAGGGCAGAGGGTGTGTTACTGTGAACAGTTCAGTGACCGGGTTGTTCTAATCAGAATCGACAGCAGACCAATACCGACAACGATAGTTCAGGTATACATACCGACGTCGCAAGCTGAAGATGAACAGATAGAGAAAGTGTATGAGGATATTGAAAGGGTAATGCAGTATGTAAAGGGGGACGAAAATCTAATAGTCATGGGCGACTGGAATGCAGTTGTAGGGGAAGGAGTAGAAGAAAAGGTTACAGGAGAATATGGGCTTGGGACAAGGAATGAAAGAGGAGAAAGACTAATTGAGTTCTGTAACAAGTTTCAGCTAGTAATAGCGAATACCCTGTTCAAGAATCACAAGAGGAGGAGGTATACTTGGAAAAGGCCGGGAGATACGGGAAGATTTCAATTAGATTACATCATGGTCAGACAGAGATTCCGAAATCAGACACTAGATTGTAAGGCGTACCCGCCGGCCGCGGTGGTCTAGCGGTTCTAGGCGCGCAGTCCGGAACCGCGCGACTGCTACGGTCGCAGGTTCGAATCCTGCCTCGGGCATGGATGTGTGTAATGTCCTTAGGTTAGTTAGGTTTAAGTAGTTCTACGTTCTAGGGGACTGATGACCACAGATGTTAAGTCCCATAGTGCTCAGAACCATTTGAACCATTTGAAGGCGTACCCAGGAGCAGATAGAGACTCAGATCACAATATAGTAGTGATGAAGAGTAGGCTGAAGTTCAAGACATTAGTCAGGAAGAATCAATACGCAAAGAAGTGGGATACGGAAGTACTAAGGAATGACGAGATACGTTTGAAGTTCTCTAACGCTATAGATACAGCGATAAGGAATAGCGCAGTAGGCAGTACAGTTGAAGAGGAATGGACATCTCTAAAAAGCGCCATCACAGAAGTTGGGAAGGAAAACATAGGTACAAAGAAGGTAGCTGCGAAGAAACCATGGGTAACAGAAGAAATACTACAGTTGATTGATGAAAGGAGGAAGTACAAACATGTTCCGGGAAAATCAGGAATACAGAAATACAAGTCGCTGAGGAATGAAATAAATAGGAAGTGCAGGGAAGCTAAGACGAAATGGCTGTAGGAAAAATGTGTAGACATCGAAAAAGATATGATTGTCGGAAGGACAGACTCAGCATACAGGAGGAGTCAAAACAACCTTTGGTGACATTAAAAGCAACGGTGGTAACATTAAGAGTGCAACGGGAATTCCACTGTTAAATGCAGAGGAGGGAGCAGATAGGTGGAAAGAATATATTGAAAGCCTCTATGAGGGTGAAGATTTGTCTGATGTGATAGAAGAAGAAACAGGAGTCGATTTAGAAGAGATAGGGGATCCAGTATTAGAATCGGAATTTAAAAGAGCTTTGGAGGACTTACGGTCAAATAAGTCAGAAGGGATAGATAACATTCCATCAGAATTTCTAAAATCATTGGGGGAAGTGGCAACAAAACGACTATTCACGTTGGTGTGTAGAATATATGAGTCTGGCGACATACCATCTGACTTTCGGAAAAACATCATCCACACAATTCCGAAGACGGCAAGAGCTGACAAGTGCAAGAATTATCGCACAATCAGCTTAACAGCTCATGCGTCGAAGCTGCTTACAAGCATAATATACAGATGAATGGAAACGAAAATTGAGAATACGCTAGGTGACGATCAGTTTGGCTTTAGGAAAAGTAAAGGGATGAGAGAGGCAATTCTGACGTTACGGCTAATAATGAAAGCAAGGCTAAAGAAAAATCAAGACACGTTCATAGGATTTGTGGAGCTGGAAAAAGCGTTCGACAATATAAAATGGTGCAAGCTGTTCGAGATTCTGAGAAATGTAGGGGTAAGCTATAGGGAGAGACGGGTCATATACAATATGTACAACAACCAGGAGGGAATAATAAGAGTGGACGATCAAGAACGAAGTGCTCGTATTAAGAAGGGTGTAAGACAATGCTGTAGCCTTTCGCCCCTATTCTTCAATCTGTACATCGAGGAAGCAATGATGGAAATAAAAGAAAGGTTCAGGAGTGGAATTAAAATACAAGGTGAAAGGATATCAATGATACGATTCGCTGATGACATTGCTATCGTGAGTGAAAGTGAAGAAGAATTAAATGATCTGCTGAACGGAATGAGCAGTCTAATGAGTACGCAGTATGGTTTGAGAGTAAATCGGAGAAAGACGAAGGTAATGAGAAGTAGTAGAATTGAGAACAGCGAGAAACTTGACATCAGGATTGATGGTCACGAAGTCAATGAAGTTAAGGAATTCTGCTACCTAGGCAGTAAAATAACCAGTGACGGACGGAGCAAGGAGGACATCAAAAGCAGACTTGTTATGGCAAAAAAGGCATTTCTGGCCAAGAGAAGTCTACTAATATCAAATACCGGCCTTAATTTGAGGAAGAAATTTCTGAGTATGTACGTCTGGAGTACAGCATTGTATGGTAGTGAAACATGGACTGTGGGAAAACCGGAACAGAAGAGAATCGAAGCATTTGAGATGTGGTGCTATAGACGAATGTTGAAAATTAGGTGGACTGATAAGGTAGGGAATGAGGAGGTTCTATGCAGAATCGGAGAGGAAAGGAATATGTGTAAAACACTGATAAGGAGAAGGGACAGGATGATAGGACATCTGCTAAGGCATGAGGGAATGACTTCCATGGTACTAGATGGAGCTGTAGAGGGCAAAAACTGTAGAGGAAGACAGAGATTGGAATACGTCAAGCAAATAATTGAGGACGTAGGTTGCAAGTGCTACTCTGAGATGAAGAGGTTAGCACAGGAAAGGAATTCGTGGCGGGCCGCATCAAACCAGTCAGTAGACCGATGACAAAAAAAAAAAAAAAGGTGACAGCAAGGAATTCGTAGCCAGCGAATAAATTTTTGAACAACAAAACCCTTAAACAATTACCCAAATACACTAAAAAAGAAAAAACAAAGCACCACGAAGAAATTATCCGAATGGGATGGAAACCGGCACATGTGACATGCATGTACAGACGAACAAATGATAACAATTTCAGAAAAATTTCGATGGTTTATTCAAAGGATACTGGTGCAGCTCAATAACGTCCAGGTCCACCTTGGCACTTACGCAAGGGGTTATTCTGTTTAGCATTGATAGACAAGACTGTTGGATATCCTCCTGAGGAATATCGTGTCAAATTCTGTTCAATTAGCCCTTTGTATCGTCAAAATTCCGAGCTAGTTGGAAGGCCCTGCCCATAATGCTCCAAACGTTCTCAAGTGGGGAGAGATACTGCGACCTGTCTGGCCAAGGTGGGGATTGGCCACACGAAGAAAAGCAGCATAAACTCTCGCCGTGTGTGGGCAGGCATTATCTTGCCGAAATGTCAGCCGGGGACGGCTTGCCCTGAAGGGCAACAAAACGGGGCGTAGAATAACGTGCTGTAAGGGTGCCGCGGATGACAACCAAAGGGGTCCTCCTATGTAGAGAAATGACACCCCACACCATCAGTCTTACAATGAAAAGTTCACTCTGCAGCGGAGTGTACGCTGATATGAAACTTCCTGGCAGATTAAAAGTATGTACCGGACAGAGACTCGAACTTGCTATTTGCGGTCAAGTGGTCTAACGTCTGAGCTATCCAAGCACGACTCACGACCCATCCTCACACCTTCACTTCTGCAGTACCTCGTCTCCTACCTTCCAAATTCACAGAAGCTCTCCTGCGAACGCTGCATAACTAGCAATCCTGATGGAGAAATGTTGGCTCAGCAGTGCATTCTACCTACAGTTAGGCACAGTAGGAGTTCTTTTATAGTCTAGGTTTTTTTTGTTGGAGATGAAGTTGACAACAATGTGAAAATAGAAAGGTGTGTGGATTAGAAGCACTACCTACGCATACTTCAGTATCAAACTACAACATGTGGTTTGCGCTTAACAGTGGAAAGCTATACACTACAACAGGATTATCACCGGAAACATTTCGGTGTTCTGTAAGAAGTACATTGCATCAGAGGAAAAACGGAAGGTACTGAAAGATATGGTGTGGTCATCCCAAGCCCTGATTGTAACCATTTGAAATGGTCTGGGATGAAGAAGTGAACAGATGTATCTACAAAGTTCACATAACAAGTAAGGAATATCTCTGGAATGTCGTTAAGGATATGTGAAATCTTTTAGGCTCAGAATACCTACAAAAACTTATTGACCACATCGATTGAGTTTTTGAATCAATTATTAAGTCACAGCTATGATACTCCGATGAAAGTAAAATATATTTTTTCTGTTTGTATTATATGTGTTTAAGTTTAAATTATTACATTTTTGGAGAAATAAAGTTTTTGTTGTGTTCGTATTTGAAATACCTGATAACTGTCATGGTTTTCTGAAATTAACGTGCGATGCTGTCTGTCTGCACGAACAGCTTCCATCGTTCCATTTTTGTTTTCTGTAAACTTAAATCACCACCCAGACAGCCGCACGCTATAGCACGCCCTTCTCGGATTCTAGAAACTGTTTCGGGTCCCAATCAAATCCTCCTGGGGGGAACAACGACGATAAACGATTCTCACGTTTTCAAATGGTACGACACCAGAAGCAGTCATATGGATAGACAAAATCTTGGGAGGGTGGGGATAATGGGATAATGGGATGATGGGCATCTGGTCAAACCCAGATAAACAGGCCGACCCCGTGAGGAAATAGGATAAAATTGGGAAAAAAGGATGATGTTCCCTACAACATGAAAAAAAATTTAAATTCGATGACTTTAATGCGCAAACTTTACACCAAACGATTGCAGTTATTAGTAAAGCTACTGTTCTGTCACAGAGGTTTTACAAAGAGTATAGAAAGACACGTTTGTCTGCATGGAGATTATCCGCAGCAAGAGCAGAAATATTCATACTGTAAATAAAACAGTCTTTTCTTACTCCTATGTACGAGGGTTGGAACTTTAATAATGGCAACTATTTATTTACAGCTCGTACAAAATAGATATGTATTTCAAAATTTTACTGACCTTCAAAGTAGTCACCAGAATTGTGTATAACCCGTTGCCAGCTATGTGAAAGTCGTAGGATTCTCTTAGCAGTACCAGTTGTATTGACACTTCGAGCGGCGCGGTCTATTGCCCAACGAATTTGTAGCAGTTCTGAATCGAATGCCGTGAAGTGTTTCCTTCAGTTTAGTAATCGAGTTGAACTCACGAGGGCTTAAGTCAGGGGAGTGCAGTAGGTAGTATAGCACTTAGCAGCCCTATCAGTTAGCTTGCACTGTACGTGCTTGAGCATTGTCGTGCAAAATTATAGTCAGGTCCTGCAGAAGGTGTCATCGCTTCTGTCTCATTTTTGGAACACAACCTGCGACCAGCACCTGCACGGCCTTTGTCAGAAAATCTCAAGGCGCCTGGGACTGGTTATGAATGTCTGCGTTCGTTATATGTGTGATGGGCGACTCTTTGACACATTTCACCATCAGATCCACAGCTATCCTGGCTGCGTGCACACAATCACAGTGATTTCCATACCCACTGTCTTCTCTATTGTCTTAACAACGAACATTGTCCCTCACATCTCTCCTCGACCGTATCATTGAACAACGTGGCAAATACACCCATTCCCATCAGAGTAAAGTCATTTCGTCGTACTACATCGTTCAGCCACTTTCTCGAAGTCCTTGTCAGCGTCAGGAACCTGACTCTGGTATAACCTCCCGCATTATATTTGAGAACTGAATAACATCTCAGCTTCAGAAGGCAGCTAATGACACATTTCATAAAGTAGCAATAAAGGTCACTGTTGTCCCTGTACGTAGTCGTTACTTTCGTACACTCTTCTTCCCAACTACAGATTCCTCTTTTCCCAGTATTATTGGCCGGTGTAGCTTCCTTAAATTTCCTTTCCTCGTATCTCGCTGTATCAGAAAACGTCTTTTTTGTACATCTATAAATTCTTTTCAAAACTGTCACTATCATTATCGTTATTACTGTCATTATTATTATTACGAGGTGTACAACTTTGCTTCCGCCGTTTTTTCCCCTACATTTGAGGCTTTAATGAAACAAATTGGTTAGACATGTATCATTCAAAGTATTTTCCTTCGCTCACCACTACTTTGCCCATCTTTCGGGCAGTGTACGAATCCCGCGTCGAAAATATTGTTCATCTTTTGAAGCGATCCACGAATCGATCCATTTTGTGACTTCTTCATGAGATCGGAAGTGTTGGTCAGCCAGCCCACGCGCCATTGATCTAAACAGGTGATAGTCAGAGGGAGCAATGTATGGAGAATACGGAGGGTGGGGTAGGACTTCCCACTTTAACGTTTCCAAGTACACTTTGACCTCTTTTGCAACGTGGGGTCGAGCGTTGTCGTGCTGCAAAATCACTTTATCGTGCCTCTCGCTGTATTGCGGCCGTTTGTCTTTTAATGCTCTGCTCAAACGCATTAATTGCGTTCGGTAACGAGCACCTGCAATTGTTTCACTTAGTTTTAACATCTCATAATACACGACGCCGAGCTGGTCACACCAAATGCAGAGCATGATCTTGGAGGCGTGAATTTTCGGTTTCGCCGTCGACGTGGAAGCATGGCCGGGATATACCCCTGATTTTTTGCGTTTAGGGTTATCGTACTGAACCCATTTTTCATTCCCGGTCACAGTGCGATGCAGAAATCCCTTCCGTGTTTGCCTCTGAGGCAACTGTTCATAAACACACAAACGCCGTTCGACGTCTCTTGGTTTCATCTCACACGGGACTTCCGAAACATGATCTTAGCCTTGAGACGTTTTGATATGGCTTGCTGTGTCACTCCCACTAATCGCGCCAATTCTTCTTGAGTTTGACGCGAGTCTTCACTCAGCAATGTCTCCAATACTGCATCTTCGAAAACATTCTCTCTTCCACCACTATGCTGGTCTACGACGTTAAAATCACCGTTCTTGACACGTCGAGACCACCCACGACACGTTCTTTCACTAATAGCGTCCTTTCCACACGTACTTGAGAGCAGTCGATGAGACTAATCGCTGTTTTCTTCATGCTGAAACAAAACAGTAACACCTCCCTCAAATGACGAGAATTAGGCTCGAAAACTGACATTTTCAATCAAGAACAACTTTATGATGCAGAGACAAATCGACCAACGTTTAAATGACGTTCTGTTGACCGAGGTCCAAGCTAACTGCCTGACGTCTGCGATCTGTTTCTTTCGACCGCTACTTACCGTTGTCGCCACCTATCGGCAAACGGCGGAAGCAAAATTGTACACCTTGTACTAATGCCACTATTAGTGGCAGCAAATGCATTAGTACAGGGTGGGACAAATGAAAGTGGCCCAGAGAACAGAGTTCAGGGGTATAAAGAAACACAACAGAGGAAAGGAAATAAAGTATTAACCTGACTGTAGCAGATGTTGAAAGTGACAATCATTCACCTCTTGGCACGTTTGGGCCCTGGTCAGCAAGTTGCTGAAAGCGGATCGAAGCTGGACTGCTGGAATTGCTGCAGTCTTATTATAAATGTTCTGCTGCAGTTCCTGAAGACTATGAGGGCAGTTTCGATACACCTTAGACGTGAGGACTCCCCACACAAAGCAGTCGCACACTGACAGACCAGTTGACCTGGATGGCCAGCTAGGGTCGCGACCAGACTGACCTCTGCTAACAACTCTGTGATGCGTGAAGATGTGCTCCAAGGACCGGCCGTCAGCATGGGCAGTTGCCCTATTCTGTTGGAAGTAACTCTTTTCCTCCTCCGTTAATGGTTTCAAAAAGTTGGCAATGTTGGCGCCGAAGACGGGACCAATAATGCCGCATGCAGACATTGCACACCAAACCTTAACCTTCTGATCATGCGGTGGTGTTTCGTGGAAGTTATGCGTATTCTCCGCTATCCAGAAACTGTGATTTTGTGAGTTGACACAACCACTTAGGTGAAACGAGGCTTCGTCAGACATAAAGAACAGATACATGAGCCATTCATTGTCGTCTCAGTGAACAGCCACACATGAAACTAAGCCGCTGAGGAGCATTTTCTGGTTTTAATGCATGAGCTACAGATACTCGGTAGGGATGCAGATGCAGGTGCGAATATTCGTCCGCACGATTGACGTGACATGGCGGTCTCCTGCGACAGGCGTCGGATTTATTCCGTGGAACTCTGAAGCATTTTCTGGCGAACTGCAGCCACGTTTTGTGGTCTGCGGGCACGTTTGGAATGCTTTGTGACTTGTTCAAAACAGATCCTTCCTGACGCCTTTTTCGAACTAAGCGTTGCTGGCACTTTGACACCATTAAATTTCTCAGCAAACAACCGACCATACCGTTTCCACGACCTTGTTGTCACGTAACTTTCCACGACGAACACGCACTGTATCATAACCCCCTTTGCAGTGCTCCACTCACACTGACACAGCACGCACTACACTACACAGGTGTGGGTCAAGTGGCGGGTGTACTCGTGGTGTGTTCGTCACGGGGTGTGGTTATATTCATATCTTCATGTCCAATCGTATCCACTCGTCCGGACCACTTGTATTTGACCCCCCCCCCCCCGCCCCTTCCCCCCCTTGTACAAGTGCTACCGGCATTAACTAATAACTTTACTAGTTCATTGTCAGCATTATTTACTCACACTGCCAGTTCGGATACTAAAATCATTATAAAACTACCTGTCATATTAAATTGTTATTCTTATGAAATTATGACTTAAAAAGGTTCTGTATGAGTAAAACTCTGGAGCTCATTTTTTTCCGTTCAACTTTTCGTCTTTTACGGGCTGCTTTCTTACATGGGGTTTAAGTGAGAATTTTTCTTTGTATATTCAGAAGATATAATGCTGTGGCACCGAGAAGAAGAGTCATTCAGGTCCTTCGCATTAGATTTAGTACGGATTTGAATAAAAACAATAACTGAATATATTAACACAAATGATATTTTGAAATAACGCATAAATTAGTACCTTTACTAGTAGTGAAGCAATTTAAATCACTCAATAAAAGGAAGTCTTCTGATTCAGACTGTATACCAATTAGGTTGCTTTCAGAGTATGCTGATACAACAGTTCCATGCTTAACAATCAAATACAACCGTTCGCTCTACGAAATATCCGTACCCAAAGACTGGAAAGTTGCACACGTCACACCAATAATCAAGAAAGGTAGTAGCAGTAATCCATTAAAGTACAGGCCCATATCATTAATGTCGGTATGCAGCAGGCTTTTGGAACATATATTGCGTTCGAACATAACGAATTACCTAAAAGAAAACGGTCTATTGACACACAATCAACACGGATTTAGAAAAAATAGTTCTTGTGAAATACAACTAGCTCTTTACGTGCATGAACTGTTATGTGCTATTGACAAGGAATTACAAATTGATTCCGTATTTCTGGGTTTCCGGAAGGCTTTCGACACTGTACCATACAAGCGGCTCGTAGCGAAATTGCGTGCTTATGGAATATGGACTCAGTTATGTGACTGGATTCGTGATTTCCTGTCAGAGAGATCACAGTTCGTAGCAACTGACGGAAAGTCATCGAGTAAAACAGAAGTGATTTCTGGCGTTCCCCAAGGTAGTGTTATAGGCCCTTTGCTGCTCCTTATCTATATAAACTATTTGGGAGACAATCTGAGCAATCGTCTTACACTGTTTGCAGATGATGCTGTCGTTTATCGACTAATAAAGTCATCGGAAGATCAAAACAAATTGCAAAACTATTTAGAAAAGATATCTGTATGGTGCGAGAATTGGCAGTTGACCCTAAATAACGAAAAGTGTGAGGTTGCGAGGTGCCGGGGCTAGCAGTGTATTTATCACTAAATTCTACTAGAATCCACATATGTAAATCATGCTCTAAGCCCCCCTATTCTAACTCCGACTTTTGCTGTTGCACAAGGATAAAAAAAAATACGCGAACTGACTCTAATCAACCCTGCCAGTGGAGTAGAAGAGAGTCTGGCACCTGCAATAATTTAATTTGATAAATAAGTTAAATAAACAAAGGTTTCATTAGCATAGTGAGGAATGATAGGGTTGCTCTATCGATTAACAGAATGAAAGTTCTGTCCAAAAATAACAATATGATTTATTAAGACTAAACACAGAATAGTAAAAGAAACACAGGAAATATAATACATCAAATTGGCTCAAATTTGGAGATTCATACAAACACTGTAAAGGTGAAGTTGTCCCTAAACTAGATCGTGAGGTTTAAGACGAGGTGGTATGTGGAGCCAATTCCTTGCCACTCAAATCTCAAGAGAGACACACAGCTAACCCAACAGTAATTGCTGCTTCTCAAGACAGAACAAAGTTAGAAAAAGACGAACAGGCGCGCTCTGCTGAGCTCTGATTATCACCTAGGAAAATCCCTGTCTGCCGGTGCTGCGGACATACATTACCAAACTGTCTTCTTGACTGCCAGGACACGATCTGGCGTACCGGAGCCGTTGGCTGGTTGCTTCGACGTCCTCGACCGAAAGGCGACTGCCGACTACCTAGAGCACCAGTACAGGCCGAACACACAACATTCCCGCCCCCACGACAGTGGCCGTGGTTACGTTCCAATCAGCAACTCGTAAACCGGCGGAAATTCCACTCCATTGCCGGAGCACTACCATTCCACCAATGGAGATTCTTGGCGCCAATTTCTGTGCTGATTTTGCTCCGTCACGGAGCTATGCCCTGAGCAAGCCAATCACAGTTCCTATTTTGCAGAAAGCGCGGGAATTTTCCCGCCACAGCTGCCTGGGTACATAAGTCATTCCCACGCCTCGCTGGTAGCCCGCCAGAAAGTGTTTTCGCTAAGCTTCTGCGAAGCAACGGAACCCCCAGCCCAGCCGCCACTTCCGGCTCCCGCGGGCGCGTCTCCTGACAATGTCGGCGTCCGGAAAGCATTCACTCGACCCCCCACACCTGTCGGCCTACCCTTTCAAAGTCAGAAGAGCCCGCCTGTCACTGGACCACCCGGGTGGCGAGAGACGCTGCATGGGAAGTCCGCGTGTGAAGGAATATCAACCCTCCACCGCATGCAACTAGAGAGGAGAATCGTAAGATAGAAATATGAGAGGGGGCTCATGCCACCTCTCAAGGTCATCCCCATGAGTGCAAAAGTCATCCGTTAAACATTGGTTACTCGATAAATCAGTCAAATCTAAAGGCCGCAAATTCAACTATATACCTAGGAATTACAATTACGAACAACTTAAATTGGAAGGAAAACATAGAAAATGTTGTGGGAAAGGCTAACCAAAGACTGTGTATTATTGGCAGGACACTTAGAAAATGTAACAGATCTACTAAGGAGAGTGCCTACAATCCGCTTGTCCGTCTTCTTTCAGAATACTGCTGCGCGATGTGGGATCCTTACCAGATAGGATTCACGGAGTACATTGAAAATGTTCAAAGAAAGGCAGGGCAGCACGTTTTGTATTATCGCGAGTAGGGGAGAGAGTGTCACTGAAATGATACAGGATTTGGGATGGACGTCATTAGAACGAAGGCGTTTTTCGTGGCGGCGGAATCTTCTCACGAAATTTTAATCACCAACTTTCTCCTCCGACTGCGAAAATATTTTGTTGACGCCGACCTACATAGGGAGAAGTGATCACCATGATAAAATAAAGGACTCAGAGCTCACACGGAAAGATATAGGTGCTCGTTCTTTCCGCGCACTATGCGAGATTGGAATAACAGAGAACTGTGAAGGTGCTTCGATGAACCCTCTGCCAGACACTTAAATGTAATTTGCACAGTATCCATGTGGATGTAGATGTAGATGTACCTTCTGATGCACAGTACAACACTTTACCTCAGAGTTTATATTTTCCTTCTTCTGTAACTAGTCTGACACACATGGTTCAAATGGCTCTGAGCACTATGGGACTCAACTGCGGAGGTCATTAGTCCCCTAGAACTTAGAACTAGTTAAACCTAACTAACCTAAGGACATCACAAACATCCATGCCCGAGGCAGGATTCGAACCTGCGGCCGTAGCGGTCTTGCGGTTCCAGACTGCAGCGCCTTTAACCGCACGGCCACTTCGGCCGGCTTGACACACATGTATCTTTGGTTTTGATAGCATGGCCTAGTCTGTGTGTATATAACGAAGTGTGAAGAAGGAACTGGTTTAGCGTGCTTACAACTCGTGACTGGTGAATTATCGGCTATACTCAGTTATGGTTATTTTTCTATTACACAGGACTAAGTTTGATTTCGCTGTTATTTTCATGACTATGGAATGTATTGTCTATGTCAGCAGTACACGAAGATTACTTTCTTTGATTCAGTAAACAGCCAAAAAGGAAGCTGCCTAAGTACACGTAATCATTAGTTACATTTACTCCCAAATTAGTTCGAGGTGCAAAGTGGAAGCTTCCTGCACTAAAATGGCTTCATTAACTAACCGTTCTCAAGGGTATTATGAGAGCTGGGCATCTTTCAGTCCGTAACAGCTTGTTTTTGAACCCACGTTTAGAAGAACTCTTTCGTTTCTATTTTCGTACATTTTCGCGTTTGTTACTTTTCGATACTGATTGTGGTTCAACCTGTACGAGTTTTTTCTTCTACATTTTGCAAATTAAGGAATAATTTAAACAGTTATCTGTGTGAGTCAATTTATTTTCGCCCGCTACACGCTTCAAGGACAACAGCACACAGAGCAAATGACTTATTAGAAAGTAAAATCAAGCCCTCTAAACACGTCCTGGGAGAAAATAGAAAGTCACTGACACAATTAATTGTTTTAAGTTGTCTTTTTTGTCACTGACAATCACAATTTTCAAACCACAGTCCAGCATGAACGACGTGAAGTTTGCTAGTAATCTCAGGCTTCGTTTGGAGAAAACTTAAAAACTGAGACTTGACACTCGAAACCAGTCGTTTAATAAATTTTATTATACATGTGAAAGTGTGAACTGCATACTACATTCCGACCTCTTACTCCTGCTCCGTGTCATCGTAACTAATATTAACAAGTAGCAGTCGTGCTGTTAAAAGCTGAGTGCGTCTGGACCGTGGGAAGCGTTCCAACTCCAGAGTGCCTCTCATTAGTCTGTCCCGGAAATGTAAAATTTAAACAAGTAAGGCAGACCATCGTACTAGGAGGGTAAGCGTGAGCAAGCAGCCAGATCCTGTGTAGAATGATTCGTGTGTGGAGAGATGGCAGTACCGGTACACATGGGCCACATCGTTTGTTACAGCGGGGGACAGCTGCACAAGTACTGTAGGCCACTGGCGGCAGCGGACTGGCGCCAGGCGGGCGCCAGCCGGCAGTAAAAAGGAAGCCAGCCGCTCTATTCGGGTCTGGGAAAGCACCGTGACTGGCCACCCGCTTCGGGAGTTGAGCAGGATGGCGCCAGTAGCCGCAGCTGCCGGATCACGAATTTCTCACCGGCGATGAGCAACGCGCGATAATAGTCTCCGCGTTTCAACCTGTCACTCGCTGCGGTGATGAAGTGGCCAGAGCGATACTGGCGCGCCAGTTAATTGGACTGTCGTTTTAAATTATGCCGTGACGCGACCAGGAGAAGTGCTGCCTTCAAATGGTTCAAATGGCTCTGAGCACTATGGGACTCAACTGCTGAGGTCATTAGTCCCCTAGAACTTAGAACTACTTAAACCTAACTAACCTAAGGACATCACAAACATCCATGCCCGAGGCAGGATTCGAACCTGCGACCGTAGCGGCCTTGCGGTTCCAGACTGCAGCGCCTTTAACCGCACGGCCACTTCAAGTGCTGCCTTCGTCGGCTGGCGCAGATCGTAAGCTGCGCACTGCCACAGCAGCTGCAAGTGTCACAAAAATAACTTCTGACCACTTCATGTGTGATTAATACAAATGTTTACTAAATATGACATAATTAATTCAGTCGATGCAGGAGGAATTAGATTAGAAAATGAGACACTAAAAATATTCGATGAGTTTTGCAATTTCTGTAGTAAAAGAACTGACAAGGTCGTAGTAGAGAGACAATGGATTGGACGGTGACCAATCCAAGTAGTAACGAAACCCTACAGTGCTTAACTTCGGTGACCTAACGGAAACCGTTGTTACCACTGCTGCTAGGCCCTTGGTTATGGCAAGAAAAGTACCAGGAAAGTGTGATAGAACCGTTCTTTTTCCATATGTACGTATATGATCTGACGGATGGGATAGGCAGTAATCTGTGACTGTTTGCTGATGACGCTGTAGTGTATGGAACGTATCGTCGTCGAGTGACTGTGGGAGGATAGGAGATGGCTTACACGACAAAATTTATATTTGGTGTGATGAGTGGCAGTTTGCTCTAAACGTAGAAAAATGGAGGCTAATGCAGAAGAGCGGGAAAACCAGTCTTGTAATGTTCAGGTATATTTTTAGCGGTGTGGTAGTCGTAACGTTGTAACGTTGCAAAGTGAATTGAGATGGAACAAACACACAAGGTAGGCAGCAGGGAGGACTTTAGTTTATTGGGAGAATACTAGGAGAATGTAACTCATCTGTAAACGTAACAGCATATAGAACACTTGTGCATCTCACACCTGAGTAATGCTTGAGCATTTGGGATTCCCGCCAGGTCTTATTAAAGGAAGACGTTGAAGCAATTCACAGGTGCGCTGCGTATTTTTTACAGGTTGTTTCGATTAACGGCAACGGCCTTACCGCAGTGGATACACCGGTTCCCGTGAGATCACCGAAGTTAAGCGCTGTTGGGCGTGGTCGGCACTTGGATGGGTGACCATCCAGCCACCATGCGCTGTTGCCATTTTTCGGGGTGCACTCAGCCTCGTGATGCCAATTGAGGAGCTACTCGACCGAATAGGAGCGGCTTCGGTCAAAGAAAAACCTTCATAACGACCGGGAGAGTGGTGTGCTGACCACACGCCCCTCCTATCCGCATCCTCATAATCTTCATAATGCGCATGATACGGCGGTCGGATGGTCCCGATGGGCCACTTGTGGCCTGAAGACGGAGTGCTTTTTTTTTTTCGATTAACACGCGAGATTACGCACATGCTTCGTGAAGTTACATGGGAATCCCCGGAAAGAAGATGACATTCTTTTCGCAAAGTGCTACTGAGAAAATTTAGAGAACCAACATTTGTGGCTGACTGGAGGACGATCCTACTCCCCCCAATGTAAATTTTGCGTAAGAACAGCGAAGACAAGATAAGAGAAATTAGGGCACATATGAAGGAATATAGGCAGTCGTTGTTCCTCCGGTCTGTTTGGAACAGGAAATGATATGACTATTGTGGTACAAGGTACCTCTGGCATGCACTGTATGGTGGCTTGCGGAGTGTGAATGTAGATGGAGATATGAAAAGCAGAGCTTTTATGTCAAACAACAATAACACTGTCTGAACAGGCCTTGAAGGCTCAACGGTACCGACTGGCCGCCGTGTCGTCCTGAGACCTTAGACATCGCCGGACTTGGATGTGGAGGAGCATGAAGTAGCACACCACTCTCCCAGCCGTTGTTAGTTTTTGTGGCCAGCGCCGTTACTTCTCAGTCAAGTAGCTCCTCAATTGGCCCCATAAGGGCTGAGTGCACCCTACATGCCAACAGCTCTCGTTAGACCCCGACGGTGACCCATAAAAGTACTAAAGAAATCCGACAGTACCTAACTTCGGCGACCTGACGGAAACCGGTGTTACCACTGCTGCCAGGTCTTTGGCTATGGCAAGAAAAGCGTTTCTGAAAGAAGTTAATTTTGTGAGCATTTGATATAAATTTAAGTACTAGGAAATCTTTTCTGAAAGTACCGGGTGGTTATAATTAAAGTGCAGCTACTCACCCATTGTGGGTGAAATTATCGTATGGTAGCGAATCTTGCTGGATATTCTAATGCGTTAATACAGAACCGAATTACGCTGCAAAAAATAAGTTCGAATTTTGGGGCTATGAACGCAAGAATAACGTATAAAAGTGATTCCATATTTGATAGATTAGGAACAGGACGTGGGCAGCAAAGGGCAAACAAGTGAGTGGCAATATTGTTGATTTTATTATTAATCGCCGCTTACATATTTTTTTTCAATATGTGCGCCGGAGACTTCGACGAAATGCTGCGTCTGTAAAACGACGTGATCAATAGTTGCCCACAGTTGTCCCATTTTGCATGAAAACTGTAGTTTCCCGACAGTTTCACTCTCCCAAAGCAGGAGTCACGTGCTGTACAAGGAGGTCTCGGTAACGTTCAGACATCACAGTAGACCTGACAAGCCCTCTGCGTGTATTCTCTTCAGCGGAGAACCCTTGGAGAATAAGGGTGCTTGTGAAAACACCTCGCATACGGAGAGTGCAATGGCTTTTCATGCACAACATGCGGTTTAACAATGCCCCAATTTCTGTAGCTCTGTGTATTCACTGTATACTGTAGTTCTTCGTCCCTCAGCAGAATATTCCCTGGCCACATGTCATCTACTTCTATCCGTATCAGAATCCGAAGAGCAAATTCAGAACGTTGCTGCGCACATATGGTGTCAGTTACTTCGCCGTCTGGATTTTCTAGGTTTCTTTTCTTTTTCTGAGTCGTCAGGCTTCTGATGCGGCCCGTCACGAATCCCTCTCCTGTGCCAACCTCTTCGTCTCAGAGTAGCACTTGCTCCCTCCTTCCTCAGTTATTTGCTGGATATATTCCAGTCTCTGTCTTCCTCTACAGTTTTTACCCCCTACATCTCGCTCTTGTAGCATGGGAGTCATTCACTGATGGCGTAACAGATGGCCTATCATGCTGACCCTTGTCCTTGCCAGTGTTTTCCACATATTCCTTTCCTCTCCGATTCTGTACAGGAACTTCTCACTCCTTACCTTATTAGTCCAACTAATTTTCAACATTCGTCTGTTGCACCAAATTTCACATACTTCGATTCTCTTCTGTTCCGGTTTTCCCCATAGTCCGTGTTCCCTCAAGTTAAGGTCCATGTTTGATACTAGTAACTTCTTTTGGCCAGAAATGCGCTTTTTGCCAGTGCTAGTCTGCTGTTGATACCCTCCTCGCTCCATCCGTCATGGGTTATTTTACTGCCGAGATAGCAGAATTCCTTGAGTTTGTCTGCTTCGTGACTATCGAACTTAGTGTAAAGTTTCTCGTTGTTCTCATTTCTGCTACCTCTCATTACTTTCGTCTTTTTTCGATTTGCTCTCAATCCATGATCTGTACTCAGTAGACTGTTCACTCGATTCAGCAGATCCTGTAATTGTTCTTCACTTTCAATGAGGATAGCAGAGAATCTTATCATTGATATCCTTCCACCTTGAATTTTTATTTCCATCAATGCTTCCTCGATGTACAGGTTGAAAAGCAGGGCCAAAAGGCTACATCCTTGTTTTACACCCTTTTTAATCCGAGCACTACGTTCTTGAACTCCCACTCTTATTGCTCCCTATTGGTTCTTCTATGTGATGTACATTACCGGTCTCTACCCATAACTTACCCCTATTGTTCTCAGAACTTCGAACATCTTGCCCCGTTCTACATTGTCGAACGCTCTTTCCCGGTCGACAAATCCTATGAACATGTCTTGATTTTTCTTTAGTCTTGCTTCCCTTATCAAGGGCAGTGTCAGAATTGCCTCTCTGTTGCCTTTATCTTTCCTAAAGCCAAACTGATCATTATTTAACAGATACTCAGTTCTCTCCATTTTCCGCTATGTCATTCTTAACAGCAACTTCGATACATGAACTGTTATGTTAAGCTGATTGTGCGACGAAAATCGCACTTGTCAGTTCTTGCAGTCTTCGGAATTGTGTGGATGACATTTTTCCAAAAGTCATAAAGTATATCTCCAGAGTCATACATTCTACCCACCAACGTGAATAGTGGTTTTGTTTCCACTTTCCCCAGTGATTTTGCAAGTTCTGTTGGAATGTTATCTATCCCTTCTGTCTTATTTGATCTCAAGTCTCCCGACGCTCTTTTAAATTCAGATTCTAATACTGGACGCCCTATCTCTTCACTGTCTACTCGTGTTTCTTCCATCGCGTCATGAGACAAGTCTTCCCCCTCATAGAGGCCTTCAACGTACTCTTTCCACCTATCCGTTAACTCTTCTGCTATTTAACAAGGTAACTGCGAAGACACCATGGGTAACAGAAGAACTCTTCGAGTTACCACCCTTGCTTTTAAATTCGTAAAAGGTTATTTGACTTTTCTATATGCTGAATCAGTTCTTCCGACAATCATTTCTTTTTCGATTTCCTTACGTTTTTCATGTAGCAATTTCGCCTTAGCTTCCTTGCACTTCCCATTTATATTATTCCTAAGTGACAGGTATATCCGTTTTCCTGAATTTCCTTGAACATTTTTGTACTTCCTTCTTTCATCGACTCTCTAAAATATTTCTTCTGTTACCCATGGTGTCTTCGCAGTTACCTTGTTTGTACCTATGTTTTTCTTTCCAACTTCTGTAATTGCCCTTTTTAGGGATAAGCATTTCTCTTTAACTGAATTGCCTACTGAGGGATTCCTTAAGGCGGTATTTATAGCCTCAGAAAGTTTCGATCGTACTACTTCGTTCCATAGGACTTCCGTATCCCCCTCCTTTGGGTACTGATTCTTCTTGACTAGCCTCCTAAACTTCAGCTTAATCTTCACCACTAGTAAATTGTGATGTGACATTATATCTGCTCCTGGGTACGCCTTACAATTGAATATATGATTTAGAAATCTCTGCCTGACTATGGTGTAATCCAACTGAAACCTTCCCTGTCTGCCGATCTTTTTCAAGTGTGCCTCCTCCCCTTGTGATTCTTGAGAAAGAGTATTCGCTATTACTAGCTGCATTTATTGCAGAACTCAATCAATATTTTTCCTTTCTCATTCCTAATACCAAGTCCATATTCTCTCACAAACCTTTCTTCTACTCTTCCCCCTACAACCACTTTCCAGCCCCCCAAGACTATTAGATTTTCATCTCTCTTTACGTACTGGATTACCCATTCAATGTCCTCATATACTTTCTTCTTCTTCAGCTTGTGACATCGTCATGTATATCTGTATTATTGTTGTCAATCTTGGTTTGCTGTCGATTCTGGTGAGAACAACTCTATCACTGAGCAGTTCACAGTAATACGTTCTCTGTCCTACCTTCCTGTTCATAACAAGTCCTACTGCAGGTGATATTACCCTATATTCATCTCACCAAAATCGTTTCCTTCTTTCCATTTTATTTAACTGATTCCTCACTGTATCTAGATTGTTGAACGTTGTCCTTTTACTGGTTATTCAATTTTTTCTCACGCCATTTCACTCTTAGCAGTCCCCTCCCGGGGGTCCGAATGGGCTGCTATTTCGGAATCTTTTGCCAATGGTTCAAATGGCTCTGAGCACTATGGGACTCAACTGCTGTGGTCACCAGTCCCCTAGAACTTAGAACTACTTAAACCTAACTAACCTAAGGACATCACACACATCCATGTCCGAGGCAGGATTCGAACCTGCGACCGTAGCAGTCGCACGGTTCCGGACTGCACGCCTAGAACCGCGAGACCACCGCGGCCGGCTCTTTTGCCAATGGAGAGATCATTATGTCACTTCTTCAATTACAGGCCATATGTGCTGTGGATACACTTTATATGTCTTTCATGCAGTAGTTTCCATTGCCTTCTGCATACTCATGCCGTTGATAATTGCTGATTCATTCGCCTTTAGGGGCAGTTTCTCACCCCAAGAGCAAGAGAGTGCCCTGAACCTTTGTCAGCTGCCCGGCCCTCTTTGATAATTCCGTTATCAGAGTGAGGGTGACTTCTTTTACCGGAAGTCGTCAGCCGCCAAAGCTGATGGTTATTATTCTAAATCTAAGCGGTGGCGGGGTTAGAGTTCCTTTTTTACCAGTACCAGTGTAAAACAGCCCGATACCTTCTTTAAACCACTTAAAGATTTCGGGCCTCTCCTCAGACCTTTCGGTCGGCGATACTCTTAGCGCAGCTCTGTAATTACCACTCACTCACGTTATGGGTTATCAAACGACAGCATGCTACTAATGTCGTCATATAAATAGCGTATAGCGTCAGATTTGCACCTGGTGGCCACAGTTCGAACTAATTCGTTTTGCAGCGTAAATCGGTTCCGCATTAACTCATTAGCATGTCTACCCATTTCCGCTGCCATGCGATAATTACAGCCCACACTGGTCCTCCGGGAATAACTGCACTTCAATTATAATTACAACCACCCGGTATTTATCTGGGCTATAGTCTTGTATAGAAGAGAAACTAGGACGATAAACAGTTCACACTAGACGAGCGTAGACGCTTTCGAAATGTGATACTACAGACGTTTGCTGAAGATTACATGAGTAGATCGAATAACTAATGAGAAGGTACTCAGTCGTACTGGAGAGAAAAGAACTTTATTACAACACAAGGGATATGTTCGTAGGACTCTCTCTGAAGCATCGAAAAAGGGTTAATTTGATACTGGAGGGAAGGGTTATGGGTAAAATTTCGTAGTGAAAAACCGAGACTTCAATACAGTAAGGAGGTTCAAACAGCTGTAGTTTGTGCGAAAATGAAGAGACTTGCGCAGGATGGACTAGTACGAAAAGCTGCTATCAGACTTATCTTCGGACTTAACAACAAAAACAACAACATCAATAAGAGGGAAATAAACTAAGAGAAAAAAATGTCTGTAAACCCAAAGAATTCTGCTTACATGTGTCAACTGTGCTACAGTTTCTTTTCATTTCCTTTTCTTATTCGTATTATTCAAATACTTCGCGTGACAAAGACAATAAATATTTCTTCTTTGTTGTTACCCACTTTACCATTAATCCATCATCTTCTCCCCACGTTATTTTCCATTTCTTGTGTCCATTTTTTTCTTATTATAACTGCCCAGAATGCTTTCTGAAATTGGTGTTTTAGTCTTAAAATTTTTTGTTTCTGTTATTCCCAATTATTTGTTGCTATTATTGACCTCTTCTTCCAGAAATAAGGAATATATCTCTCGTTAATCTTTCATTTATTCGGGAGAGGTGTTGAAGGATAACTTTCGCTTTGTGTTTACTTTTGGCTTTTTCTGTATATTTTGGTAGGTGACCTACCTACTTCTTATTTTCCAATTGAATTTAATTGGTGAAAGGAGAAAATATAAAGATGCAGTAAATAAAGCAGGCAAAAAGGAATACAAACGTCTCAAAAATGAGATCGACAGGAAGTGCAAAATGGCTAAGCAGGGATGGCTAGAGGACACATTTAAGGATGTAGAGGCTTATCTCACTAGGGGTAAGATAGATACTGCCTACAGGAAAATTAAAGAGACCTTTGGAGGTAAGAGAACCACTTGTATGAACATCAAGAGCTCAGATGGAAAACCAGTTCTAAGCAAAGAAGGGAAAGCAGAAAGGTGGAAGGAGTATATAGAGGGTCTATACAAGGGCGATTTACTTGAGGACAATAGTATGGAAATGGAAGAGGATGTAGATGAAGATGAAATGGGAGATATGATACTGCGTGAAGATTTTGACAGAGCACTGAAAGACCTGAGTCGAAACAAGGCCCCGGGAGTAGACAACATTCCATTAGAACTACTGACGGCCTTGGGAGAGCCAATCGTGACGAAACTCTACCATCTGGTGAGCAAGATGTATGAGACAGGCGAAATACCCTCAGACTTCAAGAAGAAAGTAATAATTCGAATCCCAAAAAAAGCAAGTGTCGACAGATGTGAAAATTACCGAACTATCAGTTTAATAAGTCACAGCTGCAAAATACTAACGCGATTCTTTACAGACGAATGGAATAACTGGTAGTAGCCGACCTCGGGGAAGATCAGTTTGGATTCCGTAGAAATATTGGAACACGTGAGGCAATACTGACTCTACGACTTATCTTAGAAGCTAGATTAAGGAAGGGCAAACCTACGTTTCTAGCATTTGTAGACTTAGAGAAAGCTTTTGACAATGTTGACTGGAATACCCTCTTTCAAATTCTAAAGGTGGCAGGGGTAAAATACAGGGAGCGAAAGGCTATTTCCATTTTGTACAGAAACCAGATGGCAGTTATAAGAGTCGAGGGACATGAAAGAGAAGCAGTGCTTGGGAAGGGAGTGAGACAGGGTTGTAGCCTCTCCCCGATGCTATTCAATCTGTATATTGAGCAAGCAGTGAAGGAAACAAAAGAAAAATTCGGAGTAGGTATTAAAATCCATGGAGAAGAAATAAAAACTTTGAGGTTCGCCGATGACATTGTAATTCTGTCAGAGACAGCAAAGGACTTGGAAGAGCAGTTTAACGGAATGGACAGTATCTCGAAAGGATTATATAAGATGAACATCAACAAAAGCAAACCGAGGATAATGGAATTTAGTCGAATTAAGTCGGGTGATGCTGAGGGAATTAGATTAGGAAATGAGACACTTAAGATTGTAGATGAGTTTTGCTATTTGGGGAGCAAAATAACTGATGATGGTCGATGTAGAGAGGATATAAAATGTAGACTGGCAATGGCAAGGTTAGCGTTTCTGAAGAAGAGAAATTTGTTAACATCGAGTATAGATTTAAGTCTCAGGAAGTTGTTTCTGAAAGTATTTGCATGGAGTGTAGCCATGTATGGAAGTGAAACATGGATGATAAATAGTTTGGACAGGAAGAGAATAGAAGCTTTCGAAATGTGGTGCTACAGAAGAATGCTGAAGATTAGATGGGTAGATCACATAACTAATGAGGAGGTATTGAATAGAATTGGGGAGAAGAGGAGTTTGTGGCACAACTTGACGAGAAGAAGGGACAGGTTGGTAGGACATGTTCTGAGGCATCAAGGGAATACAAATTTAGCATTGGAGGGCAGCGTGGAGCATCAAAATCGTAGAGGGAGACCAAGATATGAATACACTAAGCAGATTCAGAAGGATGTAGGTTGCATTAGGTACTGGGAGATGAAGAAACTTGCACAGGATAGGGTGGCATGGAGAGCTGCATCAAACCAGTCTCAGGACTGAAGACCACAACATCAACTACAACAACAACGTTAGGCAGTCACATAAGCGACAAGTACTACAAATTTTCTATGAAACGTCATTACAATACCATTCAGAAATAATTTGGAAAGTTGGTTGATCATGTTAGAACAAAAAATTACGCAGATCGACAGATGGGATTTATTTTTCACTACGCCAAAAAGAAATCTGTGCTAAATTTGGGGGCATGCAGCACACAAAGAAATGGTGGTATGAAAATAGAACTTTCTGAAGTCACAACTGTCGATTGTAAAAGTTTTCGATGGTACTGAATAAAGAGTATGGAGGCTTTATATGCTACTACAAAGTACGTTGATTAACTCGAACGGCATACCTGGAACAATTTTTCGATTTAAAAGTGGCTATTGAATTTACGGTGGAAAAATGAGTACAGAACGAAAATCAGAACATCTGGAATGGATGGTAGACCTCGCATTTTAAGTAGACTTGAGTGCACACTGATTTTTTGTGATTTACTGGGGATTCACCTAAAAAGGAAGTCGTGCTATAGAAGCGCCACATTCTGACAATCATAATCTAGTTCCCTATGCCCACTGCCCTTAAAGAAAATGTGAAGTTTGAAGTATTCATTACGGTCTTCAAAAAGTCACAACAATACTCTCCTAAATTTTTGTGGGCACTGTGAATCTTACATCTGTTTTCGAGCTGTTTTCGAGACCGTTTGTTGCTTTAGCTGAAAACGCTCCTGTGCATGTGCAATGTAACTTATTAACTTGCTACGTAATTCTTGTTATAATGACAAATCCTTTTAGGTTAAAACTGTCCGGGAGGTCTACATTGCTTTCCTCAGGTAGAGCTCCCACGTCTCCATAATGAGGTTGCAAAAGTGCTACAATTTTTCGACCGAAGTATTTGTGTGAAAGACCTTTTCTCGATTAGATTTCCTTTACGTGTGTGGTCACAAACTTTTTGTTAACAGATTACCGGTTTCGGTCTATAATGGCCATGAAACATCCTGACAGATTAAAACTGTGTGCCGGACCGAGACTCGAACTCGGGACCTTTGTATTTCGCGGGCAAGTGCTCTACCATCTGAGCTACCCCAGCACGACTCACGCCCCCTTCTCACAGCTTTACTTCTGCCAGTACCTCGCCTCCTTCTTTCCAACTTTTACAGAAGCTCTCCTGCGAACCTTGCAGAAGAAGCACTCCTGAAAGAAAGGATATTGCGGAGACATGGCTTAGCCACAGCCTAAGGTATGTTTCCAGAACACTCCTCTGCAGATTGGAAATCTCATTCTACAATTACCATCATCAGATCTGCAGCAAAAAATGGGAAAAACATAAGTACACTCCCAGATTGTCTATAGCTTAAAAACAATACATAGACCGTAATGAAAAGTACTATTGACAATATATGTGCATGTGTGCGCTTTAAGTATGGAGAGGCATACCTGTTTCATAAAAATAAAGTCCTAATGTACTGCAGCCATAGTGGAATCGTCAAATGTTCATTGCAGAATCAGCACAAGCATCGTCAAATATATATAAATAAAATCATATGCACGAGTTTGTTCGATTATGAAACTAAATAAGTGACAATTGCATGGTAACTTGGGTGCGAAAATCTGTTACATTATCTGAATTTGTCCGTATGCCCACAGTTTGTACCGGATAATATACTTTTTATGCCTTCAGTGAGATAAAAATAATTAAATAAAACTGCAAATTTGTTTTGTGTGTGATCTACGTTGTTGAGTAATGTGAAATATAAGATAAAGTCGTATGCAGTGCAACTGTACTGCCATTACAGTGCAGCAAGTTTGCAGTTTCTCCTTCTCCTCCAAGCGCTCAGGCAACGTGGCACGGCGGTGGGGAAGATGTGCAGCGACGCTGTGCGCTATAGCACTCTCACCAAGGCGTGGCTCGCGAGCCGCCCCTTATACACTACTGGCCATTAAAATTGGTACACCAATAAGAAATGCAGATGATAAACGGATATTCATTCGACAAATAAATTATACTAGAACTGACATGTGATTACATTTTCACGCAATTTGGGTGCATAGATCCTGAGAAATCAGTACCCAGAACAACCACCTCTGGCCGTAATAACGGCCTTGATACGTCTGGACATTGAGTCAAACAGAGCTTGGATGGCGTGTACAGGTACAGCTGCCCATGCAGCTTCAACACGATACCACAGTTCATCAAGAGCAGTGACTGGCGTATTGTGGCGAGCCAGTTGTTCGGCCACCATCGACCAGACGTTTTCAATTGGTGAGAGAGCTGGAGAATGTGCTGGCCAGGGCAGCAGTCGAACATTTTCTGTATCCAGAAAGGCCCGTACAGGACCTGCAACATGCGGTCGTGCATTATCCTGCTGAAATGTAGAGTTTCGCAGGGATCGAATGATGGGTAAAGCTACTGGTCGTAACACATCTGAAATGTAAAGTCCACGGTTCAAAGTTAGTATGGCAATGACGAATACACGCTTCCAATGTGCGTTCACCGCGATGTCGCCAAACGCGGATGCGACCATCATGATGCTGTAAACAGAACCTGGATTCATTCGAGAAAATGACGTTTTGCCATTCGTGTACCCAGGTTCGTCGTTGAGTACGTCATCACAGGCTCTCCTGTATGTGATGCAGCGTCAAGGGTAACCGCAGCCGTTGTCTCCGAGCTGATATTCCATGCTGCAGCAAACGTCGTCGAGCTGTTCGTGCAGATGGTTCTTGTCTTGCAAACGTCCCCATCTGTTGACTCAGGGATCGAGATGTGGCTGCACGATCCGTTACAGCCATGCGGATAAGGTGCCTGTCATCTCGACTGCCAGTGATACGAGGCCGTTGGGATCCAGCACGGCGTTCTGTATAACCCTCCTGAAGCCACAGATTCCATATTCTACTAACAGTCATTGGATCTCGACCAACGCGAGCAACAATGTCGCGATACGATAAACCGCAATCGCGATAGGCTACAATCCGACCTTTATCGAAGTCGGAAACGTGATGGTAGGCTTTTCTCCTCCTTACACGACGCATCACAACAACGTTTCACCAGGCAACGCCGGTCAACTGCGGTTCGTGTATGAGTAATCTGTTGGAAACTTTCCTCATGTCAGCATATTGTAGGTGTCGCCATCGGCGCCAACCTGGTGTGAATGCTCTGAAAAACTAATCATTTGCATATCACAGCATCTTCTTCCTGTCGGTTAAATTTCGCGTTTGTAGTACGTCATCTTCGTGGTGTAGCAATTTTAATGGCCAGTAGTGTATATACGCCACTCTTCGATTCTTCACCTTTTTATGACACGTGTTGGATTTCAGTCAAAAAGAGTAGTGGGAAAGTGCTCATTTAATTCAGCAATGATTAACTCTTGCTAAAATATTAAAAATACTTTGGACTTTGATTTAATTTTAGACCCAGGTTCTGTGTCGATCTAAATATTGAACGCAAATAGTCATTAATGTGGCAAACGGCAGTAATGTTTACTTGAGGTCCGACAGTTATGTCAAGTTGATGAGCGACAGCGTTGTGAACAATGCCAATTAGGTGTCATTCATACAGAAGAATATGGGACCAAGGATTGTGCCCTATGGTGCTCCTCAGATAACTGGCTTCCAAGTCGACATTTCATTCCAACAGACGACACTACTGCCGGTTTCTCAGGTAGCTTCTACACTACTTCAGTTGTAATAGCGTAGTTCTTACGGTTAAGGAGAAGAAGAAAATGAGACTATATAGGAGAACGCCATTCTTACCGCCAACATCGGAAATTAAAAGCAGAAAGTTTAGTAATTTTTTGCTTTCTTTTATTTGACAAATTATAACTTTTCACGCAATCACATCACCATAACAGAAAATAAAACTCAATTTATAAATAATTGCGTACGTTGTAATATATTCTCGCTGCATATGGAAATTATTGCTCTACACTCTTTGCCACTTATGAGGTTGTGATTGGAAGCTGAACAGTACTGTTCAGTAAGGATATGACACTGAATTACTATGCATTCTTAAATCTCTGTCAAAAAGCTATAAGGGCCTTGCTACGGACAGATTAGAAAGGACATAATGCTCACGAAAATGTTGAGAATAGGGCAACTACAAGTGACATACTGAAAAAATAGTGTGTTGCTGCGCATGTTGTAGTGTAGTAAGAAACACTGCACATACAAAAGCGCCATTCGTGCAGTTGTAGTGTAGTAATAGACACTGTACGTACAACATCGCCATTCGTGCAGTTAACTGCGAGCGTACTACGGACGTGCCGCAATTACACGGTGCTTCTTAAGGTACTCAGGTGTCACAATTGTTGCCGGTTGCCAAGGGCAGCTGCATGGCGCACGTGCTCTTCGTTCTGATTGCAGGCGGTTGCGGCATGCAACCCTCTGAGTCTAGACTGCAGCGTAGGACAAACATTTATTGTTGACCGCATGGCGGCTGCACTACAATTTTGCACACTGAACGCTGGCTGTGGCCACGAGGACGCATTTTCTTAAAGCTAGGTGTCGAATTCGTGCGAGCCTCTTCTGGCTTCTTTTCACATCTCATTATTGACACAAGGTGGCCAGTGACGGGGTCACATGCCGTTTTGGTACGGTACAACATTTTGTGCAAGTGCTGTAACAATCCTGAGTGACATACTGTGCCAGCTCTGGCCATGATGGTGTGCGCCGATAGCCTGTACAAATGGGGGTTATTGAAGACACGCTGAATATCGTGTAGCCCGTTCTGTTGCCATTACCGCAGCGTCACCTGGAAATGCTCAGTCCCATACGTATCGCGTTAGCCAATGGATTCTGATGTTGTTTTCCAGCATTCTGTCCAACAGAATCACCAGCGTGCATGCGTGTGACATGATAAGACATTGCCTTTTCCCGACTATTTAATGGCAACTTCATTGTTCATTTGCAACAAAAGGTAGTGTAGAGCACTTTCCCCCCGGATGCCATCCAGCATCTCTGTTGCATTATGTACCAGCACTGCCGGAACACACTGCTGCTGAAGAAGCTTCTGTGGCTTCATTATCCCACACAAGTAACACTTTAACTCTTACCGCATAAAGTATACCACCTGATTAATACATGAATAAAGCCCCATTTGTATGAGCCCCTTGCTTCATAGATTTCGTTTGTCTTACTCCGTCGCTGCATAATGCAAGATAATGCCTGTAACAAACAGGAAAAATTCAACACCGTCCGATTACAAAATTATCAACGTGTACAAAACATGTCACAGCATGTACTACAAAAACAATTGATACGAAATGGAACGGATGCATTTCAGTATTATGGAAGTATAGTGGAAAGTTTTTTTTGTGTGACAGTTATCCCTCGCACGGACCGCCTTTACTTTAGTTCGAATTTAGTTTCATTTTGTGTTGTTCGTTGCTGCATAGTTTCAGTTGCGTAGGCATTTTCGAGTTCATAACTTTTCAAACACACACACCTGGGGGGAAACTTGCATTAAAATTCATTGGGGATGGCCAGTGGGACATACTGTTTTTGCTATCGATTGCTTTGTAATTAAAATATTGGTACAGAATATTTGTTGGAAGATTTCTGGAAAAGTTCAGTGTATTTGCGAAGGAAATCGCTCACAAGGCGCTTTCGTGCATTTCTAATATGTTTCTGCAACGTCCGGACTTCTTATCAAGCAGGCATGGTAACAGTCATGAAACGTAATCAAGGACGTGTTGCTAGAACAGATAGTCTCGTATTTCCCATACGAATTTCTCGGAGAACTTACATGGGAATCTTGGGACGAAAGACGACGTTGTCCTTGTGAAACTATGTAGGATGAATTTGGTGAACCAGTTATGTTTCCACTATCGCTTATCTCCCATAATGATCGTGAGAATAAGATGGAGCAGAACAGAGAATTTGTGGAAATTGTGGTTACAGTGGTTCGAAGAGTGCCTACGTTGATATCAAGGGCGTACTTAGGTGCGGACTTGTGGAGACGGAGGGGACGAGGAAATGGAGAGGAAAGAGCTAATGCTAATTTTGCGGGCAATGAAGAAACAGTACTGAGATTTCGTGGCAAATGGTTCTGTATATACCTGCTGCGATGACAAATACACTATTCAGCCAGAACGTTATGACCACCGACCTGCTATCGAAATAAACCCGTCCAGGCGATAGCAGCGTCACCTGGATAGGAATGACTGCTAGTCAGACACATGCACGGTTCATGAAGTATCACTGAGCGTGCTGTCCGCGTGTAGAATCGAGTAGCCGCGGGATCTATCTGAGTTTGACCGAGGACAGATTGTGATGGCCCAGAGGCCGGGCACGAGCATTACGGAAACTGCAAGACTTGTCGGGTGTGCTGTGGTGCGTGTCTTCAGTACGTGGTGAAACCAAAGTGAGACCGCGTCCAGGCGTAGTGCGGTTGGGCGGTCTCCCCTCGTTACAGATGTCGCACGTCACAGGCTGGGCAGACTGCTAAGACAGTTCAGGTGGCGAACTGAGGCAGAAAGGGCAGAAGGTGCAGAAAGGGCTACAGCCTCAAAGGGTGCGGGGCAAAGTCAGGACATGCGGGGACCAAGCAGCAATCGGTATTGTAATTGTAAACTGTCGAAGCTGCATTGGTAATGTACCGGAACGTCAAGCGCTGATAGAAAGCACCGAAGCTGAAATGGTTATAGGTACGGAAAGCTGGCTGAAGCCAGAGATAAATTCTGCCGAAATTTTTACAAAGGCACAGACGGTGTTTAGACAGGATAGATTGAATGCAACCGGTGGTGCCGTGTTTGTCGCTGTTAGTAGTAGTTTATCCTGTAGTGAAGTATAAGTGGATAGTTCCTGTGAATTATTATGGGTGGAGGTTTCACTCAACAACCGAGCTAGGTTAATAATTGGCTCCTTTTACCGACCTCCCGACTCAGCAGCATTAGTGGCAGAACAACTGAGAGAAAATTTGGAATACATTTCACAAAAATTCTCTCAGCATGTTATAGTCTTAGGTGGAGATTTCAATTTACCAGATGTAGACTGGGACACTCAGATGTTTAGGACGGGTGGTAGGGACAGAGCATCGAGTGACATTATACTGAGTGCACTATCCGAAAATTACCTCGAGCAATTAAACAGAGAACCGACTCGTGGAGATAACATCTTGGACCTACTGATAACAAACAGACCCGAACTTTTCGACTCTGTATGTGCAGAACAGGGAATCAGTGATCATAAGGCCGTTGCAGCATCCCTGAATATGGAAGTTAATAGGAACATAAAAAAAGGGAGGAAGGTTTATCTGTTTAGCAAGAGTAATAGAAAGCAGATTTCAGACTACCTAACAGATCATAAGGAAAATTTCTGTTCCGACACTGACAATGTTGAGTGTTTATGGAAAAAGTTCATGGTAACTGAAAAATGCGTTTTAGACAGGTACGTGCCGAGTAAAACTGTGAGGGACGGGAAAAACCCACCGTGGTTCAACAACAAAGTTAGGAAGCTACTGCGAAAGCAAAGAGAGCTTCACTCCAAGTTTAAACGCAGCCAAAACCTCTCAGACAAACAGAACCTAAACGATGGCAAAGTTAGCGTAAGGAGGGCTATGCGTGAAGCGTTCAGTGAATTCGAAAGTAAAATTCTATGTACCGACTTGACAGAAAATCCTAGGAAGTTCTGGTCTTACGTTAAATCAGTAAGTGGCTCGAAACAGCATATCCAGACACTCCGGGATGATGATGGCATTGAAGCAGAGGATAACACGCGTAAAGCTGAAATACTAAACACCTTTTTCCAAAGCTGTTTCACAGAGGAAGACCGCACTGCAGTTCCTTCTCTAAATCCTCGCACAAACGAAAAAATGGCTGACATCGAAATAAGTTTCCAAGGAATAGAAAAGCAACTGGAATCACTCAACAGAGGAAAGTCCACTGGACCTGACGGGATACCAATTCGATTCTACACAGAGTACGCGAAAGAACTTATCCCCCTTCTGACAGCCGTGTGCCGCAAGTCTCTAGAGGAACGGAAGGTTCCAAATGATCGGAAAAGAGCACAGGTAGTCCCAGTCTTCAAGAAGGGTCGTCGAGAAGATGCGCAAAACTATACACCTATATCTCTGACGTCGATCTGCTGTAGAATTTTAGAACATGTTTTTTGCTCGAGTATCACGTCGTTTTTGAAACCCAGAATCTACTCTGTAGGAATCAACATGGATTCCGGAAACAGCGATCGTGTGAGACCCAACTCGCTTTATTTGTTCATGAGACCCAGAAAATATTAGATACAGGCTCCCAGGAAGGCGTTCGATACAGTTCCGCACTGTCGTCTGATAAACAAAGTAAGAGCCTACGGAATATCAGACCAGCTGTGTGGCTGGATTGAAGAGTTTTTAACAAACAGAACACAGCATGTTGTTATCAATGGAGAGACGTCTACAGACGTTAAAGTAACCTCTGGCGTGCCACAGGGGAGTGTTATGGGACCATTGCTTTTCACAATATATATAAATGACCTAGTAGATAGTGTCGGAAGTTCCATGCGGCTTTTCGCGGATGATGCTGTAGTATACAGAGAAGTTGCAGCATTAGAAAATTGTAGCGAAATGCAGGAAGATCTGCAGCGGATAGGCACTTGGTGCAGGGAGTGGCAACTGACCCTTAACATAGACAAATGTAATGTATTGCGAATACATAGAAAGATGGATCCTTTATTGTATGATTATATGATAGCGGAACAAACACTGGTAGCAGTTACTTCTGTAAAATATCTGGGAGTATGCGTGCGGAACGATTTGAAGTGGAATGATCATATAAAATTAATTGTTTGTAAGGCGGGTACCAGGTTGAGATTCATTGGGAGAGTGCTTAGAAAATGTAGTCCATCAACAAATGAGGTGGCTTACAAAACACTCGTTCGACCTATACTTGAGTATTGCTCACCAGTGTGGGATCCGTACCAGATCGGTTTGACGGAGGAGATAGAGAAGATCCAAAGAAGAGCGGCGCGTTTCGTCACAGGGTTATTTGGTAACCGTGATAGCGTTACGCAAACTCAAGTGGCAGACTCTGTAAGAGAGGCGCTCTGCATCGCGGTGTAGCTTGCTCGCCAGGTTTCGAGAGGGTGCGTTTCTGGATGAGGTATCGAATATATTGCTTCTCCCTACTTATACCTCCCGAGGAGAACACTAATGTAAAATTAGAGAGATTCGAGCGCGCACGGAGGCTTTCAGACAGTCGTTCTTCCCGCGAACCATACGCGACTGGAACAGAAAAGGGAGGTAATGACAGTGGGACGGAAAGTGCCCTCCGCCACACACCGTTGGGTGGCTTGCGGTGTATAAATGTAGATGTAGAACTAATATCAGATGTTAATGCTCGACAGTGTACAAGTGTGTTTGAACACACTGTGCACCGAACACTCCTAACGAAGGGCCTCCGCAGCCAGCGACCCATGCTTGTGCCAATGTTAACATCACGTCGTTGGCAACTACAACTGAAATGGGCACGTGATCGTCAGCAATGGACGTTGGCGCAGTGGCAGAGCGTTGCATGGTCTGACGAATCCGGATACCTTCTTCATCATGCCGACAGGAGGGCGAGAATCCTACGTCTTACAGGGGAACAGCCCCTTGACACCCATATTGTGGGATGGAGACAGACTAGCGCCGGGTCCATTATGCTCTGGGGAATATTCACATAGGTATCCATGGGTCCAGCGGAGCTCATGCATGGCACCACGACGGACAAGGAATAACGTACACTGGTTTCAGACCACAAACACGCTTTTACGACGATCGTGTATCCCGACGGCAGTCACGTTTTTCAGCAAGATAATGCGCAACGTCGCAAGGCTTGAAGTGTGATCGAGTGGTTCAAGGAACACAGTGGGGAGTTTCATTGATGTGCTAGCCCCCCCAACACGCCAGATCTGAACCCGATCGAACACATCTGGGATGTGATGGAACGTGATTAGGTAGGTGGTCATAATTTTCTGACTGATCATTGTATAAATAAGGCAGGGATCAGCGCCAGTACTTTTTTCTTGCACCACTACGCGTTCCGGTGGTTTACTGCTTCATCGTCAGGGGGAGAATCACTATTTTCATTCTTGATGCATAGCACAGACGTTTTTTTACAGCAGCAGCCTTGCAAAACGGGCTATGGTTTGTCTTTTACTGGTGTTATAAAAGTACTTTTCAGAAACAGCACTACGAAAACCAAAACAAAAGCACGAGTAATGTGTAGTTACAGACAAAGGAAAACCAAAACGATGCTAAGTAGTCCATACTACAGAGAGCAATCTCTACACTTGAAGATGACGGTGCAATAATCAATTGACTGACCCGGAAATCTGTTTTAAATGCACTGAAGAGCTAAAGAATCTAGTACACCTGCCTAATATCGTGTAAGGCCACGCGAGCACGCAGAGGTGCCACAACACGACGTGGCATGGACTCGACTGATGTCTGAAGTAGTGCTGGAGTGAAGTGACACCATCAATCCGTAAGAGTACGAGGGGGTGCAGATTTCTTCTGAACAGCACATTGCAAGGCATCCCAGATACACTCAATAATGTTCATGTCTGCGGAGTTTGATGGCCAGCGGAAGTATTTAAACACAGAAGCGTGTTTCAGTTCTGGATGTGTCGAGGGTAGCATTGTTCTGGACTTGCCCAAGTCTGTCGGAATGCACAATGGAAATGAATGGATGCAGGTGATCAGACAATGCTTACGTGCGTGTCACCTGTCAGAGTCGTATCTTGACGTATCAGGGGTCCCATATCACTCCAACTGCACACGGCCCACACCATTTCAGAGGCACCACCAGCTTGAACAGTCCATTGGTGACATGCAGCGTCCCTGGATCCATGAGGTAGTCTCCATACCCGTACAAGTCCGTCCGCTCGATACAATTCGAAACGAGACTCGTCCGACCAGGCAACCTGTTTTCAGTCATCAACAATCCGACGTCGCTGTTTACGGGACGAGGCGAGGCGTAAATCTTTGTGTAGTGCAGTCGTCAAGGGTACACGAGTCGGCCTTCGGCTCCGATATGCCATATCGATGCTGTTTCGTTGAATGGTTCGCACGCTGACACTTGTTGATGGCCCAGCATTGAAATCTGCCGCAATTTGCGGAAGGGTTGCATTTCTGTCACGTTGAACGATTCTCTTCAGTCGTCGTTGGCCCCAGTCTTGCAGCATCTATTTCCGGCTGCAGCGATGTCGGCGATATGATATTTTACCGGATTCCTGATATTCACAGTACACT